>NC_050097.1:26988094-27613094 GCF_902167145.1 Zea mays
ACCAGTGGGAAACTGTTGTGATACCTGGATGGTTTAGTCCAGGGGATTTTGTTCTATATTGAAAAACTTTCTGCTCCTTTGGGAGAGGATGTGCTTTGAAAAATATAAAATGTTTTACAAAATAACCCTGCATCAAATATTGCTCTTTCTACAAAATATCCTGAGCTCCACATATTCGATGCATTATATCTTATTTCCCCATTCCGCGGGTGAAGGTGTGCTGCTGAGTACGTAAGTACTCACCCTTGCTTATTTGTTGTTTTTCAGAGAAGGAGATCGCTGATCGAGTAAGAGTTACGCCTGTTCCCAACCTTGCCTATGGCTGTTGGACCGCTGATTTGCTTTGTTGCGTATATCGGGCTGCTTCAGCCCCACTCTGATGATATGTCCCGAGTTGTGGATCAACTCTTAAAGTTGATAGCCACCTTGATAGGTTTGTCTTGTTTAAGCAGATCTGGAATCATCTGATGTATAAATGTGTTTACTAGCCTCCTGGGACTAGTAATTGTATCACATTTGAGTCCCAAAGGATTGGGGCGCTTCACGAGCTGGTTAGGACCTAGGCGAAGTCTGGGTTGGAGGCGCATAGGCACAGTTATACGTCGTCGACGACGGAGGCGGGGAGATCGTCGAGGCATCTGCCTTCAGTGATGTCACAGTAGCTGCTGCGAGGCAGTTGTGTTATGTAAGCCATTTTCTCTTTTTCTTTATCTTCACTCTATCTCTCATTTTTATGAAGTCTGGTCATGTTAGGTTGGTGTCTTCACTGAACTAGTGGCGTCCGACACCCCAGTCCATTTTGCGACCTCGCGGTTGCATGTCGAGAGGACTGAGCTGAAGAATAAGTTTGAGCGCCTCCGGACCGATAATACCGAAGCTAGACGGGACAAGTCGGCATCCGACCTGAAGAGTCAACGCCTGGGAGATAAGGCCAACACTCTTGAAAAATAAAATGATGAACTGAGCCACCAACTAGGCAAGGCTTGGGAGGCAGTGCCAAAGGTACGCTTGGATGCATAGGGCATGCAAGATCGCGTTACCGCGCCGGATTTAGAACTGACAAGCACAAAGACATGTCATGAGAATTTAATTGTGGATATGCATGCTGGTGTAGAGCGGGGGCATTCGTTGTTCGTCGAAGCCTATCGTGATCTGGGTGCTGAGACAGCCCCCTTCCATACGTCAGGTGAAGAGCTAGGTACCCGCTTCCTCAGTTGGTTGCAAGAGGAGCTGGTTAGCCTCCCAAAAATAATGACACAACTGATGTCTTATGCCTCCCTTGTCACCTGTGAGGGTGCCGCGAACGCCCTCCCACGAAGGGTGTCACCATTTTGAGGTGTTTGAACAAAGCAATCAGGACTTCGACCAGGAAGCTTTCCAGGTTGTGGATGTGTCCTTGAGGCAATCTGCTAACGCACTCTTCGACCGGATGTGAGACACTCACGATCGCTTCGTGGTTAGGGAGAGGGTTACTTGTGCGATGGAGCAGGTAATGGTGATGGTGTTTCTTTGGATAGCTTGAAGCTAAGTTTTTTTTCCGTGTTGAGACTGACGTGTTGGTTTTCTATAATAGGTGCGAAGGGATAAGGAAATTGAAGACTTGGAAGGCTTGGATGCTTCGCTGACTACAATTGACGTTGTTGGTGTCGAAATGGGAAAAGGTTGTTGAAGATGAGCCTAGAGTTGTGGAGACTTCTCATTGTTCTACTGATGTTGTATGGGGTGATTAGGTGTACGGGTGGGGGTTTGAATACTTTTGTGGATGTTTTGTCAAGGTGTTGTACTAACACTGACTCGATACTCGTGCAGGTTCCGATGGTTGGGCCTACACAAAGAGATTTTGGTTTCCCAAACAAGGGAAGGAATACTACAGAGACTGCTAAGTGTGTTACGCCGCTTTTCTTTTGGAGCCCGTCACCTTGTAGCGATGGAGAGCTTTTTTCGGCTCGGCAATGTCCGATAGCAACGAGGGTTTGGATTTTTCGCGAAGATGGACGTCAAGTCCTCTGAGGATGACTTGGATTTTTTTGCATTAGAAATTGCATCTGCGACAGAGGATGATGTGAGCCAGGGGCCATCTAGCGGGGCTCCGCTATGTGACACCTCAGGTGTTAGCTTTAGGGTTTCACTCAACACACTTAGAAAAACCCATTATCACATGTGAGTAACAAAGGGCAGAAGTCACCATACTCAAGGATTAAGGCCCCATGTACGTACTAATCAACCCTCTCACCCTAATCGAAGGAGAGAAATGGACCAAACCCTAAGTCCACCGCTTAAAAGACCAATATGAGGCACCCAACGACAGTGATCAAGAAAACATGTCAAACTCCTTAATCATAAGATGGACCATTAACAAAGATTGTGGCCAATAAAGTACTTGACAAAGTTAGTGAAGGTGGGGAACCAAAAAGGTTTAGCAAAACCCTACTTATGTCAAAAAGTGACAGAAGCAAAAGAAAAATAAAAATTCTTCTAACTCAATTTCACCCTCTAACTAAAATCTCACATGTTCATTAGGATTTAAACCTCAAACCTAATGGCTCTAATTAGCAAAGTCCTGCTAAATTACCTAAATTATCACATGTCACACTATGGCCTCAGGACCAGACCCTTTGACATGTCAAAACACTAGTTTTTTGTCGGTTTTCGTCACTAAGATAGACCAATATTGGGGATAAGAGCATTCCTCATCCCTGCCACCAAACGCTTTGGGCACTGCACAAAAAGGACAAAGCAAAGAACAGAGAAGTGATCTTATACATGATTTGTGACCAAATTTGCCAAGATATGGAGCCAATGCGTTTTTGAAAATGACCACACCGAGTTTGGCCACATGCTCGTCGCCGTGCCTGAGCGGCCGAGCGTGCACTGGCCCCACTCTGCGCGAGCCCCGAGCGCCTATCGGCCTGACCACGCGCCCTCACCGCACCGCGCCATTTCGAGCGTGTCTATAAAGCCCACCCGAGTGCACGGTCACCCTTTCTATTACACCCTCTTCACCACACCTCACTCTCCTGAGTCAGCCCATAGCTCCAGCGAGCTCCGCGCGGCCCACCATTGCCTCCGAGAGTCGGTCGTCGCGACCAACTCACTCTAGCCGCTGCTCCGCCCATCTAAGCTCGCCAGAGGTTTCCCCGCACCTTTCCATAGCTTGTGGATTCCTTTGATTGAACTCTACCACACTGGGGAGGGATCGCCACCACACGCCGCTCACTGTACATCGTCGGAGCATGAGCACTAGCCAACTCGAGCCTCCATCATCCAATCCAAGCCTGGGAATAGCTTCACAGAGGCACTGCAAAGCTCCTAGTGCTTTGCGTCAAAGTTCTACAGCACCAGGCCCCCGATTGAAGCTTGTCGGCGACCTACAACCACATGTGCTCATGGACCAGCTTGCTCCGCTCACCGCCAACCAATCATCGCCGCCCTCGAGTTTGCTTGACCAACATGAAGCTCCACGACCCGGTCCCTGACGTGCTACCGCACCAGGTAAGCCGCGATTTCTCGTCGTCGTTCCATCCAATGTTCCTGTAGGGAGAAGGGGAGCGCGGTCGAGGCCCTTAAAATCTGAGGGCCCTTTTGCACTGTTAGTGACCCAGATAAAGAGAGCCAGAGGGCATAACTTGAATGAAAAACAGTGGGAAAAGCCAAGGGCGACACAAAAATGATTTTTCTTTTCCTTTTTGAATTAAAATACCTTTTTCATTCTGCAGCAAACTTTAAAATGTTTAACTTAAGGAATACTAACCCAAAAAATCTAAAACTATTTTTGTTAGACTCTAGATAATCTAAACTTTCCACTAAAAATATTGACCACCATGTTTACAGTGCTTTTTCCTAGAGTTTTGATTTAATCAAACAAACTGTTTCAACCTTAGAAATAGGGATAAAAATAGGAGAACATTTGTGCTAGGGCTGAGAAAATTTGGGTAGGTGCTCATCCAATAGTAATGTAAAGCCCAATTTTGTATCAGAGAAAAAAAATAATTATACAAATAAATAAATAAAATTATGATAGTGTTTTGAGAATTTTGAAAACCTTTGGATATTATTATGTTTCTTTTGTTCTTGAATAAATGGGATTAAACTAGCCAAATAATAAAAGTAAATAAAAAATAGAAAACATGTACCTCATGATAAAGTTCTTGCATTTTTGTAGTCAAATTGTGAGACAAGTTAAATGAGGATATTAGAATTTGAAATAGGAATAGGAAAGAAAAGAAGAGGGGAGGAAACGAATATATATATATATAAATGCATCTCTACAGACTAAAACTTTTATTGGAACATTTAATCCATATGTGGATCTCTCAAACAAATTGGAATTTAAAACCTAAATTTGAAATGGGAATTTTGAATTGGAAAGAAATAAAAGAAAAAGAATAGAAGGGGGATTCTCGCTTGGGCCACGTTTCCTTGGCTGGCCCATTTCTTCAGCCATTGATCGGCCCAGGCAACCTCCTTCCTCGGCCCACCTAATTTTTTTCTCTCTGCAGCACGCACCTCAACCCGGCCGCCCGACCGATGGGTCCCACCGGGCATCCTCTGTGCACCAGGTGCATTCTCTGGGTCGCGCCGCGTGGGTCCCACTGGTCGGGTTCCCCTTCTTCAATCCAGCTCGCGTGCACCCCGAACGAACTCACGCGAACCCGCGCTGCATCCTCGCAAAGGTTGTCGTGACTGTGCTACTCCCGTCTGGATTCCTCGGCCGTTGCTGGTAGTATAAATATGCGCCGCCACCCCTGCCTCCTCCATCCTAAGCCGGCACCGAAAGACCAAGCGCGCCCATGGAGAGAAAAAGAAAGCGCAGAGGAGAGAAAGAATGCCGCCGGCGATGCCCTGCGTGCCGGGCACCGTTCGGACATCAGTAGATGGTTGGGGTGATGTGCGATGGCGTGGTGTGGCTTCGAAGCACCTCAATTTGGCGGGAGAAGCTTCAAACCCATGGGGATTTCTCACCGTGGATTTTCCACCGCCGTGAATTTATGCCTAGTGTGGTCGGGTTCCATCGCGCCCTAGACTCCGGTATGAATTCGTCCCTGACACTCACCATCTTCCGTAGGGCGCTTACTGCACGAGGGGTTTTGAGTTTGGGCACGGGGCGCCGGCTTTGCCAATCGCCAGCGATGGCGCCGCCGTGGGAGGGGTCCCCTGTGCGGCCGTGCCCTGTGTCGGGGAAAAGAAGAACGCGTCGTAACCATCAAATCTTGGTGGGGTGGCCGCGATTAGAATACGTAAACCCCTTCGCGTAATTTGATCTGAGTCGTCGATCTAGATCGTGCGGTTCCGATTTGATGAAAGATACATTAAATCTACGCCATCAATCCTCGATCTAACGGTTGTGCCTACGTACCGGTTTGGATTGGGCTAGATCTAAGCTGGGCCCTCGGCTGTTGATCCAACGGTCTAGATTGAGTGATACCACTTCGCCGTGGTTGTTTTCTAATAGAGCCCTCAGGTTTCAGTAAAATTAACCCGCCATCCTGCGCGGGGTGAATATGAGTCTTAGGAACTTTTGTGGGAGAGCCCTTTGTCTTTTAGTTATTATTGCGCCCAGTCCCGTGGGTGATAAAAATAGAGAATTACTTAGAGAAATTGTTTTTTTGTACATAAGTAAATCCATAAATTCAATAAATTCATAGAAAATTCATATTAAATCATATTGGGTCCATTCCAGTGACATTAATTTTGTATTAATATTGTCTACCAACCAGTAACACTGTTTAGCCATGAAACTTGAGTTAAAATTGTCCATTCGAATTAATCTGTTCTAGGTACTCAATAACTCTAGAAATTCATAACTCAATAACTGTAACTCTATTTTGATCCATTCTAGTTGCATTAGTCTCACAATAATATTTATTATCATATGGTAACTTTTTTTTGTCATAAAATATAGGTTAAAATGTTGCACTTAGTCTATTCTATATTTAACCACATGGATCTTCAGAAAATCATAACTTGGTAACTGTAACTCCGAATTTAGTAATTCTTGTTTTTACAAGCTCGTTACGTAGCGTAGAATATTATTATGTAGTTTGTTCTTATGTTTGGTGTGATGTTAATTTTTCCTATACCATGTTTGTTTGTATTGCTACGACAAGCACGAGGTTACGAGCCACCTAAAGAGTAAGATTGGTACCTGGAATCTCAAGTCCCAGGCAAGTTGTGTCCTTGATCACTTCTTTTCACCCAGTCATGTTATGATTAATCATAATGATCTGCATAGGTTAATTTTGATGGGACCCAATATGTTACCCTAGTTTGACTATCTTTATGCCTGTTTACCACAGAACTTTTTGGGTAGTACTTGCTAGTGCTATATGTGGATTTGGGCATTGAGATACACATTATTCATACTTTTGTTATCAGTTGTTATTTACTGTTCATGATAAGATCATTATGTTAATTTGAACATGGAGCGACCACCCGGGAAAATAGTGGTACCACAAGGGTGGTATGGGACGACCTTGGTTGACTAATTAGGAAAGCTAGTGGAGGACTACCTGTAACACCTCAAAATCCCATTTTGAGAATTAGGAAAGAAAAATGTTAAGAATAAAAATCTAAGAACAAAAAATGTTTGCTAATATTAAAAGGACCTCTATATGAATTCATTTTTTATATAGTGATAATTATTCCCAAAAAAAATATTTTATACACAATAAACTATTTTCTTAAAACAAACATGTGTGTATGATATGCATTTTTTAAAAAAGAAAACATATGCAGGATAATAAATAAATGCATATAAACAAAATATATAGTAATGCATCCATGTTGGTTCTTTGTTTGAGGCATTCAACTTGTTCTATGATTTCAAAACAAATTTAAATATGAAATTAGAAAATTAGAAATAGAAAGGAAATAAGGATTTGAAAAAAGGGAGAAAAGATACCTCTATGCTTGGGCCGAGCTCCCTGTTTGCGGCCCAACGTTACCCCCTCCGCGTCTCAGCCCACTAAATCCTACCACGGCGGCCCATTCCAGCTAAGGAAAGCGCCGACCGGGAACCCTGGCTGGCGGCCTCACCCGCGCGCCAAGTGCCGCTGCGGTGTGGGTCCCGCTCGCCAGCCCTCGATTCCGCGCGTGTCGCTAGGAGGGTTCCTGGTTTGGTCACTGGTACGTGGTCCCCGCTGGTCAGACTTGTCTCCTAGCTCGCTCGTGCGTCGTTCTCGCCAACTAACTCGTGTGATCTGCCGGTTGTTGCGGGTTCTGAGAGCACCTAGAGGGGGGTGAATAGGTGATCCTGCAAAACTTAAACTTATAGCCACAAAAACTTGTTAAGTGTTAGCAAAATAATCGCCAAGTCGCTAGAGAGGAGTCTCAACAAAACACAATACCACAAGAGATCAATCACAGAGATGACACAGTGGTTTATCCCGTGGTTCGGCCAAGACCAACGCTTGCCTACTCCACGTTGTGGCGTCCCAACGGACGAGGGTTGCAATCAACCCCTCTCAAGCGGTCCAAAGACCAACTTGAATACCACGGTGTTTTGCTTTGCCTTTCAATATCCCGTTTGCGAGGAATCTCCACAACTTGGAGCCTCTCGCCCTTACACTTGAGATTCACAAAGAAATACGGAGTAAGGGAGGAACTAGCAACGCACACAAGACTCAAAATCAGAGCAACAACACGCACACAAGTCGCAACAAGAGCTCGCAACACAACTCAATGAGTTCACAACTCAACAAGAGCTCTAGATGCTATCACAATGAACCAAATGCGCGGAATCGATGTCTTGGTGCTTAGGAATGTTGTAGGAATGCTTGGTGTACTCCTCCATGCGCCTAGGGGTCCCTTTTATAGCCCCAAGGCAGCTAGGAGCCGTTGAGAGCAAATCTGGAAGGCCATTCTTGCCTTCTGTCGTTTGGTGCACCGGACAGTCCGGTGCACACCGGACACTGTCCGGTGCCCGATTTCCTTCCTTAAATGGCGCAGCCGACCGTTGCAGATTTGGGAGCCGTTGGCGCACCGGACATGTCCGGTGCACACCGGACAGTCCGGTGCCCCCTTCCGACCGTTGGCTCGGCCACGTGTCGCACGCGGATTCCGCGGCCGACCGTTGGCCCGGCCGACCGTTGGCTCACCGGACAGTCCGGTGCACACCGGACAGTCCGGTGAATTATAGCCGTACGTCGCCAGTAAATTCCCGAGAGCGGCCAGTTCACTTCGAGCTAGTCTGGCGCACCGGACACTGTCCGGTGCACCACCGGACAGTCCGGTGCTCCAGACCGAAACTACCATTTGGCTGTACACAGCCAGCTTTTCTCTGAATCGATTTCTCCTGTTTCCAGCACTTAGACACAATACATTAGTCTTCAAAACAATGTACTAAGGCTTAGAAACATACCTTTACTCTTGATTTGCACTTTGTCCATCCATGGGCATAAACTCACATTTAAGCACTTGTGTTGGCACTCAATCACCAAAATACTTAGAAATGGCCCAAGGGCACATTTCCCTTTCAATCTCCCCCTTTTTGGTGATTTATGCCAACACAACATAAAGCAAGTAGAACAAGTGCAAAATCACTTCAAATAAAAACTCAAATTTGTTTTGGTTCAATTTTGGCATATATGGATCACTCTTTGCCACCACTTGGTTTGTTTTTGCAAATCAAACTCAAATTTCTATCTCTAAGTCAAACACACATGCTAAGACATAACGAGAGTCATTCCAAGAGTATTTGATTCAAGATTTCAAAAACTCCCCCTTTTTCCCATAATCAACATTTCTCCCCACAAGAAGCCAACTTTTGACAATAGAGACAATAAAAGAGTTTTGACAAAACAAAAAGCTCTATTTTACTATTTTCAAAATCTCTCAAGTGGTAGCTGTCACACCCGGTTTTGGAAGGCAAACCGAATGCGAACCATGTACGTGCCAGGATCAGAACTCACGTACACAGCGGTGACATAAATGAACATCAACGCACATTGCTCGAATAATAACATAAAAGAGTATTAACTTATTACATCACAGAGTCATAGACATCCACATAGTCATCGTCTTAACAGATAGATCAAAGTGCTAGCGAAACACAGTAAAGATAAAGCCTCCACAGGCAGCTGACTGGGGGGTTACCGCCAACCCACACCTAGAATTCGTCGTAGTCTTGAAACTCCTGGAAGTCTCCTTCCACGGCTTCACCTTCTCCTGAGCAGTGATTACAATGCGGACAACCTGGTGTTTGGTGGTAAAGCAAGGATGAGTACACATCAACATACTCAACAAATGTCCCGTTTGGCTGAAGTGGACTAGCTTTATGTGGGGTTAGGCTCAAGCAGTTGCTTTTAGTTGGTCAGATATTTATTATTAGTAGAAGCCAGGTTTTAGTAATAACCAACCCGTGAACCATTTCCTCATCGAGGAGCAACATCATCATAGTCGAACCAAAACCATAAACATAATCATTGTATCTCGAACCATCTGTATCTCTAATCAAAGAGGATCCCAAGGCTGCTCTTAACCGTGAGCACGACTGATATATCAGTTTCACTACCCTCTGCAGAGGTCGCACACTTTACCCATGAGTCATGATTCCCTTTCTACCCGGGGAGAGATAATCCCCATTGACCACTACCTAGGTGGTCCGGCAGGGCATCACTACGTAGCTTTTACAAAGATTCCCTAGAGATCATAGCTGCCCGTTAGGTTTCTCCAGTTTGATAAACACAGTACCCCTCCCTGCAGGAGAGTGACTAATAAAGAGCAAAACGAAAGAACCTCGGCACTCAGCCTCGGCAGAGCAAGCACTGTGCCTGGACCCCATTGACGGCACGACGGCTAAGCAACTACACCTCTAGTTCCTCTAATTAATTAGCTAAGGGCATCCCATTTCACCCTCATGGTTGCACTGTTATCCCGGGTGGTCTCTCAACGAACAGGTCCTTACGGAGAGGTACTCAGGAAACAGCCTGAGCCCCCTAGAGTATCACAAGATCATCAATATCATGGGGATAACAGTATCGTATCATAAATAGTCACATCATGTTCATTGATTAGGTTAAGGCAATAGCAAAATGCTAACCATAATAATAACCCAAAAAGGTCATCAAGGATAAGGTAAAGTATAAAGCTAGTCAATCTTTAGGTTTCAATTAAGTAATGCGGGAAAGTGAATTATAAGTGAATAGGACATAATGGGTCGGAGGACACTTGCCTTCACCAAACTGCTGATCAGGGACTTCTTCTGCCACCTCCTCGGGAAACATAGACTGCCCGTTGTCTACGTAAAGTAATCATTCATTCTATGCACTTAGGAAATAACAAACAAAAGCAATATACCAAACATGTGCAACAGAGAGATCACAGGTTCACAATGAAAAAGGATTGACAATCTGGTGTGCCCTAGGTCTAGGGTAGGTGAATATACAAAATGATTCATTATCCACTAATCAAGTCTAAGTCAGTGGTGGGGTTAAATCATTACATGGTTTTAAGTTCCTAAACTTAGGTGTTTAAGTCCTTAAACTTAAGTGCTCCAACTTTTATTAAAGTCTACCAACTTCTAATTATCTCAAATAGGGTTCCAATAACCTTAATTCTATCCTAATGATTAACTATTAATTGGTACATGGAAACAGCAGGGAAACATTGTTTAAATAGATAGACAGAAATACCATGAGCATTTTGCAATTTGAAGCACCTAATTTGGAGTTCATATGACAAAGTTATGAATTTTACAAGTTTAGGGGTTAAAAATATACCCTAAATACCTATTTTGAATTAAATAAAAGGTCCGAGGACCTAACTGTGAGAAACCAGGGACGGCGGGTTTAAATTCCAGAAAACCGGGGGTCTCTTTAGGAAAATGCGCGGGCGAAGGGGTATCGGGCTCCTACGGCCGTCGGATCTCAGATCAACGCGCAGGATTAGATCCGCGGGCGGGCGCGCGAGCGCGCGGCGGCCTGAGCGGCTGACAGGCGGGGCCAGGCGGGCAGCGCGGGCGCGGACGGGCTGACAGGCGGGGCCAGCGCGCAGCGCGAGCGCAGGCAGGCTGACAGGCGGGGCCAACGGGCAGCGCGAGCGCAGGCAGGCTGACAGGCGGGGCCGGGCAGGCAGCGCGAGCGCGGCGACTGACAGGCGGGGCCAACGGGCAGAGCGGGGTGTGGGGGGAGCGGGCCTGGGCCGTTGGATCTCCGGCGGACGGCCAGGATTGGGCTCGGCCTAATTAAAACGGGACCGCCCGATCCGGGACGGATGGCGGGGATCGGGTGGCCGGCCCTGGCCTCTCCTACGGCTAGCTGGGGCGGCGGCGCTCGGCGGGTCTCTAGGGCGACCTGAGCGGCCGGGGAAGTTGGGGAGGGCGCGGGGAGTCCTCTGGTGGGGTCTGGGTCGGGGCAGGGGCACCGGAGGGGGGCGGTCTACGGCAGAGCGACTCGGCGGCGGCATTGAACAACTCCGGCGAGGAATCAAACGCAGCCGAGAGCAATACAAAGGTCGATAGGGGGCGGGAGAGATTCCTTACCTCAAAGCGGGTTCCGGGGACTCCTCGGTGGCGGCGATGACGCAACGGCGGCCCGGGGCGACGGTGGCGGACCTCCGCGGCTGCACGGAGGACGGCGGGTGAGCGCGGGCAGAGAGAAATAGGGAGGGGGAGGGGAAATTGGGGCGCGTCCCGGGTTGCGGACGTCGGGGCGGAGCTCACCGTGGCAAGGGGCACGGCGGAGCTCCAACGGCGACGGGGAAACGAGCTTGGGACGGCGGGGGTTTAGGGCGGCGGCGCTCTGGCGTGTGCGCAGCGAGGGGGAGGTGAGAGAGGGGTCTGTTGGTGCGCAAAAGAGGGAGGGGGAGAGGGCGAGTGGGGTTCTGGGCTCAAGTGGCCGGGAGCGGGGCGGTTGCGAGCTCCACGCGCGACGTGGGCGCGGAGTCCGCGGCAGCGCGCAGCTCGGGCGGCAGTTACGTGGAGAAGACGGGGCTGACAGGCCGGGCCCGCGAGCAGAGAGAGAGAGGAAAGCGGGTGCGGGTGCGCGGAAGGCGGCCGCGCTGACGGGCGGGCCCGCCAGGGCAGAGAGAGCGGGGGGGGGGGGGGGGGGGGGGGGGGGGGGAAAGAGCGCGCGCGCGGGATGGGCCTAGCTGGGCCGAAAGGCTGAGGGGGGCGGGGGAGTGGGCTTCTTTCCTTTTTTCTTTTATTCTGGAATTGTTTTCCCTTTTTCTTTTATTTATTCTATTTGATTCAAATCCAAATAAGCCACAAACTCAAATTAGACTTTCCAAGAATTATGCACCAAACAAAAGTGAAATCTAGGGTTCAACATGATGCAACAATTCATACTCCCTTAGGGTTTAACCTATTACACTATAATTACAAATAAAATAAGCACTTTTCTCCTATAGAAAAGAGAAAGAAAAGATTGGGGAAGGATGAGAAAAGGGAAGTAACACCTGAATTTGTGAATATGAGCAAAGAAATTTTATACTCCCAAATTCAGGGTGTTACAAACCTATCCCCCTTAAAAGAATCTCGCCCCGAGATTCAAGGTTGGTCAGCAAAGAGTTCAGGGTATTTGGCCTTCAGATCATCTTCTCGTTCCCAGGTTGCTTCTTCCTCCGAGTGGTGACCCCATCTGACTTTGCACATTCTGATGGTGTTCCTCCGGGTGACTCTGTCTGCAAACTCCAGAATCTGCGTTGGCTTCTCTATGTATGTCAGATCCTCCTGGACTTCCAAACCCTCCACTGGCAACTGTTCTTCTGGTACTCGTAGACACTTCTTCAATTGCGACACGTGGAACACGTTGTGCACTGCCGACAAACTTTCTGGTAGGTTGAGCTGGTAGGCCACTTCTCCACGCTTTGCTTGAATCTGATATGGTCCAACGTACCGGGGTGCTAACTTGCCTTTAACTCCGAACCTTCTGACTCCCCTGATAGGTGACACTTTCAGATAGACGTAGTCTCCCACTTCAAAACTCAGTTCTCTTCTCCTTCGGTCCGCATAGCTTCGCTGTCTTGACTGGGCTATCTTCAGATTCTCCCGAACCATTTTGATATTCTCTTCGGCTTCAAGCAAGATGTCGGGGCCAAACACTTGTCTCTCTCCAGGCTGGTCCCAATGCAGCGGAGTCCTACAACTCCGTCCATAGAGTGCCTGAAACGGTGACATCTTCAAGCTGGCCTGGTAACTATTGTTGTAGGAGAATTCTGCATAAGGCAACCTTTTGTCCCATCCTGACTTGTCTTGCAATGCACAGGCTCTCAACATATCTTCTAGGATCTGATTAGTTCTTTCAGTCTGACCGTTTGTCTGCGGGTGATAAGCTGAGCTGAAGTTCAAATGTGTGCCCAAAGCTTCTTGTAGCTGCTGCCAAAAATGAGAGGTGAACTGCGTTCCTCGATCTGACACTATCTTCTTCGGCACACCATGAAGGCAGACTATCCGTGACATGTATAACTCAGCTAACGTTGCTCCGGTGTATGTTGTCTTCACAGGTATGAAATGGGCCACCTTTGTTAAGCGGTCCACAACCACCCAGATGGAATCATAGCCGGCCCGGGTACGAGGTAGGCCAACTATAAAATCCATCCCGATCTCATCCCACTTCCACTGAGGGATCCGCAATGGCTGCAACAATCCGGCAGGCCTCTGATGCTCTGCTTTGGTTCTCTGACAGCTGTCACAGATGGCGACATATTCTGCGATCTCTCTTTTCATGCCATACCACCAAAACCTCCTTTTTAAATCCTGGTACATCTTCTCGCTCCCTGGGTGTATGGAGTAGGCTGTCTCATGAGCTTCCTTTAGGATCAGCTCCCGAATAGGTTTGAGGTCGGGGACACACAATCGGTCCTTGAACCATATTACTCCCTCTTCGTCCTCTCGAAAGTCTTTGCCTCTTCCTTCTAAGATCAGCTGCCGGATCTTGTTGATGTTTTCATCATCCTTCTGCCCTTCTTTGATCTCCCGCTCTAGGGTGGGCTCTAATTCCACTGTTACTCCTTGCGTACTGTTCAGGAAACCGAGGCTCAGTCTGTCGAACTCTTTGGCTAACTCATATGGCATCGGGTACGTGGCCAACATATTGACTTGACTCTTCCTGCTCAGAGCATCTGCAACAACATTGGCTTTGCCTGGATGGTAATGTATCTCCAGCTCGTAGTCTTTGATCAACTCCAACCATCTTCGCTGCCTCATGTTTAACTCTGACTGGGTGAATATGTACTTCAGACTTTTATGATCTGTGTAGATGTCGCACTTCTGCCCATACAGGTAATGTCTCCAGGTCTTTAAGGCATGAACCACTGCTGCCAACTCCAGGTCATGTGTGGGATAATTTTTCTCATGGATCTTCAGCTGTCGAGATGAGTATGCTACAACTCTTCCTTCTTGCATTAGCACACATCCCAATCCGGTGTAAGAAGCGTCGCAATACACTGAGAATGACTTGTGGACATCAGGCAAGACTAGCACAGGAGCTGTAGTCAATCTATTCTTCAGTTCTTCAAATGCTTCCTGACACTTTTGGGTCCACTTAAACTCAACTTTCTTTGCTAGTAACGCTGTCATTGGTCTAGCAATCTTTGAGAAGCCTTCAATGAAACGCCTATAGTATCCAGCCATTCCAATGAAGCTCTTGATCCCACGAACATCCTTCGGTGCTTTCCAGTTCAGGATATCTGCCACTTTCTTTGGATCCACTGCTAACCCATCTTGGTTTATGATGTGACCCAAAAACAAGACTTCATGAATCCAGAACTCGCATTTGCCCAGCTTGGCATACAACTGATGTTCTCGAAGCCTTTGCAATACCATCTTCAAATGCTCCACATGATCTTCCTCACTTTGAGAGTATATGAGAATATCATCGATGAACACTACCACAAACTTGTCTAGATAGTCCATGAACACGCTGTTCATCAGATACATAAAGAAAGCTGGCGCATTTGTCAAACCAAAGGACATAACTGTGAACTCATATAACCCATACTTGGTGATGAATGCTGTCTTCGGTATGTCCGAGGGTCGGATTCTGAGTTGATGGTAACCTGATCTCAGATCTATCTTCGAGAATACGCTGGCACCTCTGAGCTGGTCAAACAGATCTTCTATTCTTGGCAGGGGGTACTTGTTCTTGACAGTGACTTCATTCAAGGCTCTGTAGTCTATGCACATCCTTTTGGTTCCATCTTTCTTCTCTACAAACAACACTGGAGCAGCCCAAGGCGAGGTGCTTGGCCTGATGTAACCCTTCTCTAACATCTCATCTATCTGCTTCTTGAGTTCCACCAATTCTGGTCCAGACACTCGATAGGCTCTTTTGGAAATGGGAGCGGTACCAGGGATAAGCTCTATGGAAAATTCGACTTTTCTCTCGGGTGGTATGCCCGTTAGCTCCTCAGGAAACACGTCCGGAAAGTCCGACACAACCTTGATAGCCTCAAGCGGTTTGGGCTCCTTACTATCAACTGAAATCTGGTGACAGACTCCCTCCGCTGATTTAGGCATCCTTAGCTCGGCCACTACCTCTTCTCCTGACGGGGACTTCAATGTTACGGTCCTCTTGTCATAGCTAACATTCGCTTCATACTTCATTAACCAATTCATCCCTAGAATAACATCTATCCCAGGGGTGTCTATTACTATTAAGTCACTGGGGAATCCTATCCCCCTTATTTCCACCATTATATTTGAGCATATTTTATCTGTTTGCACCTTGCCACCAACCGAATTAATCCTCATGGGCGGCATCATTGCCTCTACTGAGATGTTATGCAATTCTACCCATGTTGCAGTGACAAATGAATGAGTTGCACCAGTATCAAATAGCACTTTTGCGGGATGAGATTCGACTGAGAACATACCTACTGCCACATCTGGTGCATCCTGGATTGCTTCGGCCTCCAAGTGGTTCACCTTTCCACGGTTGTACGCTTGGCTACGATTGCCTGCTGCCGGCTGCAGTACACCTTGCCTTGTTGGAGCATTGGGGTTGGTCTGCTGCTGCGCCATCTTCTTTGGGCAATGCATCGCCCAGTGGCCTTGTTCTCCACAGTGGAAACATCCTCTGCCTCCACCTTGTGCTGGGGCTGCCTGGTTGCTCTGATTTGTTGCGGGGGCAGGAAGGCGAGGTGCCTGGTTGTTCTGCTTCTGATACTGATTACCTCCCTGCTGGCTGTGCTGACGATACTGCTGCTGCTGCTGCTGTGGGTACTGCCTCTGAAACTGCTGCTGATGCGGACGCTGATTCTGATTCTGATATCCCTATGGGTGACCAGGTCTGCCTTGCTGAGATGAGCTGCCTGAGAAACGCGGACGGCTGATGCCTCCGGACTGGGGTCCACTCATCTTGCGCTTCCGATCTTCCATATCCTTACGCTTCTTCTCAGTCATAATTGCCCTATTGATCAGGTGCTGGAAGGTGGGGAAGGTGTGATTCATCAGCTGGTAATGCAGGGGATCCACCAAACCTCTCATGAACCTGTACTGCCTTTTAGCATCAGTGTTGACGTCTTCAGGTGCATAACGAGATAGTTGCAGAAACTTGTCTCTGTACTCACTAACAGACAGGGGTCCCTGCTTCAGAGCCAGAAACTCCTCCTTCTTCACGATCATCAGTCCTTCTGGCACATGGTACCTGCGGAAACTCTCGCTGAATTCTTCCCAGGTGATGGCTTCGGGGTCAGCATGTGTGGCGAGGTAGGACTCCCACTAGGACTGGGCTGCTCCCCTTAGCTGGCGGGGACCATACAGGACCTTCTCCCTGTCGTCACATTGGGCGGTGCGCAGTTCCCTTTCCACTGCACGCAACCAGTCTTCTGCATCCATGGGGTCAGCAGAATGGGCGAAGGTAGGAGGGTGCCCTCTCATGAACTCACCACGCTTATCCCGTGGCATCTGGGGCATCTGCACTTGCAATTGGGGTTGGGGTTGCTGTTGAGCCTGTTGCATGGCTGCCAGAGTCTGCCCAATGGCCTGTACTGCCTGAGTCTGCATCAAGAACATCTGCTCCACTGACATCGGGGGTGGTGGGGGAGGCTGCCTCTGTTGTTCCTCCTGCTGGTCATGCTGCTCTTGCTGAGCACGCCTGTTGCATCGGCGCCTGTTGTCAGACATCTGTGGAAGACATTCATACATCAACATTGATCTTACAATCCTTCAACATAAGAAAAGAGAATACAGAATTCTTCATGACACTGAGTGAACAAAGAGCTTCACTGATCCTCATTATGATTCAACACAGCTTCTTAGATTAGAAAGGAAAGTAGAAGTAAAGGGTTTCCCAACTAAATAACTGACTTCATTAACATTACTAGCTATGCCGAACTGTAGGGGAAACCCACAGGTTGGCAACAGTCATTACAAAGATCCAAATCCAGCACAAGTTCATCATAACAAGCATGAAAGCAACTGATAAGCAAACTAAACTAAATGGAAGCAACTGATAAGCAAACTAAACTGGTTACCTAAGACTAAGACATCTGACTTAAGGATTATTACAAACTCCGACGCTAACGATCTAAGGATCCAGATCTATCCTGGTCTTACAGATAGGGGAACCATAAGTGTGGTGACCACGTGGCGGTGAGCGGTATGGGTGCTGAGTCCCAACAGGAGCGGGGGAACCACCCTCCTGGTGATGGCGCTCTGCCAGCTCAGCATGCAACTCCGCAATCTCCGTTCGAGCCCTGCTTAGCTCGTCCAGAGAGTGATCCAGCTCAGTGTTAAGCACTGCAACTAGGTTGACTGTGCTGCTCAACCTAGGGTTAGCCTCACCAACAGGTGAGATAACCACACTCTCGGTGCTGCCAGTAGGGCGGCGGGGGTAATACCGAAGGTTAAGACCGTCGGCCACGCCACCGAACAAAGAACAGTACTGAGAGAGTGCACGTCGTGCTGCATCCTACATAGCCGCCTCTGCAGTGTCCCTCTCGGAGATGGAATAGTGCTCCGAAACGGCCTCCGCACCCCGGAGGTCATCCTCCGGACGGCGAACTAGGCAGGTAGCCTCCCAGCGGTCCGGGTACCTCCCGCGACTATGCTGGTAGACTACACAACGATACTCGATCGACCAGGTGTGCCGGTCGAAAGCCTGGCGCAGCAAGGTGTCGAGTGCGTCGTGGAAGTGACAACCGCGAGCGGCGTCACGGGTGATGGGTCGGGCGACCCATCCTTCCGCCTCCTGCGGCTCAGAAGACTCCGTGCTGTGGTCTGAGTCGTCGTCGTCGGGGTCTCCTCCAGGATCTCCTCCAGTAGCTCCTCCAACAGCCGGGACGTCCCGCGGCGGAGCAGGGGGCGCCTCCAGCTGGGCCACAGAGGAACGGGGCCTCACAGACTCCACCTCTTGCTAGGGTGGGGAGGAAGAGTCCTGCTACTCTCTGTGCTGGCGCCGGCGTTCCTGCTCCTCACGCAGGCGGTTGTGCAGCCTCTCCAGGTGACTCGACTGACCAGACACGGTGCGGTGCAGAGGACGCTCCGCAAGTCGAGACGGCAGGAAAGGAATCACCGACTTACGTGCAGTGTGTCTAAGACGAGCCATCTACAAAAGACACCATAAGCACAAGAGTAAGAGCAGAACTAATATAACAAGTGAATAAACCATAGTCAGAATAGGAAAATTTTTTTTAACAAGGTATAATATAGTATATATATGTAGTAAAACATAGGGTTGGTCGAGGTGACCGACTTTTGAAGTAACATCAGAGGTCAAGGTGAGAGGGAAGGTCAATAGTCCTTAGTACGACCAGTGCTACTCTAGGTCAGCGGTCCTACAGTCAGCACGGGCTTTGATACCACTTATGTCACACCCGGTTTTGGAAGGCAAACCGAATGCGAACCATGTACGTGCCAGGATCAGAACTCACGTACACAGCGGTGACATAAATGAACATCAACGCACATTGCTCGAATAATAACATAAAAGAGTATTAACTTATTACATCACAGAGTCATAGACATCCACATAGTCATCGTCTTAACAGATAGATCAAAGTGCTAGCGAAACGCAGTAAAGATAAAGCCTCCACAGGCAGCTGACTGGGGGGTTGCCGCCAACCCACACCTAGAATTCGTCGTAGTCTTGAAACTCCTGGAAGTCTCCTTCCACAGCTTCACCTTCTCCTGAGCAGTGATTACAATGCGGACAACCTGGTGTTTGGTGGTAAAGCAAGGATGAGTACACATCAACGTACTCAGCAAATGTCCCGTTTGGCTGAAGTGGACAAGCTTTATGTGGGGTTAGGCTCAAGCAGTTGCTTTTAGTTGGTCAGATATTTATTATTAGTAGAAGCCAGGTTTTAGTAATAACCAACCCGTGAACCATTTCCTCATCGAGGAGCAACATCATCATAGTCGAACCAAAACCATAAACATAATCATTGTATCTCGAACCATCTGTATCTCTAATCAAAGAGGATCCCAAGGCTGCTCTTAACCGTGAGCACGACTGATATATCAGTTTCACTACCCTCAGCAGAGGTCGCACACTTTACCCATGAGTCATGATTCCCTTTCTACCCGGGGAGAGCTAATCCCCATTGACCACTACCTAGGTGGTCCGGCAGGGCATCACTACGTAGCTTTTACAAAGATTCCCTAGAGATCATAGCTGCCCGTTAGGTTTCTCCAGTTTGATAAACACAGTACCCCTCCCCGCAGGAGAGTGACTAACAAAGAGCAAAACGAAAGAACCTCGGCACTCAGCCTCGGCAGAGCAAGCACTGTGCCTGGACCCCATTGACGGCACGACGGCTAAGCAACTACACCTCTAGTTCCTCTAATTAATTAGCTAAGGGCATCCCATTTCACCCTCATGGTTGCACTGTTATCCCGGGTGGTCTCTCAACGAACAGGTCCTTACGGAGAGGTACTCAGGAAACAGCCTGAGCCCCCTAGAGTATCACAAGATCATCAATATCATCGGGATAACAATATCGTATCATAAATAGTCACATCATGTTCATTGATTAGGTTAAGGCAATAGCAAAATGCTAACCATAATAATAACCCAAAAAGGTCATCAAGGATAAGGTAAAGTATAAAGCTAGTCAATCTTTAGGTTTCAATTAAGTAATGCGGGAAAGTGAATTATAAGTGAATAGGACATAATGGGTCAGAGGACACTTGCCTTCACCAAACTGCTGATCAGGGACTTCTTCTGCCACCTCCTCGGGAAACACAGACTGCCCGTTGTCTACGTAAAGTAATCATTCATTCTATGCACTTAGGAAATAACAAACAAAAGCAATATACCAAACATGTGCAACAGAGAGATCACATGTTCACAATGAAAAAGGATTGACAATCTGGTGTGCCCTAGGTCTAGGGTAGGTGAATATACAAAATGATTCATTATCCACTAATCAAGTCTAAGTCAATGGTGGGGTTAAATCATTACATGGTTTTAAGTTCCTAAACTTAGGTGTTTAAGTCCTTAAACTTAAGTGCTCCAACTTTTATTAAAGTCTACCAACTTCTAATTATCTCAAATAGGGTTCCAATAACCTTAATTCTATCCTAATGATTAACTATTAATTGGTACATGGAAACAGCAGGGAAACATTGTTTAAATAGATAGACAGAAATACCATGAGCATTTTGCAATTTGAAGCACCTAATTTGGAGTTCATATGACAAAGTTATGAATTTTACAAGTTTAGGGGTTAAAAATATACCCTAAATACCTATTTTGAATTAAATAAAAGGTCCGAGGACCTAACTGTGAGAAACCAGGGACGACGGGTTTAAATTCCAGAAAACCGGGGGTCTCTTTAGGAAAATGCGCGGGCGAAGGGGTATCGGGCTCCTACGGCCGTCGGATCTCAGATCAACGCGCAGGATTAGATCCGCGGGCGGGCGCGCGAGCGCGCGGCGGCCTGAGCGGCTGACAGGCGGGGCCAGGCGGGCAGCGCGGGCGCAGACGGGCTGACAGGCGGGGCCAGCGGGCAGCGCGAGCGTAGGCAGGCTGACAGGCGGGGCCAGCGGGCAGCGCGAGCGCAGGCAGGCTGACAGGCGGGGCCGGGCGAGCAGCGCGAGCGCGGCGACTGACAGGCGGGGCCAGCGGGCAGAGTGGGGTGTGGGGGGAGCAGGCCTGGGCCGTTGGATCTCCGGCGGACGGCCAGGATTGGGCTTGGCCTAATTAAAACGGGACCGCCCGATCTGGGACGGACGGCGGGGATCGGGTGGCCGGCCCTGGCCTCTCCTACGGCTAGCTGGGGCGACGGCGCTCGGCGGGTCTCTGGGGCGACCTGAGCGGCCGGGGAAGTTGGGGAGGGCGCGGGGAGTCCTCTGGTGGGGTCTGGGTCGGGGCAGGGGCACCGGAGGGGGGCTGTCTACGGCAGAGCGGCTCGGCGGCGGCATTGAACAACTCCGGCGAGGAATCAAACGCAGCCGAGAGCAATACAAAGGTCGATAGGGGGCGGGAGAGGTTCCTTACCTTAAAGCGGGTTCCGGGGACTCCTCGGTGGCGGCGATGACGCAACGGCGGTCCGGGGCGACGGTGGTGGACCTCCGCGGCTGCACGGAGGATGGCGGGTGAGCGCGGGCAGAGAGAAATAGGGAGGGGAGGGGAAATTGGGGCGCGTCCCGGGTTGCGGACGTCGGGGCGGAGCTCACCGTGGCAAGGGGCACGGCGGAGCTCCAACGGCGACGGGGAAACGAGCTCGAGACGGCGGGGGTTTAGGGCGGCGGCGCTCTGGCGTGTGCGCAGCGAGGGGGAGGTGAGAGAGGGGTCTGTTGGTGCGCAAAAGAGAGAGGGGGAGAGGGCGAGTGGGGTTCTGGGCTCAAGTGGCCGGGAGCGGGGCGGTTGCGAGCTCCACGCGCGACGTGGGCGCGGAGTCCACGGCAGCGCGCAGCTCGGGCGGCAGTTACGCGGAGAAGACGGAGCTGACAGGCCGGGCTCGCGAGCAGAGAGAGAGGGGAAAGCGGGTGCGGGTGCGGGTGCGCGGAAGGCGGCCGCGCTGACGGGCGGGCCCGCTAGGGCAGAGAGAGCGGGGGGGGGGGGGGGGGGGGGGGAAAGAGCGCGCGCGCGGGATGGGCCTAGCTGGGCCGAAAGGCTGAGGGGGGCGGGGGAGTGGGCTTCTTTCCTTTTTTCTTTTATTCTGGAATTGTTTTCCCTTTTTCTTTTATTTATTCTATTTGATTCAAATCCAAATAAGCCACAAACTCAAATTAGACTTTCCAAGAATTATGCACCAAACAAAAGTGAAATCTAGGGTTCAACATGATGCAACAATTCATACTCCCTTAGGGTTTAACCTATTACACTATAATTACAAATAAAATAAGCACTTTTCTCCTATAGAAAAGAGAAAGAAAAGATTGGGGAAGGATGAGAAAAGGGAAGTAACACCTGAATTTGTGAATATGAGCAAAGAAATTTTATACTCCCAAATTCAGGGTGTTACAGTAGCTGATCCATTTATCACTTTGGCCTTTATTTTCTCCCCCTTTGGCATCAAGCACCAAAACGGGATCAATCTTGGCCCCTTAACCCCATTGCCTCACAAAAATCTTCAATTAAGAGCACATAGGCAATAAGAGTTTTAATATGAACTTGGAGAAGTTACTCTTTTCATCGGAGTGCAGTGGAAGTCTTGCATGGTCCAAGTCCACCTTTTCCCTTTCAATTCTCCTTCGAGACTAAATCAAGCAAACTCAGGCATATGGTTAGTCTCAAAGGGTCAAGTTGTGACACATCTCCCCCTAAATATGTGCATCACTGGCACAAGGACTTGTGAGGTCCGGGGAGTGCTTGTACAACTTGAGCACCATAATAAGCAACAAAATGCAGAATGAACATGATCAAAGGCATAAACACATGTATGCTACAATTCAATCCAAGTTCCGCGAATCTAAGACATTTAGCTCACTCCACAGCCTGCAAAAGGTCTTCTCATCTAAAGGCTTGGTAAAGATATCGGCTAGCTGGTTCTCGGAGCTAACATGAAACACTTCGATATCCCCCTTTTGCTGGTGGTCTCTCAAAAAGTGATGCCGGATGTCAATGTGCTTTGTGCGGCTGTGTTCAACAGGATTTTCCGCCATGCGGATGGCACTCTCATTGTCACATAGGAGTGGGACTTTGCTCAGATTGTAGCCAAAGTCCCGGAGGGTTTGCCTCATCCAAAGCAGTTGCGCGCAACACTGTCCTGCGGCAACGTACTCGGCCTCAGCGGTGGATAGGGCAACAGAGGTTTGTTTCTTAGAGTTCCATGACACCAGGGACCTTCCTAAGAATTGGCACGTCCCCGATGTACTCTTCCTATCGACCTTACATCCAGCATAGTCGGAGTCTGAATATCCAATCAAGTCAAAGTTAGACCCCTTTGGATACCAGATCCCGAAGCAAGGCGTAGCGACTAAATATCTCAAAATTCGCTTCACAGCCACTAAGTGACACTCCTTAGGATCGGATTGAAATCTAGCACACATGCATACACTAAGCATAATATCCGGTCTACTAGCACATAAATAAAGCAAAGAACCTATCATGGACCGGTATGCTTTTTGATCAACGGACTTACCTCCTTTGTTGAGGTCGGTGTGTCCGTCAGTTCCCATCGGAGTCTTTGCGGGCTTGGCGTCCTTCATCCCAAACCGCTTTAGCAAGTCTTGCGTGTACTTCGTTTGAGAGATGAAGGTGCCGTCCTTGAGTTGCTTCACTTGGAACCCAAGGAAGTAGTTCAACTCGCCCATCATTAACATCTCGAATTTCTGTGTCATAACCCTGCTAAACTCTTCACAAGACTTTTGGTTAGTAGAACCAAATATTATGTCATCGACATAAATTTGGCACACAAAAAGATCACCATCGCAAGTCTTAGTGAAAAGAGTTGGATCGGCTTTCCCAACCTTGAAAGCATTAGCAATTAAAAAGTCTCTAAGGCATTCATACCATGCTCTTGGGGCTTGCTTAAGTCCATAGAGCGCCTTAGAGAGCTTACACACATGGTCGGGGTACCGTTCATCCTTGAAGCCAGGGGGTTGCTCCACGTACACCTCCTCCTTGATTGGCCCGTTGAGGAAGGCGCTCTTCACATCCATTTGGTACAACCTGAAAGAATGGTGAGCGGCATATGCTAGCAAGATACGAATTGATTCTAGCCTAGCCACAGGAGCAAACGTCTCCTCAAAGTCCAAACCTGCGACTTGGGCATAACCTTTTGCCAGAAGTCGAGCCTTGTTCCTCGTCACCACCCCGTGCTCGTCCTGTTTGTTGCGGAACACCCACTTGGTTCCCACAACATTTTGCTTGGGACGAGGCACCAGTGTCCAAACTTCATTGTGCTTGAAATTGTTGAGTTCCTCCTGCATGGCCAACACCCAGTCCGGATCTAGCAAGACCTCTTCTACCCTGAAAGGCTCAATAGAAGAGACAAAGGAGTAATGCTCACAAAAATTAACTAATCTTGAACGAGTAGTTACTCCCTTGCTAATATCACCCAATATCTGGTCGACGGGATGATCCCTTTGGATCGTCGCTCGAACTTGGGTCGGAGGTGCCTGAGGTGCTTCTTCCTCTTCAACTTGAACATCCTGTGCTCCCCTTGATCATGCGCCTCCACTAGAGGTACCTGTTCGTCATCTTGGGTTGGGGGATGCACCATAGTTGAGGAAGACGGTTGATCTTGCTCCAAATGTTCCTGAGGCCGTACATCTCCAATCGCCATTGTGCGTATCGCGGCCGTTGGAACGTCTTCTTCATCTACATCATCAAGATCAACAACTTGCTCTCTTGGAGAGCCATTAGTCTCATCAAATACAACGTCGCTAGAGACTTCAACCAAACCCGATGATTTGTTGAAAACTCTATACGCCTTTGTATTTGAGCCATAACCTAACAAAAATCCTTCTACAGCTTTGGGAGCAAACTTAGAATTTCTACCCTTCTTTACTAGAATGTAGCATTTGCTCCCAAATACACGAAAGTAAGATACATTGGGTTTGTTACCGGTTAGAAGCTCATACGAAGTCTTCTTGAGGAGGCGGTGAAGGTAGACCCTATTGATGGCGTGGCAAGCCGTGTTCATGGCTTCCGACCAAAAACGCTCGGGGGTCTTGAATTCTCCAAGCATCGTCCTCGCCATATCGATTAGCGTCCTGTTCTTCCTCTCTACCACACCATTTTGCTGTGGTGTGTAGGGAGCGGAGAACTCGTGCTTGATCCCTTCCTCCTCAAGGAACTCCTCCACTTGAAGGTTCTTGAACTCGGACCCGTTGTCGCTCCTTATCTTCTTCACCTTGAGCTCAAACTCATTTTGAGCTCTCCTGAGGAAGCGCTTGAGGGTCCCTTGGGTTTTAGACCTATCCTGCAAAAAGAACACCCAAGTGAAGCGGGAAAAGTCATCAACAATAACTAGACCATACTTACTTCCTCCTATGCTCAGATATGCGACGGGTCCGAAGAGGTCCATATGCAGCATCTCCAAGGGTCTTGATGTTGTCATCACATTTTTTGTGTGATGAGAGCCTCCCACCTGTTTCCCTGCTTGACAAGCTGCACAAGGTCTATCTTTTTCGAATTGCACATTAGTTAATCCTATCACGTGTTCTCCCTTTAGAAGCTTGTGAAGGTTCTTCATCCCTACATGTGCTAAGCGGCGATGCCACAGCCAGCCCATGCTAGTCTTAGCTATTAAGCATGCATCTAGACCGACCTCCTCTTTCGCAAAATCAACTAAGTAAAGTTTGCCGTCTAATACACCCTTAAAAGCTAGTGAACCATCACTTCTTCTAAAGACAGACACATCTACATTTGTAAACAAACAGTTATATCCCATATTGCATAATTGACTAACAGATAGCAAATTATATCCAAGAGACTCTACTAAAAACACATTAGAGATAGAGTGCTCATTTGAGATTGCAATTTTACCTAACCCTTTTACCTTGCCTTGATTCCCATCACCGAATATTATTGAATCTTGGGAATCTTTATTCTTGACGTAGGAGGTGAACATCTTCTTCTCCCCCATCATATGGTTTGTGCATCCGCTGTCAATAATCTAGCTTGAACCCCCAGATGCATAAACCTGCAAGGCAAATTTAGGCTTGGGTCTTAGGTACCCAACTCATGTTGGGTCCTGCAAGGTTAGCACAAATATCCTTAGGGACCCAAATGCAAGTTTTGTCTCCCTTGCATCTTGCCCCTAATTTTCTAGCAACTATCTTCCTATCCTTTCTACAAATAGCGAAAGAAGCATTTAAAGCGATATATTGTAGAAGGTTCATTAACTTTCCTAGTAACATTAACGACATTTCTCCTAGGCATATTATGAATAACATTTCTTCTACCAACATTTCTATCATGCACATAAGAAGAACTAGAAGCAAACATTGCATGAGAATCAAAGGCATTATATACATTACAACTCCTATAAGCATTTCTAGGTTGTCTTCTATCATAGTACATAAAGGCATGGTTCTTTTGCACACTACTAGCCATAGGGGCCTTCCCTTTCTCCTTGGCGGAGATGGGAGCCTTATGGCTTGTCAAGTTCTTGGCTTCCCTCTTGTAGCCAAGTCCATCCTTAATTGAGGGGTGTCTACCAATCGTGTAGGCATCCCTTGCAAATTTTAGCTTGTCAAATTCATTCTTGCTAGTCTTAAGTTGGGCATTAAGACTAGCCAATTCCTTATTTAATTTGGAAATTGAAATTAAATGATCACTACAAGCATCAACATCGAAATCTTTACACCTCTTACAGATTGTAACATGTTCTACACAAGAATTAGATTTACTAGCTACTTCTAGTTTAGCATTTAAATCATCATTAACACTTTTTAAAGAGGCAATGGTTTCATGACAAGAAGATAATTCACTAGAGAGCACTTCATTCCTTTTAATTTCTAGAGCAAGAGATTTTTGTGCATTAACAAATTTATCATGCTCCTCATACAAAAGATCCTCTTGTTTTTCTAGTAATCTATTCTTGTCATTCAAAGCATCAATCAACTCATTAATCTTATCAATTTTAGATCTATCTAGGCCCTTAAACAAGCATGAATAATCTATCTCATCATCATCACTAGACTCATCCTCACTTGAAGAAGCATAAGTACTAGTATTATGAGTGCTTACTTTCTTCTCCCTTGCCATGAGACAAGTGTGACGCTCGTTGGGGAAGAGGGATGACTTGTTGAAGGCGGTGGCGGCAAGTCCTTCATTGTCAGAGTCGGAGGAGGAGCAATCCGAATCCCACTCCTTTCCGATATGTGCCTCGCCCTTTGCCTTCTTGTAATGTTTCTTCTTCTCCCTCTTGTTCCCTTGGTCCTGATCACTATCATTGTCGGGACAGTTAGCAATAAAATGACCAAGCTTACCACATTTGAAGCATGAGCGCTTCCCCTTGGCTTTGGTCTTGCTTGGCTGTCCCCTGCGACCTTTAAGCGCCGTCTTGAAGCGCTTAATGATGAGGGGCATCTCCTCATCATTTAGCCCGGCCGCCTCAACTTGCGCCACCTTGCTCCTTGTTGCCTTGAGAGCAATGGGCTGAGGCTCATGAATAGGACCGTTCAACGCGTCGTCCACGTATCTCGCCTCCTTGATCATCATTCGCCCGCTTACGAACTTCCCAAGAACTTCTTCGGGCGACATCTTGGTGTACCTGGGATTTTCACGAATATTGTTCACCAAATGAGGATCAAGAATGGTAAAGGACCTTAGCATTAGGCGGACGACGTCGTGGTCCGTCCATTGCGTGCTCCCGTAGCTCCTTATTTTGTTGATAAGGGTCTTGAGCCGGTTGTATGTTTGGGTTGGCTCCTCGCCCCTTATCATTGCGAACCGTCCAAGCTCACCCTCCACCAACTCCATTTTGGTGAGCAAGGTGACGTCGTTCCCCTCATGAGAGATCTTGAGGGTATCCCAGATCTGCTTGGCATTGTCCAAGCCGCTCACCTTGTGATACTCGTCCCTGCACAGAGAGGCTAGCAACACAGTAGTAGCTTGTGCATTTCTATGAATCTGTTCATTAATAAACAAAGGGCTATCCGAGCTATCAAATTTCATTCCACTTTCCACAATCTCCCAAATGCTTGGATGGAGAGAAAATAGGTGAGTACGCATTTTGTGGCTCCAAAATCCGTAGTCCTCTCCATCAAAGTGAGGGGGCTTGCCAAGTGGAATGGGTAATAAATGAGCATTTGCATTTTGGGTAATACGAGAGTAGTCAAAAGAAAAGTTCGAATTGACCGGTTTCCTTCTCTCGTAGTCGTCGTGGTCGTCGTCCTTTTGGGAGGAAGTAGACTCATCGCTGTCGTCATAGTAGACGATCTCCTTGATGCGCCTCGTCTTCTTCTTCTTCCCTTCCTTCCGTCTATGGCCCGAGCCGGAGTCGGTAGGCTTGTCGTCCTTCGGCTCGTTGACGAAGGATTCCTTCTCTTTGTCGTTGGTCACGATTCCCTTCCCCTTAGGATCCATCTCTTCGGGCGGTTAGTCCCTTTCTTGAAGAGAACGGCTCTGATACCAATTGAGAGCACCTAGAGGGGGGGTGAATAGGTGATCCTGCGAAACTTAAACTTATAGCCACAAAAACTTGTTAAGTGTTAGCACAATAATCGCCAAGTCGCTAGAGAGGAGTCTCAACAAAACACAATACCACAAGAGATCAATCACAGAGATGACACAGTGGTTTATCCCGTGGTTCGGCCAAGACCAACGCTTGCCTACTCCACGTTGTGGCGTCCCAACGGACGAGGGTTGCAATCAACCCCTCTCAAGCGGTCCAAAGACCAACTTGAATACCACGGTGTTTTGCTTTGCCTTTCAATATCCCGTTTGCGAGGAATCTCCACAACTTGGAGCCTCTCGCCCTTACACTTGAGATTCACAAAGAAATACGGAGTAAGGGAGGAACTAGCAACGCACACAAGACTCAAAATCAGAGCAACAGCACGCACACAAGTCGCAACAAGAGCTCGCAACACAACTCAATGAGTTCACAACTCAACAAGAGCTCTAGATGCTATCACAATGAACCAAATGCGCGGAATCGATGTCTTGGTGCTTAGGAATGTTGTAGGAATGCTTGGTGTACTCCTCCATGCGCCTAGGGGTCCCTTTTATAGCCCCAAGGCAGCTAGGAGCCGTTGAGAGCAAATCTGGAAGGCCATTCTTGCCTTCTGTCGTTTGGTGCACCGGACAGTCCGGTGAACACCGGACACTGTCCGGTGCCCGATTTCCTTCCTTAAATGGCGCAGCCGACCGTTGCAGATTTGGGAGCCGTTGGCGCACCGGACATGTCCGGTGCACACCGGACAGTCCGGTGCCCCCTTCCGACCGTTGGCTCGGCCACGTGTCGCGCGCGGATTCCGCGGCCGACCGTTGGCCCGGCCGACCGTTGGCTCACCGGACAGTCCGGTGCACACCGGACAGTCCAGTGAATTATAGCCGTACGTCGCCGGTAAATTCCCGAGAGCGGCCAGTTCACTCCGAGCTAGTCTGGCGCACCGGACACTGTCCGGTGCACCACCGGACAGTCCGGTGCACCACCGGACAGTCCGGTGCTCCAGACCGAAACTGCCTTTTGGCTGTACACAGCTAGCTTTTCTCTGAATCGATTTCTCCTGTTTCCAGCACTTAGACACAATACATTAGTCTTCAAAACAATGTACTAAGGCTTAGAAACATACCTTTACTCTTGATTTGCAGTTTGTCCATCCATGGGCATAAACTCACATTTAAGCACTTGTGTTGGCACTCAATCACCAAAATACTTAGAAATGGCCCAAGGGCACATTTCCCTTTCAGGTTCGGATGGAGCCCTAGACACTGGGTTGCTCCTCTATAAAATCGGACAACGAGTCCTTTCGGAAACCCCGCTTCGCATCTAGCTCATACTATTTTCGCCACCAGGAGCCATGGGGCAGGGAGATCGGTCGTCCGCCACCATGTCTAGGCACGCACACGCCGTCGTGCGGACCTGGCAAGGGCAGTAGGGTATTCGCTGGTAGTCGAGGATGTTGCGTGTTGCATCATCAGGCAAAGCGCGACGACCTCGGTTGATGAATTCCTCACCGAGATGGAGCTCCACTTCAGGTCTGTCGCGTGCTGTGGCCATGGCATTGGTGCTGCTAGAATCATAGTGAGCAACCCTTCAACAGTATCGTATCGTTACTCTCTATGTGATTACTGCCTTTGATTGGAGTTCGAACATGGAAGTCAAGCTTTGTTAGAAGTCGGCCATGGCGCTGCCATGGGCACTCTATGCCGCCGTGTGCAGAGTTGGGGAAGAGAGAGTTGAGGGTGATGTGGGAGAGGAGCGCTGGCCGTGGGATCTTGATCCTATGATCAGGACTAGGTACCGGTTCATGGGGAGATCCTAGGCATTGAAGTTTAATCGAGCGGACAGGATGGGTGAGGGAGCTATTTGGATCGTGGTCGTTGGATCGTGGATGAAGAGTGCAGATTAGATCTCGGGTTAACCATTCGACTTTTTAATCTAGGCGGTCGGGTTTAGATCCGACGGTTGAGATGTGCATAATGATCTGCATAGGTTAATTTTGATGGGACCCAATAGGTTACCCTAGTTTGACTATCTTTATACCTTGTTTACCACTGAATTTTTTGGTAGTACCTGCTATTGCTTTATGTGGTTTTGGGTATAGAGATACACACTGTTCATGATTATATCTTTATTATCAGTTGTTATTTACTGTTCATGATAAGATCATTATGTTAATTGGAACATGGAGAACCACCCTGGAAAACAGTGCTACCACAAGGGTGGTATGGGACGCCCTTGGCTGACTAATTAGGAAAGCTAGTGGAGGACTACCTTACTGAGAGCACCTAGAGGGGGGAATAGGTGATCCTGAAAAATCAAATGCTAAATAGCCACAAACTTGATTATGAAGATGTTAGTGCGAGTTAATCAAATTTATGGAGCGAGCTCTTGCGAACACAAGCAATCACAGAGAGGAGCAACACGAGAGACACACGATTTTTATCCCATGGTTCGGCCAAGTAACACTTGCCTACTTCCACGTTGTGGCGTCCCAATGGACGAGGGTTGCACTCAACCCCTTTCAAGCGATCCGATGATCAACTTGAATACCACAGTCTTTCCTTTGAGATCTTTTCCCGTTTGTGAGGAATCTCCACAAGTTGGAGCGTCTCTCCCTTACAAAGTTTTGATCACAAGAAGCACACGAGTAAGGGAGGGAAAACAACGCACACAAGATTCAATCTGCAGCACACACACGCACACAAGCCAAGACTTGAGCTTAAAGCACAGCACAGGGAGTTCACAACTCGAACGGAGCTCAAATCACTAACACAATGAATCAAATGCGTGGAGGCGGAGTCTGGATGTCTTAGTATGCTTAGAGAATGCTTGGTGTTGTGCTCCATGTGCCTATGGGTCCCTTTTATAGCCCCAAGGCAGCTAGGAGCCGTTGGACATCAATTTGGTAGGCAATTCTTGCCTTCTGTCGAGTGGTGCACCGGACAGTCCGGTGCACCACCGGACAACCATTATAGCAGTCCGATGCTCGATTTCTTTCCATATGGGGCACAGCCGACCGTTGGTCCTCGGGATCGGTTGGAGCATCAAAAACTGTCTGGTGCACACCGGACAGTCCGGTGCACACCGGACAGTCCGGTGTGCCCAACCGACCATTGGCGCGACCACGTGTCGAGCGTTGATCGCGCAGTTGACTCACCGGACAGTCCAGTGCACCACCGTACAGTCTGGTGATTTATAGCCACATCGCCTTCTCTTTTCTCGAGAGCGCCCAGTTGACGCCGAGCCAGCCTGGGGCACCGGACACTGTCCGGTGCACCAGCAGACAGTCCGGTGTGCCAGGCCCGAGCTGGTGTTGGCTGAACTTTGCCAACTTTTCTCCAATTCAAATCTTCTTTTCTTGGCTCTGTTTCTAGCACTTAGATAACCAAGTTAGTGTCCAAAAACAATTCACTAAGTCTAGAAACATACCTTGTTCTTGATTTCATACTTCTCGCTCATTTGGTACATAAGAACTCACTCAATATGTGTTGGACATCTAATCACCAAAATACTTATAGAAATGGCCCAAGGGCACATTTCCCTCTCAATCTCCTCCTTTTTGGTGATTTATGCCAACACATCAAAAAACAACAAAAGAAGTGCAACATCAATGCAAATGAAGACCAATTCCCTTTTTACTTAAGATTTGGCATATTTGGATCACTCTTTGCCACCACTTGGTTTGTTTTTGCAAATCAAATTCTTTTTCCTATCTCTAAGTCAAACACACTTGTTTGGGCAAGTTGAGAGATATTTCAAGAGTAAAATTGATCAAGTGCCAAAAACTCCCCCTTTTCCCATAATCAAAATTCTCCCCCATAAGAGACCAAATTTTGTAATACAAGTATTTTGACAAAAAAAACAAATTCTAACTCCTCTATTTTGAAAATTCACAAGTGGTTGGCTGATCCATTTTGCTTTGGCCTTAATTTCTCCCCCTTTGGCTTTAAGCACCAAAACGGGATCATCCTTGGCCTTTTAACCCTATTGCCTCACCAAAATGTCAATTACGAGCAAAAAGGCAATGAGAACACAAGTATGAACTTGGAATTAAATACACTAATACCGGAGTGCAGTGGAAGTCTTTTAGTCGTCCAAGTTCACTTTCCCTTTCAATGTACCTTTGAGACTACATCAAATGTACTCAACCAAACAAGTTAGTCTCAAAAGGGTCAAGTTGTAGCACACCTCCCCCTAAATATGTGCATCATGTGCATACGGACTTGTGAGGTCCGGGGATGACTTGGACAACTTGAGCACCATAAATATACAACGAATAATGTAAATGCTCAAAGTAACATGATCAAAGGCATAGACTACATGTATGCTATAGATCAATCCAAGTTACGCGAATCTAAACATTTAGCTCACTTCGCAACCTGCAAAATGTTTTCTCATCCAACGGCTTGGTGAAGATATCGGCTCGCCGGTTCTCGGTGCTAATATGATAAATATCGATATCTCCCTTTTGCTGGTGGTCTCTCAGGAAGTGATGCCGGATGTCTATGTGCTTAGTGCGGCTGTGTTCAATAGGATTATCCACCAAGCGGATTGCACTCTCATTGTCACATAGGAGTGGGACTTTGCTCAGATTGTAGCCAAAGTTCCGGAGGGTTTGCCTCATCTAAAGCAGTTGCGCGCAACACTGTCCTACAGCAACATACTCGGCCTTAGCGGTGGATAGGGCAACGGATGTTTGTTTCTTGGAAACTCTAGGACACTAGGGACCTTCCTAGAAATTGGCACGTCCCTGATGTGCTCTTCCTATCAATCTTACACCTGGCATAATCGGAGTCTGAGTATCCAATCAAGTCAAAGGTAGACCCCTTTTGGATACCAGATTTCGAAGCAAGGCGTAGAAACTAAATACCTAAGAATTTGCTTAACGGCCACAAGGTGACATTTCTTGGGGTCGGATTGAAATCTAACACACATGCATACACTAAGCATAATGTCCGGTCTACTAGCACAAAGGTAAAGTAATGAACCTATCATTGACCGGTATGCCTTTTGATCAACAGACTTACCTCCTTTGTTGAGGTTGAGATGCCCGTCAGTTCCCATTGGTGTCTTCGCGGGCTTGGCGTCCTTCATCCCAAACCTCTTGAGAAGATCTTGAGTGTACTTCGTTTGGGAGATGAAAGTGCCGTCCTTGAGTTGCTTCACTTGAAATCCAAGGAAGTAGGTCAACTCGCCCATCATCGACATCTCGAACTTTTGCATCATTACCCTGCTAAACTCCTCACAAGACTTTTGATTAGTAGAACCAAATATTATGTCATCGACATAAATTTGGCAAACAAAAAGATCACCATTGCATGTCTTTGTGAAAAGAGTGGGATCGGCTTTCCCAACCTTGAAAGCATTAGAAATAAGGAAATCTCTAAGGCATTCATACCATGCTCTTGGGGCTTGCTTAAGTCCATAGAGCGCCTTAGAGAGCTTATATACACGGTTGGGATACCTATCATCCTCAAAGCTAGGGGGTTGCTCCATGTATACCTCCTCCTTGATCGGCCCATTGAGGAAAGCGCTCTTCACGTCCATTTGGAACAGCTTAAAGGAATGGTGAGCAGCATAGGCTAATAATATCCGAATTGACTCTAGCCTAGCTACAGGAGCAAAAGTCTCCTCAAAGTCCAAACCTGCAACTTGGGCATAACCTTTTTCCACAAGTCGAGCCTTGTTTCTTGTCACCACTCCGTGCTCGTCTTGCTTGTTGCGGAACACCCACTTGGTTCCCACAACGTTTTTCTTTGGACGCGGCACCAGGCTCCAGACTTCATTTCTCTTGAAGTTGTTGAGCTCTTCCTGCATGGCCAACACCCAGTCCGGATCTTGCAAGGCCTCTTCTACCCTGAAAGGCTCAATAGAAGAGACAAACGAGTAATGCTCACAAAAATTTGCTAATCGTGAGCGAGTAGTTACTCCCTTGCTGATGTCACCTAGAATTTGATCGACGGGGTGATGTCTTTGGATTGTTGCTCGGACTTGAGTTGGAGGGACTCGTGGTGCTTCTTCCTCCATGACCTATTCTTCCTGTGCTTTCCCTTGATCACGCTCCTCTTCTTGAGGTACCTGTCCATCATCTTGAGTTGGGGGATGCACCAGTGTCGAGGAAGAAGGTTGATCTTGTTCCTGTAGTTCTTGTGGTCGCACATCACCTATCGCCATCGTGCGCATTGCGGCCGTCGGAACTTCATCTTCATCTATGTCATCAAGATCAACATGCTCTCTTGGAGAGCCATTAGTCTCATCAAATACAACATCGCTAGAGACTTCAACTAATCTCGATGATTTGTTGAAGACCCTATACGCCTTTGTATTTGAGTCATATCCTAGTAAAAACCCTTCTACAGCCTTGGGAGCAAATTTAGAATGTCTACCTTTCTTCACCAGAATGTAGCATTTGCTTCCAAATACACGAAAGTAAGAGACATTAGGCTTGTTACCAGTAAGGAGTTCGTAGAAGGTCTTCTTGAGGAGACGATGTAGATAGAGCCGGTTTATGGCGTGGCAGGCTGTGTTCACAGCTTTCGACCAAAACCGCTCGGGCGTCTTGAACTCTCCAAGCATCGTTCTCGTCATGTCGATTAGCGTCCTGTTCTTCCTCTCTACCACACCATTTTGCTGTGGTGTGTAGGGAGCGGAGAACTCGTGCTTGATGCCTTCCTCCTCAAGAAACTCTTCGACTTGTAGATTCTTGAACTCGGACCCATTGTCGCTTCTTATCTTCTTCACCTTATGCTCAAACTTATTTTGAGATCTCCTTAAGAAGCGCTTTAGGGTCCCTTGGGTTTCTGACTTATCCTGTAAAAAGAACACCCAAGTGAAGCGGGAAAAATCATCAACAATTACAAGACCATATTTACTTCCCCCCGATGCTGAGGTAGGCAACGGGTTCGAAGAGGTCCATGTGAAGAAGCTCCAGTGGTCTTGATGTCGTTATCACATTCTTGCTGTGATGAGTGCTTCCCACCTGTTTCCCTGCTTGACATGCTGCACAAGGTCTGTCTTTCTCAAAACAGACATTGGTTAGTCCTAACACATGATCTCCCTTTAGAAGCTTATGAAGGTTCTTCATCCCAACATGTGCTAGACGGCGATGCCAAAGCCAGCCCATATTAGTATTAGCTATTAAGCATGCATCTAGATCGGCATTCTCTTTCAAAAAATCAACTAAATAGAGCTTGCCATCTAGTACACCCTTAAAAGCTAGTGAACCGTCACTCCTTCTAAAGACACATACATCTGCATTTGTGAATAAACAATTATAACCCATGTTACATAATTGACTCACAGATAGCAGATTATATCTGAGCGATTCAACTAAAAACACATTAGATATAGATTGCTCGGATGTGATGGCTATCTTTCCTAATCCTTTGACCTTGCCTTGGTTCCCATCTCCAAAGATGATCGAATCCTAGGAATCCTTGTTTTTGACGTAGGAGGTGAACATTTTCTTCTCCCCCATCATGTGGTTCGTGCATCTGCTATCGATAATCCAGCTTGAGCCCCCGGATGCATAAACCTGCAAGGTAATTTAAGCTTAGGTTTTAGGTACCCAACTCTTGTTGGGTCCTACAAGGTTTGTCACAATAACTTTTGGAACCCAAATACAAGTCTTGTCTCCCTTGCATTTGGATCCCAATTTTCTAGCAACTACTTTTGCATTCTTACATGAAAGTACAAAGGCAGTATTACAAGTATGGTAAACAGTAGTAGGACTATTGCAAACTCTCCTAGGCGCATGAGACACAACATGATTCCGTCTAGGCCTATTTCTACCATAAGCATAGGTAGAGCTAGAAGCAACCATAGCATGAGAAGTATGATAACCAGGTAAAACAACATGATCATAGCATCTATCATTATGAGCATGCCTAGTAAATTTCCTATCATACATATAGGCATGGTTCTTTTGAGAACTACTAGCCATAGGAGCCTTCCCTTTCTCCTTGTTGAGAGCGGGAGTCTTTTGGTCTGTTAAGTTCTTGGTTTCCTTTCGAAAACCAAGTCCATCCTTAATTGAGGGGTGTCTACCAATGATGTAGGCATCCCTAGCAAATTTTAGTTTCTCAAAGTCATCTTTGCATGTCTTAAGTTGAGCATTAAGACTTGTAACCTCATTATTTAATTTAGCAATAGTGATAGCATGTTCATCAAAATTAACATCTTTACACCTATTGCAAATAACTACATGTTCTACACATGAACTAGTTGCATTTGCTTTCTCTAGTTTAGCATCTAATTCATCATTTAAATCCTTTAGACTAGAGACAGATTCATGACAAGCAGACAACTCAGAGGATAGCATTTCATTTCTTTTAATTTCTAAAGCAAGAGATTTTTGAACATTAACAAATTTATCATGTTCCTCATACAAATATCTTCTAGCTTCTCTAGCAATCTATCCTTTTCATTTAGGGCATCAATTAATTCATTTATTTTGTCTACTTTATTTCTATCTAATCATTTAAACAAATCAGTATAATCTACTTCATCATCAGATGATTCCTCATCGCTAGAAGAAGAGTACTTGGGGGTATCTCATATGCGTACCTTCTTTTCCTTAGCCATAAGGCAAGAATGGCGTTCGTTGGGAAGAGCGAAGATTTGTCAAAGGCCGAGGCAGCCAATCCTTCATCGTCAAAGTCGGATGAAGAGCAGTCAGAGTCCCATTCCTTTCCAAGATGCGCCTCACCCTTCGCCTTCCTGTAATTCTTCTTCTTCTCTTTCTTCCCATGCCTTTCTTGTTCCTGGTCATTATCATTATCAGGGCATTGAGCTATGAAATGACCAGTCTTACCACATTTGAAGCAGGAGCGTTTTCCCCTTGTTTTGTTCTTGTTGGGGTATTCCTTGTGTCCTTTTAGCACGGTCTTGAAACGCTTGATGATGAGTGCCATCTCATCTTCATTGAGCCCGGCCGCTTCTACTTGTGCCGCCTTGCTTGGTAGCGCCTCCCTGCTGCTAGTTGCTTTTAGAGCAACGGGTTGTGGCTCGTAGACGGGTAGTGGACCGTTTAAGGCATCGTCCACATATCGCACCTCCATCACCATCATGCGCCCGCTCACAAATTTTCCAAGGATCTCCTCGGGCGTTATCTTGGTGTACTTGGGGTTTTCACGAATAAGGTTGACAAGATGAGGGTCAATAACAGTAAATGACCTGAGCATGAGTCGGACGATGTCATGATCCATCCATCTTGTGCTCCCGTAGCTTTGGATTTTGTTGATGAGGGTCTTGAGCCTGTTGTAGGTCTGCGTTGGCTCCTCTCCCCTGATCATCGTGAACCTCTCCAGTTCGCCTTCCACCAGTTCCATTTTGGTAATCATGGTGGCATCATTTCCCTCATGAGATATCTTGAGGGTGTCCCATATTTGTTTGGTGTTGTCCAAGCCGCTCACCTTATTGTATTCATCCTTGCAAAGAGATGCTAGCAGAACAGTAGTGGCTTGGGTGTTTTTATGAATTTGTTCATTTATGACCATAGGGTTATCAATACTATCAAAATGCATCCCATTCTCTACAATTTCACAAATATTAGGATGAAGAGAAAATAGATGACTACGCATTTTATGGCTCCAAAATGAATAGTCCTCTCCGTCAAAGTGTGGAGGTTTTCAAAGGGGAATTGATAGTAAATGCGAATTTGAATTGTATGGCATGCGAGAATAGTCAAAAGAGTAGTTCTGATTGACCGTTTTGTTTTTCGACAAAGAGTCATCGTCGTCTCTTAGTGAAGAAGAGGAGGCATCGCTGTCGTAGTAGATGATCTTCTTGATGCGCCTCTTCTTCTTCCCATCCCTCTTCTTGTGACTTGATCCTGAGTCAGTGGGCTTGTCGTCTCTTGGCTCGTTGAAGATGGACTCCTTTTCCTTGTCGTTGACCACCATCCCCTTTCCCTTAGGATCCATCTCTTCGGGCGATTAGTCCCTTAGATGAAGAGTATGGCTCTGATACCAATTGAGAGCACCTAGAGGAGGGGGTGAATAGGTGATCCTGAAAAACCAAATGTTAAATAGCCACAAACTTGATTATGAAGATGTTAGTGCGAGTTAATCAAATTTATGGAGCGAGCTCTTGCGAACACAAGCAATCACAGAGAGGAGCAATACAAGAGACACACTATTTTTATCCCGTGGTTCGGCCAAGTAACACTTGTCTACTTCCACATTGTGGCGTCCCAATGGACGAGGGTTGCACTCAACCCCTTTTAAGTGATCCGATGATCAACTTGAATACCACAGTCTTTCCTTTGAGATCTTTTCCCGTTTGTGAGGAATCTCCACAAGTTGGAGCCTCTCGCCCTTACAAAGTTTTGATCACAAGAAGCACACGAGTAAGGGAGGGAAAACAACGCACACAAGGTTCAATCTCCAGCACACACACGCACACAAGCCAAGACTTGAGCTCAAAGCACAGCACAGGGAGTTCACAACTCGAACGGAGCTCAAATCACCAACACAATGAATCAAATGCGTGGAGGCGGAGTCTGGATGTCTTAGTATGCTTAGAGAATGCTTGGTGTTGTGCTCCATGTGCCTAGGGGTCCCTTTTATAGCCCCAAGGCAGCTAGGAGCCATTGAACATCAATTTGGTAGGCAATTGTTGCCTTCTGTCAAGTGGTGCACCGGACAGCCACTGTAGCAGTCCGGTGCTCGATTTCTTTCCATACGAGGTGCAGCCGACCGTTGGTCCTCGGGATCGGTTGGCGCACCGGACACTGTCCGGTGTGCCCAACCGACCGTTGGTGCGACCACGTGTCGCGCGTTGATCGCGCGACCGACCGTTGGCCGTTGGCGCAGTTGACTCACCGGACAGTCCGGTGCACCACTGGACAGTCCGGTGATTTATAGCCACATCGCCTTCTCTTTTCCCGAGAGCGCCCAGTTGACGCCGAGCCAGCCTGGGGCACCGGACAGTCCGGTGTGCCAGGCCCAAGCTGGTGTTTGCTTAACTTTACCAACTTTTCTCCAATTCAAATCTTCTTTTCTTGGCTCTGTTTCTAGCACTTAGATAACCAAGTTAGTGTCCAAAAACAATTCACTAAGTCTAGAAACATACCTTGTTCTTGATTTCATACTTCTCACTCATTTGGTACATAAGAACTCACTCAATATATGTTGGACATCTAATCACCAAAATACTTATAGAAATGGCCCAAGGGCACATTTCCCTTTCACTTACCTGAAAGGGGCAAGGGCAGTAGGGGAGTGGTCAGTGTGGGGAGGTCCTTGGGTTGATTTTGCTGCGATGGCGGTCAGGCGAGGGATCCCTGCATTGGAGCTTCCTAGAAACTGTAGCGGGTTTTCTGAAGCTAGTGGAACTTTGTAAAAGCCTCATAGTGTTACCCTGCCTCGCCTCCTCGGTAGAGGTGTATGGGATAGGCCGTCTCTTGGCAGATGGGTAACATGACTTGTGGGTAAAGATGTGCAACCTCTACAGAGTGTAAAACTAGTATACTAGCCGTGCTCACGGTCATGAGCAGCTCGGACACTCACATGATTAATTTATGCAACTAAATTCAATATGTCATATGCATTGCATCGCAGGTGATGTTGTTACTTTTGTTCTACTACTTAATTGGGTTGGTATTTACTTATACTTAGTAATTGCTAATAAAATTTTGACCAACTTTAAAAGCAATTCTCAGCTCTAACCATCCTCTTTGGTAAGCCTTACATTACATGTGAGCTCCCACCTTTGGCAAGTTCATGCACATTATTCCCCACAACTTGTTGAGCTATGAATGTATGTGAGCTCACTCTTGCTGTCTCACACCCCCACAGGTCAAGAACAGGTACCACAGGATGAGGCGCATGGAGGATGCTGTGACGTGTTCGTGAGAGGTCTAGGTCGTCGTCTCCCAGTCAACTTTGGGTTGCTGGACCGTTGTCTCCTTATAATGTAATTAGTTATTTATTTTGTACAGAACTCCTATTATATAGTAAAGATGTGACATTCGATCATGTGCCATGATTCATCATATGTGTGAGACTTGGTCCCAGCACACCTGGTGATTATGTTCGCGCCCAGGTCTTGGTGCCCCAAAACCCGGGTGTGACAGAAGTGGTATCAGAACGATGTTGACTGTAGGACGAAACCTAGATAGAACTGGACAACCCTTATCTACTTAACTTTGCTACTCTGATCTTTTCTAAACTTATCTTAATCTTTTCTCATCTATTTCCGCTTTACTCTGATTATTCTTACCTTTTCTTTCTAAAGACAAATGTGGATTTCACACTTTGAAATCATGTGCCTAAAGTGACTTTAGGAATAGGAGACCTACTCTTAGGAAAAAAAACAAAACTATTTTTTATAGATATCTATGAACTTGAATGTTTGTTCTTATGATACTTGTCTGATTTGGATCTTTGAGTGTAATGAGTTGTGGAGTAATGTCCACAATTACATCTGCATATACATATAAGAAAAAATGCTCATCAAACTAACTAGACAAACTAGATTGTCCCTCGTTAAAGTATCTAGCCTAACAATATCTTTCTCATCTTAAAAGATTCTATCCTACTCTGATAGATCCATCTTGTTTTTAAAGATACTCTCTTACCCTAATAAATTCGTCTTTCTTTGAAAAGATTTGAAGTCATCCTGATAGATCTAAATGACCCCAAAAGATTCTACCTCATCCTTATGGATTTATCTTGTTCTAATTGGCATACCAATCTGATCTAGATCCCACCTAATCTAACATGATCTAATCCAAATTGAGTTAATTAAATAAGTCAGATAATTTTGGAGACATAAATTAGGCCCTAATTCTATAAACATATCTTACCCTAAATTAATACCTTGGACTAACTCGTTCGTGAATGTAACATCCCAAAATTTAACCCCAAGGTTAGAAACCCTAATCTCCCCCCGTTTTTCTTGATTATCCCCGAGACCCCACCTCATAGGACATTTCATCATATGCATACACCATGATTGTTAGTAGCACCTCACATAGAATATTTTTAGCACCTAAGGATATATAACTAAATATTTGTTCAAAAGAAAAAGGAGATAAAAGAAATAGAAATAGAAATAGAAAAGGAAAATCTCTCCCCCCCGGTTGGGCCGAATCCGGCCCAACCTTCTCTCCTCTCCCTCACGCGCCTCGCTCCCCGTCGAGCCCACGCGGCCCATTCCCCGCGCGCCCGCCTGCGCTGGAGCCGCGCCTCCTCCCCCGCTGACCGGCCGGCCCCACCCGTCAGCTGCGCATTCCCTCTCTCTCTCGTCGCTCTCCCACTAACAACCCCGGCCCGCCCATTAGACCCTTCGTCCCCGCCCGTGACTTCACTGGTGCGATCCCCGCCGATCACCCCCCTCGCCCCGTCTTCTTGAAATAACTCCTGCACCAGTGAAGTTAGGCACCGCTCCGCCCCTCAGCTCACTGTGCTCGCAGCCTGCCCGAGAGGTCTTGTCCTCGGCGCTGTGCGCCCCCATCGTCGCGGTGGCATCCCTCGCCGACGCCAGCTGGCCTTTGGCCGCTTCCTGCCCCGGGCGCCTATAAAAAGAACCACCCGAGCTTCACCCTTCCCCACACTAGCCTCGGCCACTCCCTCTCCCCTCCCCTGAGATGAATCGAGCTCCGCGCCGCCGTGCCCTCCCTTCGCTCCGGTAAGCTCCCCTTCTTTCCTCTGGTAGCCTAGCGTTCAATTGGGTAGGCTCGCAAGGTTCACCACTCCCTCATGATCATGTCACACCCCTTTCCTTCCACCTATTGCGCCCGGCAACCTCACCGACGATCTCCCGCCACAGACGCCCACCACCTCGCTATGGACCGGCCGTCCCAAGCGCCCTCCGACCAAATTAACCCATCCACCATTATCCCCTACCCCCACCCGTGCTTACCCACCTCCCCGATCACCCAGAACCGGAACCACGGCGGAGAACCACCGCGGAACCTCGTCGACGGTCGGTTTTTCCGACCCTGGCCGATTCGCCCCCTGCCCCCCCCCCCCGTCCCACCACCCGACGCCGTCAGCCTCCCCCTCCCTCTAGCATGTGGGCCCATGCCCACGGCGCCATCCCCGTGTCGTTCCCCCGCTGGCGGGCCAAGTGGGCCGCCTGCCTGCGCGGCCACGCGCGCGCCCCTGCTGGGCCAAATTCCCCCCCGACCCAGCTAACCGAAAATTCTTTATCTTTTTCTTTTGTCCTTTTCTTTTCCTATTTATATATATATGTATCTATATATATATTGATATTTATGCACCAAAATAGCCTAAATAAATTATAGTACACATAATAATAACATCTAAAACTTGGCACACTCCACTAAGCCACCGTGATTGATGTATTGTTCTTTGCTTATATTTTTGCTAGGAGAAGAGGGATCCGATCCTCTGGAATTTGTAGCTCCAGAAGAAGGGCAGGAACCCGACCTCTCCGAAATAGATCTTTCGTGCCAGGAGAACTTCGACGAAGGCAAGTCCATTCTTCCCTTGATGCATAAATTACCTACTCTCTCTACCACTACCTAAGCCGGGAATAAAGGATGGGTCTTTTGCATGGTGAGAAGAGAGATAGCCTGCATTAAAGAATATCTTTTGAGTAAAAAATGTGAAATGAGAAAAGGGTGGTGTCTTTACTAAGTGATGTTTTCAAAAAGTGTATGATGAAGGGTACTCACCCTTATCACCTTTTGAGTGGGATAATCAGGGACTCCCTGGTTTAGGGGAGGGCCTCAGGTGCTGGCTCAGCCGGGTTAGGTGTGAGCAGGAAGATTGTCCCCTCATATAAGGACCGGTTTGTCATCCTTCACTACCTGTACTCATGACAAGTACAACCACTCGAGACTGTATGGGCATTCACTCAATCCAAACTCGTACGGTCCAAACCCTAGGGTTATGATGGCTGGGGAGCACCGGGAGGATAAGGAGGGGGAATGTTTTGTCTGGTTTGGACATGGCAGTGGCTTGACTCCTTCCGGTATAACCATTAAGGTATGGACGTGCGAGGAAAGAGAGAGATTCGGCATTCGAATCTCACGATGGTGAGATTGCAGAAACCGGACTGGTGGGTAAAGTGTAGCCCTCTACGCAGAGTTCAAACCTATTCGAATAGTCCGTGTCCACTGGTATGGACGAGTCTGGTGTGGTATGACAATTAGTGTTTATAACCTCCGCGAATAGGGAAATGTGTGAGTGGGTGTGTTTTTGGAAATGAAAACAATGCCACGGAAGCAGGAAGCTCGGTGGTGGTTGAGTGTGAAAATGTGCTACTAACTTCTTTGGGAAAACCATCAAAGTATTGCCTTTCTCTGGAAAAGAAGAGTGACTTCAACTCCACCATATAAAGCATGTATTATATAGGTCCCTTTCTCTTTACGGGCGGGATGGGCTTGCGAAATACCTAGTGTATTCACCCAGATTTATTTATGTTTTTCAGGAGCTGAAGACTTCTTTTCTGCTATGCTCGATAAGAAGGGGGCTGTGTCTGCACCCAGTTCTGCCTGTGGCTTGGGCTAGTTTATCTTCCACTGCGTTTTATGTTCCAGGCTCCCTTGAGCTTGTACCCTGGTATTGTAACAACTTTTATTCGAACTCTATACTATTTGAAGTAAGAAATGTGGTTACTAGCCTCCTGGGATTAGTAATTGTATCACATTTGAGTCCCAGAGGATTGGGGCGCTTCAGGTGGTAACAGAGCCATAGGACTGGCTGTAGATCGCAGCCCCGACCTTAAAAGTTTGCCTTAAAAAGAAAAGACCTCTTACCTCCAAGAAAAAAAATCTTCTCTCCTTTCCCCGATATTAATAGACCCTTCTTTTATTCTACCAGATGGAAGGCTCCTTGGTCATTAGGTCATCCTACTGCTCAGAGGTGGAAGGATTCCCTCATCTTTTACGGAGTTGCGCGCTTCGCATGGGGATCCGCAAGAAGCCAGAGTACATCTGGAAAGAATACCGCGAGAATGGAACTAAGAAGTGCTCTATGCCAGTCTACCTAGGAGAAAGCCAAAGCTCCCCAAACCACCCTCCCTTCCAAGTCACCTTCACTAGACACCGCTTCCCAGACACTTGCCAAAATGTTGCCCGAAAAGCCCTCCGACAGCTATGCCAAAACTATAGCAGGGAAGTCTTTGAGACCCCCCTTCGTTACTTCCCACCTAGCAACAAAAATACCCCTACCTAGAGGAAAAGACTTCAGGCCCTATCAGGAAGAGATCCTACTGAAGATGACCCCACCATAGTCTACATGGTCGGATATCTCCACACACTCGATAACCACTATGACGACCTTTCCTCCCACTGCACCCACCTAAACTCCCGGGTGGAAATCTTAGAGCAACAGGTCAAGGAACTTAAAAAGGAGAATGTGTCCCTCCAAGAAAGTCTTGAAATAGCAGAAGGTGAAGAGGCCAACACTCGTGAAGCCTATCGAACCCTGAAGATGGATTACGATAAGAAGTTAAAGAAGCTCACCCCCACTAAGAAGATCCGAAAAAGGACCAAGAGCCAAGGATGCCAGACTGAACGGAAAAAGGAAGCCCCACCAACTCTGCCTCCCTCCAGGATAGGAAACTTGTCAGACGTTGAGGATATGTCCCTAGCTAGCCTTGATGACCTTCTCAAGGAATTTGGGGACACCTTAGAAAGGGAGTTCGGAAGCACCTTAGAAAGCGCTCGCGTGTAGTGTGACTTGTGGTAACTGTATGCTTGTAATGAACTTGTGTGATGAATAAAATAACATGGTTGAAAAAATTGGCATGTGCATAGTAGTAATTCTCTCTCCCTGGCAGATGGCTTCAGATAAAACCATTCCTACCGCCTCTGGGATTGGAGCAAGGTTTCCCCAAAGAGCTGAAGGAGAAGCCGATGGAGAAGGGAGTGAGACCCACCTCCCTGCACCTTCGGAGCTGCCATTAGATTTAACCCAAGTTCTGGCCAACCAAACCCGACTCATTGAAGTCCTCACCATAAGTCTTGAGAACCAGCGCCCGAATGGTGGAAGGCCTCATGATAGGATGGGAGATTTTCTAAGACTCAAGCCTCCCACATTCGCTGGATCCAGCAATCCACTCGATGCTGATGACTGGCTGCGCACAATAAAAAGGTAGTTAGAAGCCATCGGATGCCCCGAGAGCCAACGTGTTCATCTGGCTGCTCATCAACTTTCCGGGATGGCCCTATCCTGGTGGGATACCTTCAGCGCTGCCGTCAGAGATGCTACCTGGGCAGAATTTGAAGCCGCTTTCCGAGAACATCATGTGCCCCAAGGGATCGTTCAGCTCAAGGAAGATGAATTTTGGGAACTAACTCAAGGTGGAAGATCTGTCAGTGAGTATGTGCACAAATTCACAGAACTGGCTCGCTACGCGCCTGACGATGTCAACACAGAAGCCAAGAAGATGGCTCATTTCTTGAAAGGGCTAAGACCAGAACTCAAGGCTATCCTTGCCAGCCAAGATTTCCTCAGCTTCTCGCACCTCTCAAACAAGGCCATACAACTGGAAAGGGCAAGGGAAGAGGAAAAGGGTCACCTCAAGAGGAAATTCCAAGTCCTCCGAGCTCAGCAGCAGGACAGGCACCAAAGAATTCGATCCTTTGGGTTTCCACCCAAGGGGCCAAGCTTCAACAAGCCAGCTAGACCCACTCCGTCACGTTTCAGCCAGCAGGGTCAAAGCTCCTTTTAGGGCCCCTCCGTTGCAAGCAACCAACCTCCAGCTAATGCCTGTTGGCATTGCGAAGACCCTAGTCACTACAAGAATAATTGTCCTCAGTTGAAGGCATCCATGCCTACTTACTCCAACTCGGTGAATTGCCCCAAGAATGCCCTAGCACCCGCCTCCAAGGCACCCTCCTCCAACAGCTAGCAGAGCAAGACCCAGTATCATGGCAGAGCATGAGTAAACCACGTCAATGCTCAAGAGGCTCAGCAAGCTTCGGGAGTAGTGCTCGGTGAGTTCCTAGTTGAATTTACTCCCGCTACTGTACTTTTTGATTCAGGAGTCTCTCGTTCTTTCATAGCCACTAGCTTTGTGGAAAAGCATGGCATTCCCTCTACACACCTAGAAATTCCCTTGGTCACCCGAACCCCAGGGTCAGGCCTTCTATGCCAGCTCAAATGCTCCCAAGTCAGGATTCTTTTAAGTGGGGTAGTGTTCTTGGCAGACTTAGCCGTCTTGCCATCCCAAGGGATTGATGTGATCTTAAGAATGGATTGGTTACCAAACACAAGGGCATCATTAGTTGCACAAATAAGAATGTTCTCCTCACTGACCACCAAGGAAAGTCAGTTTCATGCCAAGCTCAGCAAATGTGAATTCTGGTTAGAAAAGATAGCCTTCCTTGGGCATATCTTGACTGCAGAAGGAATAGAAGTGGACCCGTCCAAGGTGGAAGCAGTATCCAAATGGAAACAGCCATCCAACATTAGTGAAGTTCGAAGCTTTCTAGGAATGGCAGGATATTACCGCCGTTTTATCAAAGGGTTCTCCAACATAGCGAGACCTATGACCGAACTCCTCAAGAAAGACAATAAGTTTGTGTGGACCCCAAAGTGTGAGGAAAGCTTCCAAATCATAAAGAAGAAGCTCACAACCGCCCCCATTTTGACACTGCCAGACATCCATCAGAATTTTGTCATCTTCTGTGATGCTTCAAGGCAAGGTTTAGGATGTGTACTTATGCAAAATAAAAAAGTCATTGCCTATGCCTCACGCCTACTCAAGCCGCATGAGAAGAATTATCCAACACACGATTTGGAATTGGCAGCCATAGTGCATGCCCTAAAAATATGGAGGCACTACCTGATTGGGAACAAATGCAACATCTTCACAGATCACAAGAGCCTGAAGTACATTTTCACTCAGCCAGACCTCAATCTCCATCAACGAAGATGGCTGGAATTGATCAAAGATTATGACATTGAGATCCACTACCACCCCAGGAAGGCCAACGTGGTAGCAGACACCCTCAATCGAAAACCTTTCAGGAAGAAAGAGACCAACTTCTTGGAAGACTGGAAGAAAGAATTAGCTCAACTGAATACATGTATGGGAGACAATGGCAGCCTAGAAGTCAAGCCAATGCTAGAAGACATCATACGCAAGGCTCAACACCTGGACACTGAGACGGCAAGTCTTGCAGAGAGAACTCATAAAGAACAACTCCCGGACCTCAGGACAGATGAAGAAGGAATCCTTTGGTTTAGAAACTGTCTGTGTGTACCAAAAGGAGAGGCACGAGAAATCCTGCTCGACGAAGCTTACAACTCAGCCTATTCTATCCACCCAGGGACTACCAAGATGTACCTAGACCTCAAGACCAGATACTAGTGGAGAGGAATGAAAAAGGAGATAGCATAGTATGTGGCCTAGTGTGACATTTGCCAGCGAACTAAGGCAGAGCATCAGAAGCCTGCAGGTCTACTGCAACCCCTTCCAGTACCCGAATGGAAGTGGGAAGAAATAGGCATGGATTCTGTAACTGGACTGCCTCGGACCCAAAAATGGAACGATTCTATCTGGGTGATAATCGACTGTCTTACCAAGGTAGCCCATTTCATCCCAGTGAAAACTACCTTCGGAGGAGCCACCCTTGCCTGGATATATCTTAAAGAAATAGTCAGACTCCATGGTATTCCACGAAAGATAGTGTGAGACAGGGGAACACAGTTCACCTCAAAATTCTAGACGGGCCTTCAGCAAGCTATGGGCACCAAGCTAGACTTCAGCACCGCCTATCACCCCCAGTCAGATGGTCAGACAGAAAGGGTCAACAAGGTCCTCGAGGATTTGTTAAGAGGTTGTGTGTTGACGTTTGACAGAAATTGGGAGTCCAATTTGCCATATGCAGAGTTCTCGTATAACAACAGCTACCAGGCCAGTATCAAGATGTCATCGTTCGAAGCATTGTATGGACAAAAGTGCCAGACCCCTCTAATGTGGTCCAACGTAGGGGAAAAGACACTAGAAGGGACTGCCTTCGTTAAAGAGGTAGAAGAGAAAGTTGCCCTGATCCACAAAAGATTACTTGAAGCTCAGAGTCGGCAGAAAAGTTATGCAGACATTAGGCGGAGAGAACTCAGGTTCAAGGAAGGAGACTTCGTTTACCTCAAGGTCTCCCCGATGCGTGGAGTCAAAAGGTTTCAAGTGAAAGGAAAGCTAGCTCCACGGTTCGTCGGCCCCTATCCTATCATTGGCCGAGTAGGACCCGCACCATACCGCCTTGAATTGCCAGAATCCATGTCAGATATCCACAATGTGTTTCACGTATCCCAGCTCCGCAAATGCCTGCAAGTGCCAGAAAGTCACATCGAAGAAGAGACAATTCAGATTCAGAAGGATCTACAGTACCGAGAACAACCAGTAAAGGTTCTTGACTCGGCAGTCTGAAAGACCCGCAACTCAGAAGTAAGACTCTGTAAAGTTTAGTGGAGTAGAGAAGGAGAAGAGGAAGCTACATGGGAGAGTGAGGACTCTTTGAGGAGGGAATACCCTTACCTTTTCTCAAGCCCAGTCTGAATCTCGAGGGCGGGATTCCTTTAAGTAGGGTAGGTTTGTAACATCCCAAAATTTAACCCCAAGGTTAGAAACCCTAATCTCCCCCCCTTTTTTCTTGATTATCCCCTAGACCCCACCTCATAGGACATTTCATCATATGCATACACCATGATTGTTAGTAGCACCTCACATAGAATTTTTTTAGCACCTAAGGATATATAGCTAAATATTTGTTCAAAAGAAAAAGGAGATAAAAGAAATAGAAATAGAAATAGAAAAAGAAAAAGGAAAATCTCTCCAACCCGATTGGGCCGAATCCGGCCAAACCTTCTCTCCTCTCCCTCGCGCACCTCGCTCCCCGTCCGGCCCACACGGCCCATTCCCTGTGCGCCCGCCCGCGCTGGCGCTGCGCCTCCTCCCCCGCTGACCGGCCAGCCCCACCCGTCAGCTGCGCATTCCCTCTCTCTCTCGTCGCTCTCCCACTGACAACCCCAGCCCGCCCATCAGACCCTTCGTCCCCTCACATGACTTCACCAACGCGATCCCCGCCGATCACCCCCCTCGCCCCGTCTTATCGGCATAACTCCTGCGACAGTGAAGTTAGGCACCGCTCCGCCCCTCAGCTCACTGTGCTTGCAGCCTGCCCGAGAGGTCTCGTCCCCGGCGCTGTGCGCCCCCATCACCGCCATGGCATCCCTCGCCAGCGCCAGCTGGCCTTTGGCCGCTTCTCACCTCGGGCGCCTATAAAAAGAACTGCCCGAGCTCCACCTTTCCCCACACTAGCCTCGGCCACTCCCTCTCCCCTCCCATGAGCCAAATCAAGCTCCGCGCCGCCGCGCCCTCGCTCCACTCCGGTAAGCTCCCCTTCTTTCCTCTGGTAGCCTAGCGTTCAATTGGGTAGGCTCGCAAGGTTCACCACTCCCTCACGATCATGTCACACCCCTTTCCTTCCACCTATTGTGCCCGACAACCTCACTAGCGATCTCCCGCCGCGGACGCCCGCCACCTCGCCGTGGACCAGTCGTCCCAACCGCCCTCCGACCAATTTAACCCATCCACCATTATCCCCTACCCCCACCTGTGCTTACCCACCTCCCCGATCACCCAGAACTGGAACCACAACAGAGAACCATCGTGGAACCTCGTCGACGGTCGGTTTTTCCGACCCCGGCCAGTTCGCCCCCTCCCCCCACCCCGTCCGACCACCCGACGCCGTCAGCCTCCCCCTCCCTCTGGCACGTGGGCTTACGCCCACGTCGCCATTCCCCCACTGGCGGGCCAAGTGGGCCGCCTGCAAGCGCGGCCGCGCGCGCGCACCTTGTTGGGCCGAATCCCCCCCGGAGCTCAGCTAACCGAAAATTCTTTATCTTTTTCTTTTGTCCTTTTCTTTTCCTATTTTTATATATATGTATATATATTGATATTTTATGCACCAAAAATAGCCTAAATAAATTATAGTACACACAATAATAACATCTAAAACTTGGCACACTCCACTAAGCCACCGTGATTGATGTATTGTTCTTTGCTTATATTTTTGCTAGGAGAAGAGGGATCCGATCCTCTGGAATTTGTAGCTCTAGAAGAAGGGCAGGAACCCGACCTCTCCGAAATAGATCTTTCGTGCCAGGAGAACTTCGATGAAGGCAAGTCCATTCTTCCCTTGATGCATAAATTACCTACTCTCTCTACCACTACCTAAGCCGAGAATAAAGGACAGGTCTTTTGCATGGTGAGAAGAGAGATAGCCTGCATTAAAGAATATCTTTTGAGTACAAAATGTGAAATGAGAAAAGGGTGGTGTCTTTACTAAGCGATGTTTTCAAAAAGTGTATGATGAAGGGTACTCACCCTTATCAGCTTTTGAGTGGGATAATCAGGGACTCCCTAGTTTAGGGGAGGGCCTCAGGTGTTGGCTCAGCCGGGTTAGGTGTGAGCAGGAGGATTGTCCCCTCATATAAGGACCGGTTTGTCATCCTTCACTACCTGTACTCATGACAAGTACAACCACTCGAGACTGTATGGGCAGTCACTCAATCCGAACTCGTACGGTCCAAACCCCAGGGTTATGATGGCTGGGGAGCACCGGGAGGATAAGGAGGGGGAATGTTTTGTCCAGTTTGGACATGGCGGTGGCCTGACTCCTTTTGGTATAACCATTAAGGTATGGACGTGCGAGGAAAGAGAGAGATTTGGCATTCGGATCTCACGACGGTGAGATTGCAGAAACCGGACTGGTGGGTAAAGTGTACCCCTCTACGCAGAGTTCAAACCTATTCGAATAGTCCGTGTCCACTGGTATGGACGAGTCTGGTGTGGTATGACAATTAGTGCTTATAACCTCCGCGAACAGGGAAATGTGTGAGAGGGTGTGTTTTTGGAAATGAAAACAATGCCACGGAAGGAGGAAGCTCAGTGGTGGTTGAGTGTGAAAAATGTGCTACTAACTTCTTTAGAAAAAACCATCAAAGTATTGCCTTTCTCTGGAAAAGAAGAGTGAATTCAACTCCACCATATAAAGCATGTATTATATAGGTCCCTTTCTCTTTACGGGCGGGATGGGTTTGTGGAATACCTAGTGTATTCACCCAGATTTATTTATGTTTTTCAGCAGCTGAAGACTTCTTTTCTGCTATGCTCGACTAGAAGGGGGTTGTGTCTGCACCCAGTTCTGCCTGTGGCTTGGGCTAGTTTATCTTCAACTGCGTTTTATATTCCAGGCTCCCTTGAGCTTGTACCCTGGTATTGTAATAACTTTTATTCGAACTCTGTACTATTTGAAGTAAGAAATGTGGTTACTAGCCTCCTGGTACTAGTAATTGTATCACATTTGAGTCCCAGAGGATTGGGGCGCTTCAGTAAACAACAACCTAACCTACATCATAGGTTGCCTAATCCAGATATCCAAAAATACTAAATAAAACTCTGTTTAAACCTAATTACCTCATGTACCCTAGCTATCCTAGCTATATGTCCTTAGCCATATGTCCTCAACTCAGATGGCAACTCCAGGATTGAGGGCCAAAGAAGACCAACCACGTCATGGGAGGATAAGCACCAACTCAAGTCTTCAAAAGGGCAAAACGGAATCACCAGATGAGTCAAGATCCACCATCCATAATGGAATCTTTCTTTGCCCTAATCCTTTTTACCGCAACCTTCTCTACTTCTGCCCAATAGCTAAACATAGTATACCCATGTGTTCCTAATCATTTCCTTATTTAATGACTTAAGAAAAAAGTATATAGAAAACATTTGTGCTTAAAACCATTTCAAAAAAAACTCGAAGCTAAACTGCAACCAAACATTTGGCTTTCTATATTCCCTTTTCTTATAAATCTCGAGGACGAGATTTCTGTTAAGGGGGGTAGAATTTGTAACACCTCAAAATCCCATTTTGGGAATTAGGAAAGAAAAATCTTAAGCATAAAAATCTAAGAACAAAAATGTTTGCTAATATTAAAAGGACCTCTATATGAATTCATTTTTTTTATATAGTGATAATTATTCCCAAAAAAATATTTTATACACAATAAACTATTTTCTTAAAATAAACATGTGTGTATGATATGCATTTAAAAAAAGAAAACATATGCAGGATAATAAATAAATGTATATAAACCAAATATATAGTAATGCATCCATGTTGGTTCTTTGTTTGAGGCATTCAACTTGTTCTTTGATTTCAAAACAAATTTAAATATGAAATTAGAAAATTAGAAATAGAAAGGAAATAAGAATTTGAAAAAAGTGAGAAAAGATACCTCTGTGCTTGGGCTGAGCTCCCTGTTTGCGGCCCAGCGTTACCCCCTCCGCGTCTCAGCCCACTAAATCCTACCACGAAGGCCCACTCTAGCTAAGGAAAGCGCCGACCGAGAACCCTGGCTGGCGGCCTCACCCGCGCGCCAAGTGACGCTACGGTGTGGGTCTCGCTCGCCAGCCCTCGATTCCACGCGTGTCACCAGGAGGGTTCCTAGTACGTGGTCCCCACTTGTCAGACTTATCTCCTAGCTCGCGCGCGTGTCGTTCTCGCCAACTAACTCGTTAGATCCGCCGGTTGCTGCGGGTTCGGTTGGAGCCCTGGACACCGGGTTGCTCCTCTATAAAATCGGACACCGAGCCCTTTCGGAAACCCTCCTTCGCATCTAGCTCAGAATATTTTCGCCACCAGGAGCCATGGGACAGGGAGATCGGCCGTCCGTCGCCATGTCTAGGCACGCACACACCGTCGTGCGGACCTGGCAAGGGCAGTAGGGTATTCGCTGGTAGTCGGGGATGTTGCATGTTGCATCATCAGGCAAAGCGCGACGACCTCGGTTGATGAATTCCTCACCGGGATGGAGCTCCACCGCAGGTCTGTCGCGTGCTGTGGCCATGGCATTGGCGCTGCTAGAATCACGGTGAGCAACCCTTCAACAGTATCGTATCGTTACTCTCTATGTGATTACTGCCTTTGATTGGAGTTCGAACATGGAAGTCAAGCTTGGTTAGAGGTCGGCCATGGCGCCGCCATGGGCATTCTGTGCCGCTATGTGCAGAGTTGGGGAAGAGAGAGTTGAGGGTGATGTGGGAGAGGAGCCCTGGCCGTGGGATCTTGATCCTGTGATCGGGACTGGGTACCGGTTCGTGGGGAGATCATGGGCATTGAAGTTTAATCGAGCGGACAGGATGGGTGAGGGAACTATTTGGATCGTGGTCGTTGGATCGTGGATGAAGAGTGCAGATTAGATCCCGGGTTAACCATTTGACTTTTTAATCTGGGCGGTTGGGTTTAGATCTGACGGTTGAGATGTGCCCATACCCCTTCGACCTCGCAAAATCATTAAAGAGACCCTAGACTTTATAATATTAACCCGCCATCCAGTCCAAGTGGGAAGTAATTACAGATAGATACGATTTTATTCAAAATAGTCCCTAATTTTCCAGAAAATAGAACCCACAGTACATATAAGATCTGAAATTTATAAAATAAATCTAGAAATTGATTTTTAATACAAAAATAATTCTAGAAACTTGTATAATTCATATTTAATTAATTTTAACTCCAAATTGATCCATTCCAGTGGCATTAATTTTATTTTAATGTTGTTTATCACCTAGTAACTCTGTTTAGCCATGAAACTTGGATTAAGATTATTCACTTGAATTTAGTCTATACTATGCACTAGAAACTTCAAAAAATCATAACTCGATAACCGTAACTCCGAATTTAGCAATTCTTGTCCCTATGATCTCGTTACAACATGTAGAATATTCTTACACATTTTGTTCTTACGTTTGGTGTAATGTTAATTTTGCCTATGCCATGTTTGTTTGTATTGCTACGACTAGCGCGAGGTTACGAGCCACCTGAAGAGCAAGTTGGTACATGGACTCTCAAGTCCCAGGCAAGTTGTGCCCTTGATCACTTTTTTTACCCAGTCATGTTCTAATTAATCATAATGATCTGTATAGGTTAATTTTGATGGGACCCAATAGCTTACCCTAGTTTGACTATCTTTATACCTTGTTTACCACTGAATTTTTTGGGTAGTACCTGTTATTGCTTTATGTGGTTTTGGGCATAGAGATACACACTGTTCATGATTATATCTTTATTATCAGTTGTTATTTACTGTTCATGATAAGATCATTATGTTAATTGGAACATGGAGAACCACCTGGAAAACAGTGCTACCACAAGGATGGTATGGGACGCCCTTGGCTGACTAATTAGGAAAGCTAGTGGAGGACTACCTTACCCAAAAGGGGCAAGGGCAGTAGGGGAGTGGTCAGTGTGGGGAGGTCCTTGGGTTGATTTTGCTGCGATGGCGGTCAGGCGAGGGATCCCAGCATTGGAGCTTCCTAGAAACTATAGCGGGTTTTCTGAAGCTAGTGGAAGTTTGTAAAGGCCTCATAGTGTTACCCTGCCTCGCCTCCTCGGTAGAGGTGTATGGGATTGACCGTCTCTTGGCAGATGGGTAACATGACTTGTGGGTAAAGATGCGCAACATCTGCAGAGTGTAAAACTGGTATACTAGCCGTGCTCACGGTCATGAGCAGCTCGAACACTCAAATGATTAATTTATGGAACTAAATTCAATATGTCATATGCATTGTATCGCAGGTGATGTTGTTACTTTTGTTCTACTACTTAATTGGGTTGGTATTTACTTGTACTTAGTAATTGCTAAATTTTTTTTGACCAACTTTAAAAGCAATGCTCAGCTCTAACCATCCTCTTTGGTAAGCCTTACACTTCACGTGAGCTCCCAACTTTGGCGAGTTCATGCACATTATTCCCCACAACTTATTGAGCTATGAACATATGTGAGCTCACTCTTGCTGTCTCACACCCCCCCACAGGTCAAGAACAGGTACCACAGGATGAGGCGCATGGAGGATGTTGTGACGTGTTCGTGAGAGGTCTAGGTCGTCGTCTCCCTGTCAACTTTGGGTTGCTGGACCGTTGTCTCCTTATAATGTAATTAGTTATTTATTTTGTACAGAACTCCTATTATATAGTAAAGATGTGACATTCGATCATGTGCCATGATTCCTCATATGTGTGAGACTTGGTCCCTGTTGGGGACTCGTTCTCAAATGCTATGAATTAAGAACAAGGCAACATAAAATGTTAAATGTTAATGCCCTTCGTCCGCTGAAGCATTATTTCCTTAAGGATTTAATGAACTTCGGACGAAGGTTAAGGACAGTACAATTACGAAGGTTGAATCTTCGTAATTGAACTCTAATAGATTATATGAAATAATGCGAGATATGAAGCATTAAAGACAAGTAAATTATAAATGAACAACATCATTTTCATATTATACCAACTTGATGTATTCAAATATTAGATACATTTATACCTCGGCCTTGGCAAAGAATAATTCCCGAGTGATGCGATTGCAATTACAGGAATGCGTGAACAGTAAAGGAATATTGTTCACTATTTATAGGCACAGGACACAGCCTGTGAGGAATTACAATCATGCCCCTCATAAAAGTTTACAACAACGACTCAAACACTTATGGACTAAAAAGTCATTCTACTTTTAAGTCGGTTTGTAATTCCGAAGCTTCATGAACGGCACCCTTCGGCATCACGTGCAGACAGCTTCAGCCGAAGCTGTTTCTTCCTGCAGGACCTTCGGCGACGAAGCATGGTCCCAACAGTCCCAGCATACCTGGTGATTATGTTCGCGCCTGAGTCTTGGTGCCCCGAAACCTAGGTGTGACACTACCTTACCCGAAAGGGCAAGGGCAGTAAGGGAGTGGTCAGTGTAGGAAGGCCCTTGGGTTGATTTTGCTGTGATGGCGGTCAGGCGAGGGGTCCCTGCATTGGAGCTTCCTAGAAACTGTAGCGGGTTTTTTGAAGCTGGTGGAACTTTGTAAAGGTCTCGTAGTGTTACCCTGCCTCACTTCCTTGGTAGAGGTGTATGGGGCCCGTACAACCTCATGGCAGATGGGTAAAATGACTTGTGGGCAAAGATGCGCAACCTCTACAGAGTGTAAAACTGGTATATCAGTCATGCTCACGGTCATGAGCAGCTCGGACCCTCACATGATTAATTTATGGAACTAAATTCAATTTGTCATATGCATTGCATCGCAGGTGTTGTTATTACTTTTGTTCTACTACTTAATTGGGTTGGTATTTACTTATACTTAGTGTCGGGTACCGTAATTAGGGGTACCCCCAACGCTCCTAAACACGGCTGGTAACCACCCTCAGCACAAACTGCAAAGACTGATGGGCACGGTTCAAGACAAGACCTCGTCTACCAAGGGACGCAATCTCGCCTCGCCCGAGCCCGGCCTCGGGCGGGAACAATAGTCCCGGACGAATTCACGCCTCGCCCGAGGGCTTCCTCAGGCGGCGGGCGTACCCTCGGCTCGCCCGAAGCCCAGCTCGGGTAGGCTTCGTCGAGAAGCAAACTTGGCCAACTCGCCTTACCAACCGACCATATCGCAGGTACATTCAATGCGAAGATCGCCTGACACCTTATCCTGACATGCGCGCCTCAGTCGGCAAGGTCAAAGTGACCACAGTCACTTCGCCCCATCGCTGACCGATCTGACAGGAAAACAGCGCCGCTCGCCCTGCTCCGACTGCTATGCCACCCACCGGGGTAAGGCTGACAACGACCGAGTTCAGCCTCGGGCGCAACAGGAAGCTCCGCCTCGCCCGACCTTAGGCCTTGGCCTCGGGAGGAGGTCTCCGCCTCGCCCGACCCCAGGGCTCGGCCTCAGCATCAGCCTCAGGAGGAATCACGTCCTCGCCCGACCCCGGTCTCGGCCTCAGGAGAAGCCTCCGCCTCGCCCGACCTTGGGCTCGGACTGACCGCGCCACAAGGGATACATCATTACCCTACCCCTAAGCTAGCTCAGGCTATGAGGGAACAAGACCGGCGTCCCATCTGGCTCGCCCCGGTAAACGGGTGATGATGGTTCCCCACGTGCGCCCATGACGTCGGTGGTTCTCAGCCCCCTACGGAAGCAAGGAGACGTCAGCAGGATCCCAGCCGCACCGCCAGCTGTGCTTCTACAAGGCTCAGGCGCTCCTCCGACGGCCACGTTATCTCGTACATAAGGCTCAAGCACTTCTTCGGCAGCCACGTTGGCATGTACACAGGGCTCAGGTACTCCTCTGCCGGACATGTTAGCGCATAGCTACACCCCCCATTGTACATCTGGACCCTGTACTTGTATCTATAAAAGGGAGGTCCAGGGCCTTCCTGAAAGAGGTTGCGCGGGGGAAACGAGCAAATGAACAGGCTCTCTCCCTCTCTCGCGACACTTGTAACCCCTACTACGAGCACCCCCCAGCACGAGATAATACATTTCCCCCTTGTGTTCCATCTTGCGCCAACCCATCTGGACAGGGGCACGTGGCGATAAATTCACTGGTCGGCCCGGTCGAGGGTCCCCCGGGGTCCGAGACGCCGACAGTTGGCGCGCCAGGTAGGGGCCTGCTGCGTGTTAACGACACCTTCCCGTTGAGTTCCAGATGGGTAGTCTCCAGCAATCTCTTCAGCCCGGGACACTGCTCTGCTTCGGGAGTCTCGAGTTCATGTCCCTCGACGGCAGCTACGACATGGTACTCCTCCCCCATAGCGCGACAGCGACAACGACGGCCATCAGCTCGCCCGGCAGCGGCGAACTCGACGACGTCTTCCCCCCGTGACAGAAGAGCAGCATCCGGGTTTGCCTCGCCACCCTCCTCGCCGCAGGAGGAGGAGGCGGGGCAACTGTGGCCAAGCAGGAGGTAGCACCTCGTCGGTTGTCGCTCCAGAGCGAGTCGACGACACCGGCACCCTAGCAGAGGACATGTCGGGCGTTGTCCTCGCGCCTAAGACAACGACAGGCGTCGCTTCCCCGCAACATGCCAACCCCAGGTGGACTGGTGACGCCAGCACTCTCGTGAAGTACTTGCTAGACGTTAACCTTGTACCTGAGATGACGGTGCATTCCGTCCCCGACGCGACTTCGCCACCGTCCATCGATCAAGAGGTACCGTCTGTGTTCCACCCTGTGCCTTTCAGATTCAGTTTCGATCCACCAAGCGACCCCGCTTCAGTGAGCGCTTTCGTAAAGGCATATCCTAACCTTCCGGGGTACCATATGTGGTCAACCTGGGACTGACTGACGGCCGTCTCAACCTATGAGCCCCCGGGTTCCGAGGAAGAGGATGGTCCTGACTCCGATTGGGATTTCTCCGGGCTCAGTAATCCCAGTGCCATGCGAGACTTCATGACCGCATGTGACTATTGCCTCTCCGATTGCTCCGATGACGGCCACAGCCTTGGCGACGAGGGTTGTGGCCCAAGTCGCGAATGTTTCCACGTTGATCTAGGGGGTCACGACGAAGGCAACCACCTCGGTATGCCGAAGGATGACGATCCCCCTGGGCCTGCACCTCGCGTTGACATCCTGCGGGAGCTAGCTGTGGTCCCAGTCCCTGCGGGGGGTCAGGACACACAGCTCGAGCAAATCCGCGAGATGCAGGCCAAGCTCGACGAGGAAGCAGGGCAACTTGTGCAGCTCCGGCAAAACATCGAGCAGGAGTGGGCAGGCCGAGCACTCGCCGGAGAAGCACGTCATCAGGCCTGGGACGTCCAATGCCGAATCTTTGATGATGCCAGGGCAAGGCTGCCCCCGGCCTCCAGCGGGGTTGGCCAGAATCTAGCTGCAGCGGCAATACTACTCCGAGCAATGTCGGAGCCATCCACCACCGAGGGGCGGCGTATCCAGGGAGAACTCAAGAATCTCCTGGAGGATGTCGTGGTCCGACGGGCCGAGAGCTCTGCCTCCCAAAGGCAAGGGTGCCCCTCGGAGCATCGCGCAATGACTTCCTGACTCATGCAGGAGGCCTCGGTCCGCACCAGGTGCACGCGGGATGGGGCGCCTGCGGCCCCAGATCGCCCCGGCGACGAGCACCACCGCCGCGACCGTCGAGCCCGCCTCGACGAGAGGGTGCGCCGAGGCTACCATCCTAGGCACGGAGGACGCTACGACAGTGAGGAGGATCGGAGTCCCTCGCCCGAACCGCCAGGTTCGCAAGCCTTCAGCCGGGCCATACGACGGGCGTCGTTCCCGACCCGGTTCCGGGCCCCGACTACCATCACCAAGTACTCAGGGGAAACAAGGCCGAAGTTGTGGCTTGCGGACTACCGGTTGGCATGCCAGCTGGGAGGAACAGACGACGACAATCTCATCATCCGCAACCTTCCCCTGTTCCTCTCCGACGCCGCTCGGGCCTGGCTGGAGCATCTGCCTCCCGCGCAGATTTCCAACTGGGACGACCTGGTCAAGGCCTTCGCTGGAAATTTCCAGGGCACGTATGTGTGCCTTGGGAACTCATGGGATCTCCGAAGCTACCGCCAGCAGCCGGGGGAATCCTTGTGAGAGTACATCCGACAGTTTTCGAAGCAGCGCACCGAGCTGCCCAACATCACTGACTCGGATGTTATCGGGGCGTTCCTCGCCGGCACCACTTGCCGCGACCTAGTTAGCAAACTGGGGCGCAAGACCCCCACCAAGGCTAGCGAATTGATGGACATCGCCACCAAGTTCGCCTCTGGTCAGGAGGCGGTCGAGGCCATCTTCCGGAAGGACAAGCAGCCTCAGGGAAGGCAGCAGGAAGACGTCCCCGAGGCGTCCGCCCAGCGGGGCACGAAGAAGAAGGCCAAGAAGAAGGCGCAACCAAAGCGCGACGACGTTGACGCGGATCTTGTCGCTGCTGCCGAGCACAGGAACCCTCGGAAGCCTCCCGGAGGGGCCAACCTGTTCGACAAGATGCTCAAGGAGTCGTGCCCCTATCACTAGGGTCCCGTCAAGCACACCCTTGAGGAATGCGTCATGCTTCGGCGCTACTTCCATAAGGCCAGGCCCCCGACGGGAGATGGCAAAGGCCAAGACGACAGCAAGAAAGAGGGCGACAAGGAAGAGGAGTTCCCCGAGGTCCATGGCTGCTTCATGATCTACGGTGGCAAGTGGCGAACGCCTCGTCTCGACACCGCAAGCAGGAGCGCCGGGAGGTCTGCTCGGTGAAGGTGGCGGCGCTAGTCTACCTAGACTGGTCTGACAAGCCCATCACCTTCGACCAAGGCGACCACCCCGACTGCGTGCCGAGCCCAGGAAGGTACCCGCTCGTTGTCGATCCTATCATCGGCAACGCTAGGCTCACCAAGGTCCTCATGGACGGGGGCAGCAGCCTCAACATCATCTACGCCGAGACCCTCGGGCTCTTGGAGATCGATCTGTCCACGATCCGGGCCGGTGCGGCGCCCTTTCACGGGATCGTCCCCAGAAAGCGCGTCCTGCCCCTTGGGCAACTCGATTTGTCCGTCTGCTTCGGGACTCCCTCCAACTTCTGAAAAGAAACCCTCACGTTCGAGGGACCTACCACGCGGTGTTGGGAAGGTCGTGCTACGCCAAGTTCATGGCCGTCTCCAACTACACGTACCTCAAGCTCAAGATGCCAGGCCCCAACGGGGTCATCACCGTCGGATCCATGTACCGCCACGCGTACGAATGCGACGTGTAATGCGTGGAGTACGCCGAGGCCATCGCCGAGTCTGAGGCCCTCATCGCCGACCTAGAGTGCCTCTCCAAGGAGGTGCCCGATGCGAAGCGCCATGTCGGCAACTTCGAACCGGCCGAGGCGGTTAAGTCCGTCCCTCTCGACCCCAGCAATAACACCGACAAGAAGGTCCGGATCGGCTCCGAGCTCGACCCCAAATAGGAAGCAGTGCTCGTCGACTTCCTCCGCACAAACACCGAAGTTTTTGTGTGGAGTCTCTCGGACATGCCCGGCATACCAAGGGATGTCGCCGAGCACTCACTGGACATCCAAGCCGGTGCCTGACCCGTGAAGCAGCATCTGCGCCGTTTTGACGAAGAAAAGCGCAGAGCCATATGCGAGGAGATCCACAAGCTAATGGCCGCAGGGTTCGTCAAAGAGGTATTCCATCCTGAATGGTTAGCTAACCCTGTGCTTGTGAAAAAGAAAGCTGGGAAATGGAGGATGTGCGTCGACTACACCAGGTTGAATAAAGCATGTCCAAAGGTTCCCTACCCTCTGCCTCGCATCGATCAAATTGTGGACTCAACTGCTGGGTGCGAAACCCTATCATTCCTCGACGCCTATTCAGGTTATCATCAAATCAAGATGAAAGAGTCCGACCAGCTCGTGACTTCTTTCATCACACCTTGTGGCATATATTGTTATACTACTATGCCATTTGGCTTGAGGAATGCAGGTGTGACATACCAAAGGTGCATGAACCACGTGTTCGGAGAGCACATCGACCGGACGGTCGAGGCTTACGTCGATGACATCGTTGTCAAGACAAGGAAGGCCTCTGACCTTGAAACGACATTCAAGTGTCTAAGAGCGAAAGGCGTGAAACTCAGTCCCGAGAAGTGTGTCTTCGGAGTCCCCCGAGGCATGCTCCTGGGGTTCATCGTCTCCGAACGGGGCATCGAGGCCAACCCGGAGAAAATCGCGGCCATCACCAACATGGGGCCTATCAAAGATTTGAAAGGAGTACAAAGGGTCATGGGATGCCTTGCGGCTCTGAGCCGCTTCATCTCGCGCCTCGGCGAGAAAGGATTGCCTTTGTACCACCTCTTAAGGAAGGTCGAGCGCTTCACTTGGACCCCCGAGGCCGAGGAAGCCCTTGGAAACCTTAAGGCACTCCTTACCAATGCGCCCATCTTGGTGCCCCTCGCTACGGGAGAAGCCCTCTTGATCTACGTAGCCGCAACCACTCAGGTGGTCAGCGTCACGATCATAGTCGAGAGACGAGAAGAAGGGCACGCACTGGTCGTCCAGAGGCCGGTCTACTTCATCAGCGAGGTGCTATCCGAGACCAAGATCCGCTACCCACAAATTCAGAAGCTACTATACGCAGTAATTCTGACGCGGTGAAAGTTGCGACACTACTTCGAGTCTCATCCGGTGACTGTGGTGTCATCCTTCCCCCTGGGGGAGATCATCCAGTGCCGAGAGGCCTCGGGTAGGATAGCAAAGTGGACAGTGGAACTCATGGGCGAAACGATTTCATTCGCTCCTTGGAAGGCCATAAAATCTCAAGCCTTGGCGGACTTCCTGGCTGAATGGGTCGACACCTAACTGCCGATAGCTCCAATCCAAGCCGAGATTTGATCCATGTACTTCGATGGGTCGCTGATGAAAACAGGAGCAGAAGCTAGCTTGCTCTTCATCTCACCCCTCGGGAAACACGTGCGCTACGTGATACTCCTCCATTTCCCGGCGTCAAACAACGTGGCCGAGTATGATGCCTTGGTTAATGGGTTGCGCATCGCCGTTGAGCTAGGGGTTCGGCGCCTCGACGCTCGGGGCGACTCGCAGCTCGTCATCGACCAAGTCATGAAGAACTCCCACTGCCGCGATCGAAAAATGGAGGCCTATTGCGACGAAGTTCGGCGCTTGGAGGAGAAGTTCCACGTGTTGGAACTCAACCATGTTGCTCGACGGTACAACGAGACTGCGGATGAGCTGGCTAAAATAGCCTCGGGGCGGACGACGGTCCCCCTGAACGTCTTCTACAGGGACATACATCAACCGTCCGTCAAACTCAACGACACGCCCGAGCCCGACGAGACCTCGACCTAGCCCGAGGTACCCTCGGCTGCCTAGGGTGAAGGCCTGTGCGTCGAGGGGGAGTGGAATGGGGTCACGCCAAATCCGAACTGGTAGACCCCGTACCTGGAATATCTCCTCCGAGGAGAGCTACCACTCGACAAGGTCGAAGCTCAGCGACTGGCTCGGCTCGCCAAGTCGTTCGTGTTATTGGGTGATGAAAAGGAGCTCTACCACCGCAGCCCCTCAGGCATTCTCCAACAGTTCATATCCATCGCCGAAGGACAAGAGCCGCTGCAAGAGATACACTCGGGGGCTTGCGGTCACCATGCAGCACCTCGGGCCCTCGTCGAGAATGCTTTCCGACAAGGTTTCTACTGGCCAACCGCGGTGGCCGACGCCACTAGGATTGTACGCTCCTGCCAAGGGTGTCAATTCTACGTGAGACAGACACACCTGCCCGCTCAGGCCCTGCAGACAATACCCATCACCTGGTCGTTTGCTGTGTGGGGTCTGACCTCGTCGGTCCCTTGCAGAAGGCACCCGGGGGCTTCTCGCACCTGCTGGTCGCCATCGACAAATTCTCCAAGTGGATCAAGGTCCGACCCTTAACCAGCATCAGGTCCGAGCAGGCAGTGGCGTTCTTCACGAACATCATCCATCGCTTTGGGGTCCCGAACTCCATCATCACCGACAATGGCACGAAGTTCACTGGGAAGAAGTTCCTGGACTTTTGTGAGGACCACCACATCCGTGTGGACTGGGCCACTGTAGCTCACCCCATGACGAATGGGCAGGTGGAGCGTGCCAACGGTATGATTTTGCAGGGACTTAAACCGAGGATCTACAACGACCTCAACAAGTTTGGCAAGCGGTGGATGAAAGAGCTACCCTCGGTGGTCTGGAGTCTGAGGACGACGCCGAGCCGAGCCACAGATTTCTCGCCGTTCTTTCTAGTCTATGGGGCCAAGGCCGTCCTACCCACGGACTTAGAATACGGCTCCCCGAGGACAAAGGCGTACGACGACCACAGCAACCAGACCAGCCGAGAGGATTCATTGGACCAGCTCGAAGAGGCTCGGGACGTGGCCTTACTCCACTCGGCGCGGTATCAGCAGTCTCTGCGACGCTACCACGCCCGAAGGGTTTGGCCCTGAGGCTTCCAGGTGGGAGACTTGGTACTTCGGCTGCGACAAGACGCCCGAGGGCGCCACAAGCTTACTCCTCCCTAGGAAGGGCTGTTCATCATCGCCAAGATTTTGAAGCCCGGAACATACAAACTAGCCAACGATCAAGGCGAGGTCTACAGCAACGCTTGGAACATCCAACAGCTACGTCGCTTCTACCCTTAAATTGTTTCAAGTCGTTCATGTACCTCGTTTTTTCTTTACATACACAAATAAAGTCTAACCGTCAAGGAAGGATCAGCCTTGCCTCGGCAAAGACCGACCCTCCCTCGGGGGCTAGAAGGGTGGAACCCCCTATGCGTCAAAATTTTCCTCGGAAAAGTTTTCTACCAAAACAGCTTTCGACTGTATCAATAACGGAACCCTAAAACCGAGCGAGAGTACACGTAAACGGCAAGGCCGACCGAGCCGAGGGACTCCTACGCCTCCGAGATACAGATACCTCACTCATCACCTTCTGCAAAAAGTAACTCACGCTCGGTTAAGCGGTTCTGACATCGAACAAGTCCTAAACGCTCGGGTAGAAAACGACTTTCGTTCCTTCTCAACTATATCGATAACAGAAACCTGCAAATTAGTAAGAGTGCACGTAAACGGCGAGGCCGACCGAGCCGAGGGACTCCTACGCCTTCGGGATACGGATACCTCACTCATCACCTTCCGTGAAAAGTAACTCTCGCTCGGATAAGCGATTCTGCTACCGACGAACAAGTCCTGATACTCGAAACAAGAGGGAAGGAAACGCAGCTTTATAACACGACAATAAAAATGTTTAGGCCTCAGTGGCCGCGAAAAACATATGCATACTTCAGACAAACTGTTTCTGCAGGTTCAGACATCGGCAGAGGGAGCAGCAGCACCCTCGGCGTCGTTTCCACCCCCAGCGGAATCCGACCCAGCCTCAGACGGCCAGGCTCAGATCTCCACCTCGAAGGAGGATGCCAGCACCGCGCTCAGACTCTCACGGCCAGGCTCTCCGCAAGGGTTCTGGCCCGAGCAGACACCCCGGCTAGCCGCTCCGTCGCCTCAGCCGGCTGTCCCCCGAGGACCTCAGCCCGGCTCACGGCCTCGGCGGTGTGACTCCGGGATTGGTCCCACTCGCGGATGACCTGGCCAAGCTCCAGCCGCCGTTGCTGCACCTCCTCGGCCTGGGAAGCCATCTGCTCCTGGGCTGACAAAGCCTCTTTTCGAGCCGACACCGCCTCCGTCCGCACCGACACCGCTGCCTCCGGCTTCAGCTCATCGCAGAGCGGCCGAAGGTTCTAAAACCAAGCAAAGGAGGCTTTAAACGGCAAGGCCGACCGAGCCGAGGGACTCCTACGCCTCCGGGATACGGATACCTCACTCGTCACCTTCCGCGAAAAGCAACTCATGCCCGGTTAAGTGGTTTCGCTAGCCGACAGTCATGTCCTAGTGCTCGAAATGAGAAAAAACATGGTATTACGCTAAAATGCCCAAATGTTCAGGCCTCAGCAGCCACAATGAACAAACACCCATGTTCAGGGTACCATTACAAACGGGACTCCGGTTCCATTCTCGCAGGTATGAACAACCTCCACACTGGAGGGCCTGCGGGACAACAAACTCTAGGTGGCTCGCCGACGACCACTGCACCAGCAGCGACTACGACCTCCGCTTTGGGCGGCTAAACAGCAGCAGCGATGACCTCAGGGCAGACGCTGCTGTGGAAAGGCCCACGCCCCCACACGAGGAGCGAGGACAAGCCATCAAAGCCAAAGAGCCGGGGGTCCGATCGCAGGTGGCGCCGACGGTCTCGTCGGCGGAGAAACCTTCTCTGGCTGCCACCACCTCAACACCGACGACAGCGGCCACCTGCTCGCCAGCGCCACACCAACGAATGGCGGCCACCCTAGCCTGCACCGGCAGATCCCCACTCACGTCCTCGCGGATGGGCTGGCACCGATCTCCGCGCGGAGGCGTCGTGCTAGAGTGAGGACAAGACAATCCAAGAACACGAACGCCGCCCTAGCGGCGTATGACATCTTGGACGATCCCCCGGTGCAGTCGGCGACGCGGGAAGGGCCGCGGACATGCTCGACCTGCACGTGGCGCGACAGTCGCCCGTGTGGTGGACGGACAGCCACGCTCGGACCAAGCGGCAGGAGGCAACATCGGAGGCGGCGCCAGAGCCAGCTGAGCCAGCGTGCGAGGCACGCTACAGCCGACGACGCTCGCGGCCGACCAGGCCCGCGTTGTCGAAGTTCACCCCCTCCGCGAGGACGGTGACAGCAGCCACCCGTGCACGGCACGACCGCCGCCCGGGGTGGAGGACGGACAGCTGCACCCTGTCCAAGCAGCAGCAGTTCGCCTTCCCCCGCATGGCTGGAGGACGCCTCCTCCGCACAGCTGGAGGATGCCCCTCTCCCCCGAACGTCGGAGGAAGAAGCGGGTCGCCGACCCACGCGGAGGTAGGCCCCAACTCGCCCCGCCCTCCTCCCTAGCCCGGATGATGAAGATCCTTGAAGCTGAGGGCAGGGCAGAGGCCGCAGCCTGGCTTGCTTCTCCCCACCACAAGGCTGATGATCATCCCTACGGATGACCATTGGTGAGGGAATGCAGCCGGGCTGCATGATGAAAATCCTTGAAGCCGAGCGATGGCTGAAGGGCGCCAACCCCCGCGAGGTCGTGCTCCTCCAACAGCAGCAAGACAAAGGCAACACGGATGCGCCCCATCTGGGGGCTCGGAAGGTGGAAGGGCGCGATGCATGAGGAGAGTGCGAAGGCATGGCTACTGCCCAGGAGATCGACCCCTTTTTAAAGGTGGCTCTCCCCACTCGTATCCCCAAGCGCCACGGGCAAAGTCTCCACCGATGTGCTTCAGGGCCCTCCCACTACGACGCGGGGGCTGGGTCCCGCACGTCAGGCGGGCTGACCCAAAACAGGAGGAGCCAAATCGCCGCTCGCGAAGCCTGTAACCGCCCCGCGGTTATAAGCGTTCCCCCATCCTCGTCGAAACCAGCGGGCAAAAAGGCGGACCGCCACGCAGGAGGCATGCAACCGCACCACGGTTGCGCATCCTTTCGGCTTCATCGCATTCGGAGGGCCAGCGTGAAGGCCTGGGTCCGCATGTCATGCAACCGGCGCGACAGTTACTGCGCGCAAGGAAACCGCACCGCCACTCTCGCTAATGCCGCGTCTCCTCGACTGCGGAACCAGTGCCGCGACTCGAGGCAGCCCTGTGCGTGACCCAACAGTGCCAACTAGGTGCAACGATCACGGGCCAGTCAGCCATGGGAGGAAGCGCGACGGTTGGTATGGCCAAAAGTGGGCCGGCAGTAATTGCGGCAACAGACGAGCGGAAGCAGCGGTCAAATCGCCTGCAGGCTCGCGTCCCCTCCTGAAGCGGCAGAGGAGCCCTCTCTTGCGGAGTAAAGACAACACGCCTGTGTTCCGTTCTTCGAACGACTCGCGCACGCGCAACAGCCGCCCCGCGAATCGCCCGTCCCGTCGCATTAACTCCTCGGCATGGCAAGCGACGCCTTTGGCAGGCGAAGCGGGCATCGTTTCGCCTTCGCCATAATGACCGCGTCAAAAAAGGTGCGCCACACTATTTAAATTCATATCCATTTCCTCTTCCTCTTTCTCTCTCTTGCTACAGGGACCGAGAAAGGGGATATTTCGAAAGGGATCCTTCTCGGCGAAGGAAGCGGGCCCTCGAGCCCTCCTACTGATCAGGGGTTCGAAGGCTGACCCCTCGGAAGGGTTCGACAGTCGCCCCAGAGCACTCGGGCTCCTAGCCCATTACTGATCAGGGGTTCGAAGGCTGGCCCCTCGAAAGGGTTCGACAGCCGCCCCAGAGCACTCGGGCTCCGAGCCCATTACTGATCAGGGGTTCGAAGGCTGGCCCCTCGGAAGGGTTCGACAGCCGCCCCATAGCACGCAGAGTGAGGGATGACTCTGGGTACGTCCATTACATGGCCGAGGCTCGGGCTACGCTCCCGAGGTACCCTAGGACATTTTCGAGACCAGCAAGAGCAATTTTTGTAACGGAATCCCAACAGAGGGAGGCATCGAGCCCTCGGACCCTATCGAATGGGTCCGGGTCCGGCAAATCACCTGCAGGTACTTTTGGAGCATGCCTCCGGGCCACTAGCCGACCCTTATCGAACGGGGCATGGGCGTCCACTCGGATCACCCGTTAGCAACTCACCGGAAACACCATGTTCGGCGCCCTCCAAGGGCAACATGGCGCTTCCCCCCCTTCCTCCTTGCGGAAAGGCGACGAAGGGGCGTATAATAGAAGTCGAGACAGTCCTTGATCGTCCTCTTGCTCCGTGCAGAGGCTCAGGGGCTGCTCTCGCAACCCAGCTACGGCCACACTGTTGACAGCATCAACAAACCAGCCTGAAGGACTCGGAACCTGACCATGCACCCGGGCTACGGCCAAGCCGCATGAGGGAACAACAGGACCAGCCGAGGCATAACGAAAAGCATTAAGACCTCAAAGGAGTCAAACCACTCCTCCGAGGCCTCGGGGGCTACACCCGACGGGTGCGCTCGCGCGCATCCATCGGATTGAAGTATAACCGAGAAAGGCCGGTCCCCTCACAAAAAGTGCGGCAAAGCTACCAACACTCCCTTCGAGGCTCGGGTACTGTTTAATTTGAGGGAAGGACCTCGGGTTAGGATTAGAAGAATCCAGAGGGTTTTCTGAGATGTCAGTGACTCATTTGAATAGTAGCCCAGGGACTAGTCTGTAAGGAAAACTTAAAACACCTGCCAGGGACCCCGTTGCAAAGTAGTTTTCCATTTATTCATTTCTGTTTAATCTTTTTAATAAACAGAGAACTTAGAAAATTCATAACTTAATGAATACTTAACCAAAAGTTGTCAAACCAATTTTGGTAAACTCTAAATATTATGAACTACCAATTAAAAATACTGAGCTCTATGCTTTCTGTTCTAATTTTTAGAGTTTAAAATTAAATACAGAAACTGATCAAAACTTGTTTAATTAAGGAAAATTAGTTATGCTTTTGTGCTGAACCTAAGAAAATTTGTAGATGTTCAAACCCCATTTAAGCACTGTTTAAAAATAGTAAGAACCCCAATATTGAAAAATTTAGTGTAGATATCCATTAAAAGCCATTTCTGCCCAAACCTTAGGAAAATCAGAAAGGCCTTAGAAATTAATGACTAGTGTATGAAATTATTTTTCCTAGTTTGCTTAAGTAACAGAGAACCTAGGAAAAATAAAGGGACCTCTAGTCCAAATCAGACTTAAAGTGAAATATTTTATTTAGCATTATTCCAACTAGAAATCAATTATTAGAATTACAAAACCAGACCAAAAATTGATAATAAAAATCCAGTGGACTTGTAACCACCAAAACCCCACTGCAAAAATAATAAACATCCAAGCCCATCATTTTTAGTAGGGTAAATAAATATAATATGATAATGAGTCATATTCCAAATAAATCTTGAATAACCCATAATAATGCAATAATGGGCAAATAAAATTTTTCTAGGTCAATAATGAGATAGGCCACCAGAGAAAAATGCAAACACATTAGAAAGATGCAAAATAATACCTATTGCCAATATTTTATAAGAAAGGCCATTTAATCCAATTAATGCATACCACCCCTTCCCTTAAACAAAAAGATGCCAAACTTCATAATGATTGCTCTTGCGCAAAATAGAAGCTAGGAAAAATCAGAAATCTGTTGTTTGATATTTTTCAAATATAGTGATAGTAGAAAGCACCCCTTTGGCTAGAAACTTTAGAAAATCCTAGTAAAATAACTAATAAGTACTAATTGCTAGAAATTTGTACCAAGTCATGTTATAGCATCTAAATGCCAGCAAAAATAAGTCTTAGAGAATTACCTACTATTAAATGATAGTTGTAGTTCAAATCACCCCTTCTGCCCTAAAATTTGGTAATTTTGTCCAGAGAAAACTGTTCACTTTTTGAACCCCAATTTTTGAGACTGAGAATTATACACCAGTAATAAGCCACTTTAATTGTTACAGAATTTTTGGAAATTTATTAAGGTAACTTGTAGTTCAAACCCACTCCAAAAACTTAAAGAGAATAAAGAAAAAGAAAGGAGAAATAAACCTCACTCCAATAAATCCAACTTAAATTCTTGGTAAATCTCACTAAGGCTTTAAAAAGAATTCAGTGGAACCCCAGAAATAAACCTACCACTTAACTTAGCTAAGGTTGATCCAATTTACCAAGTTCACCACCCAAAAGTCTCACATAAGTAAGGTTTAACTCTATCTAACTCAATTAGATCATACACCATCAAAAGTTGAAATTACTAAAGAACATATCATATCATGCATATATCTTACGCATTGCATTCATTAGATTGTAATCTTGCCGACGGAGAGTACGTGCTCATCCCCGAGCAAGGAACTGTCCAAGAGGAGGACCAGGAGCAAGCTTCCGAGGCTGCTATCGAGGATCTCCCTGTAGCCCCAGCTATTGAAGGCAAGCCCCGGTTTATATGCATAACCGTATTATTATATGCTACTTTACTACACTTAATGCTTGTAGGATTGTAATGTGCACTTAAGTATAGGAGTTGCTTGAAACCTCTAGTTGCATGAACTTAGGAATCCTTTTTGAGATGAATACTAGTATGCTAGGTCGAATAGCTGCTTGCTAATCAGGATCTCGGTAGAAGTCGAGTGATTTTTCTAGCACTCACGCGAGGTCTGGAATTGATTGTATTCATCTTGATAACGGGATCTATGTTAGTCTATGGACTTGGATCCAGGAAGGATGCCTTGACCATGAGACGGGAAAAAGAAATTAAGGATTAATATGTGGATACCTGAGTCAAGCATTTGAACGTACTAAGCACATGTCGGGAAAAATGGTAACCGATAAACCTAGTACCTGAGTGAAGCCGGGCGCGGACTTTATCCCTCATGCGACCTGAGACTGGGTCTCCCATGCTAGCTATGGTGGGTACAAGTGCGGTCACTGCACGGCGGCAGCTGGGGTCAGTGGAGCATTGTATGCCAAGGCGGTGAGGCCTGGACGCGAACGGGGAATCGATGGGGACGGTTGACGTGTGTGGGGATGGAGTATTCTGACATGTCGTGTGTTTAGGTTTACCTTGCAAGGATAAAACTCGATTCGAATCGTCTGCTTCTCGCAGCTAATGAGACTGCTTGACCCCTTGTACTACATCGAGTAAGAAGTGAAATGAGGTTACATGAGACAATTTGTTGATTGAACTAAATGCTTGTCACCATGTATGCTTAGAAGGAGCAAACCTAGCTAAGATAATGATGCTAGAATTTGAAAAGCTAAAAATTGATTTTAGAAACAGCTAGTGCTTTTGGCAAACCAAACCCCTCAGCCAAACAGCTGCATAGTCTAGAGGTAGAGGAGTAGATTCCTCACACAGGGTAAGTCTAGCTGAGTATTAGTATACTAATCCTTGCTTGTGGCATAATTTTTGCAGGTGCGCTTCAGGATATGGTTGATGGTGTGACTTGGCCTATCACCCTGCCACCGGGTTGGACGGTCGAGTGGGATGTTGCTCCGGCAGGAGAGGAGCATGAGGAGTAGTGGGCTAGGCCTTGCCCATTTCATCGATACCGACGACATCGATTATCCGCTGCATTTTATTTCGTGAACTCTTATTTGCTACTCAAAAATACTCCGATCTATGTAATAATTCAACACTTAATTTGAGGTTTCTTGTTTTATTGTATTTCTTCTGTGACTCACCTTCGAGTGAGATTGTGGAATTTGATCCTGGTTAAGTGGCTCTATCAGACTAGATCTGAGGGACTGACGGGTTATTCCGATTTAAGTGTGTTACGTCCCCTGAGGCGTGACTTAGGCACTTAAGCTGGAATAATTCGGGTGGTTCTGCCACACGGACGAATTCACGCCTCGCCCGAGGGCTTCCTCAGGCGGCGGGCATACCCTCGGCTCGCCCGAAGCCCAGCTCGGACAGGCTTCGTCGAGAAGCAACCTTGGCCAACTCGCCTTACCAACCGACCATATCGCAGGCGCATTCAATGTGAAGATCGCCTGACACCTTATCCTGACACGCGCGCCTCAGTCGGCAAGGTCGAAGTGACCGCAGTCACTTCGCCCCATCACTGACCAATCTGACAGGAAAACAGCGCCGCTCGCCCTGCTCCGACTGCTGTGCCACCCACCGGGGTAAGGCTGACAATGACCGAATTCAGCCTCAGGCGCAACAGGAAGCTCCGCCTCGCCCGACCTTAGGCCTCGGCCTCGGGAGGAGGTCTCCGCCTCGCCTGACCCCAGGTCTCGACCTCAGCATCAGCCTCAGGAGGAATCACGTCCTCGCCCGACCCCGGTCTCGGCCTCAGGAGAAGCCTCCGCCTCGCCCGACCTTGGGCTCGGACAGACCGTGCCACAAGGGAAACATCATTACCCTACCCCTAAGCTAGCTCAGGCTACGAGGGAACAAGACCGGCGTCCCATCTGGCTCGCCCCGGTAAACAGGTGATGATGGTTCCCCGCGTGCGCCCATGACGTCGGTGGTTTCAGCCCCCTACGGAAGCAAGGAGATGTCAGCAGGATCCCAGTCGCACCGCCAGCTGTGCTTCTACAAGGCTCAGGCGCTCCTCCGACGACCACGTTATCTCGTACACAAGGCTCAAGCACTTCTCCGGCAGCCACGTTGGCATGTACACAGGGCTCAGGCACTCCTCTGCCGGACACGTTAGCGCATAGCTACACCCCTCATTGTACATCTGGACCCTCTCCTTGCATCTATAAAAGGGAGGTCCAGGGCCTTCCTGAAAGAGGTTGCACGGGGGAAACGGGCAAACGAATAGGCTCTCTCCCTCTCTCGCGGCGCTTGTAACCCCTACTACGAGCACCCCCCGACGCGAGATAATACATTTCCCCCTTGTGTTCCATCTTGCGCCAACCCATCTGGACAGGGGCACGCGGCGATAAATTCACTGGTCGGCCCGGTCGAGGGTCCCCCGGGGTCCGAGACGCCGACACTTAGTAATTGCTAATAAAATTTTGACCAACTTTAAAAGGAATGCTCAGCTTCAACCATCTTCTTTGGTAAGCCTTACACTTCATGTGAGCTCCCACCTTTGACAAGTTCATGCACATTATTCCCCACAACTTGTTGAGCTATGAACGTATGTGAGCTCCTTCTTGCTGTCTCACACCCCCACAGGTCAAGAACAGGTACCGCAGGATGAGGCGTGTGGAGGATGCTATGACGAGTTCGTGAGAGGTCTAGGCCGTCGTCTCCCAGTCAACTTTGGGTTGCTGGATCGTTGTCTTCATATGATGTAAATATTTATTTATTTTGTATAGAACTCCTGTTATTTAATAAAGATGTGTCATTCGATCATGTGCCATGATTCATCATATGTGTGAGACTTGGTCCCAGCACACTTGGTGATTATGTTCGCACCTGGGTCTTGGTGCCCCGAAACCCGAGTGTGATAGAAGTGGTATCAGAGAAATGTTGACTGCAGGACGAAACCTAACTGGACAACCATTATCTACTTACCTTTGCTACTCTGATTCTTTCTAAAACTTTCCTTAATCTTTTCTCATCAACTGATGCTTTACTCTGATTATTCTTACCTTTTCACTTCTAAAGATAAATATGGATTTCACACTTTGAAATCCTGTGCCTAAAGTGATCTTTAGTAATAGGAGACCTACTCTTAGGGACAAAAACAAAACTATTTTTTATAAGTATCTATATGCTTGAATGCTTGTTCTTATGATATTTGTCTAATTTGGATCTTTGATTGAGTGTGATGAGTTGGAGTAATGTTCACAATTACATCTACTTATACGTATAGACATAAATATAAATAAATAAAATTCATGAGATAACTAAACAACTTAGATTATCCTCTACTAAAGTGTATCTATTTTATATAGATCCCTCTCATCTTAAAAGATACTCTCTTACATTAATAGATTCATCTCATCTCGAGGAGATTTTCATCTTACCCTAATAGATCTAACTAATCTCAAAAGATTCTATCTTATTTTGGAAACTCATCTTGTCCTAATAAGCATACTTATCCCCACCACTTTGCTTATCTCATAACACTGTAACAAGCATGATATATTCCAAAATAAATTAAGTAGATCTTATCTAGTCTAAGCTGTTACACCAATTTAATTTTGATCCCATTCAATCTGATCAAATCTAATCTAATGGACAAACATGTCAGATAATACTGGTAAAATAAGATTGGATCCTACTCTTGTAAATATGTTTTAACCTCAAATGGAGTCTAAGTCCAACCTGGCCATATGCAACTACCATAACCACCCGATAGTTGCATAACTCCTCTGTTTTACTCTAACAGAGATTCTAATCTACTTACACCATATAATCTATCCTAGTATCAAAAGATTTCTAATAATATTTATCCTACCCTCGTAGATCTCCCTAACTTAAACTAGTTTAACCTAGTTATATTCAATCTAATCTATTATGATCTAATCTAATGTGGTCTACTTAAATAGAGTAGTGATACTGGTAGAAGAGATTAGACCCTACTAGCTATGTGCTAACTTAACTTAGCACATTAGACCAACTCCACCATGAGCAGAAGATCTAACTCAACCAGTAGTGTCATGATGGATTGCATAATCTATCAACCCCCACCTAACATCAAACAAACTTTTGACCTACATCATGTAGCCCATCTCACCCATATCTGTCTCAACCATATTCCCCAACTCCAATAAAATACACTAACCTTGAATCAATGAGACTAAGACCCGAAAAGGACAAGATCAACATCGTCTAGGAAGGAGAGAAGTCAAACTCGATCTTCAGATGCATTACCACCCAACAAGGAGTTCTTTCTCACCATAAACTTTCTTACCCCAGGCTATTCTTGCCCTAAACCTATCCATCTCTTATATCCTACCTAATAAGTAGCTAGATACCTATACCCTCCCAATCACCCACTATCGACTATAAAAAATGAGACTCTGGATTTTTGAACCAATTATAAACAAAAAAACTACAAACCAATCATTCTGTATCCCTTTTCTTACAAATCTCGAGGACGAGATTTCATGTAAGGGGGGTAGGATTTGTAAAGCCTAATTTTGTATCAGAGAAAAATAATAATAATTATACAAATAAATAAATAAATATAATTATGATAGTGTTTTGAGAATTTTGAAAACCTTTGGATATTATTGGGTTTCTTTTGCTCTTGAATAAATGGGATTAAACTAGCCAAATAATAAAAGTAAATAAAAAATAGAAAACATGTACCTCATCATAAAGTTCTTGCATTTTTGTAGTCAAATTGTGAGACAAGTTAAATTAGGTAATTAGAATTTGAAATAGGAATAGGAAAGAAAAGAAGAGGGGAGGAAAAGAATATATATGTCGGGGACCATAATTAGGGGTACCCCCAAGACTCCTAATCTCAGCTGGTAACCCCCATCAGCACAAAGCTGCAAAGGCCTGATGGGTGCGATTAAGTCAAGGCTCGGTCCACTCAAGGACACGATCTCGCCTCACCCGAGCCCAGCCTCGGGCAAGGGCAGCCGACCCCGGAGGATTCACGTCTCGCCCGAGGGCCCCCCTCAAGCAACGGACACACCTTCGGCTCGCCCGAGGCCCAGTCTTCGCCAAGAAGCAACCTTGGCCAGATCGCCATGCTGACCGACCGAATCGCAGGAGCATTTCATGCAAGGATGGCCTGACACCTCATCCTGACGCGCGCCCTTCAGTCGACAGAGACGAAGTGACCGCAGTCACTTCGCCGCTCCACTGACCGGCCTGACAAGAGGACAGCGCCGCCTGCACCGCTCCGACTGCTGTGCCACTCGATAGAGTGAGGCTGACAGCAGCCAAGTCCGCCTCGGAGCCATAGGAAGCTCCACCTCGCCCGACCCCAGGGCTCGGACTCAGCCTCGGCCCCGGAAGACGACGAACTCCGCCTCGCCCGACCCCAGGGCTCGGACTTGGCCTCGGCCCCGGAAGACGACGAGCTCCGCCTCGCCCGACCCCAGGGCTCGGACTCGGCCTCGGCCCCGGAAGACGATGAACTCTGCCTCGCCCGACCCCAGGGCTCGGACTCGGCCCTGGCCTCAGCCGACGGTCTCCGCCTCGCCCGACCCAGGGGCACGGACTCGACCTCGACCTCGACCTCGGAAGACAGACTCAACCTCGACCTCGGAGGAGCCTCCGCCTCGCCCGACCCAGGGCTCGGACCGACCACGTCACAGGAGGGGCCATCATTACTCTACCCCTAGCTAGCTCTGGCTTCGGGGAACAAGACCGGCGTCCCATCTGGCTCGCCCCGGTAAAACAAATAATGATGGCGCCCCGCGTGCTCCATGACGACGGCAGCTCTCAGCCCCCTTACGGAAGCAAGGAGACGTCAGCAAGGACTCGACAGCCCCGACAGCTGTCCTTCCGCCAGGCTCCAGCGTTCCTCCGACGGCCACGACATCTCATGAACAAGGTGCCAAAACCTCTCCGGCTGCCACGACGGCATGTACTTAGGGCACTAGCTCCTCTCTGCTAGACACGTTAGCACACTGCTACATCTCCCATTGTACACCTGGACCCTCTCCTTACGCTTATAAAAGGAAGGTCCAGGGCCCTCTTACAGAGGGTTGGCCGCGCGGGGAGGACGAGACGGCGCGTGCAGGCCTCTCGCTCCCTCCCACGTGGACGCTTGTAACCCCCTACTGCAAGCGCACCCGACCTGGGCGCGGGACAAACACGAAGGCCGCGGGTTTCCCCTTTTACGCCTGTCTCCCTCCGGTTTTCCCCCCTTCGCACTCTGTCTCGCGCCGACCCATCTGGGCTGGGGCACGCGGCGACAATTTACTCGTCGGTCCAGGGACCCTCTGGGGTCGAAACGCCGACAGTTGGCGCGCCAGGTAGGGGCCTGCTGCGTGTTGACGAACAACTTCCCGTCAAGCTCCAGATGGGTAGTCTCTAGGAACCTTTCCAGCCCGGGACGGTGCTCCGTTTCGGGAGTCTTGAGTTCATGTCCCTCGATGGCAGCTACGACATGATACTCCTTCCCCCGCCGCGCGACAGCGACAATGGCGGCCGACAACCCGCCCGCCGGCGGCGGAATCGACGACGTCTTCCCCACGTGGCGGAAGAACAACATTCGGGTTTGTCCCGTCGCCTCCCCCGCCGACGGAGGAGGAGGCGGGGCAACCAAGGCCAAGCAGGAAGCGGCACCTCGTCGGCTGTCGAGCGAGTGGACGGCGCCGGCGCCCCAACGGGGGACACGTCGGGCATGGACCTCGCGTCTGAGACAAAGACGAGCGCTGTTTCCCTGCAACACGCCAACTCCAAGCAAACGAACGACGCCAGCACTCTCGCAAAGGACTTGCTGGGCATCACCCTCGTACCTGAGACGACGGTGCAGTCTACCCCTGACGTGACTTCGTCACCGCCCGTCGACCAACAGGTACCGACCGATTCCCATCTCGTGCCTTTTGGATTCAGCCTCGACCCACCAAGCGACTTCGCTTCGGTGGACGCTTTCATAGAGGCGAGTCCAAACCCTCCGGGGTACGGTATGCGGTCACCCTGGGACCGGCTGACAACCATCTCGACCTACGGGCCCTCGGGTTCCGAGGAAGATGATGAGCCCGACTTTTGTTGGGATTTCTCCGGACTTGGTAACCCCAGTGCCATGCGGGACTTTATGACCGCATGCGACTACTGCCTTTCCGATTGTTCCGACGGTAGCCGCAGCTTCGGCGATGAGGACTGCGGCCCAAGTCGTGAATGTTTCCACGTCAATCTAGGGGGTCCCGACGAAGGCAACCATCTTGGTATACCGGAAAACGGTGATCCCCTAGGCCTGCGCCTCGCATTGACATCCTTCGGGAGCTAGCTGTGGTCCCAGTCCCTGCGGGGGGCCAGGACTCACAGCTCGAGCAAATCCGCGAGATGCAGGCCAGGCTCGACGAGGGAGTAGAAACACTTGAGCCGTTCCGTCGAGACATCGGGCAGGAATGGGCAGGCCAACCTCCGGCCGGAGAAGCGCGTCATCTACCCCAGGGCATCCAGCACCGCATCGCCGACGATGTCAGGGCAAGGCCGCCACCTGCTTCCAGTGGGGTCGGCCAGAACCTGGCTGCAGCGGCAATACTTCTCCGCGCAATGTCGGAGCCATCAACCACCGAGGGGCGGTGTATCTAGGGAGAGCTCAAGAATCTCCTAGAGGATGCCGCGATCCGACGGGCCGAAAGCTCTGCCTCCCAAAGGCAGGGGTACCCCTCGGAACATCACGCCGCGACTTCTCGATTCATGCGGGAAGCCTCGGTCTACACCGGGCGCACGTGCAACACAGCGCCTGCGGCCCCGGGTCACCTCGGCAACGAGCACCATCACCGCAACCGTCGAGCCCACCTCGACGAGAAGGTGCACCGAGGCTACCACCCCAGGCGTGGGGGACACTACGACAGCGGGGAGGATCGGAGTCCCTCGCCCGAACCACTCGGTCCGCAGGCTTTCAACCGGGCCATACGACGGGCGCTGTTCCCGACCCGGTTCCGAACCCCGACTACTATCACAAAGTACTCAGGGGAGACAAGGCCGGAACTGTGGCTCGCGGACTACCGGCTGGCCTGCCACCTGGGTGGAATGGATGATGACAACCTCATCATCCGCAACCTCCCCCTGTTCCTCTCCGTCACTGCTCGAGCCTGGATGGAGCATCTGCCTTCGGGGCAGACCTCCAACTGGGACGACCTGGTCCAAGCCTTTGCCGGCAACTTCCAGGGCACGTACGTGCGCCCTGGGAACTCCTGGGATCTCCGAAGCTGCCGCCAGCAGCCGGGAGAGTCTCTCCGGGACTACATCCAGCGATTCTCGAAGCAGCGCACCGAGCTGCCCAACGTCACCGACTCGGATGTCATCGGCGCGTTCCTCGCTGGCACCACATGTCGCGACCTGGTCAGCAAGCTAGGTCACAAGACCCCCACCAGGGCGAGCGAGCTGATGGACATCGCCACCAAGTTCGCCTCTGGCCAGGAAGCGATTGAGGCCATCTTCCGGAAGGACAAGTAGCCCCAGGGCCACCCGCCGGAAGATGTCCCCGAGGCGTCTACTCAGTGCGGCACCAAGAAGAAGGGCAAGAAGAAGTCGCAAGCAAAACGCGACGCCGCCGACGCGGACCTTGTCACCGCTGCTGAGTACAAGAACCCTCGGAAACCTCCCGGAGGCGCCAATCTCTTCGACAAGATGCTCAAGGAGCCGTGCCCCTATCATCAGGGGCCCGTCAAGCACACCCTTGAGGAATGCACCATGCTTCGGCGCCACTTTCACAAGGCCGGGCCACCTGCGGAAGGTGGCAGGGCCCACGACGACGATAAGAAGGAGGATCGCAAGGCAGGAGAGTTCCCCGAGGTCCACGACTGCTTCATGATCTACGATGGGCAAGTGGTGAACGCCTCGGCTTGGCACCACAAGCAAGAGCGTCGGGAGGTCTGCTCGGTAAAGGTGGCGGCGCCAGTCTACCTAGACTGGTCCGACAAGCCCATCACCTTCGACCAGGGCGACCACCCCGACCGCGTGCTGAGTCCGGGGAAATACCCACTCGTTGTCAACCCCATCATCGGCAATGTCAGGCTCACCAAGGTCCTCATGGACGGAGGCAGCAGCCTCAACATCATCTATGCCGAGACCCTCGGGCTCCTGCGGATCGATCTGTCCTCGGTCTGGGCAGGCGCGGCACCTTTCCATGAGATCATCCCCCGGAAACGCGTCTAGCCCCTCGGACAACTCGATCTACCCGTCTGCTTCGGGACTCCCTCCAACTTCCGAAGGGAAACCCTCACGTTCGAGGTGGTCGGGTTCTGAGGAACCTACCACGGAGTGCTGGGGAGGCCATGCTACGCCAAGTTCATGGCCATCCCCAACTACACCTACCTCAAGCTCAAGATGTCGGGCCCCAACGGGGTCATCACCATCGGCCCCACGTACCGACACGCGTACGAATGCGACGTGGAGTGCGTGGAGTACGCCGAGGCCCTCACCGAATCCGAGGCCCTCATCGCCGACCTGGAGAGCCTCTCCAAGGAGGCGCCAGACGTGAAGCGCCATGCCGACAACTTCGAGCCAGCGGAGACGGTTAAGTCCGTCCCTCTCGACCCCAGCAACGACGCCTCCAAGCAGATCCGGATCGGCTCCGAGCTCGATCCCAAATAGCAAGCAGTGCTCGTCGACTTTCTCCGCGCTAACGCCGACGTTTTCGCGTGGAGTCCCTCGGACATGCCCGACATACCGAGGGATGTCACCGAGCACTCGCTGGATATCCGAGCTGGAGCCCGACCCATGAAGCAGCCTCTGCGCCGATTCGATGAAGAAAAGCGCAGAGCCATAGGCGAGGAGATCCACAAGCTAATGGCGGCGGGGTTCGTCAAAGAGGTATTCCATCTCGAATGGCTCGCCAACCCTGTGCTTGTGAGAAAGAAAGGAGGGAAATGGCGGATGTGTGTAGACTACACTGGTCTAAACAAAGCATGTCCAAAAGTTCCCTACCCTCTGCCTCGCATCGATCAAATCGTGGATTCCACTGCTGGATGCGAAACCCTGTCTTTCCTCGATGCCTACTCAGGGTATCACCAAATCAGGATGAAAGAGTCCGACCAGCTCGCGACTTCTTTCATCACACCTTTCGGCATGTACTGCTATGTTACCATGCCGTTTGGTTTGAGGAATGAGGGTGCGACATACCAAAGGTGCATGAACCACATGTTCGGCGAACACATTGGTCGAACGGTCGAGGCTTACGTCGATGACATCGTATTCAAGACGAGGAAAGCCTCCAACCTCCTTTCCGACCTTGAAGCGATATTCTGGTGTCTCAAGGCGAAAGGCGTGAAACTCAATCCTGAGAAGTGCGTCTTCGGAGTCCCCCGAGGCATGCTCTTGGGGTTCATCGTCTCCGAGCGGGGCATCGAGGCCAACCCCGGAGAAAATCGCGGCCATCACCAACATGGGGCCCATCAAGGACTTGAAAGGCGTACAGAGGGTCACGGGATGCCTTGCGGCTCTGAGCCGCTTCATCTCGCGCCTCGGCGAAAGAGGCCTACCTCTGTACCGCCTCTTAAGAAAGGCCGAGTGCTTCACTTGGACCCCTGAGGCCGAGGAAGCCCTCGGGAACATGAAGGCGCTCCTCATGAACGCGCCCATCTTGGTGCCCCCTGCTGCCAGAGAAGCCCTCTTGATCTACGTTGCCTCTACCACTCAGGTGGTCAGCGCCGCGATCGTGGTTGAGAGACGAGAAGAGGGGCATGCATTGCCCGTCCAGAGGCCAGTCTACTTCATCAGTGAGGTACTGTCCGAGACCAAGATCCGCTACCCACAAATTCAGAAGCTGTTGTACGCGGTGATCCTAACGCGGCGGAAGTTGCGACACTACTTCGAGTCCCATCCGGTGACTGTGGTGTCATCCTTCCCCCTGGGGAGATCATCCAGTGCCGAGAGGCCTCGGGTAGGATTGCAAAGTGGGCAGTGGAAATCATGGGCGAGACAATCTCGTTCGCCCCTCGGAAGGCCATCAAGTCCCAAGTCTTGGCGGACTTTGTGGCTGAATGGGTCGATACCCAGCTCCCGACAGCTCCGATCCAACCGGAACTCTGGACCATGTTTTTCGACGGGTCGCTGATGAAGACAGGGGTAGGCGCGGGCCTGCTCTTTATCTCGCCCCTCGGGAAGCACCTACGCTACGTTCTACGCCTCCACTTCCCGGCGTCCAACAATGTGGCCGAGTACGAGGCTCTGGTCAACGGGTTGCGCATCGCCATCGAGCTAGGGGTCCGACGCCTCGACGCTCGCGGTGACTCACAACTCATCATTGACCAAGTCATGAAGAACTCCCACTGCTGCGACCCGAAGATGGAAGCCTACTGCGATGAGGTTCGGCGCCTGGAGGACAAGTTCTACGGGCTCGAGCTCAACCACATCGCCCGACGATACAATGAGACTGCGGACGAGCTGGCTAAGATAGCCTCGGGGCGGACAACGGTTCCCCCGGACGTCTTCTCCCGAGACCTGCATCAACCCTCCGTCAAGACCGACGACACGCCCGAGCCCGAGAAGGCCTCGGCCCAGGCCGAGGCACCCTCGGCCCAGGCCGAGGCACCCTCGGCCCCTGAGGGTGAGGCACTGCGCGTCGAGGAGGAGCGGAGCGGGGTCACGCCGAATCGAAACTGGCAGACCCCGTACCTACAATATCTCCACCGAGGAGAGCTACCCCTCGACCGAGCCGAAGCTCGGCGGTTGGCGCGGCACGCCAAGTCGTTCGTCTTGCTGGGGGACGGGAAGGAGCTCTACCACCGCAGCCCCTCAGGCATCCTCCAGTGATGCATATCCATCGCCGAAGGCCAGGAGCTCTTACAAGAAATACACTCAGGGGCTTGCAGTCATCACGCAGCGCCCCGAGCCCTTGTTGGAAACGCCTTCCGACAAGGTTTCTACTGGCCGACCGCGGTGGCCGACGCCACTAGAATTGTCCGCACCTGCCAGGGGTGTCAATTCTGTGCAAGGCAGACCCACCTGCCCGCTCAGGCTCTGCAGACCATACCCATCACCTGGCCGTTTGTTGTGTGGGGTCTAGACCTCGTCGGCCCCTTGCAGAAGGCACCCGGGGGCTACACGCACCTGCTGGTCGCCATCGACAAATTCTCCAAGTGGATCGAGGTCCGACCCCTAAACAGCATCAGATCCGAACAGGCGGTGGCGTTCTTCACCAACATCATCCATCGCTTTGGGGTCCCGAACTCCATCATCACCGACAATGGCACCCAGTTCACCGGCAGAAAGTTCCTGGACTTCTGCGAGGATCACCACATCCGGGTGGACTGGGCCGCCGTGGCTCACCCCATGACAAATGGGCAAGTAGAGCGTGCCAACGGCACGATCCTGCAAGGCCTCAAGCCACGGATCTACAATGACCTCAACAAGTTCGGCAAGCGATGGATGAAGGAGCTCCCCTCGGTGGTCTAGAGCCTGAGGACAACGCCGAGCCGAGCCATGGGCTTCACACTGTTCTTTCTAGTCTATGGGGCCGAGGCCATCTTGCCCACAGACTTAGAATACGGTTCCCCGAGGACGAGGGCCTACGACGACCAAAGCAATCGAGCTAACCGAGAAGACGCACTGGACCAGCTGGAAGAGGCTCGGGACATGGCCTTACTACACTCGGCGCGGTATCAGCAGTCCCTGCGACGCTACCACGCCCTAGGGGTTCAGTCCCGAGACCTCTAGGTGGGCGACTTGGTGCTTCGGCTGCGACAAGACGCCCGAAGGCGGCACAAGCTCATGCCTCCCTGGGAAGGGCCGTTCGTCATGGCCAAGGTTCTGAAGCCTGGGACGTACAAGCTGCCAACAGTCAAGGCGAGGTCTACAGCAACGCCTGGAACATCCGACAGCTACGTCGCTTCTACCCTTAAGATGCTTTCAAGTCGTTCGTACACCTCGTTCACACACAAAGACTAACCATCAAGGAAGGGTCAGCCTTGCCTCGGCAAAGCCCAACCCTCCCTCGGGGGCTAGAAGGGGGGAACCCCCTCTCGTCAAAATTTTCCTCGAAAAAAGTCTTCCATCAAAAAGGCTTTCGCGTCTCCCGGCTATATCAGTAACAGGACCCCAAGAAACGAATAAGGGCGCATGTAAGTGGCAAGGCCGACCGAGCCGAGGGACTCCTACGCCTCTGGGATACGGATACCTCACTCGTCACCTACCACGAAAAATGACTCTTACTTGGGCAAGCTACCCTGCTACTGACGAACGGGCCCGGATACGCAAAACGGAAGGAAAAGGAGCACAACCTTATATTACGATAATAAAGTGTTCGAGCCTCGGCGGCCGCAAAAGACACATATGCATTCAAAGAAAACTGCTTCGGCAGAGTCAGGTGTCGCCCGGAGAAGGAGCCGCGCCCTCGGCTTCGTCCCCACCTTCGGCAAGGTCCGCCCCGGCCTCGGACGACGGCGCAAGCGGGAGGATCTCTGCCTCGAAGGTGGTTGACAGCACCGCGCTTGGGCCCGCGGCGGCCGTGTCGAGCCTCTGGACTTCGGCCAGGGCGGCTTCATCTTTGTCGGGGAGGCAATACCCCTCGCTGACCCGCTCTAGATCCATGACATAGTGGGAAGCAAGCACAGCGAAGGCCCGCCTGACGCTGTGATGCAGCGCCTCGCGGAGTCTGCCACGTTCATGGTCACCCATGGCCTGCAGGCGACTTTGAGGGGAGCTTCCCGAGGGGACGTCGTCGAAGCCAAAGACCCGGTAGAAGGCCGAGATGGCCTCGGACATGGCCGCGTGGTCGGCCTCCCTCTGCTCGGCCGCCTGAGCAAGCGCCTTGGTGGACTTATCAAGGGCAGACTCGAGCTCTGCGAACAGCCAAAGCGGAAGACCTCAAACACAAGTTGAGGAACCAAGCTGAAACAAAAACTTAAAACAACCAAGACATACCTCCGGCTTGGGCACGCTGCTCCGAGGATGTGGCTTGGGCCACGGCTAGGTCTACTGCAAGGGCTCTGGCCCGAGCAGACGCCTCGGCTAACTGGACTCCAAGAGCCTCAGCCCGGCTTTCGGCCTCGACGGCCCGGCCCCGAGATTGGTCCCGCTCGCCGGTGACCTGGTCAAGCTCCGACTGCCGCCGCTGCGCCTCTGCGCGTGCCGCTGCTGCCTCTGCTCCCAGATCGACACAGAGCAACCGAAGGTCCGCCACCTCGGGGCTCTGTTGGGAGAGGCGCGCGGTAGCCCTGGCAAGCGTGGTCCTCAGGGACCGCAGCGAACCCCAGACATCGACCTCGCGGCGGATGAACGATGACTTGGCGGCGCTCAGATCCGTCAGATCCTGAGGGAAGGAAGTGGGGCGTCACAAAGAACGCCTTGATCACGAGAAAGGTATGCCTGAAATCATTACCTAGACAATCTTGGGAACGTCCCTGCAAAGGACCTCCAAGGTCGACCGAAGCGACCCCACCGTTGCCTCGGCACACTCATGAAGCCCGTCCCAAGACTGCTCCTCCCGCTCATCATCAAGAACAAAGAGGGGATCCGAGGCCCCATGGGTCCGGAACCGAAGCAACTGGCGCCGCCCCTCGGAACTGTGCCGCGCGGGGACAAGGCTGCCGCTCGACGGGACGGGTCGCGGTCCCGCGCCCCCTCCTCCGAGGCACCAAGTAGCGACGCCTCGGCCATCTCAGCGTCGGCGGTGACGGGTGGCTTCATGGCCAGAACGGCAACGGCCTCAGCAGCATGTCTAGTGGGCCCGAGGCCACGGCTGCGCCAGCAGCCTCCCCCAGCGTGACGACCGTCTCGACAGAAGAGCCAGCCTCGGGAGCTCGCTCCACGGCAACTGGTGCCGCATGAGCTCCCCGCTGTGGGGCATCTTGCGAGGAGCTCAGCTGGCCGGCGAGGCCCGACGCGGCACTAGCTGCGGAAGCCAACACCTTCCGGGGAGCCAGATCGGTCGAACCGTGACTCCGCTTGCTAAGGAAAAAAGGAAGATCAGGGTCGGGACATACGAAGGAGGAACCAGGACGAAGATATTCTAAGATACTTACCCACTCCGGGCCATAATCAATCGTGCCTGTGGGGAGGTCTCTCGAACCTCGACCCCCGAAGGTACATCCGAGGTCTGCCTCGCTGCCAGCTTCGGTACCATCCTCGCCTTGGGCGCTCTAGGCGCCTGAGAAACGAACTGCCCAGGCGCAGCCACGACAACCTGAGGATCGCCCTCCCGCGCAGTCAGCACGGGCAACGGTTCTCGGGGAACAGGCAGCTCGGCCTGACTCCTCGGGGTCACCTCAACTTCCCCGGTCGAGGGGTCAAGTACCCTCTTGGTCTACCCCCGCTCTTCGGACCGGGACCCCGACGTCCCGGCCCCGGATACCGACGGCACCAGCCCGCTCGGGGGCTGGCTTGACGACCCCTGGCCCAGCCTCAGATCCGGGCTGAGGACAAGGCGGGCAGCCATATCGTCGTCTTCATCGTCGTCTTCATCATCGTCGTCGTCGTCAGGCGTCTCCGGCGACGACTCCCTCGGGAGCCCGTCCCTCTCCTACCGACGACGGAGCCTTTCCAAGGCGTCCCGAGCCCGCGTCCGCTAGCGGGCCCGAGCCTTCTTTGCGTCCTTTTTCTCCTTCCTCTTCTCCGCGGCAACCCTCCGTGCAGCTCGGTCCATCGCGTCCTCCGGGACCGGTGGCAAGGAAGGCTTGTGATGATCTACCTCCTGGAGACAGACGAAAAGTCTCGGCTGTGAGAACCAAGGGCGATCCGACGCAAGGAGAAAGAAGGAGCGGACACTCACCAGGGACACACACCCGCGGTCAGGACGCATCAAGGGCTAGGAAAGGGCGCCGGCGTTCGGCTTCCCCAACGTGACGGCTACCAGCCTGTGGAGGTCGTCGACGGGAAGGGGATCCGAGGACATCCGCAAACCCTCCAAGTCGGCCCCCGGCGTCATCTCCCAAAGCGGCAGCCGCCGCTCCATCAAGGGAAGCACCCTCCGGCGATGAATGGCGGTGACCACTCCCGCAACGGTGAGCCCTCCTTTCCGCAACTCCTCCAGGGCCTTCAGAAGGGGCTGGAGATTCTTCTATCTGTCGCGCGGGGTCTCGTAGCGCCAGATATCGGCGGCGACGGTCACCACTCGCTGAGAAAACGACGGGAGCCTCCCATCGTCATTTCGGAGATAGAACCACCAGCGCTGCCACCCTTTGTTCGAGGACGCAAGGATGGCGGGGATATACTGCGGCGCTCGCGCCTGCCTTAGCTGGAGGATGCAGTCACCAGCCCGCACTGCCGTGCGGACCCTTCTCTCCCCCGTCGGCGAGGCAAAAAGCTCCGCGGAGAAGAAATGAGCCCACAGGTCCCAGTGAGGGTCAATCCCCAAGTATCCTTCACAAACCGCCGCGAAGATGGCGACTTGCGAGATGGAGTTAGGACTGAGGTTGTGCAGCTCCACCCCGTAGACATGCAGAATCACCCGCATAAAACGGCTTGCCGGCACTCCGAACCCCCTCTCATGAAAGGAGACGAAGCTCACGACATACCCCTGCGGCGGGGACGGGGCGGCTCCACTCGGAGGGGCCATCCACTCCGGCTGCGGGTCACCGGAGAGAGGGCGAAGCAAACCCTCAGCAACAAGGGCCTCCAGGTCATCCGTCGTGATGGTGGAGAAAGGCCACGGGTCGCGCGGCAGAACAATGGTCACTCGATCGGCCATCACCAAGCGGAAGAGGTGGCGGCGGAGAGGACTGGGTGAGCGGTTTCCTTTCTCTGGCTATTCCCTCGGGTTGCGAAAACCTAAGAAGGAGGCAAGTAGCAGAGTAAAAAACCGTCACCGGTCCCTCTCCCGAATATATAAAGGCCTAGGCGAGACCCATTCAACACTTCGCCCGAACCCGCCGCGGGATTCAAAACTCAAAGCGAAACACCCGTTCCTCGAACGGCTCATGCACGCGCAACGGCCGCCCCGTGAACCACTCGTCCCATCGCATTAACTTTGCGGCAGGACGGGCGGCACCTTTGGCGGGCGAAGCAGGCGACGCTTCACCTCCGCCATAATGACCGCGTCAAAAAAGGTGCGCCATGTCATTCGATTTCGTATCCTTTTCCTCTTCCTCTTTCTCTCTCTTACAACAGGGACCGGGAAAGGGGATACCCCGAAAGGGATCCTTCTCCGCGAAGGAAACGGGCCCCGAGCCCCCCTACTGATCAGAGGTTCGAAGGCTGGCCCCTCGGAGGGGTTCAACAGCCGCCTCAGAGCGCTCGGGCTCCGCGCCCACTACTGGTCAGAGGTTCGAAGGCCGGCCCCTCGGAAGGGTTCAACGGTCACCTCAGGCCACTCAGGCTCCGCACCCACTACTGATCAGGGGTTTGTAGGCTGGCCCTCGAAGGGTTCGACAGCCGCCTCAGACGCAGAGCGAGGGATGACCCTGGGTACGTTCGATACATAACCAAGGCTCGGGCTACGCTCCCGAGGTACCCTAGGACATTTCTGAGACCAACGGGAACGATTTTGTAACGGAATCCCATCAGAGGGAGGCATCGAGCCCTCGGACCCTGTCAAAAGGGGACCGGGTCCGGCAAATCACCCGCAGGTACTTTTGGAGCACGCCTCCGGGCTACTAGCCGACCCCTAACAAATGGGGCACGGGCGTCCACTCGGATTACCCGCTAGCAGCTCACTGGAGACACCATGTCCGGCGCCCTCCAAGGGCAACATGGTGCTTCCCCCCCTCCTCCTTGCGGAAAGGCGATGTAGGGGCGTATGTAAAAAAGTCGAGTATGTCCTTGACCGTCCTCTCGCTCTATGTGGAGGCTCGGGGATTGCTCTCGCAAACCCGGCTCCGGCCAAACCGTTGACAGTGTCAACATACCAGCCCGAGAACTTGGGACCCAACCGTGCACCCGGGCTACGGCCAGCTCGCATGAGGGAACAACCAGACCGACCGAAGCATCACGAAACGCATTAAGACCTCGAAGGAGTCAAACCACTCCTTCGAGGCCTCGGGGGCTACACCCGGCAGGTGAGCTCGCGCGCACCCACCGGAACAAAATGCAACCGAGAAAGGCCGGTCCCCTTGCAAAAAAGTGCAACAAAAGCCTCCAAGCGAGTATTAACACTCCCTTCGAGGCTCGGGGGCTACTGTCGGGGACCATAATTAGGGGTACCCCCAAGACTCCTAATCTCAGCTGGTAACCCCCATCAGCACAAAGCTGCAAAGGCCTGATGGGTGTGAAAGGGAAATGTGCCCTTGGGCCATTTCTAAGTATTTTGGTGATTGAGTGCCAATGCAAGTGCTTTTGTGTTGATCTATGCAAAGTGGTAGACAAAGTGCAAATCATGTCAAAAGGTATGTTTCTCAGACTTAGTACATTGTTTTAGAGACTAATGTATTGTGTCAAAGTGCTGGAAACAGGAAAAGAACATTGGAATTGTCTTGGCTCGAGCAGCCAAGACTCTGCTCAGTCTGGGAGCACCGGACTGTCCGATGGTGCATCAGACAGTGTCCGGTGGTGCACCGGACAGTGTCCGGTGCGCCAGACTGGCTCGGGCGAACTGGCCGCTCTCGGGAAATCGTCGGCGACGTACGGCTATAATTCACCGGACTGTCCGGTGTGCACCGGACTGTCCGGTGAGCCAACGGTCGGTCGGGCCAACGGTCGGCCGCGCGATCTGCGTGGGACACGTGGCCGAGCCAACGGCTAGAAGGGGGCACCAGACTGTCCGGTGTGCACCGGACATGTCTGGTGCGCCAACGGCTCTCAGGCTGCCAACGGTCGGCTTCGCCAATTAAGGAAAGAAATCCGCACCGGACAGTGTCCGGTGCGCCACGCGACAGAAGGCAAGAATTGCCTTCCCAGATTGCTCTCAACGGCTCCTAGCTGCCTTGGGGCTAAAAAAGGGACCCCCAGGCGCATGGAGGAGTACACCAAGCATTCTCTAAGCATTCCTAAGCACTAAGACATCGATTTCGTGCCTTTGATTCCTTGCGATAGCAATTAGAGCTCTAGTTGAGTTGTGAACTCATTGAGTTGTGTTGTGAGCTCTTGTTACGACTTGTGTGCGTGGTGTTGCTGTGATTTCTTGTCTTGAGTGTGTTGCTTATCCCTCCCTTACTCCGTGCTTCTTTGTGAACTTCAAGTGTAAGGGCGAGAGGCTCCAAATTGTGGAGATTCCTCGCAAACGGGATATAGTAAAGCAAGCAAAACACCGTGGTATTCAAGTGGGTCTTTGGACCGCTTGAAAGGGGTTGATTGCAACCCTCGTCCGTTGGGACGCCACAATGTGGAGTAGGCAAGCGTTGATCTTGGCCGAACCACGGGATAAACCACTGTGCCATCTCTGTGATTGATCTCTTGTGATTATTGTGTTTTGTTGAGACTCCTCTCTAGCCACTTGGCATTATTGGTACTAACGTCTAACCAAGTTTTATGGCTTAAGTTTAAAGTTTTATAGGATCACCTATTCACCCCCCCCCCTCTAGGTGCTCTCAATTGGTATCAGAGTCGTTCTCTTCAAGAAGGGACTAATCGCCCGAAGAGATGTGTGACAGAACCTCCCAAGTAATTAGGCCCACCTACAGTTGTCCTTGTCCAACGGACCTCAGACAACCCTGTAGGTGCCCCTGAATTACTTGACAAGTTCGGTATCTTTCCTTACCTTTCCAGGAACGTTTCACCCGTCTTGCAGACATTACAGAACATCGGAGATAAAGACATGCGGAAGCTTTTACATAACTTACATTTATTTAGAAAGTAAGATCAAGTTACTTATTACAGACCAGAGCTATAAACGAGTGCTGAGTAGTATTATTACACATATCAAGGGAGGCAAAAACTCCTCCCGATAACTATCAAATAAAAAGTCCTATATGGAGGACCACGTCCTCCCGCCTCTTCATTTTTCTACTTCTTCATTTGATACCACCTTGGAGCAAAAGCAACAAAAATTTGTCGCTTCCTCACCTAAAAACAACAAAGGGATAAACCCTGAGTATGGAATTACTCAGCAAGTCTTACCCGACTAAGGAAAAGACTCTCAAGGGTATGCTGGATAAATAGGAGTCAAGGAGAGGCTTTAGCAAAAATCAACTTATACTTTTGCAGAAGTAGCTTACTAAAGTGAGTCCTTACTTTCAATCTTTTAACGCCATATTAAGTATTAATAGACTCTATTTGCATCTAGTCTAATTTCAACATCTCATCAATACAACATCATTTTTATCCATAGTGTTCACATCCTGACTTTAGGTTGCAGGGCAGTGACCAAGTCTTCATAACCGCGAAGGTACGGCGATCCGAATCGATTATACTCAGCTGAGGATCTCCAATCACACGACATATGTAGCACTTAACCCTTGCATATGTCAACCCGCCACCGGGGTTCTTAAGACCAGATCAGGTTCACGCAAACCGAGAGCACAGATACACCACCATCCAACCTCTTGCCACGGAGGGTACACGCTACTCTCGCCACCGCTCCATGCCCATTTCGTGTTATCTTATTCTGGCCTTAGTCTGCCCGAGGCAAGGCTTACCCATGACGAGGCATGTGACCAGTTAAAGGGTCCTCGATCATCAAGCCTACATACGCATTAATCCTTAATCAACCTGGGTAGAACATCACTTGTTCCTAACCCAAGTCTTGATTTACGTACTTCCATCCTTAGGATTGTTTCTGTTCCCAAGGATGAAAAGAGCATCACAGGGAGCTTTGCAGTAAGATCCCACCATTGCTCCAAATGAAAATATTCTTGCAGGTAGAAGCCATCCTTTCTCGAGCTAAGCTAAGGACAACCTCTATCCACAAGATCTAAGCAGGGCTAAGCATTTTTGTAAAGCATATTTTGATACTTCACAGAAGTATCTATAAAGGTATGGATATCAAGGAAAAGCAATGCATCAAAGGGTTTCAAGCAATTCCTATAAACTTAATGCACATTTCACTAGACTTAAAGTGTGCGAAAATTATTTAAAAACACAAGGAAGGGGTTGCATGCACCGGGGCTTGCCTTCGTTAACAGGTGAGTCAGGCTCGGACCCGCAGATGTCGAAGTAGAGCCAAATCTCTGCCTGAGGTTCCAAAGGTGGTGGTGTCTTCTCTTGAGTCACCTCACTCTCTTCTTCGTTTTCTAAATATAACCATATAGGTATATATATAAGAATGAATGCCATGTAATGCTCATGAGAGTGCAAAGATAATAAAGATTTATTAACTAAGTCTTGAATACAACTCTCCTTCACGGAACTCCGAGAACTTAGGGTTTCCGAAGTCAGTAAAGGAGTTCAAAGGGCAGGGGTGGGGGTTTTGGGTTCTAGTTATCAACCAAGGTCCAAATCAACCCAAATTCTACCCATGGCTTCTATGTATTGTTTTAAGTTCATATAAAAAGTTTGGGAAATTTTGGGATTTCCATTTATTTTCTAAAAATCCAGAACTAATGTTTTAAGCTACTTTAAATACTCCAAAATTCCTTATTTGATCTAAAAATCATGGGATTATTTTTATTAAATACTAGGGAAAATAAGAAACCTAGGAAAATTGGTTTCACAATTTTAGGATTTTTCTACAATTTTATAGGATTTGTTTATCTCTGGTAGAAAAAGAAAAAGAAAAGACAGTGAATAGTGTTGGGCCAAATTCTAACACGGCGGCCCGGCAACACAGGGAAACAGGGGAGCGCCCTCGCGCGCCCACGTGCTCTCTGGCGTATTTGCGGAAAAAACCTCAGGGTTTGCACTAATTGGAATCCGGTTTCTTTACTGTTGCCCAGGGTCACTGACAACTTACGGACAGGTCCCTCTACTTTCTTTTCTTCCCCACGAGTACCCTTGGCCATGGCGTGCACACAGATCAACCCTGGTGCAACCCGTACTGGTCATGGCGGGTGTTGAATACTACGGCTAGCGATCGGGAAGGCATTAGCGACTAACAGGGACCTCAGAACACCCAACAATTTGGCACGAACACCCTGAGAACGGCTTGTCCATGTGCACGGCGGAAACCGTGATCATGGGCAAACGTTCCCGCTCATCCGGGGCCGGATTGAGTAGTCGGGTGTCACGGTGAGCATCACAAGCTTATGGAGTTGCAGAAACAACACTCAATTTAAGCAGAGCCTTACCAGAGCGGTTCGGCCACGGTGGGGTGGGTTTCACGGCGGCGGAGACCGGTTTGGGGAGAACTCCAAATTCGCAAATCTCAGCGAATGGTCGAGGCTGATTCGAGGTGGCTGGTTAGCTTACTACCCTACGGAGTTGGTGGCGCATGCAATTTATATGCGCATCGAGCGCTGGTGACGAATTCGGTCGAGGGGTGCTGGCGGTCGGAGAGGGAAGGCGAGCTCTGTGCGGGGAAAACGTGGCTTTCATCGTGGCAGTGGTTCCGGTGATCGCCGGACATGCATCCGGTGAGTCACCGTGGTGAAGACCAGCACAGAGGCACGTGGCGTGCAACGGAGGCAGCACGACGGCGGTGAGACTTATCGGGTCGACCGACGGCCGGGGGGGACGGCAAGCGTAGCCGCAACTCGAGCGCAAGTGGATCGGACGCCGAGATTCTTACTGAGTCGTGCTTATCCGATGGCCATGGCGCACGAATCATGGCGAGCAATCGATCAACGGCGATGGGCTACCGGCGACAAGCAGGGGGTGGAATTGGGATCTTTTGCAGTTGAACATTTACTGTACCATGGTGATCTCCTATTAGATGAACTGACAGAGAGATTTGGAGCATGATTTACTCCCAATTTTGTGTGGTGACTAAGCTAGCTCTTTGTACCAAAATTATAGCCTGACAAACTAGCTACAACGTTGTCACAGCAATCTTGATCAAATTCTCAACAATTCAAGCTTGAATTTACACACAAAGCTGGCTCTATTTCACTGAAAATCTGAATTTCAGAATGGACCAGCCAGACAGCCAAACTTGAGGCTTAATTATCTCTGACTTTTTCTTAATAACTATGCCCACAACCTTAAGCAAAGTTGTTCTCCTATGATTGGGCTATAATTTTTATGTGGTGACCTAATATGAATTCTCACTATTTTGAAAGCTACACAGCCCCAAAGTTGGGCCTATAACCCTGATTTCAGACTTAGCATAGGAATCAAAATTGGAGTCCTTTTTGCAAATGAGTCCAAAACTTAGGGTTTGGCTTGTAAATCTTTCCCAATGTGAACCATGTAACTTTATATGCTTTATCATGGTAGTTTTTACACTTTAGTCCAAATGTGCACAATTTTTGCACCAAGGCCCCTAGGGTTTGGACTTAGGGTTTCCCAGGGCTTCAAATGGGGTTTTTGATATCTCAGGGGTATAAATGTGATTCAAGTTCATTCTTGGGAACATTTTATGACTATTCCCCTAAAGCTTTTGGGTTTTCTCAATTTGGGTCAAGTTTTTCCCCTTTAATCCCTATTTAGGGTTAAGTTCCCTATCCAGGGTTCTATTTGCAAAACACTAAAACAATACAACTTGTTTGAAATTTTTACCTAGTGAATGCACTCTAGGTGTGTCAAACATATGCAATGCCAATGCTTATGATGTCATGCTCAAGTTTTAGTTGCAGTAACACCAGGGGTGTTACAAGATGGATCCTAAGGGAAAGGGGATGGTGGTCAACAACGAGAAGGAGTCTATCTTCAATGAGTCGAAAGATGACAAGCCCACCGACTCGGGCTCGGGCCACAAAAGAAAAGACGGGAGGAAGAAGAAGACAAGGCGAATCAAGGAGATAGTCTACTACGACAGCGACGAATCTTCCTCTTCCCAAAAAGATGACGACGACTACGAGAAAAAGAAAACGGCCAATTCGAACTTTTCTTTTGATTACTCTCGTATTCCTCAAAGTACAAATGCTCATTTATTATCCATTCCACTTGGTAAATCTCCTCATTTTGATGGAGAGGACTACGGATTTTGGAGTCACAAAATGCGTAGTCACTTGTTCTCTCTCCATCCGAGTATATGGGAGATTGTAGAGAGTGGAATGCACTTTGATAGTACGGATAGTCCCATGTTCATTAATGAGCAAATTCATAAAAATGCACAAGCTACTACTGTTCTTCTAGCTTCATTGTGCAGGGATGAATACCACAAAGTGAGCGGCTTGGATAACGCCAAGCAAATTTGGGACACCCTCAAGATCTCTCATGAGGGGAACGACGTCACAATGCTCACCAAGATGGAGTTGGTGGAGGGCGAACTCGGGAGATTCGCGATGATAAGGGGAGAAGAGCCAACCCAAACGTACAACCGGCTCAAGACCCTTGTCAACAAGATAAGAAGCTATGGAAGCACGCGATGGACGGACCACGACGTCGTCCGCCTAATGCTAAGGTCTTTTACTATCCTTGATCCTCATCTTGTGAACAATATTCGTGAGAATCCTAGGTACACCAAGATGACGCCCGAGGAGATACTTGGAAAGTTCGTGAGCGGGCGGATGATGATCAAGGAAGCTAGATACGTGGATGACGCATTGAATGGCCGAATCCAAGATCCTCAAACGATTGCTCTCAAAGCAACAAGGAGCAAGGAGGCGCTACCTAGCAAAGTGGCGCAAATTGAGGCGGTCGGGCTTAATGATGAAGAAATGGCCCTCATCATCAAGCGTTTCAAGATGGCGCTAAGGGGTCGCAAGGAGCATCCCAACAAGACCAAGACGAAGGGGAAGCGCTCATGCTTCAAATGTGGTAAGATTGGTCACTTTATCGCTAATTGTCCCGATAATGATAGTGACCAGGAAAAGAAGAGTGGAAAATGGGAAAAGAAAAAGAATTACAAGAAGGCAAAGGGCGAGGCACATGTTGGAAAGGAGTGGGATTCGGATTGCTCCACGTCTGACTCCGACAACGAAGGACTCGCCGCCACCGCCTTCAACAAGTCATTCCTCTTCCCCAACGAGCATAACACATGCCTCATGGCTAAGGAGAAGAAAGTAAGTACTCGAAACTCTACTTATGCTTCTTCTAGTGAGGATGAATCTAGTGATGATGATGAAATAGACTATTCATGCTTATTTAAGGGCTTAGATAGATCTAAGATTGACAAGATTAATGAATTGATTGATGCTTTAAATGATAAGAATAGGCTACTAGAAAAGCAAGAGGATCTTTTGTATAAAGAACATGATAAGTTTGTAGAGGCACAAAAATCCCTTGCATTAGAAATTAAGAGGAATGAAATGCTTGCTTGTGAGTTGTCTACATGCCATGATTCTATTTCTAACTTAAAGAGCATAAATGATGATTTGAATGCTAAGTTAAAAATAACTAGTAAATCAACATCTTGTGTAGAAAATGATGTTATTTGCAATAGGTGTAAAGATTTTGATATTGATGCTTGTAGTGAACACATAGCCTCTATTGCAAAATTAAATGATGAAATTGCTAGTCTTAATGCCCAACTTAAGACTAGCAAAAGTGAATTTGATAAGTTAAAATTTGCAAGGGATGCCTACACGATTGGTAGACACCCCTCAATTAAGGATGGACTTGGCTTCAAGAGAGAAGCCAAGAACTTAACAAGCCATAAGGCTCCCATCCCCACCAAGGAGAAAGGGAAGGCCCCTATGGTTAGTAATGCTAAAAAGAATCATGCCTTCATGTACCATGATAGGAAATTTTCTAGAAATGTTCATTATGATAGGAGTTGTAATGCTTACAATTCAAATGCCATGGTTGCTTCTAGTTCTTCTATTATGCATGATAGAAATTCGGCTAGGAGAAATGTCATTAATCACATGCCTAGAAGAAATGTTGTTCATGTTTCTAGGAAAATAATTAATGAACCTTCTACAATTTATCATGCTTGTAATGCTTCATTTGCAATTTGTAGAAAGGATAGAAAGGTGATTGCTAGAAAATTAGGGGCAAAATGCAAGGGAGATAAAACTTGCATTTGGGTCCCTAAGACAATTGTGACTAACCTTGTAGGACCCAACAAGAGTTGGGTACCTAAGACCCAAGCCTAAATTTGCCTTGAAGGTTTATGCATCCGTGGGTTCAAGCTGGATTATCGACAGTGGATGCACAAACCACATGACGGGGGAGAAGAAGATGTTTACCTCCTACGTCAAGAACAAGGATCCCCAAGACTCAATCATATTCGGTGATGGGAATCAAGGCAAGGTGAAAGGCTTAGGCAAAATTGCAATATCAAATGAGCACTCTATATCTAATGTGTTTTTAGTTGAGTCTCTTGGATATAACTTGTTATCTGTTAGTCAATTATGCAATATGGGATATAATTGTCTATTCACAAATGTAGATGTGTCTGTCTTTAGAAGAAGTGATGGTTCACTAGCTTTTAAGGGTGTATTAGACGGCAAACTTTACTTAGTTGATTTTGCAAAAGAAGAGGCCGGTCTAGATGCATGCTTAATTGCTAAGACTAGCATGAGCTGGCTATGGCATCGCCGCTTAGCACATGTGGGGATGAAGAACCTTCACAAGCTTCTAAAGGGAGAACACGTGATAGGTTTAACTAACGTGCAATTCGAAAAAGATAGACCTTGTGCAGTGTGTCAAGCAGGTAAACAGGTGGGAGGAGCACATCACAGCAAGAATGTGATGACCACATCAAGGCCCCTGGAGCTGCTACATATGGACCTTTTCGGACCTGTCGCCTATCTAAGCATTGGAGGAAAAAAGTATGGTTTAGTTATTGTTGATGACTTTTCCCGCTTCACTTGGGTATTCTTTTTGCAGGATAAGTCTGAAACTCAAGGGACCCTCAAGCGCTTTCTAAGGAGAGCTCAAAACGAGTTTGAGCTCAAGGTGAAGATAAGGAGCGACAATGGGTCCGAGTTCAAGAACCTACAAGTGGAGGAGTACCTTGAGGAGGAAGGGATCAAGCACGAGTTCTCCGCTCCCTACACACCACAGCAAAATGGTGTAGTAGAGAGGAAGAACATGACACTTATCGATATGGCGAGGACGATGCTTGGAGAGTTCAAGACCCCCGAGCGCTTTTGGTCGGAAGCCGTGAACACGGCTTGCCACGCCATCAACCGGGTCTACCTTCACTGCCTCCTCAAGAAGACTTCGTATGAGCTACTAACCGGTAACAAACCCAATGTATCTTACTTTCGTGTATTTGGGAGCAAATGCTACATTCTAGTGAAGAAGGGTAGAAATTCTAAATTTGCTCCCAAAGTTGTAGAAGGGTTTTTGTTAGGTTATGATTCAAATACAAAGGCGTATAGGGTCTTCAACAAATCATCGGGTTTGGTTGAAGTCTCTAGCGACGTTGTATTTGATGAGACTAATGGCTCTCCAAGAGAGCAAGTTGTTGATCTTGATGATGTAGATGAAGAAGATGTTCCGACGACCGCTATACGAACCATGGCGATTGGTGATGTACGACCACAGGAACAAAAGGAGCAAGATCAATCCTCTTCCTCGACAATGGTGCAACCCCCAACTTAAGACGATGAACAGGTTCATCAAAAGGAGGCGTATGATCAAGGGGGGGGGGGCACAAGATGATCAAGTAATGGAGGAAGAAGCACAACCGGCACCTCCAACTCAAGTCCGAGCGATGATTCAAAGGGATCATCCCGTCGACCAGATTTTGGGTGACATAAGAAAGGGAGTAACTACTCGGTCTCGATTAGTTAATTTTTGTGAGCATTACTCCTTTGTCTCTTCTATTGAGCCTTTCAGGGTAGAGGAGGCCTTGCTAGATCTGGACTGGGTGTTGGCCATGCAAGAGGAGCTCAACAACTTCAAGAGGAATGAAGTTTGGACACTGGTGCCTCGCCCTAAGAAAAATGTTGTGGGAACCAAGTGGGTGTTTCGCAACAAACAAGACGAGCACGGAGTGGTGACGAGGAACAAGGCTCGACTTGTGGCAAAAGGTTATGCCCAAGTCGCAGGTTTGGACTTTCAGGAGACTTTTGCTCCTGTGGCTAGGCTAGAGTCAATTCGTATTTTGCTAGCATATGCCGCTCACCATTCTTTCAGGTTGTTCCAAATGGATATGAAGAGCGCTTTCCTCAACGGGCCAATCAAGGAGGAGGTGTACGTAGAGCAACCCCCTGGCTTCGAGGATGAACGGTACCCCGACCACGTGTGTAAGCTCTCTAAGGCGCTCTATGGACTTAAGCAAGCCCCAAGAGCATGGTATGAATGCCTTAGAGACTTTCTAATTGCTAATGCTTTCAAGGTTGGGAAAGCCGATCCAACTCTGTTCACTAAGACTTGTGACGGTGATCTTTTTGTGTGCCAAATTTATGTCGATGACATAATATTTGGTTCTACTAATAAAAAGTCTTGTGAAGAGTTTAGCAGGGTGATGACGCAGAAATTCGAGATGTCGATGATGGGCGAGTTGAACTACTTCCTTGGGTTCCAAGTGAAGCAACTCAAGGATGGCACCTTCATCTCTCAAACGAAGTACATGCAAGACTTGCTGAAGCGGTTTGGGATGAAGGACGCCAAACCCGCAAAGACTCCGATGGGGACCGACGGACACACCGACCTCAACAAAGGAGGTAAGTCCGTTGATCAAAAGGCATACCGGTCAATGATAGGGTCGTTACTTTACTTATGTGCTAGTAGACCGGATATTATGCTTAGCGTATGCATGTGTGCTAGATTTCAATCCGATCCTAAGGAGTGTCACTTAGTGGCAGTGAAGCGAATCCTTAGATATTTAGTTGCTACGCCTTGCTTCGGGCTCTAGTATCCAAAGGGGTCTACCTTTGACTTGATTGGATATTCAGATTCCGACTATGCTGGATGTAAGGTCGATAGGAAGAGTACATCGGGGACGTGCCAATTCTTAGGAAGATCCCTGGTGTCATGGAATTCTAAGAAACAAACCTCCGTTGCCCTATCCACCGCTGAGGCCGAGTATGTTGCCGCAGGAAAGTGTTGCGCACAACTACTTTGGATGAGGCAAACCCTCAGGGACTTTGGCTACAATCTGAGCAAAGTCCCACTCCTATGTGATAATGAGACTGCCATCCGCATGGCGGAAAATCCTGTTGAACACAGCCGCACAAAGCACATAGACATCCGGCAGCACTTTTTGAGAGACCACCAGCAAAAGGGAGATATCGAAGTGTTTCATGTTAGCACCGAGAACCAGCTAGCCGATATCTTTACCAAGCCTCTAGATGAGAAGACCTTTTGCAGGTTGCGTAGTGAGCTAAATGTCTTAGATTCGCGGAACTTGGATTGATTTATAGCATACATGTGTTTATGCCTTTGATCATGTTCCTTATGCATTTTGTTGCTTAGTTATGGTGCTCAAGTTGTCCAAACACTCCCTGTACCTCACAAGTCCGTTGCAAAGTGATGCACATGTTTAGGGGGAGATGTGTTACAACTTGACCCTTTGAGACTAACCATGTGCTTGAGTTTGCTTGATTTAGTCTCGAAGTGGACTTGGACCATGAAAGACTTCCACTGCACTCCGATGAAAGAGTAACTTCTTCCAAGTTCATCTTAGTACTCCTATTGCCTTTTTACTCTTATTTGAAGATTTTGGTGAGGCAATGGGGTTTAAGGGCCAAGATTGATCCCGTTTTGGTGCTTGATGCCAAAGGGGGAGAAAATAAAGGCCAAAGCAATAAATGGATCAGCTACCACTTGAGAATTTTGAAAAAGTAGAGTTAGAGTTTTTGTTTATCAAAATACTCTTGTTTGTCTCTTATTCTCAAAAGTTGGCCTCTTGTGGGGAGAAGTGTTGATTATGGGAAAAAGGGGGAGTTTTTGAAATCCCTGATCAATTTCTTTTGGAATACCTCTCTTTATGTCTCTACAAGTGTGTTTGATTTAGAGATAGGAATTTGAGGTTGATTTGCAAAAACAAACCAAGTAGTGGCAAAGAATGATCCATATATGGCAAGGTTGATTCAAAACAAAATTGAGTTTTTATTTGCATTGATATTGCACTTGTTCTAGTTGCTTTATGTTGTGTTGGCATAAATCACCAAAAAGGGGGAGATTGAAAGGGAAATGTGCCCTTGGGCCATTTCTAAGTATTTTGGTGATTGAGTGCCAATGCAAGTGCTTTTGTGTTGATCTATGCAAAGTGGTGGACAAAGTGCAAATCATGTCAAAAGGTATGTTTCTCAGACTTAGTACATTGTTTTAGAGACTAATGTATTGTGTCTAAGTGCTGGAAACAGGAAAAGAACATTGGAATTGTCTTGGCTCGAGCAGTCAAGACTCTGCTCAGTCTGGGAGCACCGGACTGTCCGGTGGTGCACCGGACAGTGTCCGGTGCACCATACTGGCTCGGGCAAACTGGCCGCTCTCGGGAAATCATCGGCGACGTATGACTATAATTCACCGGACTGTCCGGTGTGCACCGGACTGTCCGGTGTGCACCGGACTGTCCGGTGAGCCAACGGTCGGCAGCGCGATCTGTGCGGGACACGTGGCCGAGCCAACGGCTAGAAGGGGGCACCGGACTGTCCGGTGTGCACCGGACATGTCCGGTGCGCCAACGGCTCTCAGGCTGCCAACGGTCGGCTTCGCCAATTAAGGAAAGAAATCCGCACCGGACAGTGTCCGTTGTACACCGGACTGTCCGGTGCGCCACGCGACAGAAGGCAAGAATTGCCTTCCCAGATTGCTCTCAACGGCTCCTAGCTGCCTTGGGGCTATAAAAGGGACCCCTAGGCGCATGGAGGAGTACACCAAGCATTCTCTAAGCATTCCTAAGCACTAAGACATCGATTCCGTGCCTTTGATTCCTTGCGATAGCAATTAGAGCTCTAGTTGAGTTGTGAACTCATTGAGTTGTGTTGTGAGCTCTTGTTGCGACTTGTGTGCGTGGTGTTGCTGTGATTTCTTGTCTTGAGTGTGTTGCTTATCCCTCCCTTACTCTGTGCTTCTTTGTGAACTTCAAGTGTAAGGGCAAGAGGCTCCAAATTGTGGAGATTCCTCGCAAACGGGATATAGTAAAGCAAGCAAAACACCGTGGTATTCAAGTGGGTCTTTGGACCGCTTGAAAGGGGTTGATTGCAACCCTCATCCGTTGGGACGCCACAACGTGGAGTAGGCAAGCGTTGGTCTTGGCCAAACCACGGGATAAACCACTGTGCCATCTCTGTGATTGATCTCTTGTGATTATTGTGTTTTGTTGAGACTCCTCTCTAGCCACTTGGCATTATTGGTACTAATGTCTAACCAAGTTTTGTGGCTTAAGTTTAAAGTTTTACAGGATCACCTATTCACCCCCCCCCTCTAGGTGCTCTCAGGGTGCGATTAAGTCAAGGCTCGGTCCACTCAAGGACACGATCTCGCCTCACCCGAGCCCAGCCTCGGGCAAGGGCAGCCGACCCCGGAGGATTCACGTCTCGCCCGAGGGCCCCCCTCAAGCAACGGACACACCTTCGGCTCACCCGAGGCCCAGTCTTCGCCAAGAAGCAACCTTGGCCAGATCGCTACGCCGACCGACCGAATCGCAGGAGCATTTAATGCAAGGATGGCCTGACACCTCATCCTGATGCGCGCCCTTCAGTCAACAGAGCCGAAGCGACCGCAGTCACTTCGCCGCTCCACTGACCAGCCTGACAAGAGGACAGCGTCGCCTGCGCCGCTCCGACTGTTGTGCCACTCGACAGAGTGAGGCTGACAGCAGCCAAGTCCGGCCTCGAAGCCATAGGAAGCTCCGCCTCGCCCGACCCCAGGGCTCGGCCTCGGCCCCGGAAGACGACGAACTCCGCCTCGCCCGACCCCAGGGCTCGGACTCGGCCTCGACCCCAGAAGACGACGAGCTCCGCCTCGCCCGACCCCAGGGCTCGGACTCGGCCTTGGCCCTGAAAGACGACGAACTCCGCCTCGCTCGACCCCAGGGCTCGGACTCGGCCCTGGCCTCAACCGATGGTCTCCGCCTCGCCCGACCCAGGGGCACGGACTCGACCTCGACCTCAGAAGACAGACTCGACCTCGACCTCGGAGGAGCCTCCGCCTCGCCCGACCCAGGGCTCGGACCGACCATGTCACAGGAGGGGCCATCATTACCCTACCCCTAGCTAGCTCTGGCTACGGGGAACAAGACCGGCGTCCCATCTGGCTCGCCCCGGTAAAACAAATAATGATGGCGCCCCGCGTGCTCCATGACGACGACGGCTCTCAGCCCCCTTACGGAAGCAAGGAGACGTCAGCAAGGACTCGACAGCCCCGACAGCTGTCCTTCCGCCAGGCTCCAGCGTTCCTCCGACGGCCACGACATCTCATGAATAGGGTGCCAAAACCTCTCCGGCTGCCACGACGGCATGTACTTAGGGAACTAGCACCTCTCTGCTAGACACGTTAGCATACTGCTACATCTCCCATTGTACACCTGGACCCTCTCCTTACGCCTATAAAAGGAAGGTCTAGGGCCCTCTTATAGAGGGTTGGCCGCGCGGGGAGGACGGGACGGCGCGTGCAGGCCTCTCGCTCCCTCCCACGCGGACGCTTGTAACCCCTTACTGCAAGCGCACCCGACCTGGGCGCGAGACAAACACGAAGGCCGCGGGTTTCCCCTTTTACGCATGTCTCCCTCCGGTTGTCCCCCCTTCGCGCTCCGTCTCGCACCAACCCATTTAAGCTGGGGCACGCAGCGATAATTTACTCGTCGGTCCAGGGACCCCCCGGGGTCGAAACGTCGATAATATATATATATATATATATATATATATATATATATATATATATATATATATAATATATAAATATAAATGCATCTCTACAGACTGGAACTTTTATTGTAACATTTAATCCATATGTGGATCTCTCAAACAAATTGGAATTTAAAACCTAAATTTGAAATGGAAATTTTGAATTGGAAAGAAATAAAAGAAAAAGAATAGAAGGGGGGATTCTCGCTTGGGCCACGTTTCCTTGGCTGGCCCATTTCTTCAGCCACTGATCGGCCCAGGCAACCTCCTTCCTCGGCCCACCTAATTTTTTTCTCTCCGCAGCGAGCACCTCAACCCGGCCGCCTGACCGATGGGTCCCACCGGGCATCCTCTGTGCACCAGGCGCATTCTCTGGGTCGCCGCCGCGTGGGTCCCACTGGTCGGATTACCATTCTTCAATCTAGCTCGCGTGCACCCCGAACGAACTCGCGCGAACCCACGCTGGATCCTCGCAATGGTTGTCGTGACTGCTACTCCCGTCCGGATTCCTCGGTCGTCGCTGGGAGTAAAAATATGTGCCGCCACCCTGCCTCCTCCATCCTAAGCCGGCACCGAAAGACCAAGCACGCCCGTGGAGAGAAAAAGAAAGCAGAGCGGAGAGAAAGAATGTCGTCGGCGATGCCCTGCGTGCTGGGCACCGTTCGGATTTCAGTAGATGGTTGGGGTGATGTGCGAGGGCGTGGTGTGGCTTCGGAGCACCTCAATTTGGCGGAAGAAGCTTCAAACCCATGGGGATTTCTCACCGTGGATTTTCCACCGCCGTGAATTTATGCCTGGCGTGGTGGGTTCCGTCGCGCCCTAGACTCCGGTATGAATTCGTCCCTGACACTCACCATCTTCCGTAGGGCGCTTACTGCATGGGCGGTTTTGAGTTTGGGCACGGGGCGCCGGCTTTGCCAATCGCCAGCGATGGCGCCACCGTGGGAGGGGTCCCCTGTGCGGCTGTGCCTTGTGTCGGGGGAAAGAAGAACGCGTCGTAACCGTCAGATCTTGGTGGGGTGGCTGCGATTAGAATACGTAAACCCCTTCGCGTAATTTGGTCTGAGTCGTCGATCTAGATCGTGCGGTTCCGATTTGATGAAGGATAAATTAAATCTACGCCATCAATCCTCGATCTAACGGTTGTTCCTACATACCGGTTTGGATTGGGCTAGATCTAATCTGGGCCCTCGGCTGTTGATCCAACGACCTAGATTGAGTGATACCCCATCGCCGCGGTTATTTGCTAAAAGAGCCCTCGGGTTTCAGTAAAACTAACCCGCCATCCTACGCGGGGTGAATATGAGTCTTAGGAACTTTTGTGGGAGAGCCCTTGGTCTTTTAGTTATTAATGCACCCAGTCCCGTGGGTGATAAAAATAGAGAATTACTTAGAGAAATTGTTTTTTTACATAAATAAATCCGGAAATTCAATAAATTCATAGAAATATCATATTAAATCATTTTGGGTCCATTCCAGTGACATTATTTTTGTATTAATATTGTCTACCAACCAGTAACATTGTTTAGCCATGAAATTTGAATTAAAATTGTTCATTCGAATTAATCTATTCTAGGTACTCAATAACTCCAGAAATTCATAACTCAATAATCGTAACTCCGTTTTGATCCATTCTAGTTGCATTAGTCTCACAATAATATATATAATCATCTGGTAACTTTGTTTTGTCATGAAATATAGGTTAAAATGTCAGTTAGTCTATTCTATATTTAACCACGTGGATCTTTGGAAAATCATAACTTGGTAACCGTAACTCCGAATTTAGTAATTCTTGTTCCTATGATCTCGTTACGCAGCATAGAATATTATTATGTAGTTTGTTTTTATGTTTGGTGTTATGTTAATTTTGCATATACCAAGTTTGTTTGTATTGCTTCGACTAGCGCGAGGTTACGAGCCACCTGAAGAGCAAGATTGGTACCTGGAATCTCATGTCCCAAGCAAGTTATGCCCTTGATCACTTCTTTTCACCCAGTCTTGTTCTGATTAATCATAATGATCTGCATAGGTTAATTTTGATGGGACCCAATAGGTTACCCTAGTTTGACTATCTTTATGCCTTGTTTACCACTGAACTATTTGGGTAGTACTTGCTAGTGCTATATGTGGATTTGGGCATTGAGATACACATTATTCATACTTTTGTTATTAGTTGTTACTTACTGTTCATGATAAGATCATTATGTTAATTAGAACATGGAACGACCACCCGGGAAAACAGTGCTACCACAAGGGTGGTATGGGACGCCCTTGGCTGACTAATTAGGAAAGCTAGTGGAGGACTACCTTACCCGAAAGGGGCAAGGGCAGTAGGGGAGTGGTCAGTGTAGGGAGACCCTTGGGTTGATTTTGCTGCGATGGCGGTCAGGTGAGGGGTCCCTGCGTTGGAGCTTCCTAGAAACTGTAGCGAGTTTTCTGAAGCTAGTGGAACTTTGTAAAGGCCTCGTAGTGTTACCCTACCTCGCTTCCTTGGTAGAGGTGTATGGGGCCCGTACAACCCCGTGGCAGATGAGTAACATGACTTTTGGGTAAAGATGCGCAACCTCTGCAGAGTGTAAAACTGATATATCAGCCGTGCTCACGGTCATGAGCAGCTCGGACACTCACATGATTAATTTATGGAACTAAATTCAATTTGTAATATGCATTGCATCGCAGGTGTTGTTATTACTTTTGTTCTACTACTTAATTGGGTTGGTATTTACTTATACTTAGTAATTGCTAATAAAATTTTGACCAACTTTAAAAGCAATGCTCAGCTTCAACCATCTTCTTTGGTAAGCCTTACACTTCACATGAGCTCCCACTTTTGGCGAGTTCATGCACATTATTCCCCACAACTTGTTGAGCTATGAACGTATGTGAGCTCCCTCTTGTTGTCTCACACCCCCAAACAGGTCAAGAACAGGTACCGCAAGATGAGGCATGTGGAGGATGCTATGATGAGTTCGTGAGAAGTCTAGACCGTCGTCTCCCAGTCAACTTTGGGTTGCTGGATCGTTGTCTTCATATGATGTAAATATTTTTTTATTTTGTATAGAACTCCTGTTATGTAGTAAAGATTTAACATTCGATCATGTGCCATGATTCATTATATGTGTGAGACTTGGTCCTAGCACACCTGGTGATTATGTTCGCGCCTGGGTCTTGGTGCCCCGAAACTCGGGTGTGACAAGTAACACTGTTTAAAAATGGTGAACACCCTGATTAAGGAATTTAAGTAGGGTTTATTTAGTAAAGTATAAATCTGTCCATTCTTTAATAAAATTAAATTAGAACATAAAAACTGGAAACTATTGGGAACCATATTTTTCCTAGATTTCCTAAATGATGTAGCATCAGAGAAAAATAGGTTGGGTCATGGTTCTGTGGAGAAATGTGAAGCTACTCTCTAATTAAGTAAAACGGAGAAAACTTTGGAAAAACATAGAAACAGAATCTAGAGTAGAACCAACCCCAACTTTGAGAATGATTGCTCTTGTGCCAAGAAAAAACTAAGAAAAAATTTATGTCTGTTTTTTGACACTTTTCGAAGGACTAGTTAGTTATAAGTGCATTTTTAGTCTTAAACTTTGAAAAATCCCAGACAAAATACCAATAAGTGTTCCCTTGTAAAAATTTGTGTAAGTCCTTAATACTTTACCTAGATACCAGGAAAAATGCCTAGTAGGATAGTAGACACTGTTATAAATAAGGTGTAGTGTAATTTGACCCCATTGCCCTAGAATTTGTTATTTTTGCTCAGGACAAACCCTTATTACTTTTGACCCCAAATTCCTAAGACGGCCTCTAGTAACTAGTAGAAAGATACTATAGTTTTTGCAGAAGTTTTAGAATTTTCTAGAACAAGGTTATAATTCAAATCACCCTTTAAAACTAATAGTTAATTAAGTGACTTTAGCCAAAACCATCTGAACCTTAACTAAATCTTGAGAAAGTAAATTGAGTCTTAATCAAACCCCTCCCCAATGGTTAAATCTCTAATTAAGCCCCTAGATACCAACTCCTGTAAGGACTTACCCAAATAAGTACAAATCCCTACTTATTGCTAGTAACCTTGTGATACTAACCCATGCATCACCAATAAACATTCTAGCATATCATAACATGTATCTCTCATTACATTGCATTCATTAGATTGCAACCTCGCTGACGGAGAGTATGTGCTGATTCGGAAGCAAGGAGTTGATCAGGAGGAAATCCAGGAGCCTGCTCTTGAACCTTGCCTCCTAGGATCTCCCCGTAGCACCAACACCTGAAGGCAAGCCTTGGTTTTATACATAACCATTACTTATGCTATTTTACTGCAATTATGTTTGTATGCTTGTATTGTGCATTAACTCATGTTACTTCATGAAGTTAATACTAGTATGCTAGGTGGAGTAGCTACTTTGCTAAATAGGGACCTCATTAGAAGTCGAGTAAATTTTCCACGCGCGAGGTCAGGAAATTGATTGTATTCATTTTAGCAACGAGTTTATGATTGCATGTGGACTCAGATCCCTAGGGTATGCCTGTTTGTGGAATAGAATTGGAATAAGGATTAACATGTGGATACTTGTGTCAAGCGTTTGAAAGTACTAAACACATGCCGAGAAATATGGTAAATTGGTAAGCCTATAACTTGAGTGAAGCTGGACATGGAATTTACTCCTCACTGGTCCTAATACGTGGTCTCCCATTCTTGATATGGTGGGTACAAGGACAGTCACTGCACGGATGGGTTTGGGGCAGTGGGGCATTGTATCCAAGGCGGTGGGCCCTGGCCACGAATGGGGGATCGATGGAGACGGTTGATGTGTGTGGGGGACGGAGTGCCCTTACACATTGTGTCGTTTTGGTTTACCTTGCAAGGTTAAAACTTGATTCGAATCATCTGCTTCTCGCAGCTAATGAGATTGTATGGTACAATGTACTGCATTGAGTAATAAGTGGAAATGAGGTTACTTGCAAAAGATGTTGATTGATTAATGTGTGCTACCATGTGTGGATAGCTACATGCTCATCTAGTTTAAGAAATATTATAGAACTTGAAAAAATAAAATTTGACTTAGACTCAGCTAGTGCTTTTGGAAACTAAACCCATCAGCCAAACAACTTCATGGTCTAGAGGTAGAGAAGTAGACTCCTCACACCGGGTAAGTCTAGCTGAGTATTAGTATACGCAGCCTTGCTTGTGGCACCAATTTTATAGGTACCTTGCAATTGATTGTGTGATTTGGCCATCCACTCTACCACCAGGTTGGACAGTCGAGTGGGATGTTGTAACACTCTGAATTCGGGGGTATAAAATTTATTCTCCAATATTCACCAAATTCAGGCGTTATCTTCTTTCTCTCTTTCTTTTCTACTCCTTTCTCCCATTTTTAAAGTAATGTAGAGATTTATGTCCATGCCATGTGTAAGCAAAACCCTAAGGTGATATATGTGGATTGCATCACGCTGGGTTGCATATATTTTGTGTTTGATGCTTTGCTCGAGAGTTAGTCCATTGAATTCGGAGCTTGTTCCTGTTAATAGATTTAACTAGAATGAAATGAGAATGATTAAAGGAAGAAGAGGAGAAAGTGGTCCGCTTGGCCCAGTCGTGGCCCCGGCGCGACCCAGCCGCCCCCATGCGCACGCCCAACCGCCCCTCCCTTCTCCCGCGCGCACCCATGATCTAGGAGAGGACAAACCACCCCTTCCTTCTCTCCCACTCTGTCCCACTCTGTTGCTGCCTTGTTCCTCTCTCCCTCCCTCTTCTCCTCCCTCCCCGCGGCGGCCCTGCTCCTAGGCGCGTGGTCTCCCTCCTGCGCGGTGGCCCTACCCCCGGTGTGCCCTGCCCTGGATGCCCCTCCCCGGCGCGTAGCCTCGTTGCGGCCATGCCGCGGCCTCGGCGCGTAGCCCCAGTGCGCGTGTGCCCTTTGCGCGCTTCGAGCTCGCTGTTTGCCGCTTCGCACGTGCCGTAACGCTTTAAATTTCGCTTGGGTCATGCGTCGTTTCGCGCGCAGCGCGCACACCATTTTTGTGTGTCGTGCGCTTTGTAGCTTGACGACCTTTTGATCCACCTAGAATCATGTATGGTTAATCGAGCATCGAACTAATCAGGACCAAGTGACAATTTTATTTACGCATTGCATGTCGAAATAAATATTCTAATCCATAGCCACTTAGAGTAATCGCTATGTCTCTGAGTCGTAGCTTTGACCGTCGTAAATCATGTTCTCGCATAGTCGTAAGTGCGAGCTCTACGCCATGTGTCTATTTAATTTATCTGTTTCATTATGTGGTGTATTGTTTCTTTCTATGTTAAGCATGTGGAATATATGTTTGCACTCGTATAGATAATGGTCCGTTGGCAGAGTCCGAGGAAGTTGCAGGAGAAGACCCTGAGCAACAGCTGGTTGGTGAAGGCAAGTGTCCTCTGACCTATTTATGTCCTACTTATTTTATAATTAATCGCCCCGCATTTACATAATTTATACCTAAGAATTTACTAGTCTTTTGTTTATCTTGTCCTTGATCACCTATTTGGGATGGATTATATCTGGATTAACTCTATGCTAGCGCTCTATTCTAATCAATAAACATGATGAGATTATTTATGATACGATGTTACTTCTGGATATGATTATGACACTGTGATATTTAAGGGGGCTCAAGCTGTTTCTTGAGTGCCTCTCCGTAAGGACTTGTTCATTGGATGACCACCTGGTATAACAGTACAACTATGAGGGTGGAATGGGATGCCCTTAGCTAATTAATTAGAGGAACTGAGGTGTAGTTCGCTTCGCCGTCGTGCCATCAATGGGGCTCAGTGTACGTGGCTCGCTCTATCGAGGGTGGCTTGCCCCTTGGGGAGGAGTGTGGTGCATTTAGGAAACCTAACGGGCGGCTACATCTTCGGGGAATCTTTGTAAAGGCTTCATAATGAATCCCTATCTGCTCACCTCGGGAGTGAACAAGGGTCTTGCAGACCCGGGCTAGAGAGGGAATCACGGCTTGTGGGTAAAGTGTGCGACCTCTGCAAAGGGTTAAAAACCGATATATCAGTCGTGCTCATGGTTATGAGCGACCTTGGGAGCTCCTTTGATTAGAGATACTATGATTATAGATGATGATGATGAGGTTAAAGGTTCTAATGGTGATGATTTTAATGATGTTGATTATGATTATAGATTCTGGTATTCTCCTTTTGAGGGAGTACCTTTGGGTTAATAACATGGGATTGTTGCTAAAACTTGGCTCTCTACTAGTAATAATTACCTGACCAACTAAAAGCAACTGCTCTAAGCTTCTCCCCACATACATCTAGTCCACTTTAGCCAAACAGAACATTTGCTGAGTACGTTGATGTGTACTCACCCTTGCTTAAAACACCAGGTTGTCTGCATTGCAACCCCTACTCGGGAGAAGATGAAGGCGTAGCGGAGGATTTCTAGGAGTTCCAAGACTATGATGAGTTCTAGGTGTGGGTTAGCGGTAAACCCCCAGTCGACTGCCTGTGAAGGTTGTATTTTACTATGTTTCATATTCGCACTTTGACATATGTTTAAGACTATGTGGATGTCTCGGACATCATGATGTAATCAACTTAATACATCTTTACGATATTATTTGAGCATGTGTGATGATGTCCAGTTATGTAATCGTTGTGTACGTGAATTTCTGATCCTAGTATGTACATGGTTTGCATTCAGTTTTCCTTCTAAACCGAGTGTGACATAAGTGGTATCAGAGTCATGCTGACTGAAAGGGAATTAGGCTTACACCTAGTTCCTAATTATTTTGGTGGTTGAATTGCCCAACACAAATAATTGGACTAACTAGTTTGCTCTAGATTATATGTTCTACAGGTGCCAAAGGTTCATCTACAACTATACTAAATCGACTGTCCGGAATACCGTAGATTATTCCGGACAGGAGATTCTTTTTGGAAAAACATGCCAAGCGCGGACCGTCCGGGCCCTTGCGGCGGACCATCCGCAACACCAGGATGACTCTCGGACAGAACCAATGCAAAAGTCCAAGTCTGCACTACAGACCGTCTAGAGGAAAAGAAAGGACCGTCCGAGACCTTGCGCGGACCGTCTGGCCTCAGGCGCGGACCGTCCGGTAGGTGAGGAACCGAAAAACCCGAAGGTGACGGGTTCGGAAAAATGAATTATAGCGTCCTCGCGGACCGTCCGGGGTGCACGACCGGACCGTCCGCGACTGGCTTTATCTGACATCTGACGACGCATTAAATGCAATATAGCCGTTGATATAGCCGTTACTGCTGACCGTTGTGTTTTCAGCCGTTGATCTATAGGCGCGGACCGTCCGGACCAGGCAGGCGGACCGTCCGCGGTCGGCAGAATGGAGCAACAACTAGGAAGTGGTTGGTGGCTATAAATACAACCCCAACCACCTCCATTCACTTCACCCAAGCATTCCAACCTTCAACATTCAATACAAGAGCTAGCAATCCATTCCAAGACACATTCAAAGCCTCCATCTCTCCAAGTTTCACAATTTGGAAAAGAGATCATTAGTGATGAGTGACTTGAGAGAGATAGTGATCCGTGTGTTATTTGTCGCTCTTGTCGCTTGGCTTTTGCAATCGTGCTTTCTTTCTCATTCTTTCTTGCGATCAAACTCATTTGTAATTGAGGCAAGAGACACCAATCTTGTGGTGGTCCTTGTGGGAACTTTGTGTTCCAAGTGATTGAGAAGAAAAGCTCACTCGGTCCAAGGGACCGTTTGAGAGAGGGAAATGGTTGAAAGAGACCCGGTCTTTGTGACCACCTCAACGGGGAGTAGGTTTGCGAGAACCGAACCTCGGTAAAACAAATCCGTGTATCACACTCTTTATTCGCTTGCGATTTGTTTTGCACCCTCTCTCGCGGACTCGATTATATTTCTAACGCTAACCCGGCTTGTAGTTGTGATTAATTTTGTAAATTTCAGTTTCGCCCTATTCACCCCCCCTCTAGGCGACTTTCGATTGGTATCAAAGCCCGGTGCTTCATTAGAGCCTAACCGCTCGAAGTGATGTCGGGAGATCACGCCAAGAAGGAGATGGAGACCAGCGACAAGCCCGCTACAAGCCACAGGAAAACTTCATCGGAAGAGTCCCGCAACAAAGGGAAGGGGAAGGAGAAGAAACCCTCTTCCCACAAGTCGCATCGGAGTGGGGACAAGAAAAAGAAGATGAGGAAGGTGGTCTACTACGAGACCAACACTTCATCTCCATCTACCTCCGGCTCCGACGCGCCCTCCATAACTTCTAAGCGCCATGAGCGCAAGAAGTTTAGTAAGATCCCCTTATCCTCGTACTTTTAGACATACTCCATTACTTTCCGTTCCATTAGGCAAACCGCCAACCTTTGACGGTGAAGATTATGCTAGGTGGAGTGATTTAATGAAATTTCATCTAACCTCACTCCACAAAAGTATATGGAATGTTGTTGAGTTTGGAGCACAGGTACCATCCGTAGGGGATGAGGATTTTGACGAGGACGAGGTGGCCCAAATCGAGCACTTCAACTCCCAAGCCACAACAATACTCCTCGCCTCTCTAAGTAGGGAGGAGTACAACAAGGTGCAAGGATTGAAGAGCGCCAAGGAAGTTTGGGACATGCTCAAAACCGTGCACGAGGGTGATGAACTCACCAAGATCACCAAGCGGGAAACGATCGAGGGGGAGCTCAGTCGCTTCCGTCTTCGCCAAGGGGAGGAGCCACAAGACATGTACAACCGGCTCAAAACCTTGGTGAATCAAGTGCGCAACCTCGGGAGCAAGAAATGGGATGACCACGAGGTGGTTAAGGTTATTTTAAGATCACGTATTTTCCTTAACCCTACTCAAGTACAATTAATTCGTGGCAATCCAAGATATACACTAATGACTCCCGAGGAAGTAATCGAGAATTTTGTGAGCTTTGAGTTTATGATCAAGGGCTCACGGAAAATCAACGAGCTTGACGGTCCCTCCACGTCCAAAGCTCAACCGATCGCATTCAAAGCGACGGAGGAGAAGAAGGAGGAGTCTACACCGAGTAGAACACCCATCGACGCCTCCAAGCTCGACAACGAGGAAATGACGCTTGTCATCAAAAGCTTTCGCCAAATCCTCAAGCAAAGGAGGGGGAAAGATTACAAGCCCCGCTCCAAGAAGGTTTGCTACAAGTGTGGTAAGCCCGGTCACTTTATAGCAAAATGTCCTATTTCTAGTGACAATGACAGGGGCGACAAGGAGAAGAAGAGGTACTACAAGAAGAAGGGCGGTGATGCCCATGTTTGTCGTGAGTGGGACTCCGACGAAAGCTCTAGCGACTCCTCCGACGACGAGGACGCCGCCAACATCACCGTCACCAAGGGCCTTCTCTTCCCCAACGTCGGCCACAAGTGCCTCATGGCAAAGGACGGCAAAAAGAAGAAGGTTAAATCTAAATCCTCCACTAGATATGAGTCTTCTAGCGATGATAATGCTAGTGATGAGGAAGATAATTTGCGTACTCTTTTTGCCAACTTAAACATGCAACAAAAAGAGAAATTAGATGAATTAATTAGTGCCATCCATAAGAAGGATGATCTCTTGGACTCCCAAGAGGACTTCCTAATCAAGGAAAACAAAAAGCATGTTAAAGTTAAAAATGCTTATGCTCTAGAAGTTGAAAAATGTGAAAAATTATCTAGTGAGCTAAGCACCTGCCATGAAACTATAGACAACCTTAGAAATGAGAATGCTAATTTGTTAGCTAAGGTTGATTCTATTACTTGTAATATTTCAATTCCCAATCTTAGAAATGATAATGATGATTTGCTTGCTAAGATTGAAAAATTAAACATTTCTCTTGCTAGCCTTAGGATTGAAAATGAGAAATTAATTGCTAGGGCTAAAGATTTTGATGTTTGCAATGCTACTATTTCCGATCTTAGAGATAAAAATGATATATTGCATTCTAAGATTGTTGAACTTAATTCTTGCAAACCCTCTACATCTATCGTTGAACATGTTACTATTTGCACTAGATGTAGAGATGTTAACATTGATGCTATTCATGATCACATGGCTTTAATTAAACAACAAAATGATCATATAGCAAAATTAGATGCTAAAATTGCCGAGCATGACTTAGAGAACGAAAAATTTAAATTTGCAAGAAGCATGCTCTATAGAGGGAGACGCCCTGGCATTAAGGATGGCATTGGTTTCCAACAGGGAGGCAATATCAAAATTAATGCCCCTCCTAAGAAATTGTCCAACTTTGTTAAGGGCAAGGCTCCCATGCCTCAGGATAACGAGGGTTACATTTTATACCCTGTCGGCTATCCCGAGAGCAAAATTAGGAGAATTCACTCTAGGAAGTCTCACTCTGGCCCTAATCATGCTTTTATGTATAAGGGTGAGACATCTAGCTCTAGGCAACCAACCCATGCTAAGTTGCCTAAGAAAACTCCTAGTGCATCAATTGAACATAGCATTTCATTTAAAACTTTTGATGCATCATATGTATTAACTAACAAATTCGGCAAGGTAGTTGCCAAGTATGTTGGGGGCAAGCACAAGGGGTCAAAGACTTGTGTTTGGGTACCCAAAGTTCTTGTATCTAATGCCAAAGGACCCAAAACCATTTGGGTACCTAAAGTGAAGAACTAAACTTGTTTTGTAGGTTTATGCATCCGGGGGCTCAAGCTGGGTAATCGCCAGCGGGTGCACAAACCACATGACAGGGGAGAAGAAGATGTTCTCCTCCTACAAGAAAAATCAAGATCCCCAACGAGCTATCACATTCGGGGATGGAAATCAAGGTTTGGTCAAAGGATTGGGTAAAATTGCTATATCACCTGACCATTCTATTTCCAATGTTTTTCTTGTAGATTCATTAGATTACAATTTGCTTTCTGTTTCTCAATTATGCAAAATGGGCTACAACTGTCTATTTACTGATGTAGGTGTCACTGTCTTTAGAAGAAGTGATGATTCAATAGCATTTAAGGGAGTGTTAGAGGGTCAGCTATACTTAGTGAATTTTGAAAGAGCTGAACTCGACACTTGCTTAATTGCTAAGACTAACATGGGCTGGCTCTGGCATCGCCGACTAGCACATGTTGGGATGAAGAATCTTCATAAGCTTCTAAAGGGAGAGCACATTTTAGGATTAACAAATGTTCATTTTGAGAAAGATAGGATTTGTAGCGCATGCCAAGCAGGGAAGCAAGTTGGTACCCATCATCCACACAAGAACATCATGACGACCGACAGGCCACTAGAGCTCCTACACATGGATCTATTCGGCCCGATCGCTTACATAAGCATCAGTGGGAGTAAGTACTGTCTAGTTATTGTGGATGATTATTCTCGCTTCACTTGGGTGTTCTTTTTGCAGGAAAAATCTCATACCCAAGAAACTTTAAAAGGATTCTTGAGACGGGCTCAAAATGAGTTCGGCTTAAGGATCAAGAAAATAAGAAGCGACAATGGGACGGAGTTCAAGAATTCTCAAATTGAAGGCTTCCTTGAGGAGGAGGGCATCAAGCATGAGTTCTCTTCTCCCTACACCCCACAACAAAATGGTGTAGTGGAGAGGAAGAATAGAACTCTATTGGACATGGCAAGAACCATGCTTGATGAGTACAAGACTTCGGATCGGTTTTGGGCCGAGGCGGTCAACACCGCCTGCTACGCCATCAACCGGTTATATCTACACCGAATCCTCAAGAAGACATCATACGAACTCCTTACCGGTAAAAAGCCCAATATTTCATATTTTAGAGTCTTTGGTAGCAAATGCTTTATTCTTGTTAAAAGAGGTAGAAAATCTAAAATTGCTCCTAAGACTGTAGAAGGCTTTTTACTAGGATTTGACTCAAACACAAGGGCATATAGAGTCTTTAACAAGTCCTCTGGACAAGTTGAAGTTTCTTGTGACGTTGTGTTTGATGAGACTAACGGCTCTCAAGTAGAGCAAGTTGATCTTGATGAGATAGGTGATGAAGAGGCTCCATGCATCGCGCTAAGGAACATGTCCATTGGGGATGTGTGTCCTAAGGAATCCGAAGAGCCTCCAAATGCACAAGATCAACCATCCTCCTCCACGCAAGCATCTCCACCGACTCAAAATGAGGTTGAAGCTCAAGTTGATGAAGTAGAAGATCAAGCAAATGAGCCACCTCAAGATGACGGCAATGATCAAGGGGGAGATGCAAATGATCAAGACAAGGAGGATGAAAAACAAAGGTCGCCACACCCAAGAGTCCACCAGGCAATCCAACGAGATCACCCCGTCGACACCATCCTAGGCGACATTCATAAGGGGGTAACTACTAGATCTCATGTTGCACATTTTTGTGAGCATTACTCTTTTGTTTTCTCTATTGAGCCACACAGGATAGAGGAAGCACTTCAAGATTCGGATTGGGTGGTGGCGATGCAAGAGGAGCTCAACAACTTCACTAGGAATGAGGTATGACATTTAGTTCCACGTCCTAACCAAAATGTTGTAGGAACCAAATGGGTGTTCCGCAACAAGCAAGACGAGCATGGTGTGGTGACAAGGAACAAAGCTCGACTTGTGGCCAAGGGGTACTCCCAAGTCGAAGGTTTGGATTTTGGTGAAACCTATGCACCCGTAGCTAGGCTTGAGTCAATTCGTATATTATTGGCCTATGCTACTTACCATGGCTTCAAGCTTTATCAAATGGACGTGAAGAGTGCCTTCCTCAATGGACCAATCAAGGAAGAGGTCTATGTTGAGCAACCTCCCGGCTTTGAAGATAGTGAGTACCCTAACCATGTTTATAAACTCTCTAAGGCGCTTTATGGGCTCAAGCAAGCCCCAAGAGCATGGTATGAATGCCTTAGAGATTTTCTTATCACTAATGGGTTCAAAGTCGGAAAAGCCGATCCTACACTCTTCACTAAAACTCTTGAAAATGACTTGTTTATATGCCAAATTTATGTTGATGATATTATATTTGGGTCTACTAACGAGTCTACATATGAAGAATTTAGTAGGATCATGACACAAACATTCGAGATGTCTATGATGGGGGAGTTGAAGTACTTCTTAGGATTTCAAGTGAAGCAACTCCAAGAAGGCACCTTCCTCAGCCAAACAAAGTATACTCAAGATATCCTAAGCAAGTTTGGGATGAAGGATGCCAAACCCATCAAGACACCCATGGGAACCAATGGGCATCTCGACCTCGACGAAGGAGGTAAATCCGTCGATCAAAAGGTATACCGGTCGATGATAGGTTCTTTACTCTATTTATGTGCATCTCGACCGGATATTATGCTTTCTGTATGCATGTGTGCAAGATTCCAAGCCGACACTAAGGAAGCTCACCTTACGGCCATAAAACGAATCTTGAGATATTTGGCTTATACTCCTAAGTTTGGGCTTTGGTATCCTAGGGGATCCACTTTTGATTTGATTGGTTATTCGGATGCCGATTGGGCGGGGTGTAAAATCAATAGAAAGAGCACATCGGGGACTTGCCAGTTCTTGGGAAGATCCTTGGTGTCTTGGGCTTCAAAGAAGCAAAATTCGGTAGCTCTTTCTACCGCCGAAGCCGAGTACATTGCCGCAGGCCATTGTTGCGTGCAACTACTTTGGATGAGGCAAACCCTTAGGGACTATGGTTACAAATTAACCAAGGTTCCTCTTCTATGTGATAATGAGAGTGCAATCCGCATGGCGGATAATCCCGTTGAGCATAGCCGCACTAAGCACATAGTCATTCGGTATCATTTCCTAAGGGATCACCAACAAAAGGGAGATATCGAGATTTCATACATTAATACTAAAGATCAATTAGCCGATATCTTTACCAAGCCTCTTGATGAAGAAACCTTTAACAAACTTAGGCATGAGCTAAATATTCTTGATTCTAGGAACTTCTTTTGTTGATTTGCACACATAGCTCTTTTATATACCTTTGATCATGTCTCTTTCATATGCTATGACTAATGTGTTTTCAAGTCCACTTCAAACCAAGTCATAGGTGTATTGAAAGGAAATTGGAGTCTTCGGCGAAGACAAAGGCTTCCACTCCGTAATTCATCCTTCGTCGTCGCTCCGCGCAACTCTCCATCTTTGGGGGAAAGAGCATCTCTTCTACTTTGGTATAATCTTAACTCATTTTTTACCAAAGGAGAGAAAGTTACTTCGAGGGCTCTAATGACTCCATTTTTTGCGATTCATGCCAAAGGGGGAGAGAGTATTAGCCCAAAGCAAAAAGACCGCGCCACCACCCTATTTTTTAAAAAAAGAGTTTTTTCAATTGGTAAATTTCAAATGGTATCTTATTGTGTTCAAAAGGGGGAGAAAGTAGTATTTTCAAAATCGACATCTTAAAACCCTCTTGAACACTAAGAGGAGATTTCATTTAGGGGGAGTTTTGTTTAAGTCAAAGGAAAAGCATTTGAAACAGGGGGAGAATTTCAAATCTTGAAAATGCTTCTCGAAATCTTATTCATTTATCTTTGACTAATTGCAAAAAAACTTTGAAAAGGATTTACAAAAGAATTTGCAAAAACAAAACGTGTGGTGCAAGCGTGGTCCAAAATGTTAAAAATGAAGAAACAATCCATGCATACTTTATAGGTATTTATATTGACTCAATTCCAAGCAACCTTTGCACTGACATTATGCAAACTAGTTCAATTATGCACTTCTATACTTGCTTTGGTTTGTGTTGGCATCAATCACCAAAAAGGGGGAGATTGAAAGGGAATTAGCCTTACACCTAGTTCCTAATTAATTTTTGTGGTTGAATTGCCCAACACAAATAATTGGACTAACTAGTTTGCTCTAGATTATATGTTCTACAGGTGCCAAAGGTTCATCTACAACTATACTAAATCGACTGTCCGGAATACCATAGATTATTCTGGACAGGAGAAACTTTTTTGAAAAACAGGCCAAGCGCGGACCGTCCGGGCCCTTGCGGCGGACCGTCCGCGACACCAGGATGACTCTCGGACAGAACCAATGCAAAAGCACAAGTCTGCACTACAGACCGTCCGGAGGAAAAGAAAGGACCGTCTGAGACCTTGCGCGGACCGTCCGGCCTCAGGCGCGGACCATTCGGTAGGTGAGGAACCGAAAAACCCGAAGGTGACGGGTTCGGAAAAATGAATTATAGCGTCCTCGCGGACCGTCCGGGGTGCACGACCGGACCGTCCGCGACTGGCTTTATCTGACATCTGACGACGCATTAAATGCAATATAGCCGTTGATATAGCCGTTACTGCTGACCGTTGTGTTTTCAGCCGTTGATCTACAGGCGCGGACCGTCCGGACCAGGCAGGCGGACCGTCCGCGGTCGGCAGAATGGAGCAACGGCTAGGAAGTGGTTGGTGGTTATAAATACAACCCCAACCACCTCCATTCACTTCACCCAAGCATTCCAACCTTCAACATTCAATACAAGAGCTAGCAATCCATTCCAAGACACATTCAAAGCCTCCATCTCTCCAAGTTTCACAATTGAGAAAAGAGATCATTAGTGATTAGTGACTTGAGAGAGATAGTGATCCGTGTGTTATTTGTCACTCTTGTCGCTTGGCTTTTGCAATCGTGCTTTCTTTCTCATTCTTTCTTGCGATCAAACTCATTTGTAATTGAGGCAAGAGACACCAATCTTGTGGTGGTCCTTGTGGGAACTTTGTGTTCCAAGTGATTGAGAAGAAAAGCTCACTCGGTCCAAGGGACCGTTTGAGAGAGGGAAATGGTTGAAAGAGACCCGGTCTTTGTGACCACCTCAACGGGGAGTAGGTTTGCGAGAACCGAACCTCGGTAAAACAAATCCGCGTATCACACTCTTTATTCGCTTGCGATTTGTTTTGCACCCTCTCTCGCGGACTCGATTATATTTCTAACGCTAACCCGGCTTGTAGTTGTGATTAATTTTGTAAATTTCAGTTTCGCCCTATTCACCCCCCCCCCTCTAGGCGACTTTCACTGACTGTAGGACTGCTAACCTAGAGTAGAATGGTCGTTCTAAGGATTATATACCACTATTCTCACCTTGACCCTTGGTGTCACTTCAAAAGTCGATCACCTCGACCAACTCTATGTTCTACTATATATATCATCCCTTTCTAAAAGTTTGTTTTATTTTACTTTGTTTTCCATTCTTTTTATGGTTTAATTGTTGTTCATATTAGTTCTGTTCTTACTCTTATGCTTACGGTGTCATTTGTAGAGGGCTCGCCTTAGATACACAGTAGGAAAGTCAGTAATCCCTTTCTTGCCCTCTCGCCTTGCAGAGCGTCCGCTTCGTCACCTTGTGACTGGCCAGTCCAGCCACTTGGAGAGGTTGCACCACCGCCTACACGAGGAACAGGAATGTCGGCGCTAGGAGCTCGAGCAGCATGCCTCTTCCTCCCTGCCTCAGCAAGAGGTAGAGTCTACGAGGCATCGCTCCCATGTGCCCCGCTAGAGGCGTCCCCTGCATCACCAGTGGGTGCACCGGCTACTAGAGTAGCTGTTGGAGGAGCCCCTGGCGATGGAGACGGTGACGACAGCACCTCGAGCCACAGCATCAACCTCTCAGAGGAGAAGGAGCCAGAGGGATGGGTCCCCGACCCATCACTCGTGACGCCGCTCGCGGGTGTCACTTCCACGATGTGCTCGACACCTTGATGTGTCGGGCCTTTGACTGGCACACTTGGTCAATCGAGTATCGTTGTGTGGTCTACCAGCACAGTCGCGGGGTAAAATTGAAAGTCGCCTAGAGGGGGGTGGATAGGCGGAATCTGAAATTTACAACTTTAAACACACACTACAAGCCGGGGTTAGCATTAGAACGAATATCAAGTCCGGGAGAGAGGGGAAAACAAATCAAATGAAAGACAAGCGAATGAACACAGTGATTTGTTTTACCGAGGTTCGGTTCCAATGAACCTAGTCCCTGTTGAGGTGGTCACAAAGACCGGGTCTCTTTCAACCCTTTCCCTCTCTCAAACGGTCACCTAGACCGAGTGAGCTTTCTCCTTAATCAAACGGGTCACTTAGGCCCCGCAAGGACCACCACACACTTGGTGTCTCTTGCTTTGATTACAAGTCACTTTGAGAACAATAATGAGGAAGAAGAAAGCGATCCAAGAAGCAAGAGCTCAAAGAACACGAACAAAACACTCTCTAGCCACTAGGTGATTGGAATGGATTTGGGACTTGGAGAGGCTTTAATTCTATTGAATCGTGTCTAAGGGTGAATGCACTAGCTCTTGTATTGAATGTGAAGTGTTGGAAACTTGGATGCTTGGAGTGGTGGTGGTTGGGGGGTATTTATAGCCCTCAACCACCACATAGCCATTGGGGATGGCTGCTGTCGATGGGCGCATCGGACAGTCCGGTGCGCCAGCCACGTCACCCAACCGTTAGGGTTCTGGCGCTGTCGACCGTTGGAGGCTTTGTCTTCTAGTGGCACCGGACAGTCCGGTGCCGCACCGGACAGGCACTGTGCAGTGTCCGATGCGCCTCTAACGGGCGGCTCTGCTCTGTCGCTCACTGTTCCTCTGATTCTTCAGCTTTTGCAGGCGACCGTTGCGCGAAGTAGCTATTGCTCCGCTGGTGCACCGGACAGTCCGGTGAATTATAGTGGAGCGCGGCCTAAGAAACCCGAGGGTGGCAAGTTTGGAGCTGTACGGTCCTGGTGCACCGGACAGTCCGGTGCGCCAGACCAGGGCACACTCGGTTTCTTTGCTTCTTTTCTTTTTGAACCCTATTCTTCAATATTTTATTGGTTTATGTTGAACCTTTATGCACCTGTATAATATATAATCTAGAGCAAAATAGTTAGTCCAATTATTTGTGTTGGGCATTTGTCGGAGGGTAAATCTCTTCGGTCGGGTGGCAGATTACACCCGCCCTAATTCCTAAAATGAGGAGGGGCCTAAGCGTCTTGCTTGTTACGAGGTTGGTGGATGAACACACGAGAGCACACGAGGGTTTAGAGTGGTTCGGGCCGCCGGGGCGTAACACCCTACTCCACTGTGTAATGTATTGTGAGTCTGAGCCTGGATCTCAGCTTGGATCTGAGCTTGGATCGCCTTATAACGCCGCATGCCTCCCCTTTTATAGCTGAAGGGGGGCATGCACAAAGGCACTGAGCCCCGACATGTGGGCCCAGGGACATAGAGAATATAACACTTGGGACTATAAATATTTGCTGTCGGGGCAATCCCCTCGTGTCCTGTCGTCCGAGATCTATGTATCTTCGGCGTGCAGGGGGGAGCTTCTTGTAGAAGGAATAACACAGTGCGCTGCTTGGCACGGGCGCAATGTTTGCCAGCAGACCTAGCAGGCGCGCCGCCTGCTGGATGACCTTGACGCTGCCTGCCAGCGGATGGGACGGGACACATTAAATGCTGAGAGGGCACGTCGCCCGTCAGCGCAGTGGCAGGCGGCGGGTCCTCTCCTCAATAAATGCAGGGGCTGTACGGCTTTACGTCAGGCTCGGCCCGATGGCTTATGTCATGGGCCACAAGCAGCGGGACTCCGCCTGAGCGGGAAGAGAAGGGCAAGGCCTGGACACGTGTCAGCATCGGACCCCTACTCACGCCAGGGTCCTCCTCGTTCCGGGACCTTGCTGAGGTTCGAACCTTACTCGGAGGCTCCGGACTTATACGTATAGGGGTCTGGTGTCCTTTTGTGGAGGTCCGGATCCCACGATACATACTGGGATGTGTTGTCTTTTCTTGCCACGTGGCGCCCTTTGGCCTGCCCATGCGGTGGGGCCAGGCACCGTCCTCCTCGTGTGTAACACCCTGAATTTGGGGGTATAAAATTTCCTTGCTCATATTCACAAATTCAGGTGTTACTTCCCTTTTCTCATCCTTTCCCAATCTTCTCTTTCTCATTTCTATAGGAGAAAAGTGGTTATTTTATTTGTAATTATAGTCTATTAGCTCAAACCCTAAGGGAGTATGAATTGTTGCATCATGTTGAACCCTAGATTTCACTTTTGTTTGGTGCATATTTCTCAAAAAGTCTAATTTGAATTTAGGGCTCATTTGAATTTGAATCAAATAGAATAGATAAAAGAAAAAGAGAAAACAATTCCAAAATAAAAGAAAAAGGCAAAGCAGCCCACTCCCCCGCCCCCCCTCGGCCTTTCGGCCCAGTCGGCCCACCTCGCGCGCGCGCGCCTCTTCCCCCTCCTCTCTCTGCCCGCGGGCCCCACCTGTCGGCGCTGCCGCTTCCCCGCGCGTGCGCCCGCTCCCTCGCTCTCTCTCTGCCCGTGGGCCCCCTCAGTCAGCCCCGCGTTCCCCGCCCCGCGCCCGCTTTCTTCTCTCTCTCTGCGTCGCGGGCCCGGGCTGTCAGCTCCCTCGTCCTCGCGTAACCGCCGCCGCGCGTGCCGCGGTCTCCGCGCCCACGTCGCGCGTGGGGCTCGCCTCACCTCGCCCTTGGCCACTTGAGCCCCGAGCCTTGCTCGCCATCTCCCCCTCCCTCATTTGCGCACCAACCGGCCCCCTCTCTCGCCCTCCCTCGCTGCGCGCACGCCAAAACGCCATCGCCGCGAACTGTCGCCGCCCGAGCTCGTTTCCCGGCCGCCGTTGGAGCTCCGCCGTGTCCATTGCCACGGTGAGCTCCGCCCCGGCGTCCGCAACCCGGGACGCGCTCCAATTTCCCCTTCCCCTCTCTATTTCTCTCTGCCCGCGCTCACCCACCGTCCGTCGTGCAGCCGCCACCGTCGACCCGGGCCACCGTCGCGTTTCCGTCGCCGCCGAGGAGTCCCCGGAGGCCGCTTTGAGGTAAGGGACCACTCCCGCCCCTTTTGGCCTTTGTCTTGCTCCCTATCGCGTTTAATTCCTCGCCGGAGTAGTTTAGCGCCGCCGCCGAGCCGCTCCCCCGTGAACCCCCCCCCCCCCCCCCCCCCCCGGTGCCCCTACCCCGACCCAGACCCCACCAGAAGTTTCCCCGCGCCCTCCCCAACCTCCCCGGCCATTCAGATCGCCCCAAGGACCCGCAGGGCCCCCGCGCCCCTCGTCTCCGGCGAGCTCCTCCGCCGCGGGGACGGGCGCCGCCGCCTCAGCCGGCTGGGGAAGGAGACGGGAGCCAGCCACCCCATCCCCGCCGTCTATCTTAGATCGGACGGCACTGACTCAAATAACCCGAACCCAACCTCAACTGTCCGCCCAAGATCCAACGGCCCAGAGCCGTTTCCCCGCGCCCCGCCTCTCTGCCAACTGGGCCCCGCCTGTCAGCCGTTCGCCCGCGCGCTCGCTCTGCTCGCCCGGTCCCGCCTGCCAGTCTCCTGCGCCCCGCGCTGCTCGCCCGGTCCCGCCTGTCAGCCGTTCGCCCCACGCTGCCCGCCCGGCCCCGCCTGTCAGCCGCCCAGGCCGCCGCGCGCCCGCGCGCCCGCCGCAGGATCTAATCCTGGCCGTTGATCTGAGATCCAACGGCTGTAGGCGCCCGATACCCCTTCGCCCGCGCGTTTTCTTAAAGAACCCCCCGGTTTTCTGGAAATTGCGCCCGCCGTCCCTGGTTTCCTACAGTTAGGTCCTCGGACCTTTTATTTAATTCAAAATAGGTCCTTAGGGTATATTTTTAACCCCTAAACTTGTAAAATTCATAACTTTGCCATATGAACTCCAAATTAGGTGCTTCAAATTGCAAAATGTTCATAATATTATTATCTATCTGTTTATGCAATGTTTCCCTGCTGTTTCCATGTCCCAATTAATGGTTAATCATTAGGATAGGATTAAGGTTATTGGAACCTTATTTGAGATAAATGAAAGATAGTAGACTTTAATAAAAGTTGGAGCACTTAAATTTATGGACTTAAACACTTAAGTTTAGTAACTTAAAACCATGTAATAATTTAATCCCACCACTGACTTAAACCTGATTAGTGAATAGTGAATCACTTTGTATAGTCCTCTACCCCAGACCTAGGGAACACCAGAGTGCCTATCCCTTTTCAAACTATGAACTTGTGATCTCTCTGCTGCATAGTGATCTCTCTGCTGCATATGTTCGGCATGTTGCTTTTTGTTTGTTATCTTCCCAAGTGCATAGTGTGAATGATTACTTTACGTAGACAACGAGCAGTCTGTGTTTCCCGAGGAGGTTGCAGAGGAAGTCCCTGGTCAGCAGTTTGGTGAAGGCAAGTGTCCTCTGTCCCATTATGTCCTATTCATTCATAACTTACTACCCCGCATTACTTACTTGAAACCTAAGGATTGACTAGCTTTCCACTTTACTTTATCCTTGTTGACCTTATGGGCTGTTATGGTTAGCACTCTGCTATTGCCTTAACTTAATCAATGAACATGATGTGACTATTTATGATACTGTTATCCTGATGATGTTGATGACCTTGTGATACTCTAGGGGGCTCAGGCTGTTTCCTGAGTACCTCTCCGTAAGGACCTGTTCGTTGAGAGACCACCTGGGATAACAGTGCAACCATGAGGGTGAAATGGGATGCCCTTAGCTGATTAATTAGATGACCTAGAGGTGTAGTTGCTTCGCCGTCGTGCCGTCAATGGGGTCCAGGCACAGTGCTTGCTCTGCCGAGGCTGAGTGCCGAGGTTCTTTCGTTTTGCTTTTTGTTAGTCACTCTCCTGCGGGGAGGGGTACTGTGTTTATCAAACTGGAGAAACCTAACGGGCAGCTATGATCTCTAGGGAATCTTTGTAAAAGCTACGTAGTGATCCCCTGCCGGACCACCTAGGTAGTGGTCAATGGGGATTAGCTCTCCCCGGGTAGAAAGGGAATCATGACTCATGGGTAAAGTGTGCAACCTCTGCAGAGGGTAGTGAAACTGATATATCAGCCGTGCTCACGGTTAAGAGCAGCCTTGGGATCCTCTTTGATTAGAGATACAGATGGTTCGAGATACAAGGATTATGTTATGGTTTTGGTTCGACTATGATGATGATGTTCCTCGATGAGGAAATGGTTTACGGGTTGGTTAATGCTAAAATCTGGCTTCTACTAATGATAAATACCTGACCCACTAAAAGCAACTGCTTGAGCCTAACCCCACATAAAGCTAGTCCACTTCAGCCAAACGGGACATTTGATGAGTACGTTGATGTGTACTCATCCTTGCTTTACCACAAAACACCAGGTTGTCCGCACTGTAACCACTGCTCAGGAGAAGGCGAAGCCGTGGAAGGAGACTTCCAGGAGTTCCAAGACTACGATGAATTCTAGGTGTGGGTTGGCGGCAACCCCCAGTCAGCTGCCTGTGAAGGCCTTATCTTTACTGTGTTTCGCTAGCACTTTGATTTAACTGTTAAGTCGATGACTATGTGGATGTCTATGACTCTGTGATGTAATAAGTTAATACTCTTTTATGTTATTATTCGAGCATTGTGCGATGATGTTCATTTATGTAATCGCTGTGTACGTGAGTTCTGATCCTGGCACGTACATAGTTCGCATTCGGTTTGCCTTCCAAAACCGGGTGTGACATAAGTGGTATCAAAGCCGTGCTGACTGTAGGACCGCTGACCTAGAGTAGCACTGGTCGTACTAAGGACTATTGACCTTCCCTCTCACCTTGACCTCTGTTGTTACTTCAAAAGTCGGTCACCTCGACCAACCCTATGTTTTACTATCTATCTATACTATACCTTGTTAAAATTTTTATCTTATTCTGTCCATGGTTCATTCACTTGTCATATTAGTTCTGCTCTTACTCTTATGCTTACGGTGTCTTTTGTAGATGGCTCGTCTTAGACACACTGCACGTAAGTCGGTGATTCCTTTCCTGCCGTCTCGACTTGCGGAGCGTCCTCTGCACCGCACCGTGTCCGGTCAGTCGAGTCACCTGGAGAGACTGCACCACCGCCTGCGTGAGGAGCAGGAACGCCGGCGCCAGCATAGAGAGCAGCAGGGCTCTTCCTCCCCACCCCAGCAAGAGGTGGAGTCCGTGAGGCCCCGTTCCTCTGTTGCCCAGCTGGAGGCGCCCCCTGCACCACTGCGGGACGTCTCGGCTGCTGGAGGAGATCCTAGAGGAGACCCCGACGACGACGACTCAGACCACAGCATGGAGTCTTCTGAGCCGCAGGAGGCGGAAGGATGGGTCGCCCGACCCATCACCCGTGACGCCGCTCGCGGTTGTCACTTCCACGACGCACTCGACACCTTGCTGCGCCAGGCTTTCGACCGGCACACCTGGTCGATCGAGTATCGTTGTGTAGTCTACCAGCACAGTCGCGGGAGGTACCCGGACCGCTGGGAGGCTACCTGCCTAGTTCGCCGTCCGGAGGATGACCTCCGGGGTGCGGAGGCCGTTTCGGAGCACTATTCCATCTCCGAGAGGGACACTGCAGAGGCGGCTATGCAGGATGCAGCACGACGTGCACTCTCCCAGTACTGTTCTTTGTTCGGTGGGGTGGCCGACGGTCTTAACCTTCGGTACTACCCCCGCCGCCCTACTGGCAGCACAGAGAGTGTGGTTGTCTCACATGTCGGTGAGGCTTACCCTAGGTTGAGCAGCACCGTCAACCTAGTCGCAGTGCTTAACACTGAGCTGGATCACTCTCTGGACGAGCTAAGCAGGGCTCGAATGAAGATTGCGGAGTTGCGTGCTGAGCTGGCAGAGCACCATCACCAGGAGGGTGGTTCCCCCGCTCCTGTTGGGACTCAGCACCCATACCGCTCGCCGCCACGTGGTCACCACACTTATGGTTCCCCTGCCTGTAAGACCAGGATAGATCTGGATCCTTAGATCGTTAGCGTCGGAGTTTGTAATAATTCTTAAGTCAGATGTCTCAGTCTTAAATAGTCAGTTTAGTTTGCTTATCAGTTGCTTCCAATTAGCTTAGTTTGCTTGTCAGTTGCTTTCATGCTTGTTATGATGAACTTGTGCTGGATTTGAATCTTTGTAATGACTGTTGCCAACCTGTGGGTTTCCCCTACAGTTTGGCCTAGCTAGTAATGTTAAGGAAGTCAGTTATTTAGTTGGGAAACCATTTACTTCTACTTTCCTTTCTATCTGAGAAGCTGTGTTGAATCATAATGAGGATCAGTGAAGCTCTTTGTTCACTCAGTGTCATGAAAAATTCTGTATTCTCTCTTCTTATGCTGAAGGATTGTAAGATCAATGCTGATGTACGAATGTCTTCCACAGATGTCTGACAACAGGCGCCGATGCAACAGGCGTGCTCAGCAAGAGCAGCATGACCAGCAGGAAGAACAACAAAGGCAGCCTCCCCCACCACCCCCGATGACAGTGGAGCAGATGTTCTTGATGCAGACTCAGGCAGTGCAGGCCATTGGGCAGACTCTGGCAGCTATGCAGCAGGCTCAACAGCAGCCCCAACCCCAATTGCAAGTGCAGATGCCCCAGATGCCACGGGATAAACGTGGTGAGTTCATGAGAGGGCACCCTCCTACTTTCGCCCATTCTGCTGACCCCATGGATGCAGAAGACTGGTTGCGTGCAGTGGAAAGGGAACTGCGCACCGCCCAATGTGACAACAGGGAGAAGGTTCTGTATGGTCCCCGCCAGCTAAGGGGAGCAGCCCAGTCTTGGTGGGAGTCCTACCTCGCCACCCATGCTGACCCCGAAGCCATCACCTAGGAAGAATTCAGCGAGAGTTTCCGTCGGTACCATGTGCCAGAGGGACTGATGATCGTGAAGAAGGAGGAGTTTCTGGCTCTGAAGCAGGGACCCCTGTCTGTTAGTGAGTACAGAGACAAGTTTCTGCAGCTATCTCGTTATGCACCTGAAGACGTCAACACTGATGCTAAAAGGCAGTACAGGTTCATGAGAGGTTTGGTGGATCCCCTGCATTACCACCTGATGAATCACACCTTCCCCACCTTCCAGCACCTGATCGATAGGGCAGTTATGACTGAGAAGAAGCGTAAGGATATGGAAGATCGGAAGCGCAAGATGAGTGGAGCCCAGTCCGGAGGCATCAGCCGTCCATGTTTCTCAGGCAGTTCGTCTCAGCAAGGCAGGCCTGGTCACCCACAGGGATATCAGAATCAGAATCAGCGTCCGCATCAGCAGCAGTTTCAGAGGCAGTACCCACAGCAGCAGCAGCAGTATCGTGAGCACAGCCAGCAGGGAGGTAATCAGTATCAGAAGCAGAACAACCAGGCACCTCGACTTCCTGCCCCAGCAGCAAATCAGAGCAACCAAGCAGCCCCAGCACAAGGAGGAGGCAGAGGATGTTTCCACTGTGGAGAACAAGGCCACTGGGCGATGCAGTGCCCGAAGAAGATGGCGCAGCAGCAGACCAACCCCAATGCTCCAACAAGGCAAGGTGTACTGCAGCCGGTAGCAGGCAATCGTAACCAAGCGTACAACCGCGGAAAGGTGAACCACTTGGAGGCCGAAGCAATCCAGGATGCACCAGATGTGGCAGTAGGTATGTTCTCCGTCGAATCTCATCCCACGAAAGTGCTATTTGATACTGGTGCAACTCATTCGTTTGTCACTGCAACCTGGGTAGGATTGCATAACATCTCAGTAGAGGCAATGATGCCGCCCATGAGGATTAATTCGGTTGGTGGCAAGGTGCAAACAGATAGAATATGCTCAAATATAATGGTGGAAATAAGGGGGATAGGATTCCCCAGTGACTTAATAGTAATAGACACCCTTGGGGTAGATATCATCCTAGGGATGAATTGGTTAATGAAGTATGAGGCGAATGTTAGTTGTGATAAGAGGACCGTAACATTGAAGTCCCCGTCAGGGGAGGAGGTAGTGGCCGAGCTAAGGATGCCTAAATCAGCGGAGGGTGTCTGTCACCAGATTTCAGTTGATAGTAAGGAGCCCAACCCGCTCGAGGCTATCAAGGTTGTGTCAGACTTTCCGGATGTGTTTCCCGAGGAGCTAACGGGCATGCCACCCGAGAGAAAGGTTGAATTTGCCATAGAGCTTATCCCTGTTACCGCCCCTATTTCCAAAAGAGCCTATCGAGTGTCTGGACCAGAATTGGTGGAACTCAAGAAGCAGATAGATGAGATGTTAGAGAAGGGTTACATCAGGCCAAGTACCTCGCCTTGGGCCGCTCCAGTGTTGTTCGTAGAGAAGAAAGATGGTACCAAAAGGATGTGCAAAGTCAGATGGGGTCACCACTCTGAGGAAGAAGCAACCTGGGAACGAGAAGATGATCTGATAGCCAAATACCCTGAACTCTTTGCTGACCAACCCTGAATCTCGGGGGCGAGATTCTTTTAAGGGGGATAGGCTTGTAACACCCTGAATTTGGGGGTATAAAATTTCCTTGCTCATATTCACAAATTCAGGTGTTACTTCCCTTTTCTCATCCTTTCCCAATCTTCTCTTTCTCATATCTATAGGAGAAAAGTGGTTATTTTATTTGTAATTATAGTCTATTAGCTCAAACCCTAAGGGAGTATGAATTGTTGCATCATGTTGAACCCTAGATTTCACTTTTGTTTGGTGCATATTTCTCAAAAAGTCAAATTTGAATTTGGGGCTCATTTGAATTTGAATCAAATAGAATAGATAAAATAAAAAGAGAAAACAATTCCAAAATAAAAGAAAAAGGCAAAGCAGCCCACTCCCCCGCCCCCCCTCGGCCTTTCGGCCCAGTCGGCCCACCTCGCGCGCGCGCGCCTCTTCCCCCTCCTCTCTCTGCCCGCGGGCCCACCTGTCGGCGCTGCCGCTTCCCCGCGCGTGCGCCCGCTCCCTCGCTCTCTCTCTGCCCGTGGGCCCCCTCAGTCAGCCCCGCGTTCCCCGCCCCGCGCCCGCTTTCTTCTCTCTCTCTGCGTCGCGGGCCCGGGCTGTCAGCTCCCTCGTCCTCGCGTAACCGCCGCCGCGCGTGCCGCGGTCTCCGCGCCCACGTCGCGCTTGGGGCTCGCCTCACCTCGCCCTTGGCCACTTGAGCCCCGAGCCTTGCTCGCCATCTCCCCCTCCCTCATTTGCGCACCAACCGGCCCCCTCTCTCGCCCTCCCTCGCTGCGCACACGCCAAAACGCCATCGCCGCGAACTGCCGCCGCCCGAGCTCGTTTCCTGGCCGCCGTTGGAGCTCCGCCGTGTCCATTGCCACGGTGAGCTCCGCCCCGGCGTCCGCAACCCGGGACGCGCTCCAATTTCCCCTTCCCCTCTCTATTTCTCTCTGCCCGCGCTCACCCACCGTCCGCCGTGCAGCCGCCACCGTCGACCCGGGCCACCGTCGCGTTTCCGTCGCCGCCGAGGAGTCCCCGGAGGCCGCTTTGAGGTAAGGGACCTCTCCTGCCCCTTTTGGCCTTTGTCTTGCTCCCTATCGCGTTTAATTCCTCGCCGGAGTAGTTTAGCGCCGCCGCCGAGCCGCTCCCCCGTGAACCCCCCCCCCGGTGCCCCTACCTCGACCCAGACCCCACCAGAAGTTTCCCCGCGCCCTCCCCAACCTCCCCGGCCATTCAGATCGCCCCAAGGACCCGCAGGGCCCCCGCGCCCCTTGTCTCCGGCGAGCTCCTCCGCCGCGGGGACGGGCGCCGCCGCCTCAGCCGGCTGGGGAAGGAGACGGGAGCCAGCCACCCCATCCCCGCCGTCTATCTTAGATCGGACGGCACTGACTCAAATAACCCGAACCCAACCTCAACCGTCCGCCCAAGATCCAACGGCCCAGAGCCGTTTCCCCGCGCCCCGCCTCTCTGCCAACTGGGCCCCGCCTGTCAGCCGTTCGCCCGCGCGCTCGCTCTGCTCGCCCGGTCCCGCCTGCCAGTCGCCTGCGCCCCGCGCTGCTCGCCCGGTCCCGCCTGTCAGCCGTTCGCCCCGCGCTGCCCGCCCGGCCCCGCCTGTCAGCCGCCCAGGCCGCCGCGCGCCCGCGCGCCCGCCGCAGGATCTAATCCTGGCCGTTGATCTGAGATCCAACGGCTGTAGGCGCCCGATACCCCTTCGCCCGCGCGTTTTCTTAAAGAACCCCCCGGTTTTCTGGAAATTGCGCCCGCCGTCCCTGGTTTCCTACAGTTAGGTCCTCGGACCTTTTATTTAATTCAAAATAGGTCCTTAGGGTATATTTTTAACCCCTAAACTTGTAAAATTCATAACTTTGCCATATGAACTCCAAATTAGGTGCTTCAAATTGCAAAATGTTCATAATATTATTATCTATCTGTTTATGCAATGTTTCCCTGCTGTTTCCATGTCCCAATTAATGGTTAATCATTAGGATAGGATTAAGGTTATTGGAACCTTATTTGAGATAAATGAAAGATAGTAGACTTTAATAAAAGTTGGAGCACTTAAATTTATGGACTTAAACACTTAAGTTTAGTAACTTAAAACCATGTAATAATTTAATCCCACCACTGACTTAAACCTGATTAGTGAATAGTGAATCACTTTGTATAGTCCTCTACCCCAGACCTAGGGAACACCAGAGTGCCTATCCCTTTTCAAACTATGAACTTGTGATCTCTCTGCTGCATAGTGATCTCTCTGCTGCATATGTTCGGCATGTTGCTTTTTGTTTGTTATCTTCCCAAGTGCATAGTGTGAATGATTACTTTACGTAGACAACGAGCAGTCTGTGTTTCCCGAGGAGGTTGCAGAGGAAGTCCCTGGTCAGCAGTTTGGTGAAGGCAAGTGTCCTCTGTCCCATTATGTCCTATTCATTCATAACTTACTACCCCGCATTACTTACTTGAAACCTAAGGATTGACTAGCTTTCCACTTTACTTTATCCTTGTTGACCTTATGGGCTGTTATGGTTAGCACTCTGCTATTGCCTTAACTTAATCAATGAACATGATGTGACTATTTATGATACTGTTATCCTGATGATGTTGATGACCTTGTGATACTCTAGGGGGCTCAGGCTGTTTCCTGAGTACCTCTCCGTAAGGACCTGTTCGTTGAGAGACCACCCGGGATAACAGTGCAACCATGAGGGTGAAATGGGATGCCCTTAGCTGATTAATTAGATGACCTAGAGGTGTAGTTGCTTCGCCGTCGTGCCGTCAATGGGGTCCAGGCACAGTGCTTGCTCTGCCGAGGCTGAGTGCCGAGGTTCTTTCGTTTTGCTTTTTGTTAGTCACTCTCCTGCGGGGAGGGGTACTGTGTTTATCAAACTGGAGAAACCTAACGGGCAGCTATGATCTCTAGGGAATCTTTGTAAAAGCTACGTAGTGATCCCCTGCCGGACCACCTAGGTAGTGGTCAATGGGGATTAGCTCTCCCCGGGTAGAAAGGGAATCATGACTCATGGGTAAAGTGTGCAACCTCTGCAGAGGGTAGTGAAACTGATATATCAGCCGTGCTCACGGTTAAGAGCAGCCTTGGGATCCTCTTTGATTAGAGATACAGATGGTTCGAGATACAAGGATTATGTTATGGTTTTGGTTCGACTATGATGATGATGTTCCTCGATGAGGAAATGGTTTACGGGTTGGTTAATGCTAAAATCTGGCTTCTACTAATGATAAATACCTGACCCACTAAAAGCAACTGCTTGAGCCTAACCCCACATAAAGCTAGTCCACTTCAGCCAAACGGGACATTTGATGAGTACGTTGATGTGTACTCATCCTTGCTTTACCACAAAACACCAGGTTGTCCGCACTGTAACCACTGCTCAGGAGAAGGCGAAGCCGTGGAAGGAGACTTCCAGGAGTTCCAAGACTACGATGAATTCTAGGTGTGGGTTGGCGGCAACCCCCAGTTAGCTGCCTGTGAAGGCCTTATCTTTACTGCGTTTCACTAGCACTTTGATTTAACTGTTAAGTCGATGACTATGTGGATGTCTATGACTCTGTGATGTAATAAGTTAATACTCTTTTATGTTATTATTCGAGCATTGTGCGATGATGTTCATTTATGTAATCGCTGTGTACGTGAGTTCTGATCCTGGCACGTACATAGTTCGCATTCGGTTTGCCTTCCAAAACCGGGTGTGACATCGTGGCCTGGAGACGTCGCATGGGTGCGGCGTCTTCATGCTGTAGAAGAGGATACCCCTAGTTTAGGGTACCGACAGTGGCCCTCGGGCCCGCCTCAGGAGAGGATACGATCCTATTGGTGGGGCCAGAGTCTTATTGGCGGTTGGCATGCTGCTCCTGTGCGCCTGTTGATGCAGTTGCTGTCGGCCCGCCTATGGTCACGCCGACGGCCATGCCCGTTTTCACGGTTGACCGGCCCGTGACTCTCGCACTTAGCGCGCACTACTGGGCCATGCGCGGGGTGCCTCGAGTCGCCACACTAGTTCTGAAAACTTATCTTTTCAGTTTTCCGCGACGGCCCCGAGGAGTCGTGGCATTGGTGCGAGTGGTGGTGCGAATTTTCCGCACCTAGTGATCGGCACGCCGGTTGCATGACATGTGGGCCTGGGCCCCCATGTTGGACCGCTGGTTGCAGCGAAGCTGAGGGGACGCATAACCGCGGGGCGGTTGTACGCTTCCCGCGTGGCGATTCGACTTTTCGACCGCTGGTTTCGACGAAGATGAGGGAGCGTTTAACCACGGGGCGGTTGCATGCTCCTTTGTGCGGCGGTTCACCTTCCTGACCGCTGGTTGCCCCGAGAATGAAGGGGCACATAACTGTGGGGCAGTGGCACGCTCCCTGCGTGGTGGTTCGCCTCCGTTGGTGGGGCTGTCCGGAGCCAACTTCCAGCGCGACTCCTGCTGGTGCAGCGTAGTCCATTCCTGCAGAAATGGAGCTAGGGTCCCGCTTGTAAGGGAATGTAATGACATTTGCTTGAGAGCAGAATGTAATAACATATGTACGCAGGATTTTAGCCTAGGAAGCCAAGTTGTGTGTTCGGACCCCCTGGGTGGTGGCTTCAAGTACTAAGACACCTGCCGCAGGGCGGTGGAGTATGCAGGCTCACGGTACGGGACCAGGCTGAGCGGCTACACGGTTTCCGGACCCCCCAGGAGACAAGTGCCCGTTCTTCAGAGCTGGACCTCCAGGTTGTTGGACGCACAGGACTATAGTTTTAAATACTAGGACACCGGTCACGGAGTGGTGGAGTGTGCAGGATTTTGGGTACGGAACCAGGCTAACCGGCCACACAGGCTCCGGACCACCCTATGGAACGGGCATCCGTTCTTTAGAACCGGCCCTCAGGCCTTCCCCTGTTTTTGTAAAGTAATAAATATTGTCTACTAAGAAGTATTTAACACTTATCTGTGTATCGCCTGTTCCTGATGTGCGAGATGTTGCGGTGTTGAGTCCCCCTGGTACCTGGCCCCCCGCCTGGGATGCAGGCTTGATGTGTCGAGGTTGGATACCAGCGTGTTCTGAAAGAGTTGTCAACAATTCTCGGGAGGTAGCCTCTCCGAGACCTGGATCTGTACACAGCTTTTAGCCAAGGAGCGTTAGTAATACACCCGTAGGACCCATCATCTGACACTAGCCATCATTTGATACGTGCTCGGGACTTGCAGGGTCTAGTCTGGGGGAGCCAAGTTGTGCGTTCGGACTCCCTGTATGGTGGTTCTAGGTACTTGGACACCCGCCACAGAGTGGCGGAGCATGCAGGCCCACGGTACGGGACCAGGCTGAGCGGCTACACGGCTCCGGGCCACTCCAGGAGACAAGTGTCTCTTCTCTAGTTCCGGACCCCAGATTGTCGGACCCACAAGACTTATAGTTCTAAGTACTAGGGTACCCATCATGGAGCGGTGGAGTGTGCAGGGTTTCGGGTACGGGACCAGGCTAAGCGGCCACATAGGCTCCGGACCACCCCATGGAACGGGTTCCCATTCTTTAGAACCGGCCCCCAGGCTGTCGGGCCCTCCTGCTTTCGTGAAGAGGTCCTAACCTGCAAGCCTGGCTGTCCAATTCGGATGTCATTATGTTTGATGGAACGAGAACTGCTTGGGTGGGTTAGGTAAAATAACATCCAGAAGACTGCAAGGTAAGACCATGGAGCAATAGGACAATACTATCATAGAGGCGCATCTGAGAGGGTAGTTTTCCTTTATAACTTATCATGCATGTGTGCGGACCAACAGGCCAGGTTTATGGGGACAGACCCCACCGGGTTGGCGTACACATATGCGCTACCTAGTTACAAAAGGGAAACAACTTGACCCCTCAGACCTGCTTTATAGATAGAACTTACAGAGATGTTCCAGCACCGGGGGAGGTACTCCTTCAGTCGTAGCTAGACAGTCGCCCTCGGGTCAGAGTATTCCCGTTACCTTGAAGGGTCCTTCCCAGCTGGGGAGTGTTGCGGAGCCCTAATTTGGTTTGGTACTTCCGTAAGATTAGGTCCCGACCCCGGGTTTCTATCTGCATTTGACGAAGGAGCCCCCATCCTTGGCCTTGGTCACTCCTAGATAAACCTGTCAGAAGTCTGGACCTGTGGGGGACCCAGAATGGTTTCTGGAGGAAAGAAGGCTTCAGCTCCATAGGCCGGGGGACATGGGGTCCCGCCCGTGGTTCGTCTAATCGCAATCGGAGTGGGAGTCTCTAGCGAAGACGTCCTTTAGGTCCCCCTCGGGTGATTGGTATCCAAGGTTCCACTCAGCCGTGGCTACCTCGCCATCGTCGACCTTTTCCTTGCCAGGGCGACGACGAGGTGGGGAGCCGTCCTTGGAAGACTGCTCACACCGCTCGCTGATGCATTCACTGACGCGTTTCGCGAGATCAATGATCTCGTGGCACTCAGTGGCGCTGTGGCGACCGTTGGGGTTTATAGGGCACGAGCTACCGCTACCCCTGTGCGGCCATGGGCGTTTGTTGTGGTCGCCCCGGCCCTCGGTCGTAGCTGCAACGACCAGAGCGGTGGATCGCGGCTTCTGGTAGTTGCGATCCTTCTTCTTTTTCTTCTTCTCATCCCGGGGGGCGGCACTCGAGCCGCCCGGCTGGGCAGCCCCGGTTTGTGGGGCCAAGTACCATGCACGGCCCTCGGCGGCTCTGGCGCACTTGTCAGCCAGAGCAAAGAGCGTGGGGACAGTTTCCACGTCATGTGTGGCTAACTTCTCCAGCATTTTCTTGTCACGCACCCCCTGTCGGAAGGCCGTGATGATGGAGCCATCAGAGATACAAGGTATAGTACCTCGCACCTTGGTGAAGCGTGAGATGAACTTCCGGAGAGTCTCCCCGGGCTCCTGCCTCACCGCATGGAGGTGGGCCTCCACACCGCGTTGTTGGTAAGCGCTGGCGAAGTTCGCGACGAACCGCGCGCAGAGCTCTTCCCAGGTGTAGATGGATCCTGGGGCGAGGTTCATGAGCCAAGTCCGGGTAGGTCCAGACAAGGCGACATGAAAATACGTTGCCATCACAGTGGTGTTTCCACCTGCTGCCGTGATGGCGGTGACGTACACCTGCAGGAACACCGACAGGTTTGATGTCCCATCGTATTTTTCCGGCAGGTGCGGCCGGAACTTGGGCGGCCATGATGCCGCGCGAAGATGGTCCGCGAGGGCGGTGCAGCCCACGCCAGCCAAGGGGACACCCGTTTGGGACCGGGTGCCCATTGGTGTCTGTGGTGTTGCCGCAACAAAGTCTTGATCGAGGTTGCGGCCCTCGATGTTTTGGTGGCGCTCGCGCGCCCTTTCCAGGGAGATCCGGGCGTCCTCCCCCATACGCCTGCGGTTGAGCTCTGCCCGGAGGTCATCAGTCTGTGCACCCCTTACGGAAGGCGAGCGCACAGACATCGTGGCTTCGCGTTGGCGCCGGGATGACCGGGGCCTGGATCTGGTCGAGGTAGAATACGTCGTACCGAGTAGCCGGTCAACGTCATCATGCCACTGCTTCATGGCCCCTGGTGAAGCCGTGGAGCTAGGGGGTGGCGTAGCAACTCCCTGGCGGCAGATAATGTCGTAGGTGTTGCCCTCGACGGAGTCCGGGACACTTGCGCAGGCGTGTGCTGTTACACGACGTGTACAGCAGCAGCCCCAGACTCAGGGCGGTCGGGTACCCGCAACGCAGAGGACACAACTTCTTGCTCCATCGCCAAATCTTCCGAAGTTTTGGCGCGGTGCTCGATGATTCGCACCATCATGCTGAGCGAGGGAACAAGCAAAAACTTCAAGCCTAGGCCTCTACCTGGCGCGCCAAATGTCGGAGGGTAAATCTCTCCGGCCGGGTGGCGGATTGGACCCGCTCTAATTCCTAAAATGAGGAGGGGCCTAAGCGACTTGCTTGTTATGAGGTTGGTGGATGAACACACGAGGGTTTAGAGTGGTTCGGGCTGCTGGGGCGTAACACCCTACTCCACTATGTAATGTATTGTGAGTCGGAGCCTGGATCTCAGCTTGGATCTGAGCTTGGATCTCCTTGTAACGCCGCATGCCTCCCCTTTTATAGCTGAAGGGGGGCATGCACAAAGGCACTAAGCCCTGACATGTGGGCCCAGGGACATAGAGAATATAACACTTGGGACTATAAATATTTGCTACCGAGGCAATCCCCTCGTGTCCTGTCGTCCGAGATATGTGTATCTTCAGCGTGCAGGGGAAGCTTCTTGTAGAAGGAATAACACAGTGCGCTGCTTGGCACAGGCACACTGTTTGCCAGCAGACCCAGCAGGCGCGCCGCCTGCTGGATGACCTTGATGCCGCCTGCCAGCGAATGGGACAGGACGCATTAAATGCTGAGAGGGCACGTCGCCCGTCAGCGCAGTGGCAGGCGGCGCGTCCTCTCCTCAATAAATTCAGGGGCTGCACGGCTTTACGTCAGGCTCGGCCCGATGGCTTATGTCATGGGCCACAAGCAGCGGGTCTCCGCTTGAGCGGGAAGTGAAGGACAAGGCCTGGACACGTGTCAGCACCGGACCCCTACTCACGCCAGGGTCCTCCTCGTTCTGGGACGTTGCTGAGGTTCGGACCTTACTCGGAGGCTCCAAACTTATACATATAGGGGTCCGGTGTCCTTATGTGGAGGTCCAGATCCCACGATACATACTGGGATGTGTTGTCTTTTCTTGCCACATGGCGCCCTTTGGCCTGCCCATGCGGTGGGGCCAGGCACCGTCCTCCGCGTGGCCTGGAGACGTCGCATGGGTGCGGCGTCTTCATGCTATAGAAGAGGGTACCCCTGATTTGGGGTACCGACAGCATTCAACCACCAAAATTATTTATAGGAAAAGGTTAAGCCCTATTTCCCTTTCAATACCCGGACCGCCGGGAGGCTACTTGCTTGATGCACCGTCCGGAGGATGGTCTCTGGGGTGTGGAGGTCTGCTCAGAGCATTATTCTATCTCTGAACGAGACTCAGCCGAGGCTGCTGCAGGATGTAGCATGGCGTGAGCTTTCATAGTACCACTCTGTCGGCGTTTCGACACCGGGGGGTCCCTAAGCCGACGAGTGAATGTTGCTGCGTGCCCCAGCCCAGATGGGTCGAGCGCGTGGGCGAGCGCGAAGGGGGGAAGTGAGGTGGCCGGAGACGGGCGTGAGAGAGGTGGAAATCCCGCGGCCTTCGTGTTCGTCCCGCGCCCAGGTCGGGTGCGCTTGCAGTAGGGGGTTACAAGCGTCCACGCGGGTGAGGGAAGCGAGCGGCCCCAAGAGAGCGCTTGTCCCGTCCTCGTCCCTGCGCGGCCAACCCTCTCTAAGAGGGCCCTGGTCCTTCCTTTTATAGGCGTAAGGAGAGGATCCAGGTGTACAATGGGGGTGTAGCGAAGTGCTACGTGTCTAGCGGGGGAGAGCTAGTGCCCTAAGTACATGCCGATGTGCCAGCCGGAGAGATCTTGGCACCCAGCTGGTGTGATGTCGTGGCCGTCGGAGGAGCAACGGAGCCTGGCGGAGGGATAGCTGTCAGAGCGGTTGAGTCCTTACTGACGTCCTCCTGCTTCCGTAAGAGAGCTGAGAGCCGCCGTCATCACAGAGCTTGCGGGGCACCATCATTGTCTATCTGGCGGTGCTAGCCAGATGGGACACCGGTCTTGTTCTCTGCGGCCCGAGTCGGCTCGGGGTAGGGTGATGATGGCGCTTCCTGTTGACGTGGCTGGCCTGCGCCCTAGGTTGGGCAACATGGAGGCTCCTCCGAAGCCGAGGTCGAGTCTGTCTTCCATGGCCGAGGCCGAGTCCGAGTCCCTGGGTCGGGCGAGGCGGAGGTCGTTCGGCAGAGGCCAGGGTGGAGTCCGAGCCCTAGGGTCGGGCGAAGCGGAGTTCATCGTCTTCTGGGGCTGAGCCCGAGTCCGAGCCTTGGGTCGGGCGGAGCGGAGTTCGCCGTCTTCCGGGACTTAGCCCGAGTCCGAGCCCTAGGTCAGGCGGAGCGGAGTTCGCCGTCTTCCGGGACTTAGCCCGAGTCCGAGCCCTGGGTCGGGCGGAGCGGAGTTCGCCGTCTTCCGGGACTTAGCCCGAGTCCGAGCCCTGGGTCGGGCGGAGCGGAGTTCGCCGTCTTCCGGGGCTTAGCCCGAGTCCGAGCCCTGGGTCGGGCGGAGCAGAGTTTCCTGTGGTGCCTTTGGCAGGGCCTGACTACCTGTCAGTCTCACTCTGTCAAGTGGCACTGCAGTCGGAGTGGCGCAGGCGGCGCTGTCCTTCTGTCAGGCCGGTCAGTGGAGCGGCGAAGTGACGGCGGTCACTTCGGCTCTGCCGGGGGGCGCGCGTCAGGATAAAGGTGTCAGGCCACCTTTGTGTTAAATGCTCCTGTGGTTCGGTCGGTCGGTGCGGCGATTTAGTCAGGGTTGCTTCTTAGCGAAGGCAGGGCCTCGGGCGAGCCGGAGATGTGTCCGCCGTTGGAGGGGGGCCTCGGGCGAGACAGAAATCCTCCGGGGTTGGCTGCCCTTGTCCGAGGCTAGGCTCGGGCGAGGCACGATCGAGTCGCTCGTACGGACTGATCCCTGACTTAATCGCACCCATCAGGCCTTTGCAGCTTTATGCTGATGGGGGTTACCAGCTGAGAATTAGGCGTCTTGAGGGTACCCCTAATTATGGTCCCCAACAGTAGCCCCCGAGCCTCGAAGGGAGTGTTAGCACTCGCTTGGAGGCTTTCGTCGCACTTTTTTGCAAGGGGACCAGCCTTTCTCGGTTGCATTTTGTTCCGGTGGGTGCGCGCGAGCGCACCCGCCGGGTGTAGCCCCCGAGGCCTCGGAGGAGTGGTTTCACTCCTCCGAGGTCTTAATGCCTTGCGTAATGCTTCGGCTGGTCTGGTTGTTCCCTCATGCGAACTGGCCGTAGCCCGGGTGCACGGTCGGGACCCAAGCTCTCAGGCTGGTATGTTGACGCTATCAACGGTTCGGCCGGAGCCGGGTTTGCGAGAGCAGCCCCTGAGCCTCCTCACAGGGCGAGAGGACGATCAGGGACAGACTCGGCTTTTTTACATACGCCCATGCGTCGCCTTTCCACAAGGAGGAGGGGGGAAAGCGCCATGTTACCCTCGATGGGCGCCGAACATGGTGTCTCCGGTGAGCTGCAAGCGGGTAATCCGAGTGGACGTCCGTGCCCCGTTCGTTAGGGGTCGGCTAGGGGCCCAGAGGCACGCCCAAAAGTACCTACGGGTGATCTGCCGGACCCGGTCCCCTGGCGACGGGGTCCGAGGGCTCGATGCCTCCCTCTGATGGGATTCCGTTACAAGATCGCTCCCGCTGGTCTCGGAAATGTCCTAGGGTACCTCGGGAGCGCAGCCCGAGCCTTGGTTATGTATCGAACGTACCCCTGGTCATCCCTCGCTCGGCGTCTGAGGCGACTGTGAACCCTTCGGGGGCCAGCCTTCGAACCCCTGATCAGTAATGGGCGCGGAGCCCGAGTAGCCTGAGGCGGCCGTGGAACCCTTCGAGGGGCCGGCCTTCGAACCTCTGACCAGTAGTGGGTGTAGGGCCCACGCGATCTGAGGCGGCTGTTGAAACCCTTCGGGGGGCCAGCCTTCGAACCTCTGATCAGTAGGGGGGCTCGGAGCCCGGTTCCTTCACGGGGAAGGATCCTTTTCGGGGTATCTCCCTTTCCCGGTCCCTGTTGCAAGAGATAGAGAAACAGGAAAAAAGGAAAAGGATGCGAAATCGAACGACGTGGCGTACCTTTTTTAGCGCGGTTATTACGGCGAAGGCGAAGCGTCGCCCGCTTCTCCTGCCATAGGTGCCGCCTGTCTCGCCGCAGAGTTAATGCAACGGGGCGAGTGGTTGGCGGGGCGGTCGTCGCGCGTGCGCGAGCCGTTCGAGGAACGGATCACGGGCGCGTCGTCTTCACGCCGTGAGAGGGGGTTCTCTTGCTGCCCCTGGATGGGACGTGAGCTTGGCTGACGACGTGACCGCTGCTCCCGCCCGCCTGCCACCGTCATTACTGCCGGCCCACTTTCGGTCGCATTGACCGCCGCGCCAGGCTGGCGCTGCTGGGTCGTGCGCTGGGTCGCCTCGAGTCGCGGTATTGGTTCCGCAACCGAAGAGGCGCGGTGATGGCGCAAGTGGCGGTGCAGTTGCTTGCATGCAGCATCCGGCGCGCCGGTTGCGTGACGCGTGGGCTTGGGCCTCCAGGCTGGGCGCGTCGGGAGTCGGAGAAGCGCGTCCACTTGGCGCGGTTGCATGCCGCCTGCATGGCTACCCGCCTCTCTCGCCCGTTGGTCTGGGCAAAAGTGGAGGGTCACTTGTAACCGCTGGGCGGTTGAGTGCACCACGCGTGGCGGTTTGGCTTCTTCTGCTCCGAGTCGGTTTGCATGACATGCGGGACCCAGCCCCCGCGCCGCAGGGGAGGGCCTTGGAATGTGTTGGAGAAGACTCAGCCTGTGACGGTTGGGGGCGCAAGCAGGGAGAGTTGCCTTTAAAAGGAGGGTGACCCCTTTCGGAAGGCGACCATGTCTTCTCGCTCCCTTATGCATCGCGTCTTTCCATCTTCCAAGCCCCCGGATGGGGGATCCCCGCCGTCTTTTCGCCTCATCGTTGGAGAGACGCAACTCCGTGGGAGTTGGTACCTTTCAGCCATCGTTCGGCTTCAAGGATTTTCATCACATAGCCCGGTTGCTCCCCTCCGCTGGTGGTCACCCAAGACGGTGACCTCCAGCTCCTGGATGGGGAGAGGCAATCCGGGCTGTGATCCCGATCCCGCCCTCAGCATCGAGGGTGTTCGTCATCCTCGCTAGGGCGGGGAGCGAGGCGAGCCGGGGCTCTGCCTCCTGCACGGGTCGGCGGGCCACCTCTTCCTCCAGCTTCTGGTGGTGGCAATCGCCCTCCAGCCCTGCGGCGGAGACGTCCTCTAGCCATGCCGGGGAAGGCGAACTGTTGCTACCCAGCTAGGATGCAACATTCCGCCCTATCCCTGCATTCGCGGCTGTGACACCCCAGGTGTCTATTTCGGGTTATGTCGGAAGAATTATCCCAATCTTGGATGCTCAGTGAAAATTTCTATTTCTCACTCGCGTATGTCTCTGATTATCCAGACTATCCATTCACAATTCACTGAGTTCGGAGTTATTCGATCGCGAGAAACAGCCAATTTTGGAGCCTGTTAAAACTTTTATTTCTCGGAACTAATGCAAACTCAAAAATCATTCTTGATTTATAAATCTCATCCGAAGCTCATTTAATCAAACTCTCAACGGCTGTTATTTGATCTGAGCCCGAGTTTAATTCCTCGAACATTGATCTATGTCTGACTATTTTAATCTGAGTCCGCACTCTCACACGGAATACTCAATTTGTCGTCCTCTAATCAATTTTATCCGACTCGGCCAAATGTATTATGTTCGAACCAAACTCAAAACCCCGTATCGACAACGACTTTAAAATATCACGATTCGCCTTCTCCGACTAAAAATCCAAAGCCGATCAAAAGTTTGAGAGAAACATTGTTTCTAAAATAGTGCGCGAGAAAATTTCAAAGTGAAATCTCCAATGCGTTGTCCTTAAATAAATTCTTATTCGACTTGGCTTAATCCCTCTCCATCCGATCCAATTTCAAAAATCAACATCGGCGATGATTTTTAAATGTCGTGATTTGTCTCTATTAATCATAGATCCGAAAGCTAGTCAGTCTCCAGTCATTTTGATTTCCTAATCGCACGTGGACAAATTTTCCGAGCGACACTGAAAAATTAAATTCTTGGACTAACTATTTTTTTTCTTCTCATTCCTCGGACTCTCGTTTGCCAGACGTCGATTCTCCCTATTCTCCACACCGGCAAATCCCACGGGAGATTTTTCTCCCTTTGAACAATTTACTTAGCCTAGAAGGAACCCCCTTTCTTCTCCTATAAGCAACATATTTTGCTTGTCATCTAAGCAACCTTTGCTTCTCTTGTAAGCAACCCCTTGCTTCTCTTGTAAGCAACCCCTTGCTTCACTTCTAAGCAATCAAACCAGCCCCTTTTCTTCTCCTTTAAATCCCCCATGCCCCCTCCCCAACCAGCCATTTCCTCTCCCTCCCTCTCCCCACGCCACTCTCCCTACTCCCTCCCTCTCTCTCTATCTCCCTCTCTCTAGCACCCCATGCAGCAGCAACCCCCCTCCAATGGAGCTGGCGACCGAGCCCTCCCAAGCTCCTCTCTCACCTTGGCAAGCTCTCCCATGGCGTCTCCCCCTCCTCTACGGCAGTAAGGTGTAGGTGAGCTCCGGGTCAAGAACTTGTGTGCTGAAATTTCAGATTCTTGCACTTTCTTCTAAAATCTATAACTCGAGTTTGGGAGCTCCTAAAATAGTAAGACTTGTTTTGTTAGCTTCCATGTGAAATGTGCTACCTATTAGATCTATAATATGACCTGTTTTAGTAGATGTTTTTGTCTGTGCAAATTAAATCTTAAAAAGAGGTTTAGAGAATAAACGAACTTGCTTCTCTCCATAGTTTTCATTATAAAAATCCAAAAATGATCAAACTTGTTTTGTTAGTTAGATGTTGTCATACTCCATCTAAGAAAAATATAAAACTTGTAGGTTGTTCACTGTTTTCTTGGTGTGTTAATTTAAACATGTTAAGTAGGAAAAAGATGGTTGTTTTGCTTGTTATTTTTAGATCTGTAACTCTAGTGCTCCAAATGGATTCAAATTTTTACAGTAGACTCTTGGTGTGATGCTTGGTGACTGGTAAATATTTCATGAATTGTTGTGCATGTATGATTAAGTTAGTGATTTAACTTGTTTAATGCACCTTAAGTAGTTTTAAATGATTTAAAAATAATATATAGATGAAAAAATGGAAAATGGTGTTCTACTGTCCTTGCATGGTATTATAGTAGCCTAAGAAAACTCAATATGGTAATGCATCTACAGAAAATAATTAGTTTTAGATTTAACTTGCTCTCACATACTTTATTGCATTGACAATTTGTTATTTTTGTATTAAATAAAATATAAAACCTGGACATGTGAAATTTATACATTAGTCATAAATTGTTATTACCTATGCCTCATAAAAATTCTAGCCCCAAATTAGATAGTTTCATATGGTGCTAAAATAACACCCCTTTTATAATTACAAGAGTTAGTAAAAAAATTAGGAGAAAACAAAATCATGCATGTTTCATGGAATGCTTGAGTTACACCTTAAAACTAATTAGAGATTTAATGGTTATGTCATGGTGTCCTAAAGATAAATATTACTAGTACTTCATCATAGTTTTGTGTGATGTCGGACATGTGTGCCGAAGTGTTTTATTTTGGTGAATGTGTTTGTTAATTATGTGGTAATTCTAGCGCACGAAATAACTTGGATGAAAAGTTAGTAAGTCTGCTTGTTGTTCCTAATTTGATTGTTTCAACTCTAAAAAAAATGGTAAAGTGTTAAAATGGTTGAAGTCTCTAGAACGCGGCAATTTTTGAAGTGAATAGGAGCTGAATTCTATTGGTTGTTGTTTTAGGCTGCACGTACTGTTTTCGTCGTGCTGTTTGTTTGATGAACTAAATTATGTTTTCTGTAGAAAAGCCATATAAGAAAGTTGTAGATAACTTTATTATCTTACTTGTGTTAAAATTTTACAGCCATAAGTCTGATCGTTTAGAAGTTGTGCTTTTTACAAATTCAGTAACTGAATCTGTCCAAATTCTGTACAGATTTCAGAAGCTGCATTGTTTGCTTAAGTTATTGTTAGAATCAGTCCTTGTCGATTATAATAAAGTTGTAGAGGCTTTTCTGATCTTGCTTGTGTTAAAATTTCGTAACCATAGGACTGATAGTTTAAGAGTTATGAATTTTCCAAACTGGTTGCTGTGTTCTGTCCTCTGTCAGAACAGATTTCAAAAACTGTAATGTTTGATTTGAATAAACCTGGAATCACTTCTTGGTGATTATAAAAGTTATGTAGTACTTTTTCCAAGCTTTCCAAAAAGTCTTGTATCACTCTTTTTGGTGGTCTGAAGATTAAGTTACATGTGTTTGAAGTGTGAAGACTGAATCTGCCCAGTTTTGGACAGCAAAGCCTTCTAGTGTCTTTTGTCCTTAGTAAAACATGGAATCACCTTGATATGTTTATAAATGATATGTAGAAAATTTTATTACCTTTCCAGCAAGTCCAAGATCACTTTGTTTAGATGTCTGAATCTTCAGTTATGAATTTTTGAAGTTGCAAGTCTGAATCTGTCCAAATCTGGACAGAGCTGTTGTGATTGCACTTTTTGACCTTGTTAAGTGTTGAATCAGGTTGAGTTGAAAATACCAAAGTGGTAGCTCACTTTTTAAGCTTTCCAGAAAATCTTAGTTTGCTAGTTTTGGATTAATATTTAAAGAGTTATGGTTAAAATAAATAACTGCTGTACTGCTGTCCTAAAAATCTGCATGTGCTCAATTGATTGTTAGTTCACCCCTTTTGGCTAAAAATGGTTGGTTAGCACTAAATTAATGTAGATTTGCCATGATTAAGCTTAATAATGCACGTGTGTAATGTTTTGTATGTTTCTTGCTGTAGTTGATTGTGATATAGGAGTCTATCGACATTGATGCATAGGTCCTCTATTGAACTTGTGTTGGGATGCTTTTTGTGTGCTTAATAGAAGAACTAATGAAAGGCCGTAGCTAATTAAATAAATGCTCATACTTGTGATGTCCTATGTGTGTTGGTTAATTATAGGTAGTAATCGTCGTCCTTCTAGTGGTATTGATGTGGTGCGCTCGATAGAGTGTAGATAGCTAATGCTAGCATGTGGTTGTTTACGGTGTCTTGAAATTAAGTGCCTAGCTCGCTACCGTGTGTCTTTATATATCCTGTGCTACCTTGTGCTATTCCATTATATTCATACATATGCATCTTGCACCTCATATAGGACCGAGAGATGATGATCGAGCCAGTGATGTGGTGGTAACAACAAGGTGCAGTTGGTGGACGTACTGAAGGATGATGGACTTAACCAGTGGATGCTCGCCGAGCAAGTACCTCCCCCAACAAACACTATCTAAGTGTTAAATTAAAGGCAAGCCCCGGTTTTATGCATAACCGTTATATATGCTATTTTACTGCACTTAATGTTTGTAGGCTTGTACCGTGCACTTAAGTGTAGGAGTTGAATGAAACCCTAGTTGCATGAACTCAGGATTCCCTTTGAGATGGATACTAGTATGCTAGGTCGAGTAGCTGCTTTGCTAATTAGGGATCTCGGTAGAAGTCGAGTGATTTTTCTAGCACTCGCGCGAGGTCAGGAATTGGTTGTATCCATTTTTATATCATAATGATGTTGGTCTGTGGACAACGGTCCATGGGGATGCGTTGTCTACGAGACGGAAATTGGAATAAGGATTAAGGTGTGGTACCGTGTGTCAAGCGTTTGAACGTACTAAACATATGCCGAGAAATATGGTAAATCGGTAAGCCTAGTACCTGATTGAACCTGGCAGTGGACTTTACCCCTCACGTGACCTGAGACGAGGTCTCCCATTCCGGTTATGGTGGGTACAAGTGCGGTCACTGCACGACGGCCAGTCGGGGTCAGTGAGGCATTGTACGCCAAGGCGGTGAGCCCTGATCTGCTGACGGGGAATCGATGGGGACGGTTGATGTGTGTGGGGACGGAGTGCCCCTGCATGTCGTGTGTTTAGGTTTACATTGCAAGGTTTAAAAACTCGATTCGAATCGTCTGCTTCTCGCAGCTAATGAGACTGCTTGATCCATGCTGCTACATTGAGTAAAAAGTGGAAATGAGGTGACTGGCAAAAGATGTTGATTGGTAAAAATGTTTGATACCATGTATGAATAGCTAGGTACACATCTAGTTAAAAGGATCATACTAAAACTTGAAAAGCTAAAACTTGATTTTAGACTCAGCTAGTGCTATTGGCAAACCAAACCCCTCAGCCAAATAGCTGCATGTCTAGAGGTAGAGGAGTAGACTCCTCACACCGGGTAAGTCTAGCTGAGTATTAGTATACTCAGCCTTGCTTGTGGCACAATTTTTGCAGGTACTCTTTAGGATGTTTGGTTGATGGTGTGACTTGGCCTCCATCCCTGCCACCGGGATAGACGGTCGAGTGGGTTACTGCTTCCGCAGGAGAGGACCAGGAGGAGTAGTGTGGCCAGGCTTCGCCATGTTACTCGGTTTTCTCCGTTAGTTATTTCCGCTGCATTAAAATTTATGGTTATTATTTCTGAAACTCCGATAATGTAATCACTAATGATACTTATTAAATTTGTGGTATTATGTTTTTATTGTATTTCTCTGTGCCTCACCTTCGTGTGAGCTAGTGGTATTCGATCCTAGTAAGTGGCTTTATCGGACTAGATCCGAGGGACTGACGGGTTATTCCTGTTTAAGTGTGTTGCTGCCTTTATGGGTGCGACTTGGGCACTTAAGCTGGAATAATTCGGGCGGTTCCGCCACAGCTGGTATCGGAGCGAATACCATCACAGAGAAGTCAATAAGTCATGATTACCAACCTTTTCTAAAGTAAAACTTGCTTAGAAACCAAAGTTGGATAGATCGTCAGGACGATAAGGATAGACCTAGGACGTGAAGCCCTAGGAATAGATGGGTAACTAGGTGGCTAGTTATTTAGGCCATAAAGGCTACTACTACTACTAATAAGGATGCTGTAGAAGCACCCGAAAAAATAGTTAGGTCTGAAAAGACGACTAGAATGAGCATGCATCCTGATTGTCGCATCATTGTCTCTTGTGCATCAACATGCTTTTCTCACCTTTATACCAATAATAAGAAATTGTGAATAATGTGTTGTATTGCTAGGAACTGCAAAAAAATGTCTTATCCTGTGTGTCATGATAATCTTGACTAGGTTGTGTTATGTGCTTCTCTTGTCTTGCTATCTAGGTGGTATTGTATTTATTCAACCCTTTTTGCCAAAAAAAATGTTGTCTGTTCTGTTCATAAAAAGACTCCCATCCAAACAACTTTGAGTTTAGCGTGTGAAACCTCTTAAAAAAACATGCTTGAGTGGGTATTTTCTAACCCTTGTGTGTTTTACCCTGAAGTTGCACCTACACAACTTGTAGACCCCCATTGCTTAACCGCTAGCCAAACCGAAACTCCCTTGTGCACGCGGTTATGTCAAAAAAAATTGTTTGGTGTCTAGTTGCGCAAACCCTATCAAGGCCATGTTTCTTTCCATAAATCCTTGCCCCTAAAACTTCATAGCATTCCTGTTGATCATCCAGCTGATCTTGTTGCCTACCACTCCTTTCGCATGGATCTGGTGATCTCTTTCCTTGTGAATCATGTTGTGGCTTTATCATCCGAATCTCTGGATCCTTTAATTATTCGGCCCTATTATCCGGTTATCTGCTATATCCCGTTCTCAAGTATCGAATAATGATTTGCTTAAAATCTCTCATTTCTGGTCATTCTCATACCCCCTTCTCTGAGGGTCATGACACTTGTTTTATCAACTTATCTCTAAATGGTATATCCATTTGGTTCAATGGATTTGATTGTTGTCCTTGGTTCTCTCATGTCTCTAAAAGCTCATCAATCTTGATCTCATGGTTGGTTCCTCCTCATATTAAATATCGTATCGATCTTTGGCTGATAATTCCCGTGATGATCATAAAAAGTTCTCTGAGTTGAAGAAAATTCTCATGTGATGCTCTTTTGCCAACAATCTTTGCCTCAACTTCAGTCACATTTTCTGAGCCATACTCTCATGGGCTCCATCTATCGGTGCTATATGGATTTCTCATTGGTTGCGTTTGGTAATGGTATTATAGCTAATGACTGATGGTGCCGCGACGAAACCGAGAGCCTCCTGTGGGCGCGCACACAAGGTTGAGCTGCTCGGTACGCGCTGGTATCACGGTTAATAGTTGTGATCCATTATAAGACTACACCGATGTGCTATCTTTTGTGGACACTCTCAGAATGACCGCTGCATTTTGTCTCGATATGTCGCGATATTCTAACCAAATCTGTCTTCAGTATCTTGTCAGATACCCTCTCATGAATTTGCATCTATCTTCAGTCTGGGAGTTACATGCTTCTCCACCCTTAAATATCCTCATTCGAATCTCGGGACGAGATTCTTTTTAAGGGGGGAAGGCTGTGACACCCCAGGTGTCTATTTCGGGTTATGTCGGAAGAATTATCCCAATCTTGGATGCTCAGTGAAAATTTCTATTTCTCACTCGCGTATGTCTCTGATTATCCAGACTATCCATTCACAATTCACTGAGTTCGGAGTTATTCGATCGCGAGAAACAGCCAATTTTGGAGCCTGTTAAAACTTTTATTTCTCGGAACTAATGCAAACTCAAAAATCATTCTTGACTTATAAATCTCATCCGAAGCTCATTTAATCAAACTCTCAACAGCTGTTATTTGATCTGAGCCCGAGTTTAATTCCTCGAACATTGATCTATGTCTGACTATTTTAATCTGAGTCCGCACTCTCACACGGAATACTCAATTTGTCGTCCTCTAATCAATTTTATCCGACTCGGCCAAATGTATTATGTTCGAACCAAACTCAAAACCCCGTATCGACAACGACTTTAAAATATCACGATTCGCCTTCTCCGACTAAAAATCCAAAGCCGATCAAAAGTTTGAGAGAAACATTGTTTCTAAAATAGTGCGCGAGAAAATTTCAAAGTGAAATCTCCAATGCGTTGTCCTTAAATAAATTCTTATTCGACTTGGCTTAATCCCTCTCCATCCGATCCAATTTCAAAAATCAACATCGGCGATGATTTTTAAATGTCGCGATTTGTCTCTATTAATCATAGATCCGAAAGCTAGTCAGTCTCCAGTCATTTTGATTTCCTAATCGCACGTGGACAAATTTTCCGAGCGACACTGAAAAATTAAATTCTTGGACTAACTATTTTTTTTCTTCTCATTCCTCGGACTCTCGTTTGCCAGACGTCGATTCTCCCTATTCTCCACACCGGCAAATCCCACGGGAGATTTTTCTCCCTTTGAACAATTTACTTAGCCTAGAAGGAACCCCCTTTCTTCTCCTATAAGCAACATATTTTGCTTGTCATCTAAGCAACCTTTGCTTCTCTTGTAAGCAACCCCTTGCTTCTCTTGTAAGCAACCCCTTGCTTCACTTCTAAGCAATCAAACCAGCCCCTTTTCTTCTCCTTTAAATCCCCCATGCCCCCTCCCCAACCAGCCATTTCCTCTCCCTCCCTCTCCCCACGCCACTCTCCCTACTCCCTCCCTCTCTCTCTATCTCCCTCTCTCTAGCACCCCATGCAGCAGCAACCCCCCTCCAATGGAGCTGGCGACCGAGCCCTCCCAAGCTCCTCTCTCACCTTGGCAAGCTCTCCCATGGCGTCTCCCCCTCCTCTACGGCAGTAAGGTGTAGGTGAGCTCCGGGTCAAGAACTTGTGTGCTGAAATTTCAGATTCTTGCACTTTCTTCTAAAATCTATAACTCGAGTTTGGGAGCTCCTAAAATAGTAAGACTTGTTTTGTTAGCTTCCATGTGAAATGTGCTACCTATTAGATCTATAATATGACCTGTTTTAGTAGATGTTTTTGTCTGTGCAAATTAAATCTTAAAAAGAGGTTTAGAGAATAAACGAACTTGCTTCTCTCCATAGTTTTCATTATAAAAATCCAAAAATGATCAAACTTGTTTTGTTAGTTAGATGTTGTCATACTCCATCTAAGAAAAATATAAAACTTGTAGGTTGTTCACTGTTTTCTTGGTGTGTTAATTTAAACATGTTAAGTAGGAAAAAGATAGTTGTTTTGCTTGTTATTTTTAGATCTGTAACTCTAGTGCTCCAAATGGATTCAAATTTTTACAGTAGACTCTTGGTGTGATGCTTGGTGACTGGTAAATATTTCATGAATTGTTGTGCATGTATGATTAAGTTAGTGATTTAACTTGTTTAATGCACCTTAAGTAGTTTTAAATGATTTAAAAATAATATATAGATGAAAAAATGGAAAATGGTGTTCTACTGTCCTTGCATGGTATTATAGTAGCCTAAGAAAACTCAATATGGTAATGCATCTACAGAAAATAATTAGTTTTAGATTTAACTTGCTCTCACATACTTTATTGCATTGACAATTTGTTATTTTTGTATTAAATAAAATATAAAACCTGGACATGTGAAATTTATACATTAGTCATAAATTGTTATTACCTATGCCTCATAAAAATTCTAGCCCCAAATTAGATAGTTTCATATGGTGCTAAAATAACACCCCTTTTATAATTACAAGAGTTAGTAAAAAAATTAGGAGAAAACAAAATCATGCATGTTTCATGGAATGCTTGAGTTACACCTTAAAACTAATTAGAGATTTAATGGTTATGTCATGGTGTCCTAAAGATAAATATTACTAGTACTTCATCATAGTTTTGTGTGATGTCGGACATGTGTGCCGAAGTGTTTTATTTTGGTGAATGTGTTTGTTAATTATGTGGTAATTCTAGCGCACGAAATAACTTGGATGAAAAGTTAGTAAGTCTGCTTGTTGTTCCTAATTTGATTGTTTCAACTCTAAAAAAAATGGTAAAGTGTTAAAATGGTTGAAGTCTCTAGAACGCGGCAATTTTTGAAGTGAATAGGAGCTGAATTCTATTGGTTGTTGTTTTAGGCTGCACGTACTGTTTTCGTCGTGCTGTTTGTTTGATGAACTAAATTATGTTTTCTGTAGAAAAGCCATATAAGAAAGTTGTAGATAACTTTATTATCTTACTTGTGTTAAAATTTTACAGCCATAAGTCTGATCGTTTAGAAGTTGTGCTTTTTACAAATTCAGTAACTGAATCTGTCCAAATTCTGTACAGATTTCAGAAGCTGCATTGTTTGCTTAAGTTATTGTTAGAATCAGTCCTTGTCGATTATAATAAAGTTGTAGAGGCTTTTCTGATCTTGCTTGTGTTAAAATTTCGTAACCATAGGACTGATAGTTTAAGAGTTATCAATTTTCCAAACTGGTTGCTGTGTTCTGTCCTCTGTCAGAACAGATTTCAAAAACTGTAATGTTTGATTTGAATAAACCTGGAATCACTTCTTGGTGATTATAAAAGTTATGTAGTACTTTTTCCAAGCTTTCCAAAAAGTCTTGTATCACTCTTTTTGGTGGTCTGAAGATTAAGTTACATGTGTTTGAAGTGTGAAGACTGAATCTGCCCAGTTTTGGACAGCAAAGCCTTCTAGTGTCTTTTGTCCTTAGTAAAACATGGAATCACCTTGATATATTTATAAATGATATGTAGAAAATTTTATTACCTTTCCAGCAAGTCCAAGATCACTTTGTTTAGATGTCTGAATCTTCAGTTATGAATTTTTGAAGTTGCAAGTCTGAATCTGTCCAAATCTGGACAGAGCTGTTGTGATTGCACTTTTTGACCTTGTTAAGTGTTGAATCAGGTTGAGTTGAAAATACCAAAGTGGTAGCTCACTTTTTAAGCTTTCCAGAAAATCTTAGTTTGCTAGTTTTGGATTAATATTTAAAGAGTTATGGTTAAAATAAATAACTGCTGTACTGCTGTCCTAAAAATCTGCATGTGCTCAATTGATTGTTAGTTCACCCCTTTTGGCTAAAAATGGTTGGTTAGCACTAAATTAATGTAGATTTGCCATGATTAAGCTTAATAATGCACGTGTGTCATGTTTTGTATGTTTCTTGCTGTAGTTGATTGTGATATAGGAGTCTATCGACATTGATGCATAGGTCCTCTATTGAACTTGTGTTGGGATGCTTTTTGTGTGCTTAATAGAAGAACTAATGAAAGGCCGTAGCTAATTAAATAAATGCTCATACTTGTGATGTCCTGTGTGTGTTGGTTAATTATAGGTAGTAATCGTCGTCCTTCCAGTGGTATTGATGTGGTGCGCTCGATAGAGTGTAGATAGCTAATGCTAGCATGTGGTTGTTTACGGTGTCTTGAAATTAAGTGCCTAGCTCGCTACCGTGTGTCTTTATATATCCTGTGCTACCTTGTGCTATTCCATTATATTCATACATATGCATCTTGCACCTCATATAGGACCGAGAGATGATGATCGAGCCAGTGATGTGGTGGTAACAACAAGGTGCAGTTGGTGGACGTACTGAAGGATGATGGACTTAACCAGTGGATGCTCGCCGAGCAAGTACCTCCCCCAACAAACACTATCTAAGTGTTAAATTAAAGGCAAGCCCCGGTTTTATGCATAACCGTTATATATGCTATTTTACTGCACTTAATGTTTGTAGGCTTGTACCGTGCACTTAAGTGTAGGAGTTGAATGAAACCCTAGTTGCATGAACTCAGGATTCCCTTTGAGATGGATACTAGTATGCTAGGTCGAGTAGCTGCTTTGCTAATTAGGGATCTCGGTAGAAGTCGAGTGATTTTTCTAGCACTCGCGCGAGGTCAGGAATTGGTTGTATCCATTTTTATATCATAATGATGTTGGTCTGTGGACAACGGTCCATGGGGATGCGTTGTCTACGAGACGGAAATTGGAATAAGGATTAAGGTGTGGTACCGTGTGTCAAGCGTTTGAACGTACTAAACATATGCCGAGAAATATGGTAAATCGGTAAGCCTAGTACCTGATTGAACCTGGCAGTGGACTTTACCCCTCACGTGACCTGAGACGAGGTCTCCCATTCCGGTTATGGTGGGTACAAGTGCGGTCACTGCACGACGGCCAGTCGGGGTCAGTGAGGCATTGTACGCCAAGGCGGTGAGCCCTGATCTGCTGACGGGGAATCGATGGGGACGGTTGATGTGTGTGGGGACGGAGTGCCCCTGCATGTCGTGTGTTTAGGTTTACATTGCAAGGTTTAAAAACTCGATTCGAATCGTCTGCTTCTCGCAGCTAATGAGACTGCTTGATCCATGCTGCTACATTGAGTAAAAAGTGGAAATGAGGTGACTGGCAAAAGATGTTGATTGGTAAAAATGTTTGATACCATGTATGAATAGCTAGGTACACATCTAGTTAAAAGGATCATACTAAAACTTGAAAAGCTAAAACTTGATTTTAGACTCAGCTAGTGCTATTGGCAAACCAAACCCCTCAGCCAAATAGCTGCATGTCTAGAGGTAGAGGAGTAGACTCCTCACACCGGGTAAGTCTAGCTGAGTATTAGTATACTCAGCCTTGCTTGTGGCACAATTTTTGCAGGTACTCTTTAGGATGTTTGGTTGATGGTGTGACTTGGCCTCCATCCCTGCCACCGGGATAGACGGTCGAGTGGGTTACTGCTTCCGCAGGAGAGGACCAGGAGGAGTAGTGTGGCCAGGCTTCGCCATGTTACTCGGTTTTCTCCGTTAGTTATTTCCGCTGCATTAAAATTTATGGTTATTATTTCTGAAACTCCGATAATGTAATCACTAATGATACTTATTAAATTTGTGGTATTATGTTTTTATTGTATTTCTCTGTGCCTCACCTTCGTGTGAGCTAGTGGTATTCGATCCTGGTAAGTGGCTTTATCGGACTAGATCCGAGGGACTGACGGGTTATTCCTGTTTAAGTGTGTTGCTGCCTTTATGGGTGCGACTTGGGCACTTAAGCTGGAATAATTCGGGCGGTTCCGCCACAGCTGGTATCGGAGCGAATACCATCACAGAGAAGTCAATAAGTCATGATTACCAACCTTTTCTAAAGTAAAACTTGCTTAGAAACCAAAGTTGGATAGATCGTCAGGACGATAAGGATAGACCTAGGACGTGAAGCCCTAGGAATAGATGGGTAACTAGGTGGCTAGTTATTTAGGCCATAAAGGCTACTACTACTACTAATAAGGATGCTGTAGAAGCACCCGAAAAAATAGTTAGGTCTGAAAAGACGACTAGAATGAGCATGCATCCTGATTGTCGCATCATTGTCTCTTGTGCATCAACATGCTTTTCTCACCTTTATACCAATAATAAGAAATTGTGAATAATGTGTTGTATTGCTAGGAACTGCAAAAAAATGTCTTATCCTGTGTGTCATGATAATCTTGACTAGGTTGTGTTATGTGCTTCTCTTGTCTTGCTATCTAGGTGGTATTGTATTTATTCAACCCTTTTTGCCAAAAAAAAATGTTGTCTGTTCTGTTCATAAAAAGACTCCCATCCAAACAACTTTGAGTTTAGCGTGTGAAACCTCTTAAAAAAACATGCTTGAGTGGGTATTTTCTAACCCTTGTGTGTTTTACCCTGAAGTTGCACCTACACAACTTGTAGACCCCCATTGCTTAACCGCTAGCCAAACCGAAACTCCCTTGTGCACGCGGTTATGTCAAAAAAAATTGTTTGGTGTCTAGTTGCGCAAACCCTATCAAGGCCATGTTTCTTTCCATAAATCCTTGCCCCTAAAACTTCATAGCATTCCTGTTGATCATCCAGCTGATCTTGTTGCCTACCACTCCTTTCGCATGGATCTGGTGATCTCTTTCCTTGTGAATCATGTTGTGGCTTTATCATCCGAATCTCTGGATCCTTTAATTATTCGGCCCTATTATCCGGTTATCTGCTATATCCCGTTCTCAAGTATCGAATAATGATTTGCTTAAAATCTCTCATTTCTGGTCATTCTCATACCCCCTTCTCTGAGGGTCATGACGCTTGTTTTATCAACTTATCTCTAAATGGTATATCCATTTGGTTCAATGGATTTGATTGTTGTCCTTGGTTCTCTCATGTCTCTAAAAGCTCATCAATCTTGATCTCATGGTTGGTTCCTCCTCATATTAAATATCGTATCGATCTTTGGCTGATAATTCCCGTGATGATCATAAAAAGTTCTCTGAGTTGAAGAAAATTCTCATGTGATGCTCTTTTGCCAACAATCTTTGCCTCAACTTCAGTCACATTTTCTGAGCCATACTCTCATGGGCTCCATCTATCGGTGCTATATGGATTTCTCATTGGTTGCGTTTGGTAATGGTATTATAGCTAATGACTGATGGTGCCGCGACGAAACCGAGAGCCTCCTGTGGGCGCGCACACAAGGTTGAGCTGCTCGGTACGCGCTGGTATCACGGTTAATAGTTGTGATCCATTATAAGACTACACCGATGTGCTATCTTTTGTGGACACTCTCAGAATGACCGCTGCATTTTGTCTCGATATGTCGCGATATTCTAACCAAATCTGTCTTCAGTATCTTGTCAGATACCCTCTCATGAATTTGCATCTATCTTCAGTCTGGGAGTTACATGCTTCTCCACCCTTAAATATCCTCATTCGAATCTCGGGACGAGATTCTTTTTAAGGGGGGAAGGCTGTGACACCCCAGGTGTCTATTTCGGGTTATGTCGGAAGAATTATCCCAATCTTGGATGCTCAGTGAAAATTTCTATTTCTCACTCGCGTATGTCTCTGATTATCCAGACTATCCATTCACAATTCACTGAGTTCGGAGTTATTCGATCGCGAGAAACAGCCAATTTTGGAGCCTGTTAAAACTTTTATTTTTCGGAACTAATGCAAACTCAAAAATCATTCTTGATTTATAAATCTCATCCGAAGCTCATTTAATCAAACTCTCAACGGCTGTTATTTGATCTGAGCCCGAGTTTAATTCCTCGAACATTGATCTATGTCTGACTATTTTAATCTGAGTCCGCACTCTCACACGGAATACTCAATTTGTCGTCCTCTAATCAATTTTATCCGACTCGGCCAAATGTATTATGTTCGAACCAAACTCAAAACCCCGTATCGACAACGACTTTAAAATATCACGATTCGCCTTCTCCGACTAAAAATCCAAAGCCGATCAAAAGTTTGAGAGAAACATTGTTTCTAAAATAGTGCGCGAGAAAATTTCAAAGTGAAATCTCCAATGCGTTGTCCTTAAATAAATTCTTATTCGACTTGGCTTAATCCCTCTCCATCCGATCCGATTTCAAAAATCAACATCGGTGATGATTTTTAAATGTCGCGATTTGTCTCTATTAATCATAGATCCGAAAGCTAGTCAGTCTCCAGTCATTTTGATTTCCTAATCGCACGTGGACAAATTTTCCGAGCGACACTGAAAAATTAAATTCTTGGACTAACTATTTTTTTTTCTTCTCATTCCTCGGACTCTCGTTTGCCAGACGTCGATTCTCCCTATTCTCCACACCGGCAAATCCCACGGGAGATTTTTCTCCCTTTGAACAATTTACTTAGCCTAGAAGGAACCCCCTTTCTTCTCCTATAAGCAACATATTTTGCTTGTCATCTAAGCAACCTTTGCTTCTCTTGTAAGCAACCCCTTGCTTCTCTTGTAAGCAACCCCTTGCTTCACTTCTAAGCAATCAAACCAGCCCCTTTTCTTCTCCTTTAAATCCCCCATGCCCCCTCCCCAACCAGCCATTTCCTCTCCCTCCCTCTCCCCACGCCACTCTCCCTACTCCCTCCCTCTCTCTCTATCTCCCTCTCTCTAGCACCCCATGCAGCAGCAACCCCCCTCCAATGGAGCTGGCGACCGAGCCCTCCCAAGCTCCTCTCTCACCTTGGCAAGCTCTCCCATGGCGTCTCCCCCTCCTCTACGGCAGTAAGGTGTAGGTGAGCTCCGGGTCAAGAACTTGTGTGCTGAAATTTCAGATTCTTGCACTTTCTTCTAAAATCTATAACTCGAGTTTGGGAGCTCCTAAAATAGTAAGACTTGTTTTGTTAGCTTCCATGTGAAATGTGCTACCTATTAGATCTATAATATGACCTGTTTTAGTAGATGTTTTTGTCTGTGCAAATTAAATCTTAAAAAGAGGTTTAGAGAATAAACGAACTTGCTTCTCTCCATAGTTTTCATTATAAAAATCCAAAAATGATCAAACTTGTTTTGTTAGTTAGATGTTGTCATACTCCATCTAAGAAAAATATAAAACTTGTAGGTTGTTCACTGTTTTCTTGGTGTGTTAATTTAAACATGTTAAGTAGGAAAAAGATGGTTGTTTTGCTTGTTATTTTTAGATCTGTAACTCTAGTGCTCCAAATGGATTCAAATTTTTACAGTAGACTCTTGGTGTGATGCTTGGTGACTGGTAAATATTTCATGAATTGTTGTGCATGTATGATTAAGTTAGTGATTTAACTTGTTTAATGCACCTTAAGTAGTTTTAAATGATTTAAAAATAATATATAGATGAAAAAATAGAAAATGGTGTTCTACTGTCCTTGCATGGTATTATAGTAGCCTAAGAAAACTCAATATGGTAATGCATCTACAGAAAATAATTAGTTTTAGATTTAACTTGCTCTCACATACTTTATTGCATTGACAATTTGTTATTTTTGTATTAAATAAAATATAAAACCTGGACATGTGAAATTTATACATTAGTCATAAATTGTTATTACCTATGCCTCATAAAAATTCTAGCCCCAAATTAGATAGTTTCATATGGTGCTAAAATAACACCCCTTTTATAATTACAAGAGTTAGTAAAAAATTAGGAGAAAACAAAATCATGCATGTTTCATGGAATGCTTGAGTTACACCTTAAAACTAATTAGAGATTTAATGGTTATGTCATGGTGTCCTAAAGATAAATATTACTAGTACTTCATCATAGTTTTGTGTGATGTCGGACATGTGTGCCGAAGTGTTTTATTTTGGTGAATGTGTTTGTTAATTATGTGGTAATTCTAGCGCACGAAATAACTTGGATGAAAAGTTAGTAAGTCTGCTTGTTGTTCCTAATTTGATTGTTTCAACTCTAAAAAAAATGGTAAAGTGTTAAAATGGTTGAAGTCTCTAGAACGCGGCAATTTTTGAAGTGAATAGGAGCTGAATTCTATTGGTTGTTGTTTTAGGCTGCACGTACTGTTTTCGTCGTGCTGTTTGTTTGATGAACTAAATTATGTTTTCTGTAGAAAAGCCATATAAGAAAGTTGTAGATAACTTTATTATCTTACTTGTGTTAAAATTTTACAGCCATAAGTCTGATCGTTTAGAAGTTGTGCTTTTTACAAATTCAGTAACTGAATCTGTCCAAATTCTGTACAGATTTCAGAAGCTGCATTGTTTGCTTAAGTTATTGTTAGAATCAGTCCTTGTCGATTATAATAAAGTTGTAGAGGCTTTTCTGATCTTGCTTGTGTTAAAATTTCGTAACCATAGGACTGATAGTTTAAGAGTTATCAATTTTCCAAACTGGTTGCTGTGTTCTGTCCTCTGTCAGAACAGATTTCAAAAACTGTAATGTTTGATTTGAATAAACCTGGAATCACTTCTTGGTGATTATAAAAGTTATGTAGTACTTTTTCCAAGCTTTCCAAAAAGTCTTGTATCACTCTTTTTGGTGGTCTGAAGATTAAGTTACATGTGTTTGAAGTGTGAAGACTGAATCTGCCCAGTTTTGGACAGCAAAGCCTTCTAGTGTCTTTTGTCCTTAGTAAAACATGGAATCACCTTGATATGTTTATAAATGATATGTAGAAAATTTTATTACCTTTCCAGCAAGTCCAAGATCACTTTGTTTAGATGTCTGAATCTTCAGTTATGAATTTTTGAAGTTGCAAGTCTGAATCTGTCCAAATCTGGACAGAGCTGTTGTGATTGCACTTTTTGACCTTGTTAAGTGTTGAATCAGGTTGAGTTGAAAATACCAAAGTGGTAGCTCACTTTTTAAGCTTTCCAGAAAATCTTAGTTTGCTAGTTTTGGATTAATATTTAAAGAGTTATGGTTAAAATAAATAACTGCTGTACTGCTGTCCTAAAAATCTGCATGTGCTCAATTGATTGTTAGTTCACCCCTTTTGGCTAAAAATGGTTGGTTAGCACTAAATTAATGTAGATTTGCCATGATTAAGCTTAATAATGCACGTGTGTCATGTTTTGTATGTTTCTTGCTGTAGTTGATTGTGATATAGGAGTCTATCGACATTGATGCATAGGTCCTCTATTGAACTTGTGTTGGGATGCTTTTTGTGTGCTTAATAGAAGAACTAATGAAAGGCCGTAGCTAATTAAATAAATGCTCATACTTGTGATGTCCTATGTGTGTTGGTTAATTATAGGTAGTAATCGTCGTCCTTCCAGTGGTATTGATGTGGTGCGCTCGATAGAGTGTAGATAGCTAATGCTAGCATGTGGTTGTTTACGGTGTCTTGAAATTAAGTGCCTAGCTCGCTACCGTGTGTCTTTATATATCCTGTGCTACCTTGTGCTATTCCATTATATTCATACATATGCATCTTGCACCTCATATAGGACCGAGAGATGATGATCGAGCCAGTGATGTGGTGGTAACAACAAGGTGCAGTTGGTGGACGTACTGAAGGATGATGGACTTAACCAGTGGATGCTCGCCGAGCAAGTACCTCCCCCAACAAACACTATCTAAGTGTTAAATTAAAGGCAAGCCCCGGTTTTATGCATAACCGTTATATATGCTATTTTACTGCACTTAATGTTTGTAGGCTTGTACCGTGCACTTAAGTGTAGGAGTTGAATGAAACCCTAGTTGCATGAACTCAGGATTCCCTTTGAGATGGATACTAGTATGCTAGGTCGAGTAGCTGCTTTGCTAATTAGGGATCTCGGTAGAAGTCGAGTGATTTTTCTAGCACTCGCGCGAGGTCAGGAATTGGTTGTATCCATTTTTATATCATAATGATGTTGGTCTGTGGACAACGGTCCATGGGGATGCGTTGTCTACGAGACGGAAATTGGAATAAGGATTATGGTGTGGTACCGTGTGTCAAGCGTTTGAACGTACTAAACATATGCCGAGAAATATGGTAAATCGGTAAGCCTAGTACCTGATTGAACCTGGCAGTGGACTTTACCCCTCACGTGACCTGAGACGAGGTCTCCCATTCCGGTTATGGTGGGTACAAGTGTGGTCACTGCACGACGGCCAGTCGGGGTCAGTGAGGCATTGTACGCCAAGGCGGTGAGCCCTGATCTGCTGACGGGGAATCGATGGGGACGGTTGATGTGTGTGGGGACGGAGTGCCCCTGCATGTCGTGTGTTTAGGTTTACCTTGCAAGGTTTAAAAACTCGATTCGAATCGTCTGCTTCTCGCAGCTAATGAGACTGCTTGATCCATGCTGCTACATTGAGTAAAAAGTGGAAATGAGGTGACTGGCAAAAGATGTTGATTGGTAAAAATGTTTGATACCATGTATGAATAGCTAGGTACACATCTAGTTAAAAGGATCATACTAAAACTTGAAAAGCTAAAACTTGATTTTAGACTCAGCTAGTGCTTTTGGCAAACCAAACCCCTCAGCCAAATAGCTGCATGTCTAGAGGTAGAGGAGTAGACTCCTCACACCGGGTAAGTCTAGCTGAGTATTAGTATACTCAGCCTTGCTTGTGGCACAATTTTTGCAGGTACTCTTTAGGATGTTTGGTTGATGGTGTGACTTGGCCTCCATCCCTGCCACCGGGATAGACGGTCGAGTGGGTTACTGCTTCCGCAGGAGAGGACCAGGAGGAGTAGTGTGGCCAGGCTTCGCCATGTTACTCGGTTTTCTCCGTTAGTTATTTCCGCTGCATTAAAATTTATGGTTATTATTTCTGAAACTCCGATAATGTAATCACTAATGATACTTATTAAATTTGTGGTATTATGTTTTTATTGTATTTCTCTGTGCCTCACCTTCATGTGAGCTAGTGGTATTCGATCCTGGTAAGTGGCTTTATCGGACTAGATCCAAGGGACTGACGGGTTATTCCTGTTTAAGTGTGTTGCTGCCTTTATGGGTGCGACTTGGGCACTTAAGCTGGAATAATTCGGGCGGTTCCGCCACAGCGGCGAGGACGGCAGCGAGGACCTGCCGGTGCGCTTGGGAGCGGCCCGCTCTTTGGCTTTAATAGCTGGTTCGCGTCCCTTGAGCGGTACCGCGAACGGGAGCCCTCCGGCGGCCGCGTCCACCCGGGACCATGACTGCTGCTGCAGAGGTCACTGGCAGGTCCCCCGATGTTAGTTGCCCCGCAGGCTCGAGGTCGCTCATACCCGCGGGGGACGGAACCAGAGTTCCGTTTGTGATGGCACTTTGAATGCCAGTGTTTTTGTTCATTATGGCTGTCGAGGCCTGAACATGTATGTAATTTTGGCACGGAGCCGTGTTTTTTTCCTCATTTTCGAGCACTAAGACTCGCCTGTTGATTATCTGAACCGCTTCACCAAGCATGAGTCGCCCCGTGTCAAGGTGACGAGTGAGGTATCCGTATCCCGGAGGCGTAGGAGTCCCTCGGCTCGGTCGGCCTTGTTGTCTGAGGCTCCTCTAGCTTAGTTAAAGGGACCCCTTGGCCGCTCTTCGACGAGCCGAGGCCAGGGGTAGCGATATCAGCACGAACAGAGGCGGAGTTGGCTCGAAAATGAAAACCTGGTTGGCCGGAGCCTAGCCGGGTTGTCCGTTAGCGGGACCGACGCCGGAGTTGACCAGCCGAGGCCTCGGGTCGGGCTGGCGCCCTTGGAAGATGGTCGGCCGAGGCCCCAGAGGTGACCGGCCGAGCCACCTGCCCGGGCTGGATTCCCGGAGAAGACCCTGGCGGCGATGGCCCGGGCGTGGTGATGACGTCGTCCTTCGGAGTGGAGGTCCTCGGACCGCGTCACCGTCTGAGGCTAGGTCGAACCTCGCCGAAGTTGTCGTTGATGCCGAGGGTGCTGCTGCCCCCTTCCATCGTCAAGACCCGAGCCTGCAGGATCAGATTGTCTTGTAGCGTGTGCCTTCTGCGGCCGCCGAGGCCAGAACACACACCCTCGCTGCGTTGTAAAGCTGCGTCTCTTTTCCTCTTGTTTCGAGTATCTAGACTTTTTGTCGGTAACAAGGATGTTTGTGCGAGCGAGAGTTGCTTCTCGCGGAAGGTGATGAGTGAGGTATCCGTATCCCGGAGGCGTGGGAGTCCCTCGGCTCGGTCGGCCTTGCCGCTTACGCGTACTTTCACCCGTCCATGAGGCCCTGTCACCGACTCAGTCGAGAAGGCTCGAAGGATCGCTTCGGCAGAAGAGCTTCCGAACGTGAAGACTTGTTCGGTCCGCGGAATCACTTTATCCGAACGTGAGTTACTTATCGCAGAAGGTGATGAGTGAGGTATCCGTATCCCGGAGGCGTAGGAGTCCCTCGGCTCGGTCAGCCTTGGCTGCTTACGTGTACTCCGTCGTTTCCAGGATCCACTTTTCGAAGTAGTCAGAAAGCACGAAAGACATTCTGGCTGAAGAGATCTTTTTTCAAGGAAAATTTCAACGCAGAGGGGGTTCCCCCCCTTTTAGCCCCCGAGGGAGGGTCGGGCTTTGTCGAGGCGAGGCCGACCCTTCCTTGATGACTAAACTTTGTGTGGGTGCTAGGTATATGAACAACTTGAAAATATCTTAAGGGTAGAAGCGACGTAGCTGTTGGATATTCCAAGCGTTGCCGTAGACCTCGCCTTGACTGTTGGCCAGCTTGTACGTTCCGGGCTTCAGAACTTTGGCGATGACGAAAGGCCCCTCCCAGGGGGGCGTGAGCTTGTGCCTCCCTCGGGCGTCTTGCCGCAGCCGAAGCACCAGGTCGCCCACCTGGAGGTCTCGGGGCCGGACCCCTCGGGCGTGGTAGCGTCGTAGGGACTGCTGGTACCGCACTGAGTGTAGTAAGGCCTTGTCTCGAGCTTCTTCCAGCTGGTCCAGCGAGTCTTCTCGGCTAACTTGGTTGCTTTGATCGCTGTAGGCCCTCGTCCTCGGGGAGCCGTATTCCAGGTCAGTGGGCAAGACGGCCTCGGCCCCGTAGACCAGGAAGAACGGCGTGAAACCCGTGGCTCGGCTCGGCGTTGTTCTCAGGCTCCAGACCACCGAGGGGAGTTCCTTCATCCATCGCTTGCCGAACTTGTTGAGGTCGTTGTAAATCCGAGGCTTGAGCCCTTGTAGAATCATGCCGTTGGCATGCTCTACTTGCCCATTCGACATGGGATGAGCCACGGCGGCCCAGTCCACTCGGATGTGGTGATCCTCGCAAAAATCCAAGAATTTTCTGCCGGTGAACTGGGTGCTGTTGTCGGTGATGATGGAGTTCGGGACCCCAAAGCGATGGATGATGTTGGTGAAGAACGCCATCGCCTGCTCGGACCTGATGCTGTTCAGAGGCCGGACCTCGATCCACTTGGAGAATTTGTCGATGGCGACCAGCAGGTGCGTGTAGCCCCCAGGCGCCTTCTGCAAGGGGCCGACGAGGTCCAGACCCCACACAGCAAAGGGCCAGGTGATGGGTATCGTCTGCAGAGCCTGAGCGGGCAGGTGGGTCTGCTTCGCATAGAATTGGCACCCTTCGCAGGTGCGGACAATTCTAGTGGCGTCTGCCACCGCCGTTGGCCAGTAGAAGCCTTGTCGGAAGGCATTCCCGACAAGAGCTCGAGGCGCTGTGTGATGGCCGCAAGCCCCCGAGTGTATCTCTTGCAGGAGTTCCTGACCTTCGGTGATGGAGATGCATCGCTGGAGGATGCCCGAGGGGCTGCGGTGGTAGAGCTCCTTCTCATTGCCCAGCAAGACGAACGACTTGGCGCGTCGCGCTACCCGCCGAGCCTCGGCTCGGTCGAGGGGTAGCTCCCCTTGGCGGAGATATTGCAGGTACGGGGTCTGCCAATTTCGATCAGGCGTGGCCCCGCTCCGCTCCTCCTCGACGTGCAGTGCCTCGCCCTCGGAGGCCGAGGGTACCTCGGGCTGAACCGAGGGCGCCTCGGGCCGAGCTGAGGGTGCCTCGGGCTGTGCCGAGGGTACCTCGGGCTGGACCGAGGGCGCCTCAGGCTCGGGCGAGTCGTCGATCTTGACGAAGGGTTGATGCAGATCCCGGGAGAAGACGTCCGGGGGAACCGTTGTTCGCCCCGAGGCTATTTTTGCCAGCTCGTCCGCCGTCTCGTTGTAACGCCGAGCGATGTGGTTAAGCTCGAGCCCGTAGAACTTGTCTTCCAAGCGCCGAACCTCATCGCAGTAGGCCTCCATCTTCGGGTCGCAGCAGTGGGAGTTCTTCATGACTTGGTCGATGACGAGCTGCGAGTCGCCGTGGGCGTCGAGGCGCCTGACCCCTAGCTCGATGGCGATCCGCAACCCGTTGACTAGAGCCTCGTACTCAGCCACATTGTTGGACGCCGGGAAATGGAGGCGTAGCACATAGCGTAGGTGTTTCCCGAGGGGCGAGATGAAGAGCAGGCCCGCGCCGGCTCCCGTCTTCATCAGCGACCCGTCGAAAAACATGGTCCAGAGCTCCGGTTGGATCGGAGCCGTCGGTAGCTGGGTGTCGACCCATTCGGCGACGAAGTCCGCCAATACCTGGGACTTGATGGCCTTCCGAGGGGCGAACGAGATTGTCTCGCCCATGATTTCCACCGCCCACTTTGCAATCCTGCCCGAGGCCTCTCGGCACTGGATGATCTCCCCCAGGGGAAGGATGACACCACAGTTACCGGATGAGACTCGAAGTAGTGTCGCAACTTCCGCCTCGTCAGGATCACTGCATACAGCAGCTTCTGAACTTGTGGGTAGCGGATCTTGGTCTCGGACAGTACCTCGCTGACGAAGTAAACTGGCCTCTGAACGGGCAATGCATGCCCCTCTTCTTGCCTCTCGACCACAATCGCGGCGCTAACCACCTGAGTGGTCGCGGCGACGTAGACCAAGAGGGCTTCTCCGTCAGCTGGAGGCACCAAGATAGGCGCCTTTGTGAGGAGCGCCTTCAGGTTCCCGAGAGCTTCCTCAGCCTCAGGGGTCCAAGCGAAGCACTCGGTCTTCCTTAAGAGGCGGTACAGAGGCAGACCTCTTTCGCCGAGGCGTGAGATGAAGCGGCTCAGAGCCGCGAGACATCCCATGACCCTCTGTACGCCTTTTAAGTCCTTGATGGGCCCCATGCTGGTGATGGCTGCGATCTTCTCCGGGTTGGCTTCGATGCCCTGCTCGGAGACGATGAACCCCAAGAGCATGCCCCGGGGCACCCCGAAGACACACTTCTCGGGATTGAGCTTGACGCCTTTCGCTTTGAGACATCGGAATGTCACTTCAAGGTCGGAGAGGAGGTCGGAAGCCTTCCTTGTCTTGACTACGATGTCATCGACGTAGGCCTCGACCGTGCGACCGATGTGTTCGCCGAACACATGGTTCATGCACCGCTGATACGTCGCACCCGCATTCCTCAAACCAAATGGCATGGTGACATAGCAGTACATGCCGAAGGGCGTGATGAAAGAAGTCGCGAGCTGGTCGGACTCTTTCATCCTGATTTGGTGATACCCTGAGTAGGCGTCGAGGAAAGACAGGGTTTCGCACCCAGCAATGGAATCCACGATTTGATCAATGTGAGGCAGAGGGTAGGGAACCTTCGGACATGCTTTGTTGAGACCATTATAGTCTACACACATCCTCCATTTCCCCCCTTTCTTTCTCACAAGCACAGGGTTGGCAAGCCATTCGGGATGGAATACCTCTTTGATGAACCCTGCTGCCATTAGCTTGTGGATCTCCTCGCCTATCACTCTGCGCTTCTCCTCGTCGAATCGGCGCAGAGGCTGCTTGACGGGTCGGGCTCCGGCCCGAATATCCAGCGAGTGCTCGGCGACATCCCTCGGTATGCCGGGCATGTCCGAGGGACTCCACGCAAAGGCGTCGGCGTTTGCGCGGAGAAAGTCGACGAGCACTGCTTCCTATTTGGGGTCGAGCCTGGAACCAATCCGGATCTGCTTGGAGGTGTCGCCACTGGGGTCGAGAGGGACGGCCTTGACCGTCTCCACTGGCTCGAAGTTGCCAGCATGGCGCTTCACGTCGGGCACCTCTTTTGAGAGGCTTTCCAGGTCGACGATGAGGGCCTCGGACTCGACGAGGGCCTCGGCGTACTCCACGCACTCCACGTCGCATTTGAACGCGTGTTTGTACGTGGGGCCGACGGTGATGACCCCGTTGGGGCCCGGCATCTTGAGTTTCAGGTAGGTGTAGTTGGGGACGGCCATGAACTTCGCGTAGCATGGCCTCCCCAGTACCGTGTGGTAGGTTCCTCGGAACCCGACCACCTCGAACGTCAGAGTCTCCCTTCGGAAGTTGGAGGGCGTTCCGAAGCAGACGGGAAGGTCGAGTCGTCCGAGGGGCTGGACGCGCTTCCCGGGAATGATCTCGTGGAAGGGCGCAGCACCTGCTCGGACGGTGGACAGATCGACGCGCAGGAGCCTGAGGGTCTCGGCGTAGATGATGTTGAGGCAGCTGCCCCCGTCCATAAGGACCTTGGTGAGCCTGACGTCGCCGATGACGGGGTCGACGACGAGCGGGTATTTCCCCGGGCTCGGCACGTGGTCGGGGTGGTCAGCTTGGTCGAAGGTGATGGGCTTGTCGGACCAGTCTAGGTAGACTGGCGCCGCCACCTTCACCGAGCAGACCTCCCGGCGCTCTTGCTTGCGATGCCGAGCCGAGGCGTTCACCGCATGCCCACCGTAGATCATGAAGCAGTTGCGGACCTCGGGGAACTCTCCTGCTTGGTGATCTTCCTTCTTGTCATCGTCGCGGGCCCTGCCACCCTCCGCGGGTGGCCCGACCCTGTGGAAGTGGCGCCAAAGCATGACGCACTCCTCAAGGGTGTGCTTGACGGGCCCCTGATGATAGGGGCACGGCTCCTTGAGCATCTTGTCGAAGAGGTTAGCACCTCCGGGGGGCTTCCGAGGGTTCTTGTACTCGGCGGCGGCGACAAGGTCCGCGTCGGCGGCGTCGCGTTTTGCTTGCGACTTCTTCTTGCCTTTCTTCTTGGCGCCGCGCGGAGTAGACGCCTCGGGAGCATCTTTTGATGGGCGGCCCTGGGGCTGCTTGTCCTTTCAGAAGATAGCCTCGACCGCCTCCTGGCTAGAGGCGAACTTGGTGGCGATGTCCATCAGCTCGCTCGCCCTGGTGGGGGTCTTGCGACCCAACTTACTCACCAGGTCGCGGCAGGTGGTGCCGGCAAGGAACGCGCCGATGACATCCAAGTCGGTGATGTTGGGCAGCTCGGTGCGCTGCTTCGAGAATCGCCGGATGTAGTCCCGGAGAGACTCTCCCGGCTGCTGCCGGCAGCTTCGGAGGTCCCAGGAATTCCCGGGGCGCACGTACGTGCCTTGGAAATTGCCGGCGAAGGCTTGGACCAGGTCATCCCAGTTGGAGATCTGCCCCGGAGGCAGATGCTCCAACCAGGCGCGAGCTGTGTCGGAGAGGAACAGGGGGTGGTTGCGGATGATGAGGTTGTCGTCGTCCGTTCCACCTAGTTGGCAGGCCAGGCGGTAGTCCGCGAGCCACAGTTCCGGTCTTGTTTCCCTCGAGTACTTTGTGATAGTAGTCGGGGGTCGGAACCGGGTCGGGAACGGCGCCCGTCGGATGGCCCGGCTGAAGGCCTGCGGACCGGGTGGTTCGGGCGAGGGACTCCGATCCTCCCCGCTGTCATAGCGTCCCCCACGCCTGGGGTGGTAACCTCGGCGCACCCTCTCGTCGAGGTGGGCCCGACGGTCGCGATGATGGTGCTCGTTGCCGAGGTGGCCCGGGGCCGAAGGCGCGGTATTGCGCGTGCGCCCGGTGTAGACCGAGGCTTCCCGCATGAATCGGGAAGTCGCGACATGAGGTCTCGAGGGGTATCCCTGCCTTCGGGAGGCAGAGCTCTCGGCCCGTCGGACCGCAGCGCCTTCCAGGAGATTCTTGAGCTCTCCCTGGATTCGCCGACCCTCGGTGGTTGATGGCTTCGTCATCGCGCGGAGAAGCATCGCTGATGCAGCCAGGTTATGACCGACCCCACTGGATGCGGGTGGCGGCCTGACCCTGACGTCGTTGGCGACACGGTGCTGGAGACCCTGGGGCAGGTGACGTATTTCTCCAGCCGGGGGTTGGCCCGCCCATACCTGCCCGATGTCCCGGCGGATCGGTTGAGTCCTTGCTGACGTCCTCCTGCTTTCGTAAGAGAGCTGAGAGCCGCCGTCGTCACAGAGCTTGCGGGGCGCCATCATTGTCTATCTGGCGGTGCTAGCCAGATGGGACACCGGTCTTGTTCTCTGCGGCCCGAGTCGGCTCGCGGTAGGGTGATGATGGCGCTTCCTGTTGACGTGGCTGGCCTGCGCCCTAGGTTGGGCGACGTGGAGGCTCCTCCGAAGCCGAGGTCGAGTCTGTCTTCCATGGCCGAGGTCGAGTCCGAGCCCCTAGGTCGGGCGAGGCGGAGGTCGTTCGGTAGAGGCCAGGGCGGAGTCCGAGCCCTGGGGTCGGGCGAAGCGGAGTTCGTCGTCTTCTAGGGCTGAGCCCGAGTCCGAGCCCTGGGTCGGGCGGAGCGGAGTTCGCCGTCTTCCGGGACTTAGCCCGAGTCCGAGCCCTGGGTCGGGCGGAGCGGAGTTCGCCGTCTTCTGGGACTTAGCCCGAGTCCGAGCCCTGGGTCGGGCGGAACGGAGTTCGCCGTCTTCCGGGACTTAGCCCGAGTCCGAGCCCTGGGTCGGGCGGAGCGGAGTTCGTCGTCTTCCGAGACTTAGCCCGAGTCCGAGCCCTGGGTCGGACGGAGCGGAGTTCGCCGTCTTCCGGGGCTTAGCCCGAGTCCGAGCCCTGGGTCGGGCGGAGCGGAGTTTCCTGTGGTGCCTTTGGCAGGGCCTGACTGCCTGTCAGTCTCACTCTGTCAAGTGGCACTGCAGTCGGAGTGGCGCAGGCGGCGCTGTCCTTCTGTCAGGCCGGTCAGTGGAGCAGTGAAGTGACGACGGTCACTTCGGCTCTGCCGGGGGGCGCGCGTCAGGCTAAAGGTGTCAGGCCACCTTTGCGTTAAATGCTCCTGTGGTTCGGTCGATCGGTGCGGCGATTTTGTCAGGGTTGCTTCTTAGCGAAGGCAGGGCCTCGGGCGAGCCGGAGATGTGTCCGCCGTTGGAGGGGGGCCTCGGGCGAGACGGAAATCCTCCGGGGCCGGCTGCCCTTGTTCGAGGCTAGGCTCGGGCGAGGCACGATCGAGTCGCTCGTACGGACTGATCCCTGACTTAATCGCACCCATCAGGCCTTTGCAGCTTTATGCTGATGGGGGTTACCAGCTGAGAATTAGGCGTCTTGAGGGTACCCCTAATTATGGTCCCCGACACACTCGATGTTCAGTGGGGTGGCCGACGGTCTCAACCTGAGGTATTACCTCCCCTCTGTCCAACTGGTAGTACTAGAGGTGTGGTTGTCTCACCTATTGGTGAGGGCAATCCTAGGTTGAGCAGCACAATCAACCTAGCTGTCGTGCTCAACCCGATGCTGGACCACGCCCTGAACGAGCTGAGTAGGGCTTGTGCTGAGATTGCCGAGCTGCGGGCTGACCACGTGGAGCGCCATCATCAGGAAGTTGGCTCTCCCGCCCCCGTCGGGACTCGGCACCCATATCGCTCGCCTCACGTGCACACCATGCCTACAACAACCCTGACTGCAGGACCCAGATAAACTTGGAACCATAGATCGCTAGCATTGGAATTTGTTTCAAATGATTAAGTTAGTAGTCTTAGTCTTAGTTAGTCAGGATATGTCGGTGTTTGGACTAAGGGTCCTAAACAACTAGTAAATAATGTCGCGTGGATAAAGTCTAGATGGTGTGCGAGTTGACACAAGCGATTTATCCTGGTTCAGGCAATGCAAAGCCCTACTTCCAGTAGAGGGGGTGATGCTTATATTACTCGCACCAAGGTTCCTGCAGTAGGGATTACAAGAACGGTGGAAGAGGGGAAGTCCCCAAGTCCCTAGAACTGTTTGATGCAAGTGCCAATATCGAAGACTAGGTGGAGAACTAAGTGTTCGTCTATGTGTCCTGCTTCTCTGTCCCCCTGGAAGAACTCTACTGCCCTATTTATACACGAAGGGGATGTCCGTAGTGAAGCTTGGTGTCATTGTATTCAAAGGAGAGATGTCTTGGTGCCCTGCAAGCCAATGTGACCGTGCACTACATTATTGACTTATGCCCGCTGGTTTCCTGCTGAGAGCCGAGGCAGAGGTCGAGGGGTTGTCCGTACGCCCGAGCCCCTAGGGGAGGGGTTGTCCATACTCGGGGTATGGGCTAAAGGCCTGCTTACGGGGTGCGTCAGCGTCCTTGCGTGGGATGACGTCGTGATTCCCTGCTACGTTTATCGAGGTCAGAGACCTGCTCGGGCGAGGCGGAAGTCTTCTCGAGGTGTTGGACAAGCCATCCCTTGACATGTGCCATTGTCGGCGGAGTGCTCGCCCGCGGGATTCGCAGCGGAGCAGCTGGCCGGGGCCAAGCTCGGGCAACGCGAAGATTTCATCCGAGGCCGAACTCAGCGTCGGGCGAGGCGGAGAAATCGCCTGATGGTCGGTCTGCTCTGCCTGTCGTATTATATGTCATATCGGGGGATGTTAGGCGGCATGCGCGTACTATAGCGGAGACGTAATCATGTTGTTGCGCCTGGATGTGATTGATGTCTTGTTAGCCACTGTGCTTCTGCTGCCGCGGCGTGGGGTAGGTATGCGCATTAAATGTGAGTGTTCCCTTTCTGTCTTCTGGCACTTTTGTTTTATTTGACGGGGATCAGCTCGGGCGAGACAGATGGAGCGATGGTGACCTCGGGCGAGGCAGAGTTCCGCTCGAGGTGGGAGACTCTCAGGGAGAAGCCTCGGTTTAAGAGGTACCTCAATTGTTTCCCCTCGAGTGTTTCAACCTTACTTCTCTCAGTGCGTTCTTTAGAGGAATAATTCGGGTATTCCTAATTATCACCCCTGATAGTAGCCCCCAAGCCTTTCAAGGAAGTAGTTTTGGTATTTGCTTTGGAGGCTGTGTTGCTTACCCACGGGCGTGCCACATTTTATTTCAGGAGTAGGACGTTTTGATTTCCGATGGGTGCGCGCGAGCGCACCCATCGGGTGTAGCCCTCGAGGCCCCGAAGGAGTAGTTGACTCCTTCGTGGGCTTTTGTTCTTAATAGGTCCAGTTTGATCTTTAGTTGATATGTTGGAACCTTTAGCGCGGGGTGCGAGGACAGCCCCGGGACTTTGCGTGGGGCAAGTGGTCGATCGAGGGATGTCTCGACTTTTGGTTCATCTGCCTGTGACACCCCAGGTGTCTATTTCGCGTTATGTCGGGAGATTTATCCTAATCTCGGATGCTCAGTGAAAATTTCTATCTCTTTATCACATCTATCTTCATTCATCAAGTTACTCATGAATGTTTCACCAAATTTGGAATTATTCGATCTCAAGAACAACCAAATTTGGAGCCTGTTAAAACTTTTATTTCTCGGAGCAAATGCAAATTCGAAAGTCAATATTGTCTCATAACTCTTGTCCAGACTCATTTATTTGGACTCTTAACAGTTGTGATATTATCCGATCTATGTCCGAATCCACTTTCTCGATAGTCGGTCTACGTCCAAATACTTAATTCGAATCCGCATTCTTCAGCGAAATCTCTATAGTGTCAACCTCTAATTATTTATTATGCAATTCAGCTTGTTATATTTATGTCATCATCCATCTCTATCTATCAAGCGTATTCTAAAGATTTCTTAAAGTTTGAACCAAATATTCGTGTGAAATTATAAATCCTACGCTTACCTGAGACTGCTCGATTAAGTAAAAGCAAATTTAGAAATTCAAACAAGTTATGGCAACTTTCCCAAAACACTCTAAATCAACTCTACAACAAAAGTTATTAAGGGTTCATGTAGAGAAAATGCCAAGGAAATGCCGAGAAAATACCCTGATTGCCTTAAAAATATAGTTTGAAGCATTATAATGATGCTACCTTGACCAAAGTGAAACTTTTATTTATATTCAAGATATGAGGTTTGACCTTTAATAAAATTTGTAGAACATGTGTTATACAACAAATATTTTATTTAAACCAAACCTTGATTCAATCTCTAAGTATCTCAAACAGTGCCATCAAGACAGAATAAAAATCAGATTTCAGAATTCGAATTCTTCTAAGTCTGAAATCAGCATCGTTCGGGTCGACGTCTCGCGTTCCCAAATTTTTGTTGAACAACTCAAGTTTTCCCAAATATAAAAGTTGTTAATAACTAATAGGGGCACAACATATTAAAAGGTGGCATTCATCCGATTCCGTTTGACATGCTTTGACATTCAGTTTTTGCGAGTTTCCACTGTTTTCTGACACACTGACAAACCAGTTTTCGTGGGTCTATAACTTTCTAACCACTGCCCGAATAACCTCAATCTCTATAAACGAGTTGTAGATTATACATAAAGGAAGATATTTCGTGCAGTGGCCAAGATCCGATTCCAAGAGGAAGATGCCAAAACTGGACGTCCAAAGTCATCCTGCCATCACCTGCCAGCAGACTGTCCTGCTCTGAGCTCTGCAGCAATGCCGCCCACGCCACCAATGGTTGAAGCTCACTCCCTTCTATTTATACCCCGTGCCCCTCCCTGCTGCTGCCATGGCCGAGAACCTCCCCTCTCCATGGCGCTTCTCCCTCCTCTCCCCCTCTCTAGCGCAGGGAAGCCTTTTTTTTCCATGGCTGGTGCCCGACGTAGCTCTCATGGCGACATCCCCTTCAACTTCGACAGCTGAGCCCTCCTTGGGTGGGCAGATCGAGTTTACTCTCGCTGTTTCTTTGTTGCCGCCCCTCTAGTCTATAGCTTGGCGCCTAGCTTCTCTTTAGCCGGCCTGGAGCACGCGCCCTACAGATTGCCCCTGTTTGTGCGTGTAGAAGTCAAGGGAAGAAGAAGACTCCCGCTGTCTATGACATGTGGGCCCAGGGCCAATGTGAATGTGCACACTAATTACAGATTTTTGTGTTGTGTTCTAAAATTCATATCTCAAGTTTTAGAGCTCCTAAAATCGTGAAATTTGTTTTGTTGGCTTTCTTATGAAATGCTCTAACTATTGGATCTATATGTTGGCATGTTTTAGTGGAAATGTTTTTCTGTAAAAATTCGTATTTAAAAACAGGTTTAGAGAATAAACGAACTTGCATCTCTCCATAGTTTTAATTACAAAAATCCAAAAATGATGAAACTTGTTTTGTTAGTTAGATGTTGTCATACCCCATCAAGGAAAAATATAAAACTTATATGTTGTTCACTGTTTTCTTGGTGTGTTAATTAAAACAAGTTAAATAGAGAAAGGAAGGTTTATTTGCTTGTTATTTTTGGATCTGTAGTTCTAGTGCTCCAAATAGATTCAAATTTTTACAGTAGACACTTGGTGTGATGCTTAGTGACTGGTAAAAATTTCATGAATTGTGGTGCATGTATGATTAAGTTAGTAATTTAACTTGTTTAATGCACCTTAAATAGTTTTAAATGATTTAAAAATAATGTATAGATGCAAAAATGTAAAATGGTGTTCCACTGTCCTTGCATGACATTATAGTAGGCTAAGAAAACTTAATATGGTCATGCATCCACAGAAAATAATTAATTTTAGAATTAACTTGCTCTCACAAGCTTTATTGCATTAACAAATTGTTATTTTTGTATTAAATAAAATATAAAACCTGGGCATGTGAAATTTATACATTGGTCATGATTTGTTATTACCTATGCCTCATAAAAATTCCAGCCCCAAATTAGATAGTTTTATATGGTACTAAAATGACACACATTTTATAATTATAAGAACAATTAGTGAAAAATTAGAAGTAAACAAGGGCATGCATGTTTCTTGAAATACTTAAGTGCCTTGATATAAATTGAAACTTTACAACTAGGTCATAATGGTTTGAATTTAAGAAATTGGTGATAGTATCTCTATGAGTTTGCTTGGTGATTTAGTTAAGTGCTCTTGTGCTAGCAAACTGAATTTTATGGATGTACAGTTTTGGTTGTGTGAGTAATCTAGTAAAGTAAAGTGTGTTTTCTGTAGATATGTGCTATATAAAAGTTGTAGTTTACTTGTGTATGTAGCTTGTCCTAAAAATGCATGAGCTAAGAATTGATTGTTTAGGAGCTATACTTTTCACAAGTTTAGTAACTGAATCTGTCCAATTTTTGAACAGATTTCAGAGATTGCAATTGTTGCTTAAGTTAATGTTAAAATCAGTTATTGGTGGTCACAATAAAGTTATAGATAACTCTATTAACTTTCTTGTGTTAAAACTTGACAGTCATACGTCTGATCATTTAGAAGTTGTGCTTTTCACAAATTCAGTAACTGAATCTGCTCAAATTCTGTACAGATTTCAGAAACTGCATTGTTTGCCTAATTTAATGTTACAATCTGTTCATGGTCATTATAAGAAAATTTTAGATGCTTTTCTTATCTTGCTTGTGTTAAAATTTCACAACCATAGGCCTGACAGTTTGAGAATTATGAATTTTACAAACTGGTTGCTGTGTTCTGTCCACTGACAGAACAGATTTCGAAAACTGTATTGTTTGATTTAGTTAAACATGGAATCACTTTTTGGTGATTATAAAAGTTATGTAGTGCTTTTGCTGAGCTTTTCAAAAAGTCTTGGATCACTCTTCTTGGTGATCTGAAGATTAAGTTATGGATGTTTAAAGTCTGAAGACTGAATCTGTCCAATTCTGGACAGCAAAGCCTTCTAGTGTCTTTTGTCCTTAGTTAAATATTGAATCACCTTGATATGTTTATAAATTATATGTAGACAATTTTATTACCTTTCCAGAAAGTCTAGGATCGCTTTGTTTGGATGTCTGAATCTGTAGTTGTGAATTTTTGAAGTCGCAAGTCTGAATCTGTCCAAATCTGGACAGAGCTGCTGTGTTTACACAATTCGGCCTTGCTAAGAGTCTAATCATGCTGAGGTAAAAATATCAAAGTTGTAGAACACTTTTTAAGCTTTCCAGAAAATCCTAGTTTGATAATTTTGAACTAATATTTGAAGAGTTATGATTAAAACAAAAACTACTGTGCTGCTGTCCTAAATGTGTTAGAAGTGATTGATTGCTCTACTCTATTGTGTTTGACTTGAGTGATTGCTTGCTTGTTTTGGTTTTAAGTGAATATGAGTAACAATGATAGTAACTAATATAATCAGGTTATATATAAGTAAATAGTACACATCTCACTAAGTTAGTGAACTAAATTGGTTAAGGTCTAATACGTAGCTTAGCTTAATCAACACTTAGCAATGCAGTTATATGTTCGAAGAAACAAAATGATAATGTCTTGTCTTTGCCTTTCTATTAATACTACTAAGTAACCAATGTCATTAAAGTAGTACAATTTGTAATTGTGAATAAACTATCTCCTCATGTGTGTTCTCTGGGGTGTATGCTTGCAGTAGAAGGTTGTGAATGATTGTAAAACCCGATTAAGCAACTATTCCTTTTTAACTAAGTCTGTCTATGTGTAAGTCATCGTAAAATTTATGCGTACTTAACTAGTTTAATAATAAGTAACCAATGAATGATAAAAGTGAACGTGGCGAATGCTTGTACTTATGATGTCGTGTTTGCAATAGATAATTATAGGAAGTGTTTGTGGTTTTCCAGTGATGATTGACTACGTATGCCCGATGACGTATAGATAACTAGTGCTTGCGTACAATTGTCGCAGTGTCTTACAATTTAATGTTTAGTTCGCTACCATCCATTTTGGGATTATCTTGTGATATATTTCATCATATTCATACATATGCATCTTGCATCTCATTTAGGACCGAGACAGGATGATCGTGCAAGTGATGTGGTGCCAACCACAAGATGCAGTCGGTGGACGACCCAAGAAAGGATGGACTTAACCAGTGGATGCTCGCCAAGCGAGCACCTCCCCCAACAAACACTACCTAAGTGTTAAATTAAAGGCAAGCCCCGGTTATATGCATAACCGTTTATATATGCTATTTTACTACACTTAATGTTTGTAGGCTTGTACCGTGCACTTAAGTGTAGGAGTTGCTTGAAACCCTAGTTGCATGAACTCAGGATTCCTTTTGAGATGGATACTAGTATGCTAGGTCGAGTAGTTGCTATGCTAAATCAGGATCTCGGTAGAAGTCGAGTGATTTTTCTAGCACTCGCGCGAGGTCAGGAATTGGTTGTATCCATTTTGATAACAGAATGATGATGGTCTGTTGACACGGATCCATGGGGATGCATGGTCAATGAGACGAAATTGGAATAAGGATTAACGTGCGGATACCTGTGTCAAGCTTTTGAACGTACTAAGCACATGTCGGGAAAAATGGTAACCGATAAACCTAGTACCTGAGTGAAGCCGGGCGCGGACTTTATCCCTCATGCGACCTGAGACTGGGTCTCCCATTCTAGATATGGTGGGTACAAGTGCGGCCACTGCACGGTGGCAGCCAGGGTCAGTGGAGCATTGTATGCCAAGGCGGTGAGGCCTGGACGCGAACGGGGAATCGATGGGGACGGTTGACATGTGTGGGGACGGAGTGCCCTGACATGTCGTGTGTTTAGGTTTACCTTGCAAGGATAAAACTCGATTCGAATCGTCTGCTTCTCGCAGCTAATGAGACTGCTTGATCCATTGTACTGCATTGAGTAATAAGTGGAAATGAGATACTGGCAAAAGATGTTGATTGATATAATGTTTGATATCATGTATGAATAGATAGGTTCTCATCTAGTCTAAGTTATTATTCTAGAACTTGAAAAGCTAAAACTTGATGTTAGACTCAGCTAGTGCTTTTGGCAAACCAAACCCCTCAGCCAAACAGCTGCATGTCTAGAGGTAGAGGAGTAGACTCCTCACACCGGGTAAGTCTAGCTGAGTATTAGTATACTCAGCCTTGCTTGTGGCATAATTTTTGCAGGTACCTCCTTGATTTGGTTGATGGTGTGACTTAGCCTTCATCCCTGCCACCGGGATAGACGGTTGAGTGGGTTACTGTTTCCGCAGGAGAGGACCAGGAGGAGTAGCGTGGCCAGGCTTCGCCATGATACTCGGTTTTCTCCGTTAGTTATTTCCGCTGCACTAAAAACTATTGTTACTGCTTTTGAAACTCCGATAATGTAATCACTATTAATACTTCTTAAATTTGTGGTATTATGCTTTATTGTATTTCTCTGTGCCTCACCTTCGAGTGAGCTAGTGGTATTCGATCCTGGATAAGTGGCTTTATCGGACTAGATCCGAGGGACTGACGGGTTATTCCAATTTAAGTGCGTCGTTGCCCCTAAGACGAGATTTGGGCACTCACGCTGGAATAATTCGGGCGGTTCCGCCACACTGCCCCTTTGTCGCCTCTCCGCGAGGAGGAAGGGGGGATGCGTCATGCTACCCTCGATGGGTGACGAGCAGGACATTTCCATTGAGCTGTTATCAGGTAATCCCAGCGGGGTCCAAGCTCCTTTCGATTAGAGTCGGCTAGTGGTCTAAAGACACACCCCAAAAGATACCTGCGGGTGATTTGCCTGGTCCTAAACCCGTTTGATGGGGTCTGAGGGCTCGATGCCTCCCTATGATGCGATACCATTACGAATCGCTCCCGAGGGTCTCGTATATGTCTTAAGGTACCTCGGGTCGCAACCCAAACTAGGGCCAGAGCCTTGGCGTACTAAGGCAGTTTTTTCGAACCCTGCCAAGGGTCGAACCTTCGACCCTCTAAACAATATTCTTTCTTGCCCTTTTCCTTCCAAGGTGAGTTTCCTGAGGCAGAAGACACCTTCTTCTGGTTTGTTGCTTCCTTTCCGAGGTGAGTTGCCTGAGGCAGATGACGCCTTCCTCCGTTAACTGATGAGAGGATAAAGGACGAAGCGACAGAGGGTAGAGGGCGTACCTTTTAATGTGGGATACGAAACAGCAGTTTAGCGTGTTTTTTAGGAGGGACACGACCATTTAATGCGACGAGATGTCCTGTCGGTCAGCCGACCGTTTGAAGCGCGCGTGCGCGCGGGATTCAAAACGATCGCTATCCAGCCGTTACAACTCGCGCCTCGGTGGCTTCGCCCATTCCCATATAAAGTCGACTGAGACGGAGGTTTCGGACTGTTACCTTTGCCGCTTTAGCCTTCCTACTTTCATATGTCATTTTCACCTCCTGTAAAAGAGCCTTTCGTCTTCCCCCGCCTTCTTCCTCTGTTCCGATGGCTGAGAAGATCTGTGTTCTTCCTCCTCACGACTCGTGGCTCATATCCTCCGTCACCAACGAGGATTTGGAGGCGCTAGTTGAGGTCCGTCTGCTCCGCCCCCGCTCCTTTGGCTTGTAGCCTGAGTGGTTTGCGCCGAGCGATGAGCAGATGCCGGACCCGCCCGCGGGCTACATAGTGAGCTTCACCTCGTTCCATGAACGGGGGTTTGGAATTGTGGCGAGCCGCTTCATGCGGGCTCTACTGCACTACTATGGGGTGGAGCTGTAAAACTTCAACCCCAACTCCATCGCTTAGGCGGCCATCTTCACCACCGTCTGTGAGGGGTATCTAGGATTGAGCCCCATTGGGACCTGTGGCTCCGCCTCTTCCGTGTGGTTCCCTTCTCTCTACCCAGCGAGGTGAGGAGGGTGCGCCACGCCATTCGGGCTGGCGGCTGCAAGCTTCAACTATGCTCGGGCCAGGCACAATTGTACATCCCTGCCACCCTCACCTCGTCGAATAAGGGATGGTAGAGTCGGTGGTTCTACCTCCGCAACGATGATGGGCAGCTACCAGCGTTCACGCACCATGTCGTCCTTGGAGCGAAAGAGCGATGGAGGTGGGGCCTGCCTCGGGAGATCCAGACCCACCTGAAGTCGCTGCTGGAGGCCCTACGGAAGCTTTGGGACCATGGTCTCACCGCGGCTGGAGTTGTCGCGGCCTTCCATCGGTGGCGGGTTCTGCCGCTGGCCGGCCGTCGGCTCCGCCTAGACGAGATGATGCCTGAGGCCTCCGTGGAAAGCTTCCATATTGCCTCAGCCATCCTCCCCACTGACGAACTTCTCCGGTGGGTGAAGGGAACGATAGGGAAGGCAGATTACTCCGTCGTGGTGTCGATGCGCCCCGAGCAGGGTTACGTGTCCCTGGTGAGTCCCCTATTTTTGTCTATGTTTTTCGGGTTTTTTTCCTCTTCTCGTATTACCTTCTCATCTGCTCTATAGGGGTTGCGTGGCTTCCGGACCGCCCGATCCTCGGCACCAGAGGAAGCGGCTACCAAGGAGGTGCGTCGGCTGGCGGCCGAGGCAAAGAAGAAGAAGAAGGACGAGGAGAAGAAGCACGTCTGCAAGAAGATGTTGACCCGCGATTTGCTGGAAAAGCACCGCAGAGTGCAGGAGAGGGAGGGGCTTCCTCTCGAGGCCTCTCCCAGCACTAAGGAGGAGGAGGACGACAACGATGATGAGTGGATGGAGGTCCGCATGGGCTTCTGCCCCAAGGCTGGGCCTGGGTCCGCTGGCCTCGGTGCGCCCCTCTGGTGGCACGGTCCCATCCGTGTAGTGGCCGACAGTGTCCCTGTCTAGGGCGCGGGCCTCAGCCGAGCCTGCCCTCGTCCTTGCCTCCATGGAAGAGGCAGGGGCCATGGAGGGGGAAGTTGCCCCTCTCCCTGAAGAAGTCGTGGGGGCGCCTACGGGTGCGCAGGCCGGAACCCCTCCGCAGCCTACCGCTGCGGGGAACACGGAGGAGGGGCTCATCACCCCCCTCATGCAGTCATTCCGGAAGTGGTCCCGACAATCGTTTCGCCCCCGATCCCTGCACTGGAGCTTGTAGAAGAGAGGGCCACCACCCTGTTGCCTACGTCTGTAGAGAGGCAGCAAGGGCTGGGGAGCTGGAGGCTGAGGCCTTCCGCCATGCCCGTCTCCGGGCGAGTTGTCGAAATAAGAGAACGTCTTGCGTGTAAGACCTTTCTCTGGCTATCGTTTTGTCCTTAGCTCCAAATGTCAAGCCAACACGTCGATCTTTACTGCCACTAAGGCAGTGAAGCGCAGTGCTAGGACATATGCGGGGGCCTCGCCCCGCCCCGCCCCCCGTATGCCCAAGAGACACCTCAGGAGGGCGCTGAGGTGGCTGTGCCTACTCCTGGGGCGCCAGTTGAGCCCGACACCGCCACGACCGAGGTGGCTCCCTCACACCCCGCGTCACCGACGGAGGCCATCATCGTCTCCTCTAAGGATGAGGCGGGGGCGGGTGGTGCTGCGCCGGCGTCGCCCACGGTCTCCGACCTCTTACGCGCCATTCTCGACGCCCACAAAGTTGTGCTGAGCTCGGGGGCAGGGTGCACCGAGGAGGCCAGTTCCTTGGAGCCGCCCAGGATGGTACTCGATGGGGGACTGCTCGGTGACGAGATCATCATCGAGCCCCCTCTCTCAGAGGGTAGCGGTGACCTTGTTCGCGTCGTGCCAGACCCCTCGATATGGGGAGGGCCGACCCTGGCGTGGATGTCCACCGAGGGTGGCCCATACTTCATCCTCGACGACCTCGAGGAGCGGGAGTTCTGGGATGAGTTGAGGGCGGTGACCCAGGTAAGGGTGTTGCTTCCTTTCATTGTAGGAATTTCTTTGTCCCTTGGTAGCGTAATGACGAGAGTTCTGCTCCTCCTGTAGGAGCTGATGATGAGGTCAATGTTCAAATCCATCTTCGTTCGCCGCGAACGGGATGTCTGGGCCACGTTGCAGCGCCATCGAGCCATGCTTCTTTGCTCCAACGAGCAGCTAACATGGAGGAGCGCCGAAGTGACGGACCTGACGTCTCAGTGCGAGGAGTTGAAGGAAGAGGGAGCGGCCAACCGCAAGGAGGTATGTCGGCTAAGGGATGAAGTCCACGACCTGAAGGTGAACCGTCACGAGGAGGAGCTGCGGCAGGTGAAGGAGAGCCTTCAGGTGGTGACGGTGGAGCAGGACAAGGCTTCCCTCCACGTCGACTCCCTCTCCAAGTCCCTGGAGGATGAACGGTCCAAGGGCCTGGCCTTGAACGCCCGGATAGGAGGTATCTTGTCAAGGCCTTGTTTTGTTTTTTGTTCGATTTCTTACCTTAGCCCCGGTTTGATGTCCTCATCAACTTTTTAGCCCTCGAGAAGGATCTGGAGGCTATAGCCTAGACATATCGGACCCTATCCTGGACCGTGGAGCAGAAGGGGAAGGAGCTGAGAGAGTTGTCCGACACGGTGGCGGACCTCTTTCGGGATCTTGATGTGGTGGACGTCCCTCAGATTGGACCCCGCGACCCCCCATGCAAGCCCTGAGTGGCTACGTACAAGGTGAGCTCCGCGACGCGCGTCCACCTCGGGGTGAAGCGGGCCCTCGCCGTGGTCGCCTCCCACTATGAGATCTATATCGAGCTGGTGTGCGAGGGCTATGTTCTCCCCGACGAGCCCGAGCTTGTCGTCGCCGAGATGCGGAGGCTAAACGACACTGTCGAGGGGTCGGGGACATTGTTGGCCCGCCACTTCGAGGTCGAGGAGGATCCTCCTCCCCCTCACCAATCACTATCGTGCCCCCTGCCAGACCTCCTTCGACCGCATGAACCTAGTCATCGCCCTACGGGGAATTTCTGAAATATATGCTAAGAACTTAGTTGACTCTGGATATCAAGTTTTCGTTGTTTGTTGTGTGGGTTTTTCGCTGTTTGGTGCATGTTGCTTTAGTCCTACTACGGTGTCCCCGTCGGACGTAAGTTACCCTTTAGGGAGGGAATAGTGAGTGAGGAAACTGTATCCCTGAGGCGTAGGTGTTCCTGTGGCTTGGCTATTTTTCCTTAGTCGGGACGTCCTCCGTTCCTAAGGGTTTTCGCGTTACGACTAGGGTGAGGCTATGAATCGTGTTCGTTTTTCAAAATTGTGAGAAAAAAGACAACACAGAGGAGGGGTTCCCCTTGCTAGCCCCCGAGGGAGGCTCGGTTTTGAAAGTAAGGCCGAGCCTCTCTTGAGAGCTATTCTTTATTAAACATAGAGAACATAGTACAAATACGTTTGTATGCCTAGGGATAAAAACGACGTAGTTGTTCTATATTCCACGCATTATCATAGACTTCTCCTTCCTCGTTACAGAGCTTGTATGTTTCTGGCTTCAGCACCTTGGCGATGCTGAAGGATCCTTCCCAAGGAGGAGTGAGCTTGTGGCGCCCTCGGTTGTATTGCTGTAACTGAAGCACCAGGTCGCCTTCTTGGAATCCTTGGGGTCGGACATGCCTCTCATGGTAGCGCTGAAGGGACTGTTGGTATTTTACCGAATGAACGAGTGCTACGTCCCGAGCTTCCTCCAGCTGGTCAAGCGAATCTTCATGGCTGACTTGGTTGTTGCGTTTGCTATATGCCTGTAGCCTCGGGTGTAAGGAAAATGGACCCTGGGCCATTTAGCTCAATAGGTTTTGGTGTTTGATGATCAACATAACCTGTGGACTAATGTATTTCCAAGTGCTTGTGTGTTGTAGTTCACAGGATGCGAAGTGGATTGGACTGAGGCTCTGAGGATGCAACACCTTAAAGAAGACATTATAAGACCCATAGAAGACATTAAAAAAGTCATATTTAAGACACTTTATACGTGCTAAGAGTCCAACACATCAAGAAGTAGAAGTGAGATACAAAGCTACAAAACAAAAGTGAAGTTGACAAAGTTGAGAGGAAGGGCTGACTGAATTGGAAGTGTTTCACAAAACAAAAGTGAAGTTGGCAAAGTTGAGAGGAAGAGCAAAGGCAAGGTGCTCACAAGTGTGAAGACTTGGGATGACTCTTCTAGCGAAGAAGAAGCCCCAAGGACGCACAGCCACCGGTCTTCATCACGTTCATCACGGTCATCACACAAATGCCTTATGGCAAGAGGTAAAATGAGTATTCCATCCTCTAGTGATGATAGCAGTAGTGATAATGAAGGTGAGAGAAATCCCTCCATAGATGAGCTTGTGTAAGTCGTTAAATTTTTCCAGGATGTTTGCACTAAGTAAAAGGCTCAACTTAAAACTTTGAAAAATAAGTTGATTAGCTCTCAAAATGATTATAAAGGTTTGCTAGAAAATTTTGAAACATTTGAAAATTTGAATTGTGAGCTATCAACTAAAATTGAGCAATTAGAGTCTAGTGCTTCATCCACAGCTACCAATGATGGCCTTATTAAAAAGAATGAAAACTTAAGGCTAAGTTATCTAGCTCTCAAGAAGCTATTGAAATTTGCTAGGGAAAATGGAAATTCTTAGCATACACAATAATGAGCTAACTACTAAGATAGAAAACATTGGTAGCACCCTAGGAGCATCTTTAGTTGAAATTCTTGAAATTATTAAGAAAGATGCTTCTACTTCTTGTTTTGATTTAATTGATGATTCTAATCCCTGCAACCAAGTTCTTTGAGAATATTGCTGTAGAAACATGTTCAAATGAGGTTGCAATGGAGAATTAGCAATTAAAGCAAGAGGTGGCTCTCCTTGGGAAGGCTTTGTACAACATAAAAGGCAAAGCCAAACAAATCCGACCTTCACAGGATAACACCACTGTGGGAGTGAACAAGCATGTGGAGGGAAAAATCGTGATTTGTAGGCTATGCCACAAGGAAGGCCACAAGTCTTTCTAATGCAAGGCGCAGACCGGGGGTGAACAAAAGCAAAAGCTCAAGCAAAAGCCAACAAGCAAAATCCCCAACACCTACATCAACAAGGTGGACAAAAAGGCTGCTACACCATATTTGATCAAGAAGAAAAAGAATAGAAAGGTGATAGAAATCAAGGCCAATAAGCGAGCCAACAAAGTAAAAAAGGCCAAACGCATCTGGGTGCCAAAGGAAATAATTTCAACCATGAAAAGCACCAAGAAGGTTTGGATCCTGAAAGGGAAGTGAGGAGTCCGAAGGATGTCGAGGAATTTGGAGACTTGGCAAATTTGGGATGTATATCATGGGATGCATCATAGTGAATCAAGTATTGCCAAGTGGGTTAGTGTATAGTTTGGACCCAAATTCCCCACCCATGACTAAGGTAACTTGATTTATAGTATTTCCTGTTTTTAGATATGCGTATCTATTCTCTTATATCTAGTTGTACCTTTCATACCTAGTATTACAATTGGTATTTACTTTTGATTAGAAATGCATGCATACTAAGCAAATCATATGGTAGGATTGCTCACTTTCAATTCATACTCTTAAGCAAACCTACATGGTTTAAAATGAAAAGCACGGTACATAGCTTATTTAACATTACAAAGTAAATGATACATCAATTGATATTTTGAAATACTATAAGTGGTATAATGCTTCAATTATGCTTCAATTGGTATCATTTAACTTATATGCGCCAAAGCTTGGATTATAGATAATTTGCCCCTCTTGATATCATATCAAAGTGCATATCTCCTACAAGTATTCAAAACTTGTATGCACACTTTCGGGAGGATGTTACTCTATAATCTAAGTCCTTGATACTAATACCGCTTTCAAGTCTATTATTTGTAGTAGTCTCATTGAAAGGAAAATGGAGTCCCCGGAGATAGACAACAAGCTTCCACTGCAAATCTACAAGAATTCTTATGTCTCACAAGCCTGCCATTGGTCTTCAATTGGTCTGCCATTGACTTTCAATTGGTATATTTGAGACTACATTTAGTATCATTTACATGTCTTCTCCAATATTTGATTAGACTATATTTCATATCTCATACTTCCCATGTTGCTATAAATGCATATATTGTTGACTCATGTTTTGTTACCTATGCATAAGGTAAGTTAGTCTATTCAAATCATGTCTTGCACCTCCATTTCTCACATGCTTTTTCCTAAGTAGAAGATCACTGTCAGGGGGAGTATTTCTTCGTTTCTAAAGGGGGAGAAAATTCTTTCTAAAGGAGAACACTCATTTAGGGGGAGTAACAATATTGTGCTTCAATTGGTATTAATTGTCAAATCCTTTATGAGGGCAAGTCTTATTTGCTTCCTACATGCTTTTTAATGTCTTCCTTTTTGGTGGTTGATGCCAAAGGGGGAGAAATTGTAGGGACCAAAGCAATAAAATGTTATCAAACACCAAACACCACCAATTTAAAACTTTAATTCTTCAAGTGGTTTTGGTTCTTTGGTATAAAACAGGAAGTAAGTGAATTATGGAGTTAGGGGAGGCTTAAGTCCATAATCTCACTCTATGGGGACAATCATCCATCCTAGCAAGTAGGTTGCATATTTTCATTCAAATGTTTGTTATATTTGCTTGCTTTGGTTGTGTTGTCATCAATCGCCAAAAAGGGGGAGATTGTAAGGAAAATATACCCCGAGCCATTTAGCTCAATAGGTTTTGGTGTTTGATGATCAACATAACATGTGGACTAATGTATTTCCCAAGTGTTTGTGTGTTGTAGTTCACAAGATGTGAAGTGGATTGGACTGAGAGTCTGAGGATGCAACACCTTAAAGAAGACATTATAAGAACCATAGAAGACATTACAAAGTCATATTGAAGACAATTTATACATGCTAAGAGTCCAACACATCAAGAAGTAGAAGTGAGATACAAAGCTACAAAACAAAAGTGAAGTTGACAAAGTTGAGAGGAAGGGCTGACTGAATTGGAAGTGTTTCACAAAATTAAATCTACTCAAACTGACATGGTTCAACTCTTAGATGTAGATAATTTTATAAGCTTTCCAAAAAGTCCAAGATCATCAAAATTGGAGTTCGGAGCTAAATGTTATGCCCACAATACAAAGTCGGAATTGCTGAAAAAAACTGCAGCAGCATATGAGATGTCCGGTGGGCCAAATTTGCTCAAACTGGTATGTCTTTAACTATGGGATGTAGAGAATTTCATAAGCTTTCCAAAAAGTACAAGATCATCGAAATCGGAGTTCGGAGCTAAAAGTTATGGCCAAAATACGACAAGCGAGCATGGGCTGTCCAGTGCGCCATCTTCGGAAGCTCCAACGACTACCTTTAACGGCTAGTACACGTGGCATGTTCGGTGCACCTATCTGGTGTGCCGCAGAAAGCTGCAGAACTGCTTTCCAACGACTATATTTGAGTTGAGCCCATATATACTTCACCCAACCGCCCATTTCGAGGTGTGGGAGCCCAAGAGGCATACCAAGGCACATAGTTCACATTTCCAAGAGCTCATACACCCAAGTGCTTAATAGAATCGCTCGGTGATTAGCGTAGGTGCTTTGCGAAGTGCTTAGGTTAGTTTGACCGCTCTAGCGCTTGCTCTAGGTGAATCCTAATTAGTTGAGTGAGTTTAGATAAACCACACAACCCCTCAGCTCTTGCACGATCCGTTGTAATTGTACCGAGTGGGGCGAAAGTCTTGTGAGACTGAGACAACCACGTTTGTGTCATAGCCACCACCGTATACCAGAGGGAACGAGGCTCACGATGTTTTCAGCCAGAAGCTCAATAGTGGAGACGACGGGGAGCGTCCAAGAGGAGCCGGAAGCGGAGCACCACTTGCACATGGAGAAGGCCCGTGGCTCTCTACGGAGTTACTCGACCGAGGTGCTTGGCCCTCGCGTGGGCTTCCCTTTGTGTAGAGGCACCAACGAAGATTAGTCGGGACCTTGCGCGGTTCCGGATACCTCGGTAAAAATACCGGCGTCATCCACGAGAGTTTGCATCTCTACCTTCTCTTTAGCTTCAGCATTTACATTAAGCATTAAGTTTCAACCTTGTCTTTCTAGTTAGATTGTATATGTTGAAACTTAACTTTTGTGGTAGAGATAGCAACACTTAGACAAAACCTAGTTTGCACATTATGAATTGATTATTTGCATAGGTTTTGCTCTAGGGATTTAATTGTGGCCTTGTTTAGTGAAAGTTTTAGAAGTCCTAATTCACCCCCTCTTAGGCGTCACCCGTTCCCTTCATCGAGGGACTATACTCTAGGTCGGTGGGTAAGACAGCCTCGGCCCCATAGACCAGGAAGAACAGTGTGAATCTCGTGGCTCGGAGTTGTCCTAAAACTCTAGATCACTGAGGGGAGCTCGGCGAGCCACCGCTGCCAAACTTGTTTAGATCATTGAAGATCCTCGGCTTTAGGCTCTGCAGGATCATGTGAAAGTTGCCTAGAGGGGGGTGAATAGGCAAGTTAAAACTTTTTCAACAAAAACTAGAAACAAACTGGGTAAAATCAGTTCAACCGGTGTCAAAACCGGTTCAACTGGTTTGCACGAGCTCAACTAAATGATGAGATATAAAACTGAATTGATCTCAAAATTCACCCAGTTATATTTGGAAATGAGATGTCCTAGATGACCCACAGGGTTCAAATTAGTAGATCTGAGAAGGGCACTTCTCAAGATCCACACACCAAAAAGATATGAACAATTATTTCACAGAATGGTGAGAGAACGAAGAACACGAACAAACACAATTAACAAGAACACAAGAGACACAATATTTATCCTGAGGTTCGGTCACACCACAAAAGGTGCCCTACTTCCTCGCTGAGGCGCACACAAAGAGTCGGGTCTCTTTCAACCCTAATCCTCCCTTCACCGACCACAAAGGTCAAGCCCACACACTAACTTTTGCTCAAACGAGCGGATAATACAAACTTTCTTGTGGTCTTCCACAAGATTTGGATACTCACAAGCGACACCTAGTCATCTAGGAGCTAGGAGCTCCAAGAGTAATGAATCCACAAAGAACTCGATGTAGTACCAAAGCTCGAAGGAAGAAGAGCAAGAGGGATTTAGAGACGAAGCACAAAAACTGCATCTCTCAAACTCACTCAAAGATTTCTCTCCAAAGATTTGAAATGGGAGAGGCAAGAGATGTGTGTGAGAGAGTGGGAGGTGTTTCTCAAGTTAGAAATGGAGTTCAAATCATGCTCTTTTTTGGGGGAGAGAGGTAGGACTGAGTATATATAGGTGGGGCTTCAAAACTAGTCGTTGGGCTGAATTTTCTTGGAAGGACCAGTCGAACCACCCTAGGGGGCGGTTGAACCGCCCCTGGTCTGACTGGCAGACTGTTGTGCAGTCTGGTCAAGTTGACCAAAACCGGTTGAACCTCTCTGGGGGGCGGTTGAACCACCCCTGGTAGCCTGTCTACCAGTCTGACCAGAGGGGTCAGAGCCCTCATGCACAATATATTTTGAATGCCATGGATAATATGCATGGTTGTTCAATGAAGTCTAAAGGGATGACTTAATCCATGTTATGGTGAGTGTCTAATATAGAAGAATCAAATCCAAATTAACTAGATAGAGAATACGTCACATAGTTTTGGATTGTTGACCATATGATAATATTCATTCATCTTCCAATTGGACTTTTATTTAATAATCAACAATTGATGTATATCCTCAAGTGCTTTTTTTTCCTCAGTGGCTACACAAGTCACAAAAGAGATAAGATTTGAAAATAATATGCACTTGAGCTTCAGTTGTTACCACCCTTGCTACTATCTCCAACTATGATTTATACATTCATTATCGAGCACCCAACTTGATCCATTGAAGGAGTGATCCTGCAAAACAAGTTTAAGCTTCATATCTTGGTACCCAATTTGAATTGGGTCCTTTGAGATTAGTAGTAAGAGCCTTGAGTACCCACACAATCCTTATTGTGGTCTTTCTCTTTATGTAGGCACCCACATATACTTCACAACCATCTTACATGGTTTCAAGTCAATATTTAATCACACAGATAAAATCTAGAGTTAATAATAGGAGCCTTTTCTCCTTTTGTTATATTATTTTCTTTCAAATTGCTCTTCAAGCAACCTATCTTGATCAGTTCCTCGGTCCACAAGCCGTCCCTTGGCCTTCACCTTCGCTTAGTTCCTCGAAGCCCTTTCCTTACTATCTTCACCCTATCAAACCATTCTTGAGTCACATCATATTGAGCATCCACTAAGAGAATCATTTCTTCAATATTGTGAACCTTGCTTGTATGTATTCTAGATATAACTGTTAAGATAAATGAAGCTCTAGTTTGATTCTCATAGAAGCATATATGGACTGATAGTAATATGGTCAAGCCAATTCACGATTCCTCGTATCTTATTCACTTTGGCTTGACCAATCCTCTTAATCACTCAATCCTCTATTCTGATCATATGTATGTAGTGATTTCACACGTCTTGTCCATATATTCAAACCAATAAAGAGATTATATTATATCCATTTGCATTGTCTCACTGGTTATTTAACCTTGTGTTGAATCTTTGTTCATTGATCATTATACACTATTCAAGTATGTTCATCATACTGGCTTTCCTATTCAACACTTAGCAAACTTGTTAGACCTTTAAATGTGTTGTTATCCAAATCAACAAAACTCACAAAAGGGATGAATGCACTTTCATCGTGCCGTTGGCACGTTCCACTTGCCCGTTGGACCTTGGATGAGCCACCACCGACCAATCCACACGGATGTGATGGTTGCTACAGAAGCTGAGAACTTTTTCCCTGTGAACTGGGTTTAGGACGAGGCGGGGGCGTGGCGGCGGCGACATCTTCCTCGATGCGACATTGGACGCCATGTGCCTTTGCTTGCGTGCCTCCGTCGAGGGCTTTGCCAGCGGCCTCCCTCTCCAGAGCTTGTCGTAGATGCTGCAGCCGTTGTTGTTCCTTCTGAGCTTGTTGTGTAGCTCTCAGAGTTGCTCGAGGTGAGCCACGTGGCTCCCAGGAGGAGTCTGGGACCCGCCTAGTTCCACCGCTTCCTGAACGCGTGGTGGAGGCCAGTCACCTTCCCATGGCATGCCGAGGTGATCTCCTTCCTTGGGGATCTCTGAGTGTCGTAGCATGGACTTAGGGTCTCATAGCCCAAAGAAGTCTAAGCCAAAGCTTGGACCATCTTCCTCCTCGGAGTCCAAGCACCTCAAGGGAAAAGGAAGCCCAACATACATTCTGGTGACGGAGCTAGTGTCGAAACTTGGCTGGAAGGGGATGGGGTTGAACACGGACAATTCTCCTGACCCTCACCACGTCTCTCCAAGGAGCGACTGGATCCTCCCGACCCGCGGGTGGGACGACCGGTGCTGCTGGTGCTGCTCGCTAAAAGGCGTGGGGAACTGGTGTTTCCCACACAAGAGGAGGTGGTGCCAAAAAAGTTGTCACTAGTGGTGTTCTAGGTGCAATGCTGGTGTTGGCTAGGTCCCTCGAGAGGGAGTCTATGTCATCTGCCATCCCAGGGGCTCCGCTAGGGCATGGAGTGCCATGAGTGGCACGATCACGGTTGCCCCATCTCTACCTCCTGCGATGAGAAGGGCGAAGACAGGAGCTGGGGCGTTCGAGAGGGACAGACGACCGGAGTATCATGTCATACTCAATGCCGAGTGATATGAACTCCAGGCTCTCGAACCTGGTCACTATCCTAAGCCTGAGTGGATGATGAAAGCCTACCATCTAGAGTCTTGGTGGGAACTGGAAGTGTTTTACGTGACAAGCCCCTACCTGGCGTGCCAACTATCGGTGTTTGGACTAAGGGTCCTAACCAACTAGTAAATAATGCCGCATGACCAGAGTCTAGATGATTGAAACGCCCCAATCCTCTGGGACTCAAATGTGATACAATTACTAGTCCCAGGAGGCTAGTAACCACATTCCTTACTTCAAATAGTATAGAGTTTGAATAAAAGTTGTTACAATACCAGAGTACAAGCTCTAGAGAGCCTGAAATACAAAGCGCAGTAGAAGATAAACTAGCCCAAGCCACAGGCAGAACTGGGTGCAGACACAGCCCCCTCTAGTCGAGCATAGCAGAAAAGAAGTCTTCAGCTGCTAAAAAACATAAATAAATCTGGGTGAATACACTAGGTATTCCGCAAGCCCATCCCGCCCGTAAATAGAAAGGGACCTATATAATACATGCTTTATATGGTGGAGTTGAAGTCACTCTTCTTTTCCAGAGAAAGGCAATACTTTGATGGTTTTTCCCAAAGAAGGAAGTAGCACATTTTCACACTCAACCACCACTGAGCTTCCTGCTCCCGTGGCATTGTTTTTATTTCCAAAAACACACCCACTCACGCATTTCCCTACTCGTGGAGGTTTTTAAAACACTAATTGTCATACCACACTAGACTCGTCCATACCAGTGGACACAGACTATTCGAATAGGTTTGAACTCTACGCAGAGGGATACACTTTACCCACTAGTCCGGCTCTGCGGTCTCATGGCCAATGAGACCTGAATTCAAACCTCTTTCTTTCCTCGCACGTCCTTACCTTAACGGTTATACCGGAAGGAGTCAAGCCACCACCATGTCCAAACCGGACAAAACATTCCCCCTCCTTATCCTCTCGGTGCTCCCCAACCATCATAACCCTGGGGTTTGGACCGTACGAGTTCAGATTGAGTGACTGCCCATACAGTCTCGAGTAGTTGTACTTGTCATGAGTACAGGTAATGAAGGCTGACAAACCGGTCCTTATATGAGGGGACAATCCTTCTGCTCACACCTAACCCAGCTGAGCCATCACCTGAGGCCCTCCCCTAAACCAGGGAGTCTCTGATTATCCCACTCAAAAGGTGATAAGGGTGAATACCCTTCATCATACACTTTTTGAAAACATCGTTTAGTAAAAACACTGCCCTTTTCTCATCCCATATTTTGTACTCAAAAGATATTCTTTAATGCAGGCTATCTCTCTTCTCACAATGCAAAATACCCATCCCTTATTCCCGACTTAGGTAGTGGTAGGAAGAATAGGTAATTTATGCATCAAGGGAAGAATGGACTTGCCTTCATCGAAGTTCTCCTAGCACGAAAGATCTATTTCGGAGGGGTCGGGTTCCTGCCCTTCTTCCGGAGTTACAAATTCCGGAGGATCGGATCCCTCTTCTCCTAGCAAAAAAAATAGGTAATGAACAATACATCAACCATGGTGACTTGGTGGGGTGTTCCAATTCTTAGATATCATTATATTGTGCCCTATAATTTATTTATACTATTTTTGGTGCATAAAATATCAATATATGCATAAATATGTGAGAATGGGAAAAAGAAATGGAAAAAGGAAAAAGAAAAGGGTTTTCTCTGCTAGCTGGGTCGGGGGGAGATTTCGGCCCAGCCAAGAGGGGGAATTTTCCTTTTTCTTTTTCTATTTCTATTTCTTATTTCTATTTCTTTTATCTCCTTTTTCTTTTGAACAAATATTTAGCTATATATTCTTAAGTGCTAAAAAATATATATCCTATGTGAGGTGCTACTAACAATCATGGTGTATGCATATAATGAAATGTCCTATGAGGTGGGGTCTAGGGAATAATCAAGGGGGGCTAGGAGATTAGGGTTTCTAACCTTAGGGTTATATTTTGGGATGTTACAAACCTACCCCACTTAAAGGAATCTCGCCCTTTCAGACTGGGCTTAAGAAAAGGTAAGGGTATTCCCTCCTCAAAGAGTCCTCACTCTCCCAGGTAGCTTCCTCTTCTCCTTCTCTGCTCCACTGAACTTTACAGAGTCTTACTTCTGAGTTGCGGGTCTTTCGGAGTGCCGAGTCAAGAATCTTTACTGGCTTTTCTCGGTACTGAAGATCCTTTTGAATCTGAATTGTCTCTTCTTCGATGAGACTTTTTGGCACTTGCAGGCATTTGCGGAGCTGGGATACGTGAAACACGTTGTGGATATCTGACATTGATTCTGGCAATTCAAGGCGGTATGCTGCGGGTCCTACTCTGCCAATGATAGGATAGGGGCCAACGAACCGTGGAGCTAGCTTTCCTTTCACTTGAAACCTTTTGACTCTGCGCATTGGGGAGACCTTGAGGTAGACGAAGTCTCCATCCTCAAACTTGAGTTCTCTTTGCCTATTGTCTGCATAACTCTTCTGCCGGCTCTGAGCTTCAAGTAATCTTTTGTGGATCAGGGCAACTTTCTCTTCTGCCTCTTTAATGAAGGCATACCCTTCTAGTGTCTTTTCCCCTATGTTAGACCACATTAGAGGGGTCTGGCACTTTCGTCCATACAATGCTTCGAATGGTGACATCTTGATACTGGCCTGGTAGCTGTTGTTATACGAGAACTCTGCATATGGCAAACTAGACTCCCAATTTCTATCAAACGTCAACACACAGGCTCTTAACAAATCCCCGAGGACCTTGTTGACCCTTTCTGTCTAACCATTTGACTGGGGGTGATAGGCGGTGCTGAAGTCTAGCTTGGTGCCCATAGCTTGCTGAAGGCTCATCCAAAATTTTGAGGTGAACTGTGTCCCCCTATCTGACACTATCTTCCATGGAATACCATGGAGTCTGACTATTTCCTTAAGATATATCCAGGCAAGGGTGGCTCCTCCAAAGGTAGTTTTTACTGGGATGAAATGGGCTACCTTGGTAAGACGGTCGATTATCACCCAGATAGAATCGTTCCCTTTTTGGGTCCGAGGCAGTCCGGTTACAAAATCCATACCTATTTCTTCCCACTTCCATTTGGGTACTGGAAGGGGTTGCAGTAGACCTGCAGGCTTCTGATGCTCTTCCTTAGTTCGCTGGCAAGTGTCGCACCGAGCCACATACTGTGCTATCTCTTTCTTCATTCCTCTCCACCAGTATCTGGTCTTGAGGTCTAGGTACATCTTGGTGGTCCCTGGGTGGATAGAGTAGGCTGAGTTGTGAGCTTCGTCAAGCAGAACTTCTCGTGCCTCTCCTTTTGGTACACACAGACGGTTTCTGAACCAAAGGACTCCTTCTTCATCTGTCCTAAAGTCCGGAAGTTATTCTTTGCAATCTCTTTCTATAAGACCTGTTGTCTCAGTGTCTAGGCGTTGAGCCTTGCGTATGAGGTCTTCTAGCATTGGCTTGACTTCTAGGCTGCCATTGTCTCCCAGACATGTATTCAGTTGAGCTGATTCTTTCTTCCAGTCTTCCAAGAAGTTGGTTTCTTTCTTCCCGAAAGGTTTTCGGCTGAGGGCGTCTGTTACCACGTTGGCTTTCCCAGGGTGGTAGTGGATCTCAAGGTCATAATCTTTGATCAATTCTATCCATCTTCGTTGACGGAGGTTGAGGTCTGACTGAGTGAAAATGTACTCAGGCTCTTGTGATCGGTGAACATGTGACATTTGTTCCCAATCAGGTAGTGCCTCCATATTTTTAGGGCATGCACTATGGCTGCCAATTCTGCTCATGCGGCTTGAGTAGGCGCGATGCATAGGCAATGACTTTCTCATTTTGCATAAGTACACACCCTAAACCTTGCCTTGAAGCATCACAGAAGACGATGAAATCCTGATGGATGTCTGGCAGTGTCAAAACGGGTGCGGTTGTGAGCTTCTTCTTTATGATTTGGAGGCTTTCCTCACACTTCGGGGTCCACATAAACTTATTGTCTTTCTTGAGGAGCTCGGTCATAGGTCTTGCTATGCTGGAGAACCCTTTGATAAAACGGTGGTAATATCCTGCCATTCCCAGAAAGCTTCGAACTTCACTAACGTTGGATGGTTGCTTCCATTTGGATACTGCTTCTACCTTGGACGGGTCTACTTCTATTCCTTCTGCAGTCAAGATATGCCCAAGGAAGGCTATCTTTTCTAAACATAATTCACATTTGCTGAGCTTAGCATAGAGTTGATGTGCTCTGAGTCTTTCGAGGACAATCCGGAGGTGATGCTCATGATCTTCGTGACTCTTGGAGTAGATAAGGTGTCGTCAATGAAGACTACGACAAACTTATCTAGCTCTTCAATAAATACCATATTCATGAGATTCATGAAAAAGGCGGGTGCGTTGGTTAGTCCGAAGGGCATTACTGTGAACTCATATTGTTCGTACCGGGTGACAAATGCAGTCTTCTGAATGTCTGCTTCCTTGATTCTCAGCTGGTGATATTCTGACCTTAGGTCTATCTTGGAGAAATATTTGGCCCCTTCAAGCTAGTCGAAGAGGTCATCGATCCGAGGTAGTGGATACTTGTTTTTGATTGTAACCTCATTCAAGGATCGGTAATCAATACACATCCTCATACTTCCATCCTTTTTGGTGACGAAAAGGACTGGTGCTCCCCAAGGAGATGAGCTATGACGAATGTACCCTTTCTGTTGAAGTTCTGCGATCTGGAGTTTTAGTTCCGCTAATTTGGTGGGAGCCATGCGGTATGGTCTCTTTGCGATGGGTGCAGTGCCGGGAATTAGATCAATGTAGAACTCTACTTCTCTTTCTGGCGGCATTCCTAGCAATTCTTCTGAGAATACATCCATGAATTCTTCTACTATAGATATGCTTTCTGCTGCTAGGTTAAACACCATTGGATCCTAGGCGGGTGGCTGAGCCTGACATGAAACTGACTTTCCTTGGTGGTCAGTGAGAAGAACAGTCTTATTTGCACAACTTATGATGCCCTTGTGTTTGGTTAACCAATCCATTCCTAAGATCACATCAATCCCTTGGGATAGCAAGACGGTAAGTCTGCAAAGAACACTACCCCACTTAAAAGAATTCTGACTTGGGAGCATTTGAGCTAGCATAGAAGGTCTGACCCTAGGGTTTGGGTGACCAAGGGAATTTCTAGGTGTGTAGAGGGAATGCCATGCTTTTCCACAAAACTAATGGCTATGAAAGAATGAGATGCTCCTAAATCAAAAAGTACATTAGCGGGAGTAAATTCAACTAGGAACTCACCGAGCACTACTCCCGGAGCTTGCTGAGCCTCTTGAGCGTCGACGTGGTTTACTCGTGCCCTGCCATGATACTGGGTCTTGCTCTGCTAGCTGTTGGAGGAGGGTGCCTTGGAGGCGGGTGCTGGGGCATTCTTGGGGCCATTCACCGAGTTGGAGTAAGTAGGCCTTGATGCCTTCAACTGGGGGAAGTTATTCTTGTAGTGACTGGGGTCTCCGCAGTGCCAACAGGAATTAGCTGGTGGTTGGTTGCTTGCAACGAAGGGGGCCTGAAAGGGGCTTTGACCCTACTGACTGAAACGTGATAGAGTGGGTCCAGCTAGCTTATTGAAGCTTGGTCCCTTGGGTGGAAACCCAAAGGATCAAATTCTCTGGTGCCTGTCTTGCTGCTAAGCTTGGAGGACTTGGAATTTTCTCTTGAGGTGACCTTTTTCTTCTTCCCTTGCCTTTTCCACTTGTATGGCCTTGTTTGAGAAGTGCGAGAAGCTGAGGAAATCTTGGCTGGCAAGGATAGTCTTGAGTTCTGGTCTTAGCCCTTTCAAGAAGCGGGCCATCTTCTTGGCTTCTGTGCTGACGTCGTTAGGTGCATAGCGAGCCAATTCTGTGAATTTGTGCACGTACTCACTGACAGATCTTCCACCTTAAGTTAGTTCTCGAAATTCATCTTCCTTGAGCTGAACGATCCCCTGGGGCACATGATATTCTCGGAAAGCAGCTTCAAATTCTGCCCAGGTAGCATATCTGACGGCAGCGCTGAAGGTATCCCACCAGGATAGGGCCATCCCGGAAAATTGATGAGCAGCCAGGTAAATACGCTGGTTCTCAGGGCATCCGATGGCTTCTAACTTCCTTTTTATTGTGCGCAGCCAGTCATCAGCGTCGAGCGGGTTGCTGGATCTAGCGAATGTGGGAGGCTTGAGTCTTAGAAAATCTCCCATCCTGTCCTGAGGCCTTCCACCATTCGGGCGCTGGTTCTCAAGGCTTCTGGTGAGGACTTCAATGAGTCGGGTTTGGTTGGCCAGAACTTGCGCTAAATCTAATGGCAGCTCTGGAGGTGCGGGGAGGTGGGTCTCACTCCCTTCTCCACCGGCTTCTCCTTCAGCTCCTAGGGGAAACCTTGCTCCAATCCCAGAGGCGGTAGGCGTGGTTTTATCTGAAGCCATCTACCAGGGGGAGAGAATTACTACTATGCACATGCCAATTTTTTTCTTCAACCATGTTATTTTATTCATCACACAAGTTTATTACAAGCATACAGTTACCACAAGTCACACTACACGCGAGTGCTCTCTAAGGTGTTTCCGAACTCCCTTTCTAAAGTGTCCCCAAATTCCTTGAGAAGGTCGTCAAGGCTAGCTAGGGACATATCCTCAACGTCTGACAAGTTTTCTATCCTGGAGGGAGACAGTGCTGGTGGGGCTTCCTTTTTCTGCTCAGTCTAGCATCCTTGGCTCTTAGTCCTCTTCTGGATCTTCTTAGTGGGGGCGAGCTTCTTTAACTTCTTATCGTAATCCATCTTCAGGGTTCGGTAGGTTTCACAAGTATTGGCCTCTTCACCTTCTGCTATTTCGAGACTTTCTTGGAGGGACGCCTTCTCCTTTTTAAGTTCCTTGACCTGTTGCTCTAAGCTTTCCACCCAGGAGTTTAGGTGGGTGCAGTGGGATAAAAGGTCGTCGTAGTGGTTATCAAGTGTGTGGAGATATCCGGCCATATAGACTATGGTGGGGTCATCTTCAGTAGGATCTCTTCCTGATAGGGCCTGAAGTCTTTTCCTCCAGGTAGGGGTATTCTTGTTGCTAGGTGGAAAGTAACGAAGGGGGGTCTCAAAGACTTCCCTGCTGTAGTTTTGGCATAGCTGTCGGAGGGCTTTTCGGGCAACATTTTGGCAAGTGTCTGGGAAGCGGTGTCCGGTGAAGGTGACTTGGAACGGAGGGTGGTTCGGGTAGTTTCGGCTTTCTCCCAGGTAGACTGCCATAGAGCACTTCTCAGTTCCATTCTCGCGGTATTCTTTCCAGACGTACTCTAGCTTCTTACGGATAGGGATGGCAGCGGGTCGGGTTGTGTTCGGGTCTGATAATACCCGACCCGATATCATACCCGACCCTTATACAAATATCCATACCCACCAAGTCAATCGGGTAAAAAATTGGACCCGTACCCACCGGGTGTCCGTTGGGTATCGGGTATCCGGTGGATATGGTACTGTAAAATATAAATCTGCATGCAAATTGATGAACAACACAGTTTCTTGGGTATCCGTCTCTTGGGTTGCTGCATCAGATGGAGTGGTATCTCTAGAGCTACCAACATCAGCAGGAGCTGCTCCTATACCACTGTGACGACTGCTACTGTCTTGTGGAGTTGACATTGGATTTGGGCTTCTAACTGAGTACTGGGCTACTGACTGAGTACCTGAGGGTCCGACGGCAGACGGCGCAGGCGCGCAGGCACAGCTCGGGGACGTCGGTCGGGCCTAGGGCCCGGGGACGCCGCAGGTTGGGGACGGTCGTCGGTCGCAGACTCGTAGTCGCAGTCGCAGCTTGGGGACGGTCGCTGGTCGCAGCCGCGCAGGCGTAGCTCGACCGCTCGGGGCAGCGTCGCAGCGGAGCAGCGGGCTGAAGCCTAAAGACTGGCCGACTGGTGGTCGTCCTGGGCAGCGGGGAAGCGGGCTGCTGCCTGCTGGGCGAGGGCGCGAGGCTGGGGCCTGGGGCCTGGCCGCCGCTTGGGAGCCTGGGCAGGGGCGCGCGGCTGGGGGCCTGGGACTGCCGCAGTGCCACGTGCCGGCGTGGTCGCGTGGGGCGCTGGGGTCCTGGCCTCCAGGGAAGGCTGGGACGACTGGGAGTGGCGGCTGGGGTAGTGAGGTGGGCGGCCGGACGGCTGGGAAGGGAAGGGAGTAGGGAATTTAGGGAGTTAGGGTTAGCGGTTCAGTGATTTAACCTTTGGGCTTCTTTTTCATGGGCCACAAAAACACAATTCGGGTATCCAGTGGATATCCATGGGTAAAACATAATATCCGTACCCTACCCGACGTATTTCGGGTACCCGACCCGATAGTATCCACGGGTAAAATTTCAAACCCGAATCCATGTCCACCGGGTACGAAACCCGTGGGTATCCATACCCACGGGTCCAATTGCCATCCCTACTTGCGGATCCACATGCGAAGCGCGCAACTCCACAAAAGGTGAGGGAATCCTTCCACCTCTAAGCAGTAGGATGTCCTAATGACCAAGGAGCCTTCCATCTGGTAGAAGAAAAGAAGGGTCTATTAATATCGGGGAAAGGAGAGAGGATTTTTCTTAAAGGTAAGAGGTCTTTTCTTTTTAAGGCAAACTTTTAAGGTCGGGGCTGCGATCTACAGCCAGTCATATGGCTCTGATACCACCTGAAGCGCCCCAATCCTCTGGGACTCAAATGTGATATAATTACTAGTCCCAGGAGGCTAGTAACCACATTCCTTACTTCAAATAGTACAGAGTTTTAATAAAAGTTGTTACAATACCAGAGTACAAGCTCTAGAGAGCCTGGAATACAAAGCGTAGTAGAAGATAAACTAGCCCAAGCCACAGGTAGAACTGGGTGCAGACATAGCCCCCTCTAGTCGAGCATAGCAGAAAAGAAGTCTTCAGCTGCTGAAAAACATAAATAAATCTGGGTGAATACGCTAGGTATTCAGCAAGCCCATCCCGCCCGTAAAGAGAAAGGGACCTATATAATACATGATTTATATGGTGGAGTTGAAGTCACTCTTCTTTTCTAGAGAAAGGCAATACTTTGATGGTTTTTCCCAAAGAAGGAAGTAGCACATTTTCACACTCAACCACCACTGAGCTTCCTGCTCCCGTGGCATTGTTTTTATTTCCAAAAACACACCCACTCATGCATTTCCCTACTCGTGGAGGTTTTTAAAACACTAATTATCATACCACACCAGACTCGTCCAAAATAGTGGACACGGACTATTCGAATAGGTTTGAACTCTGCGCAGAGGGGTACACTTTACCCACTAGTCCGGCTCTGCGGTCTCATGGCCAATGAGACCTGAATCCAAACCTCTTGCTTTCCTCGCACGTCCTTACCTTAACAGTTTACCGGAAGGAGTCAGGCCACCACCATGTCCAAACCAGACAAAATATTCCCCCTCCTTATCCTCCCGGTGCTCCCCAGCCATCATACCCTGGGGTTTGGACCATACGAGTTCAGATTGAATGACTGTCCATACAGTCTCGAGTGGTTGTAATTGTCATGAGTACAGGTAGTGAAGGATGACAAACCAGTCCTTATATGAGGGGACAATCCTTCTGCTCACACCTAACCCGGCTGAGCCATCACCTGAGGCCCTCCCCTAAACCAGGGAGTCCCTGATTATCCCACTCAAAAGGTGATAAGGGTGAATACCCTTCATCATACACTTTTTAAAAACATTGTTTAGTAAAAACACTGCCCTTTTCTCATCTCATATTTTGTACTCAAAATATATTCTTTAATGCGGGCTATCTCTCTTCTCACAATGCAAAATACCCATCCCTTATTCCCGGCTTAGGTAGTGGTAGGAAGAATAGGTAATTTATGCATCAAGGGAAGAATGGACTTGCCTTTGTCGAAGTTCTCCTGGCACGAAAGATCTATTTCGGAGGGGTCAGGTTCCTGCCCTTCTTCCGGAGTTATAAATTCCGGAGGATCGGATCCCTCTTCTCCTAGCAAAAAATAGGTAATAAACAATACATCAACCATGGTGACTTGGTGGGGTGTGCCAATTCTTAGATATTATTATATTGTGCCCTATAATTTATTTAGACTATTTTTGGTGCATAAAATATCAATATATGCATAAATATGTGAGAATAGGAAAAAGAAATGGAAAAAGGAAAAAGAAAAGGGTTTTCTCTGCTAACTGGGCTGGGGGGAGATTTCGGCCCAGCCGAGAGGGGGAATTTCCCTTTTTCTTTTTCTATTTCTATTTCTTTTATATCCTTTTTCTTTTGAACAAATATTTAGCTATATATTCTTAAGTGCTAAAAAATATCCTATGTGAGGTGCTACTAACAATCATGGTGTATGCATATGATGAAATGTCCTATGAGGTGGAGTCTAGGAAATAATCAAGGGGGCTAGGAGATTAGGGTTTCTAACCTTGGGGTTATATTTTGGGATGTTACAATGATGTGCTAGTTGACACAAGCGATTTATCCTGGTTTGGGCAATGCAAAGTCCTACTTCCAGCAGAGGGGGATGAGGCTTATATTACTCGCACCAAGGTGCCTACAATAGAGATTACAAGCACGACGGGAGAGGGGAAGTTCCCAAGTCCCTAGAATGGATTGAGGCAAGTGCCAATATCGAAAACTGGGTGGAGAACTGAGTGTTCGTCTGTGTGTCCTGCTTCTCCGTCCCCCTAGAGGAACTCTACTGCCCTATTTATACACGAAGGGGATGTTCACAGTGAAGCCTAGTGTCATTGTATTCAAAGGAGATATGTCTTGGCACCCTGTAAGCCGACGTGACGGCGCACTACATTGTTGACTTGTGCCCACTGGTTTCCTGCTGGGAACCGATGCAGAGGTCGAGGGGTTGTCCGTACACCTGAGCCCCCGGGGGAGGGGTTGTACATATCGTAGTTGTTGCAACAATGCCAGGGTATGGGCTAAAGGCCTACTTATGGGGTGCGTCAGCATCCTTGTGTGGGATGACGTTGTGATTCCCTGCTGCATTTATCAAGGTCAGAGCCCTGCACGGGAGAGGCAGAAGTCTTCCCGAGGTGTTGGACGAGCCATCCTTTGACGTGTGCCACAGTCGGCGGAGTGCCCGCCCACGGGATTCACGTCGGAGTAGGTGGCCGAGACCGAGCTTGGGTGAGGCGGATATTTCATCCGAGGCCGAACTCAGCGTCGAGCGAGGCAGAGAAATCGCTCGAGGGCCAGACTCGGCGTCAGGCGAGGCGGAGATTGAGCCCGTAGACTGGACTCGGCGTCGAGCGAGGTAGAGATTTGTGCCCGAGGGTCGGTCTGCTCTGCTTGTCGTATTAGATGTCACATCAGGGGATGTCAGGCGGCTTGCACGTACTATAGCGGAGAAGTAATCATGCTGTTGCGCCCAGATGTGATTGTTGTCTTGTTAGCCACTGTGCTTCTGCTGCCACGACGTGGGGTAGGTATGCGCATTAAATGCGAGTGTTCCCTTCATGTCTTCAGGCGCTTTTGTTTTATCTACCGGGAATCAGCTCGGGCGAGACGGATGGAGTGGTGGTGACCTCGGGCGAGGCGGAGTTCTGCCCGAGGTGGGAGACTCTCAGGGAGAAGCCTCATTTTAAGTGGTACCTCGGCTATTTCCCTCAAGGGTTTCGTCCTTAGTTCTCTGAGTGTGTTCTTCGGGGGGGAAATCAAGTATCCGTAATTATCACCCCAACAGGATAGTTCCCCTAATTGCACTATGAATTGGCCTATATGCTCGTTTGTGCTCCTGCTCTTGTCACCCGAAAATTTTATAAATTTGGGTATCTTTGTCTCCTATGGGTATGGTCGTAGTCGAATTAGCTATCATATGGCTTCCAATAAGACAACCCCCATGGGCCATGTTAACTCCGAGTTTGTCTCGGAATGGCCCAACTATCTCTTCTCTCACTATATCAATGACGGACAATGGTAATCCATTACCCCTTTGGTCCAAAGGTGTGGGTGTTAGGGTATCACTATATCACTCCCTTACCCATGGGTTTGGGTTCTGTGGGGCATTAATGCTAGCTCTTGGTGCCCCATATTGAGCGTTAGATTTTTTCGGCCTCCTTGTGGCCAAAAAGAACTCATACCCATGTGTTGGTGGCATCATATGCCATAGGGTAGATAGTAGCTATGCTGGGGTGGGTAGGAGGGTTGCTGGTAATAATTTGTGTCTTGTTCTTCAAACCCTATCTCGGACAGTCTGATGTAGTATCCGAATGGTCCACGCATATGACCGAACGACCCGAGTATGCTGGCTGCCCCTAGCGTGGGTCTCGGAGGTTTGTCGCGGGGGATGGGACCAGCCGCCGCTGGGCCAGACTATTCGGACTTAGGCCAGGACTGTCTGGCCATTCACAGGGGTGTGGATTTTCCCACTCAGGGGGTGGAGGTTGTTGTTGTCCGGTGTAGAAATTCATCGGCTTTCCACAAAGTGGTTAGGACTGTGAGTGTCCATTTGCGGTTGCTGAATCTTGTGCGGCAGCAATGTCGTGCGATGGGAAATTGGGAATAGCAGATTTCTCAAATACACGTTCTTTTGAGATCATTTTGCATACTCCCAACTAATCGTTGTAATTCCTCCCACTGCTCATCTACATAAAACATAAGAGTGTGAACATCGTTGGATTTACTTATATTGAGTGTGAGGGCAGTAGGTCGAATAGATGTAGGTCACATTCCTCATGTCGGATGAGCTTCTGCAGTCGGTCAACCTTGAAATCAGCCAAGAACTTCGCGTCAATCTTCGACATCAATTGTCTTCTATAGTCTTCTAGTCTTTGTAGCACTTCAATCGATAGGTTCTCCATATATGACTCCATGATGTTGCTAGGTGAGATGTCATACTGATTCTTTGGACCGACCATATGGGGCAGATCTATGGTAGGTCACACCTATTTATGGATTTTTATCTAATAAATCTAATATCAGTCGTCCCCAACAGAGTCGCAAAAACATGTTGACGCTGATCTGGCACCAATCACTGTGAGGTGTATCAGTGACGGTGCTCTCTGCGGTGGCACGAATGGTCCGCGGCCTAGGGCCGGATGATCCGCGACCCTGCTGCAGGAGCGGGTCTTCCCTTCACTGAGCCAGACGGTTCATCCAACAATACCTGAATCTTGCCCCCCGGGAGGGACCCCATCAGGGATGAGAGATCATAGGTTTTTGTCTTGAAGTCGGCAGACCATCCAAGACACATCCAGACAACGTAGGGTCAAAAAGAGGTGAAGATGGAGGTAAAAAGAGGTAAAGATGGAGATAAAAGAATGCTACATTACAGCTAATCCTAGGGCAAGAAAGTAAAGGAATGAAATATAGATTGAATCGGTCGTATCCCTTATATATATATAGTTTATATATCACGAGCCCTGGGCTTCCAATAGCTAGGGGAAGTCCTGGCCCAACGGTGCCATCCGGTTCAGCCGCACTAGATCCAAGATGTCTATAAAAGCACCCCTAGGCTGCTAGGGTTCAGTTTTGGATGTCCCACCCCGATGCACGAGCGATAATGCCCATCTAGGCGCGTGCGACGGGCGACGAGCGACGATTACCTGAGAGGGCGCAGTGGCGATGGATCCCCTGGGCGCGCTTGACGGCGGCACCATGCTCAGCGATGGACACCTGGGCAGCGCCATGCACGGCGGCGGCGACAGTACCCCGATCCAGAGGTGCGGTGGCGGAGGCTCCCCGATCCGGAAGCGCGGCAACGACGGTTCCCTGATCCAGGGTTGTGGCATCAGTGGCTCCTCGATCTGGAAGCGCGGCAGTGGTGGCTCCTCAATCCAGAAGCACAAAGACGGTGGTTCCCCGATCTAGAGATGTCAGAGATGGTTCCTGGATCTGGTGGCGCGGCGGCGGCGGCCTCGTGGCATCCTCCAATCTGGCGCGCTTCAGACATGCTCTGACAATGGTCTCCTCCAATCCAGCGACTCTGGGGCATCCTCTGGCGATGACCTCACCGGATCCATGTTTATGCATCCTCGATTACATTTTATGCCGACGACTGCACTACTTTACGTATTTCATTCGATGGTTTTATGATGATGAATATGACGTCTCTCACTTGACTTGATATTTTTTACGGTAATAACATTTATGCTATATCTACCATTATTTTACGATTAAACTTAATGATTTTACAATCATAAATTCAACACATCTAAGTTATCAACAACTCTCACGTTGTCTCAATATTTACGATCAAACACGAGGATTTTTACACTAAATGTTAAAGAATTTTACGCAAATCTGGGGGTGCGCCACCCATGTCCCGCATGCATATTTTCCGCGTGCACAGTGAAAAAGGAAACCCCTTAATTTATGGTGTATGTAATTACCATTAAAAAATCAAATCCCATAATCAACTTCCTTAATCGATTCCCTTGATTTACAGTGGCTGCATAGACGTGGTGGCTGTTGGTTGGGATTGAATCAACGCTTACTTTGTATCTAACATTATTTTATGCTTAAACTTTAGAATATTTATGATCTTGAATACAACACATTAAAGTTGTAAACGTCTCTCATGTTGGCTCGACATTTACGGTCAAAACTTAAGAGTTTTACGCTAAACACTGAAGCAATTTACGCTCGAACTAGAGTGCGCCCACTAGTGTACCATATGCATATTTTTCGTAAACATAGTAAAAAAGGAAGTGCCTTGATTTATGGTATCCGTGACTAAAAAAATAATCAAATTCCCTGATCAACTCAACTAATTAAATTCCCTAATCAACTCCCCAATCAAATCCCTTGGTTGCATGGATGCAGGGGCAATGAATCAACATTTACGCTAAAACGTGAGAATTTTTACGCTCAAATCTGGGATGCGCCCATACAGTGTCTCGCATGAAATCTTTTCGCATGCACAACAATTTTTGAATCTGCCATAATGGTTAGACCTGCCATAATTTATGGATCTGAAACCGTAAATGCCATAAAAATAAAAAAAACCACATACACGCCTGGTGGGTGATGATTCTTCCTTCCATAAAAACAGGACGCGAATGAGAGGTGATGGAAATAAGATTTTATGGTATGTGTGACACTATTTTATGCTTAAATGTTATGAGTTTTACGTTCAAAACCTGACATCGCGTCTATAATAACTGATATAAAAATAGATCCCTAAAATTATGCGGCCACATGTTTTGGCCGTGGGGGAGGAAGCCGATAAGGGTTTTATATCTCTACTACTCTATAAGCCTTCAACGTAGGCGTTCACAATCGTGTGCCATGTTCTGCCGCACGATCATGTCCCTCTGCTTCTCATCGCACGGCCACGCTGGAGCCGCTCTCAATCGCCTCCCACCGCGCCAGATCCTCAGTCCGCTCCTCCCCCACCGCGCTCCTCACCCACTCCAGGGACAAGACCGCCTCCCTCCATGCCCGCCTCGCCGACTCCGCGGCCACCGCCCCCGCCACGCCCCTCCCCCATGGCCGTTGAGTCCGAGTGGTGGTACCAGCGACGCATGCGCGTCGAGGACGACGTGGAATAGGTGCTCCACCGTGGGCACAACGAGCACAATGGAGGTGGAACAAGAGCCATCGAGTTATGGCATCACTAACCGTGATTTCTAGCCCGCGATTCTGCCCCAGGCATCACCAACCGCGACCCCCTTCTCCCCTACCTCTCTCCTCTTCGCTCCCCGCATGGTTCGTCTTCGTCCGCTACCTTCCCACCTTTCCCACATGCCCGCAAACCGGATCCACCGCTCCCTCCCCTGCGACGGCCTGGTTCTACCGAGACAACTATGGGGCTAGGGTTTGGATTCGTGGGTGGAGCCCAGTGCTAGATCCAGAAGGGGGAGGGAGGTAGAGGAGGAGGGGAGGGAACTGCTGGTGGTCAGCAGCGAGCGAAGGCGCAAACGATAATCCAGGATATGGATTCTTGCGGTTACTTCATTCACTTTGTGCTCTCCCACGTTCTTGATTCATTCGCTTTTGTGTTCTCCCTAAATCTTTACGTTCTTGATTCATTCGCTTTTGTGCTCTCCTGCGTTCAATGCTTCCACTGATTTCCATGGATTGGAAGGTGAGATGTGAGTTAGATTCATTCGCTGGATTCATCATTTCTACATATGTTCATTTAAGTTTTCTTTGTTACACTCAATGTGGACAATGCCTCATGTTCTTGTAGCCGTAGTGAACTCAGACACATAATTATGTAACACGCTCTATTCATGTTCTGTCTGGATAGGTTAGTTGGTGTATGAACTGTTCTAATTAGTGATAATCAATGTTCACACGTGCTATTGAGTTATTTTTGCACATCGTTTGGTAGTTATCATGCTTATTACTATCCTACAAAATTATTATCCCATCTTTTGTATTTATGCCAGATCGAAGCTAACTGCATGGGGCAGTTGAGGCATCCAAAATTGGTAGAGTTGATCGTATATTGCTGCGAAGATGACCATCGGAAGGTGGCGGTCTTCTGCTGCTGCTGGTTTTTAAGGTCCATAACAGCCATCCACCTCGCGTGCTCTGCACTTTGTGCCTATCCGTTCATTGAAGCCCTGTGGGTGTCGGCCAAGGAGCTTCTCGGCATCAAGTCTGACGACGATGAGGAGCAGCCCTCGGCGATGACGAAGGGCCCCACCCCCATCCACCAGTTGTCTCGCACTAGCTGTGCAACAAACCTCTACCCATCTAGCGAGTGGGAGCAGATGCGGAAGGACAACTACAAGACGGTCAACGTGGAGGAGAGCCTCCACAAGAAGTGCTTCAGCGAGCACTTTCAGGACGAGGAGGTGGTCGCCGCCTTCTGTGCCGTTGTCAACGCGAAGCAGTTATCTGTATGTACTCTCTAACTGTACGTTTTCGAAAGTGGATAGGATGATGGATTGGTGAATCGTGATTTGTGAATAACATGGTTGGCATTGATGTTGCCTTGTTCTTCAGTTGTCCTCAACAGGGCCTAGATCGGAAAGCACGATGACCCGATGACCAGGCAATGTGCTTCCGCAACCGCCGCTGCCATCCACACCTACCTCTAGAGCAACGGAGGTACGTACAGCAAAACCAACTGCGATCCTTGTTCCAGCGCAGTGCCAATCTCGAGTTCTGATGTGATGCGTGTTGTTTTCTTGGGGTGACAGGACTGCTATCGATGTTTGAGGCGAAGCGGGACACGGCCAGGGACGAGCAGATCGTGTCCATACGCATCTCCCAGGTGCTCTTCTGATCTATACCCAATGTGTTAATGCTGCCTTGGCTGCTGTGATTTATGATGGAGTAGGCGTGGCCGCGCTCGTTCTGTTATTTTTTTACTGCTATTGATGCATTTCTGTCTAGACTGGACTGCAGAGAGAAAGCAGGAGATAAATGTGTGGTCCGAGTTCCAAAATCCCATGAGTGACATCGTCTCCCGTGCGACGTTCAGGAGCAGCTTCAATGAAGGGAGAAGGATCGTCCAGTTGCAAAACAGAGCAGACACAAAACACTGTAAATACGACAAACATGATGCATATCCTAGTCTACAGGTGAGCTCGCACAAAATTTTATTTTAGAACTTGGGGAATTACATTGAGATGGACCTACCAGAACTACTAGCATATCTGGGAAACATCGGACGCTGGTGTCGACTGAGCAGAAGAAAAATAGTAATTTGTTTTTACTTTTAAAGAACAAGCATTAGCTGTTATGACATGCTATTCATTGAGTTGCTTCTGCCTGCCATTTACATATACCATCATTTACTTACAGCAAATGTCTCAAAATAGAGAGGCTCGGGACAGCTAGGCCTCACGGCACCACGTACAAATACACTAATCCCACGTGTGCCATTGTTGGCTCTTTCGTACCAAGGTAAAAATAACTGTTGTCGGGCTGCTTCTTCATTTTTAAGCACATGCTTCAATGACAATGGCTTTCTAGAACCTTATGTGCCTCTACCAATAAACAATGGTTGGCTCTAGGTGTAGCTGTCTGCTTGCATCTTTTTAGAAACATCACAGTCAAAATCATCGATTTTTTAGAAACAATGGTTGGCACATACAATTTTTCGGACATTCTCATCATGCATGCTAAGTCTGGGGCTCCTAACTAGCTTTCGAACATTCTCACCAGTAAAAAACTTATGTAAGAAGCCAAATTCGTAATTATCTGCATGCAGATGCTAAAACCAACAGAAGACATGTTTTCCTGGTCCTGTAGTGCAAGAGACGTGTCATAAACAAGTTACGCATCTACCTGACAGGCAGGTACAATAGCGACGAGAAACATTTTGAGCAATGCCTCATTTTTTATGATCTTGCTACTATTGTCTTCATGAACTGATGTGCCTAATGATGATACTGATGTGCCCAATGGAGACTGTAACTGATGAGAAGAGCGAGGTATTAATTTCGTAGTTTGTCCTTATATTTACTTGCAGTTTTGTCATGAAAATGTGTTATATGGATGGTTCCATAATTTGAGTAATGAAAATTGTAGGAGAATGCTCCCATGGCCTTAGAGACCTCTGGACTCTGATGGCCGTAGAGACCTCTGGACTTTTTAGAACTGGTGGCCTCATGAAAGAGAAGATGACATAATCAAACTAAGACTGTTGATCCATAATAGTTCATTTGATTGTTATGAATTTAGATGATCTGTATGTTCAACGTTATTTGTAGTGTGCAAAGAGCCAATTTTATTCATTCTATTGTCTTTTGTAGTGTTGTAGTTGTATAGTTGGAAAAATACATGATTTTACTAAAGGATAATCTAGGAGGTGGATATAACTTTATTCGATGAGAATTTAGTCATCCTTTCGTAGTATATTTAATTTTGTGATAGTATCTACATATATGCATAATGTTTTGTGATAGTTTTTAATATCTATGATTCACAAAAATCACCATCTTTCGATTGAGAGATTGTTGTCTTGCTCGTATTTGTTTTTTCTACAGGTGTTTTATGAATTGCTTTTTTACTGTTTGTTTGATGTGAAATGAAATGCCATGTGGTATCTGATGCCTGGTTTCATTTCAGTGGCCTGGCGTCTTGTAAGAGTGGCAGACAATGATCGGCAGGTTCTTTGCGACACGGGCTGCTCTATTTTGTTTACAGTATACAATACAGTTGATTTTGCAAACTGAGGGAGGTGCTGGGGGAGCAAAATTTTCTCAGTTTGGCGCTGATTTATCAAGGTATGTACATGCTTGTGTTCAGTTTGCTTACTGTTCAGTGCTTGTTTGAGCCTATTAACTCCATGTTCAAGTGTGTATATGCCCACTCCCAGAATTGGTACATATCATACTCATTTATGCTGCATATGACTGAAGTTTGCTTCTTTTAGTGTTATTTTATAGATCAATAAAGTGCAAGACACACTTTCCACTAACGGTAGCAGACACCTAAAAATACTGGAGAGTATGTGCACCTGACCAAAGAATTACTAACCAATTGTGAAAGTATCCAATGACGTGTGCATGGAATTGCTTCACCATTTGTATTATTGTTATTATAATTTCCAACCGATGCTAGAAAGAAGGAATCGAGGATAGACTTTTTCCTTTACATGCTTGCCATATCTTAGGCAGTTTCAATCACTCATGTAGTTCTATAATGTTAAGTAACATAATGGTTTTAGTAAATTATGATCTACTTGTTTTGTCATATTGCCACAATCCATTACTCACTTCTTGCAACCTTTAATTTTACAAAAAAGGTGGATTATGTGTTAAGTAATAGAATGGTTTCGTGTGTCTGTCTTTTTTGGATTATGTATTGCACTATAACTGAAATTTGTCTCCCTTTCATTGATCTCTTTTAAAAACGCTAGGTTCTAGCACTGTTGGTTCAAGGACATGACACAACAATCTGGTGAAATGGAAATGGAGCACAGGCTGCGCATGAGTCTCTCAAAAGGAGCTCACACAACACTATCATTTGAATTTGGAGAAGAAAATTCCAATGTGTTTGCAGATTTGAAAGATGACAATGGATCCGATAGTGGCATTAATTTTGATTATAATGATCCAGACATGCCAAACAACATAGATGTTGATCCAGACGTTTCAACATATCCTGATGAGGTTTGTTCTATTGACTTTTTTGTTTGCTGGTTGCTTTGTTTAGTTATCTGGAATTTGGGTAATGATTCACTTCCATTTTTCCTATGTTCAGATTATTGCTGCAACTCCCAAAAGTACTCATGGCACACATGATGGCATAGATACACATGAAAGCCTCGATGATGACTTTTGTTGGTTACATCTGGTGAGTTTTGTAATGGTTCTATAATCCATTTGCACCTATATATATGGGGCTGCTAGCTATTTCAGACGCCTATAGGATACGAAATGCAAAATAATAGTTAGCCAGGCAGTAGATCCTTAATGGACATATTTGTCATGTCAGTTTAATTAAGCATTAGTGAACAACTATTTATATGCTTTCTTGGTACAGTTTAATTGTGCATTACTGAACATATTCTCTCGTCTGGCTAGCTGTTTCAGACACCTATAGGATACAAAATGCAAAAGTATAGTTAGCCAGGCAGTAGATCCTTAATGGAGACATTTGCCATGTCAGTTTAATTATGCATTAGTGAACAACTAGCTATATGCCTTTTTAATAAAAAATGCTTGTGCATTAGTGAACAACTAGCTATATGCATTTTTAATAAAAAATGCTTATATTGAATGTTTTTACTCTCTGACAACTCTCTAAAGTAATAGCCTGATAGATACACACTATAGTATCTATTTAGTAATTATTGTCTTATATCCAGAGCATATAACGCGTGAGTAATAGCCTCATAGATACGATCCTTTCATTACAACAACTTGTAATTATTCTTGATATGTACTCACGAGTTTTATTGTTGCTGAAAAGGTACAATCCTTTGTTTTATTTCAGAGCTTATCCTCAATCTACTGAACATATTCTCTCTGGCTGCTAGCTGTTTCAGACGCCTATAGCATACGAAATGCAAAATAATAGTTAGCCAAGCAGTAGATCCTTAATGGATGTATTTGCCATGTCAGTTTAATTGTGCATTATGCCTTCTTAGTACAGTTTAATTGTGCATTACTGAACATATTCTATCTTCCTGCTAGCTGTTTCAGACGCCTATAGGGTACGAAATGCAAAAGTATAGTTAGCCAAACAGTAGATCCTTAATGGAGACATTTTCCATGTCAGTTTAATTGTGCATTAGTGAAAGCTAGCTATATGCCTTCTTGGTAAAGTTGGGCAAAAATAGATATAATATCATCTTCTATGTATGACTGTCTAGATATAGGACAATAAATACTAAATAGATACTATAGTGTGTATCTATCAGGCTATTACTTTAGAGAGTTGTCAGAGAGTAAAACATCCAATATAAACATTTTTTATTAGTCATTGTCTTCAACATTTCTAGCCTATGTGAGAACATTTCTAGCCACAGAACGAATAAACACAGACACACACAAAGAAAAACATTCATTATGTATTAGTCCATGAAACGCATTCCTAGAACCCATAAAAGAGATTTGTCAAACATATCCCAACCTAATATGGTAAATTTAACTATATGTGAGTGTGTGTACATACAGACTGATAAAATATCTCATTGTCCAGTTAACTATCTATGCATCTGCCTAACCAGTGTAACTATCTATGCTTAGTAAACTCAATATCTCAATGTACATTTTATCTGTGATCAGTGGTATAGCATGAAGTACTCCCAACAAATTAGATGTTATTATTCTTGCATCGCAATAGCTAGCTGTTCACTGAATTGCATCTTTTGCATCACAATAGCTAGTTGTTCATTGAATTGCATAACATGCCTTCTGTAATATTTATTTGCCATTTATGACTACAACTTTTTTTGTAATTTGTTTGCCATTTGTATAATAGTTACTCTAGCTGAGTAGCTGCATTAATAGTTACTCTGGCGGCCAACTCATAATTACATTATTATTTGTATAATAGTTACTCTAACTATTAGGTCTGCTATATCCATTTCTTTTACTTATTCTTTGCATGTTTTAGAAACTTCTTATTGAGTGGTTGCATGTTCACAGTTCTCCAAAGTCTAATTTTATTCCGCTTTACTATATTTCTTCTTAAGTTTTAAGTTTGTGTTATATGAATTGTGAAAACTTGAGTCGTATTCTGCTTTACTATTTGCAGTTCTCCAAAATCCACATGTTTACTTTTTCATAAGCTTTTACTGGAAACCGTGAGCTATCTACCTGTAGTTTTAATGCAAATGAGTCATGTTCTAGCACAACTAATCGTTCATGTCTGTGATTAGGTACCGAGTTATCGAGCAACCACTGTGGAGGCTGCAAGCCTTTGGTAAGGAAGGAAAGTTGACTTGTTGGAAGCCTATGAAAAAGTGGACGCATGGGCACCTGCAACTTGTGTTATCTAGGATTATCTGGTGTTCCCATACTTGACCAGATCAATTAGATACTTTAGGGTGACGGTGATCCCTGCTGATAAGCTCTACTACTATTATGTGAGCACTGTAGGCGTCCACTTCGCGCGGTGCACGTTCTGCCGCTCCGCTCACGCCCGTGGCCGAACGCTCCCCCGCACCTTCCATCCTCCGCGCAGCCACAGCCGCTATTCCCGCCGTCCCGCCGCGCATTCCATCCTTCGCGCAGCCACAGCCGTGATTCCTTCCAGCCCGCGGCAGAGTGCTCCCCCGCACCTGACTCCTCTATTCCCAGCGCTGGATGCGTCCCTCCCGCAGCGCCCCGCCTCGCCCGCGCATCCCTCCCGGCCGCCAAGCCCGCTTCCTGAGGCTGCATCCAGCGCTGCCGGCTTGCGCAAGGGTTTCCATCCTGCCGCTCGCGCAAGGGTTTCCATCCCGCGGTCGCATCCAGCGCTGCTGGTGGCCGATTCCATCGCGCAATCTGTCGGTGTTTTGGGTCCGACCACACACCCGGGGATGCCCCTCAAGGTGTTTTTAGGAGTAGGACGGTATCGACGACTGTAGCAAAATGGTTCGTGCCAGATGCACGAGGGACAGTGGACAATGTTTGCAGGTTCGGGCCGCTTAGAGACGCGTAACACCCTACGTCCTGGTGAGTATGCTTGGTGGACAAGGTTACAAAAGAGCTCTCTGAATTGAGAATGCAGAGAGTTGATGTGGGTGGCTAAGTAATAGGGTCGATCGTTCTGAAGGGGTGCCCCCTAGGCCTTATATACTCGACCGTGGGGCAATACATGTGGATATGATAACAATGTGTAGCTAAAATATAGTGAACCGCTTGAGTTTATCTCCCTGTAGCCCTGCCGACTTATCCTCGCATGGCTCCGTTGCATGGGGGCTCCAACGCGGGAAAGTCGGATCTCTGTTGTGGTCACTCGCTCGACGTTGTGGGTCGTCCGGGTTTGCACCAATCCGGCCTCATGTCGATCTGCTTTGCTGGTTGTCTCTCCCCAGGCCCACGAAAGAATGACCTTACGATTTATTGGGCCTTTGGGCCTTTCGTGAGGTCTTTTACTCTTTTAGTGGACCCGGGGGATATCTATCCCCCACAAGCCCCCGATCTTTGGGTTAATTTAGAAGTAATCAGCCCAAAGATCCTAGGTCCAGCTTGCAGGTGATTTGAAGAAAATGATTTCTTATTGTCTCCTCCTGCTTTTGATCACTCGTAAACCGAAGCTTTGTTTCGTGCTTGTGCCTTAGAGGCCGACATTTCAATTTATAGGATTCTGAACTTCATTGGGTGCACCGGAGGTGCACCCAATGGGTGTAGCCCCCGACCTTCAAATGGATTTTTGAGGATAATCCATTCGAAGGTCTTCCTTTTGCGTCTTTTTGCTGAAAATTATCCTTTCTGTTTGTAAAAATTGGCATGAAGCTATCCGCATTATGCTTTGGAGGTCGGCATTATGTCATCAATATTATGCTTCAGAGGTCAGCATATATTTTGTCTTTAGCAGCTGAGTTCGCAATCCATCCATATCTTGCTAGGTAGTGCAATTTATTTGCTCTGCGACTGATTGGACGTTTGATGGACGTTCTATGTCTAGTCTTCACGTTGCTTCTGTCGGCCATATTTTGTACTTCACTGGCTATATTTGGCTTTCCTCTGATCCTCACTGGTATCTCATTTTTGTCTTGAGGTATTCATTGCGTGCCCTGCACAGATGTGACCGTTTTGAAAAATATACCGATAATTCCTGGACGTCCCCCCCAATGGATGTGGGCAAGGGACGGCTTGGTACGCTGAGCGTTTTAGCCGGCTGCTTCTGAGTAGTAATGTGATGTGACGGCGGGTGTAATCATATCCTCCGCGCTGTTGACTGGAGTCCCAATGGGTGTTGTGTTGCGTGAAACGGCGTCAGCCGCCTGACGCGTCTTCAAACGGGTTGGAGTGCTTATTGAATGCTTTTGCGACTGTTCAGTGACCGCGGTTGGAGGTGAGCGGTTGCCTTCTACTTCTATAAATAACGCCATTGTCTCTCTGGCTTTTTCACATCTCTCGCTGTTCTCTGTTGCTTCCCTTTTTTTCTCCCTTTTGCTTCCACCATGGGCAAGAACAACAAGCGCAAGCGTGAGCCAACTCCTCCATCGGAGGAGTTTGGTGACTCGGAGTACTCAGAGGAGGAGTTCTCCTCTGAGTCTGAGGGGTCTCCGACTCCCATCCCCCTGCGTACGACTCAGACGACTCCCAGGGGCTCGCGGCGGAGGTCTGGACGTATATCCGGGCCGTCGAGCGCTCCGGGCTCGAGGGCTCGGATGAGTTGGAGTACTCCTCGGATGAGGAGGACTCGGACGGCGGCGGCGAGGACGAGGATGACGACGACGACGGCGGCGATGGCGACGGTGACGGTGACGGCAGCGGCAAGGGCGGTGGCGGCGGCAGCAAGGACGGTGACGGCGGCGGCAACAGGGGCAGCAACCGGGGCGGCAGCAGCAGGGGCAGCACCAGGGCCAGTGGCTAGATGCCACTGGTATTTTAGATATTAGTATAGTATAGTTAGAATAATGTAGTAGTATTTAGTAGTGTAGAGTAGTATAGCGTAGTGTAGTAGTAGTAGCAGTAATGTAATGTAGTAGTAGTAGGGAAGTATCAACTCGAAAAGAGTTGATTTGTAAGTATGTTATCTTCCTCTCCAATGAAAGAATGATGTTGGCTTCTCCTTGATGATTGTCCTGCTCATTTGTGAAGCTAATTCCTTTGAGACAGTAAGTGAATAACTCGGGCATCAAACTGATGCTTTCAGAAATAGCTGCCGAGTAACTTGTAGATGGTGTCGGCGCTTTAGAGGTAACTGCCGAGTGACTGAACACAATGTTGGAGTTTTAGAGATAACTGCCGAGCGACTTGAGACGATGTCAGAGGGCGACGTCAGCGTTTTAGAGGTAACACCGAGCGACTGAATACGATATTAGCGTTTTAGAGGTAACGCCGAGTGACTGGGGGGCGACGTTAGCGTTTTAGAGGTAACGCCGAGTGACTGAACACGATATTAGCGTTTTAGAGGCAACGCCGAGTGACTGGAGGGCGACGTCAGTGTTTTAGAGGTAACGCCGAGTGATAGCAGGCCGCGTGGGCCACTTTGAGGATGATAGCCGAGTGATGAGGTGGCGCACCGGTGTTCTGGAAATAACAGTCGGGTGACCACGTGGCATGCCGGTGTTTTGGAAATAACCGCCGGGTGCTGACTGGGCACTTTTTGAAACGGTATCTGGCTCGAGAATATTCCATAAGTGCTGCGCTTTTAGCCGCCTTTGCTTTCCGTGCCCTAGTTCTTGCTTTCTCGCTTCCGAATCCTCTCTGCCATTCGCCTCCCACTCTGCTCGCTGGTAGAATCGGATGGCGCCCAAGAGGAAGACCTCGAGTTCGTCTGCTGCGGTGATTCCTCCAATCGACCCCAACAGCCAGTTGCCTTTCGCAGGTAATCACATGTCCGTCATTTCTGAGCCTGAACTTCTCCACCTCGTATCCATCGGGGTTCTTCCTCCGCGGGAACTCTGTTCTTGGCGGATTTGCCATGGATTTACTATTCCAACTGAGGATACCCATGAGTCCGTTGTTTATGCCCCTTTCCTTCTCCGCGGCCTTGGCCTTTCCATTTCTCCCTTTTTCTGCGGCCTCCTTGATTTCTACCATCTTAATTTGACTCATTTTAACCCCAATTCTATCCTGCAAATCTCCATTTTCGTTCATTTATGCGAAGCCTTTCTCGGCGTGCTACCACATTTCGGGTTGTGGAAATACTTGTATCATTGTCGCCCTGAGATGGCCGGGGGACAACATCAGTTGGTTGGGGGTGCCAGCTTGGAGATGCGCCGCGGGAGGAAGACTGAATATCTCGAGATCCTTCTCAAGGACAGTATCAAGGGATGGCGCTTGGAGTGGTTCATAGTTGAGAATTATGGGAATTCTCTCCCCTCCCGGTCGGGAAGACAGCCGGACGTTCGCACCCCAAGCTGGACCGAGACTCCCACAGATCACGAGGTAGCTGAGGCAGGTGTGTTGCTAGATGAAGTTGGACTGCTGAAAGAGAGGGGTCTGACTGCTGAAGCCGTGGTTACTGATTTTGTTTTCAAGAATATCCAGCCATTGAAAGACAGGGCATATCCAGCTTATCTGTATCGAGGGCTAGCCGACTCAACTCGGGTTACCGACAGAAGAATTCCCTCTGCAGACTTGGTGAGCCGACTTGAGATGATCCTTAGGGGCAAAGTGTCAAATGTTGGTGCTCCAGTGGCATACTCGGCCTGGAACCTGCCTCCTCCCAAAGCCTTTACCCTTTTTGTGTCGAATCCACCTGTCACTGATGGCAGTTTGGGCCTTAGAGTGCGACCCTCTGCTGAATAAGTTAGTGCCTTGGTTGCCTCGCTTGGGGAGATTCCTGATGATGAGCGGCAGGTCCATTTTGAGGTGCCCCTGAACCCTAGTGATGCAGAGATAAGCGCTATGCTTGATTTGCTGGCTGAGGATTCTTCCGACGCTGCTCCTGCTGGGGCGTTGGTAGTGGCGCCCCTCCCAGAGGCTGATACAACTTTGGATACTCAGAAGCCTATCAGTACTCGCCCGAGGCGCCCTTGCCGAGCCAATCAGCCTGATCCTTCTGCTGATGAGCAGAAGAAGAAAAGAAGACGCCTCCAGCGAGTATCCAGTTTGGATCGGGATGCTGGTACCTCGGTTCCTGCTGCTGAAGAAGTGCCTGCGACTGGATTTACTGATGCTGACCCCAATGGGTGTACCCAATCCGCTGCTGATCCCAATGTGGGTGCTCTATCTGTTGCTGATCCCAATGGGGGTGCTGCTTGTGTTGCCAATGTGGATGACGAGGAGGAAGAAAATGAAATTCCTTTGACTCGGAAAAACAGTCGGCAGTTCATCGCCAATGGTGAAAGTAGTGGAGTTCCCTCTCCTGCTTTGTCTGCCCTCATTGGTCTGCAAGAACTGTCTCTGGCCAACTTTGATCAGACTCTTGAGGATATGGTCCCAGAGGACTTGTTGTCGGAGCCAGTGGATGATGGTGTAATGGAGGTTTGCGCTGACGTGCCTGATGCTGGGTTGAGGTCATCTCGTGCCTCGTTGACCTTAGAGCGCGATCTCGAGGGTCGGGAGACTGACTTGGATCGTCCTGGTCCTATGGAAGTAGCTGAGGGCCCGTCAACCTTAGAGGTGGCTACTGCAGAGAACTTGGACCTCAAGGATGGTGCTGACACATGCCCAGCCCCCGAGGATGTCGCCGGGGATGATTTGGCTCGGGTGGGGAATGTAAGCCACTGCCCAGCCCCCGAGGGTGCTGCCGGGGATGATCCGGCTCAAGTGAGCAGTGCAAACTATGACACAGCCCCCGAGGGTGCCCGAGCGGGGTCTCCCTCCTGTACTTCCATGGACGTTCATGCGGGATCTCCTCCACACTCTGGCTGTATGGTGGTAGCCCAAACCTTGGACCAGGGAGTCGCTTTAGAGGGCAGCGTCTCTGCTGACCGAGTGTTTGGCTCTGTTGAAGGCACCGAGCTGATTCCTACTGGTTCGTTGCAAGCTGCTTCGGGTGATGGCCTTACGCCTGGTTATCAACTGATCTCTCCTGATTTGGGATCCCTTCGTTCTTTTCCAACCTCCAGGTACTGTGGTGTATTTTAGCTTGATTTTTACATTGCATGAACTGTTGTCATTACACTCATCTATTCTCCTCATCAGGCTTTGGTGGATGGAATGGCTAGCCAGCTGAGGTTACAGGGTGCTTCCGTCCCAGAAGTAGCTTCGTCTCTTGTATGTTGGAATCCAGTGTCACTTCAACATCGTGTCTCTGAATTGGAGGCAACCAACGCTGGTTAGTGCTTTTTTGCTTCTCTTTGCCTTCACTGTGGACTGCTTTACATTCTGACCCCTTTTTGTTTGATTATCTCCTGCTAGGAATGATTTGACAAATTTCAACTCTTGAGGAAAAACATTCCCGAGATCAGGCTGAATTGGTCCAGTGGTGCACTGACTTTGAGGAAAAGTACTCTCAGAGCCAAACTGAACTGGGTCAGGTCTCCGCTGCCTTGGATGACGCCAATTCACTGAGTTCTTCTCTTCATGCTCAGCTCAATTCTGAAAAGGTGATTTACAAAACTGTGCTTTGCCTTGTTGTGTTCCTATTACTTGCTTGGTTTTTGAGAGAGTTGACTTTTGCTTGCAGGAAGAAAAACGTATCCTTGCTGCTTCTCGTGACAGTCTTGACAGATTGTATCGTGATTCTAGCAACTCGCTGACCATCTTGGAGAGGAGTCACCGCTTTACAATGGAAGAACTGGACAATCAACGCTGTCAGCTGCAGGAATCCGCGGATGAAGTGACCCGCCTCAAGCAGTTGATATCAGCGAAGGACGCTACCATCAAAGAACTCCGAGCTTCCAAGAAATCCATTGTCTAGGAGTTAGAAACTGCTCGTCTGGCTGCTAAGGTTGCCGAAGAAACTTCTGTTACTCTCAGAGCCCAGCGCGACAGAGCCATGTACAAGGCTATTCGGGCGGGGCGAATCTTGATGAGGAGACCCGGCGTGGTTGTTCCTAAAGATATAAGGGCTGATGTGAATGCTACCCCTGATTCCTCGAGTCGTCCTTCCTCGTCGATCGCTCCTGAGAAAAATATCACCAAGTAGAGAAACGTTTTGCATGCTCTGAGCGCGCGGTTAGCATGGTCAATCATTTGTTAGAGGACGTCATTTCAGTACTTAAACGACATTGTTATTCTCGTATTGTTTCAGAGTTCATCAGTCTGTAAGTCTGCAGTAGTAAAACAATGCGCGATGGTTATGAAATTTGTTTGCAGGATATAGAAGTCATCTTTATATGAGTAATTGTAATCTCGTCAGATCGCCTTAAGTCGCTGCTGACTTAAGTCGCTTGCTTTTGTTAATAGGGCGCAGTGGTCACTCTGAATTGCGTAGTCGTGAGCATGTTGCATCGGCTTAAGTCGCCGCTGACTTTAGCCGATTGCTCCGTTAGTAGGGCATAGTGGTCACCCCGAGTTAAGTAAGCGTGAGCATGTCGCACCGCCTTAAGTCGTTGCCGACTTAAGCCGATTGCTCCGTTAGCAGGGCATAGTGGTCACTCCGAGTTAAGTAAGCGTGAGCATGTCGCACCGCCTTAAGTCGTTGCCGACTTAAGTCGATTGCTCCGTTAGCGGGGCATAGTGGTCACCCCGAGTTAAGTAAGCGTGAGCATGTCGCACCGCCTTAAGTCGTTGTCGACTTAAGTCGATTGCTCCGTTAGCGGGGCATAGTGGTCACCCCGAGTTAAGTAAGCGTGAGCATGTCGCACCGCCTTAAGTCGTTGACGACTTAAGTCGATTGCTCCGTTAGCGGGGCATAGTGGTCACCCCGAGTTAAGTAAGAATGCAAGTCAATCATGAACAAATTGAGTATCTTTGAAACCCCCTTTTTTATTGATGACATATTTCCACTTTTCAGAGTACATCGTCGTCCTTATAGCTTTTTGAGATACAGCTAGGGATAAAACTTCCTGAGGTGTTCTATGTTCCAGGAGTTCCCGACTTCTGTGCCATCCATCTGAGTGAGGCGATATGATCCGGGCCGAGTGATTTCTGCTACTATGAAGGGTCCTTCCCATAAGGGCGATAACTTGTGTCGTCCCTCCCCCGTTAGAATTCGGCGGAGGACGAGATCTCCTATTGAGAAGGATTGCTGTCGCACAGCCTTGTCGTGATAGCGCCTTAGAGTCTGCTGGTACCGTGCTGATTGGATTACCGCATTCAGCCGTTCTTCTTCAAGTACATCAATATCCTCCAGCCTGGTGGCTTCGACTTCTGCTATGTTGTTGAAAATCAACCTTGGCGCCCCGAACTTGAGATCGGCGGGTAGCACTGCCTCTGACCCATAGACCATGAAGAAAGGAGTGTTTCCATGCAAAGCTCGGCTGGGTTGGGTTCTTAGGCTCCAAACGACATAGGGCAATTCCCTTATCCACTTTCCTGCGAATTTTTCATTTTTGTCGAAGACCTTTTTCCTGAGTGCCTCCAATATCATCCCGTTGGCTCGCTCAACCTGCCCGTTGGCTCTTGGATGTGCTACAGATGCATACTTGATCTGAATGCTCTTTTGCTCGCAGAAGTCGAAGAACTCTGAACTTGTGAAGTTGGATCCTAAGTCAGTTATGATGCTGTTTGGTATCCCGAATCTGAATATTATGTCTTGTATGAATTCCACGGCCTTAGCAGAGGTTAAAGAAGCAATAGGCTTGAACTCTATCCATTTAGTGAATTTGTCGATTGCTACCAATACATGAGTGTATCCCCTTGAGCTTTCTTGAAAGGTCCAATCATATCCAGTCCCCAGCATGCGAAAGGCCAAGTTACTGGTATGGTCTGCAGTTGCTGTGCTGGCAGATGTTGTTGCTTTGACAAGTATTGGCAAGCTTCGCACCTCTGAACTAACTCGGTTGCATCATTCTTTGCTGTTGGCCAATAGAATCCTGACCTGAAGACCTTCCCGACTAGTGTTCTGGAGGCTGCATGTATTCCACATTGCCCAGCATGGACCTCCTCCAGAAGTTGCTTCCCAGTGGACGGGAGAATGCACTTCATGAGGACGCCTGATGCACCCCTTCTGTACAATGTCTCCCCAATGAGTGTGTAGTGAGCCGACTGTCTGGCAATACGCTCGGCCGAGTTCTTGTCATCTGGTTCTTCTTCATTCTTTATATACTTGATGATTGGCCTTCTGCAGTCATCAGAGTCTGACTCGGGTTGATCTATAATGTTGCACTCTTCTGTTTGATCCATTGAGATACTCGGCTGTAGTATTTCTTGCACAAAGACTCCGGGTGGGACCTGAGTTCGACTGGATCCTAGCTTGGACAGTACATCGGCTGCTGTGTTCCGATCTCTTTCTACATGATGAAATTCCAGACCCTCAAATTTATCTTCCAGCTTTCGGACGGCAGTGCAGTATTTTCCCATTGAATCGCTTGAACAATCCCACTCTTTGTTTATCTGGCTAATGACTACCAGAGAGTCTCCGTATACCATCAATCTCTTGATACCCAATGATATGGCGATGTTCAATCCATGGATCAGAGCTTCATACTCGGCTGCATTGTTGGAGGCCGGAAATAGCAACTGGAGGGCGTATTTGAGGTGCTCACCTCCAGGTGCGGTGAAGAGAATCCCCGCTCCTGCTCCCTGCAGCCTCAGCGAGCCATCAAAATACATTCGCCATACTTCTGCAGTCTCTGGGTTATCTGGTACTTGCTGCTCAGTCCACACTGATACGAAATCAACCAGTGCTTGAGTTTTGATGGCAGTGCAAGGTCAGAACTCGATGTCATGAGATCCCAACTCACAAGCCCATTTGGCTATCCGGCCAATGGCTTCCTTGTTGTGAAGAATATCCCCTATTGGAAAACCAGTGACTACTATGACTTTGTGGTCATCAAAGTAGTGACGTAGCTTGCGGGCAGTTAGAAGTACTGCGTATAATAGCTTCTGAACTTGAGGATACTTTTTCTTTGAGGGGCCTAGAACTTCACTGATGAAGTAAACAGGATGTTGCACTAGGTAGGCATGTCCTTCTTCTACTCGCTCGACTACCAACGCAGTGCTTACCACGTGAGTCGTGCAAGAGATATACAGTAGCAGATCTTCAGCTGGTTGAGTTGACGTAGCTCGTCGGGGTGGCTTCAGTACTGGTGGTGTTGTCAAGAATCTCTTCAGTGCATCTAGAGCTTCCTGTGCTTCTGAAGTCCACTGAAACTTATCCACCTTCTTGAGTAGCTTGTAAAACGGCAAACCTTTTCCCCCCAGCCTGGATATAAATCTGCTCAGAGCTGCCATACATCCAGTAAGTCGCTGAACCTTCTTTTGTGATCGAGGTGCTTCCATCTTCATGATACCTTCAATCTTATCCGGATTAGCCTCAATTCCTCGGTGGCTGACGATAAACCCGAGTAACTTTCCTGCTGGTACCCCAAAAACACATTTTTCGAGATTAAGCTTCCATCTATACCGTCTCAGACTGTTGAAAACCAGTTGTAAGTCTTCGATGAAGTTTTCCGAATTCTCCGTTTTGATTACCACATCATCTACGTAGGCCTCCACACGCTTGCCCCAGTGATCGGCTAAGCACGTTTGAATGGCTCTCTGATAAGTCGCTCCAGTGTTTTTGAGGCCGAACGGCATGGAGGTGTAACAGAAAGCACCAAACGGAGTGATGAACGCTGTTTTTTCCTCGTCTTCCTTCGCCAAACTAATCTGATGGTATCCGGAATAGCAATCCAAGAAATACAGCACAGAACATCCAGCGGTGGAGTCCACCACCTGATCTATCCTTGGGAGCCCGAAGGGATCCTTCGAACAGTGTTTGTTGAGATCGGTATAGTCGACGCACATGCGCCAATCCACTTTATTCTTTTTGAGTACAAGAACAGGGTTGGCTAACCACTCGGGGTGCAACACTTCTCTAATAAATCTAGCCGCGACCAAGCGAGCTAACTCAGCGCGAATGGCCTCTCTCTTGTCGGGCGTGAAACGATGTAGCTTTTGCCGAATCGGCCTTGCCTGGGGATAGACCTTTAGTTTGTGCTCGGCCAGTTCTCTTGGGACTCCCGGCATATCCGCAGGTTGCCATGCGAATACATCTCGGTTATCTTGCAGAAACTGGACGAGCGTGCTTTCCTATTTGTCGTCCAAGCTGGAGCTGATGATGGCAGTCTTGCGTTCATCAGCGAACCCCAGGTTGATCCTCTTGGTTTCTTCAGTCGGCCGCATAGAGGTCGCGGCCTGAGCTTCGTTTGCCGGTACTGCAAGGTCCTCCTCAGGCTTAGAGTTCGCCACTGTTGAAGAAACCGCCGACGGCTTGGTGGTGAGGGCTGCTTGGATGGCCACTCGGAAACACTCTGCGGCGTCTTGGAAGTCGGCGCGCACAGTTATGATTCCTTGCGGTCCTGGCATCTTCGGTATCATGTACGTGTAATGGGGGATGGCCATGAATTTGGCCAGTCCCGACCTCCCGATGATGGCGTTGTACCCGCAGTCGAAGTTCGCCACTTCAAACCTCAGGAACTCGGTTCTGTAGTTCTCCGGAGTTCCGAAGGTGACAGGCATGTAGATGTGGCCCAGCGGGTATTCTCCTTCCGTCGGCACGATGCCGAAGAAAGGAGTGTCCGACTCGTAGAGCTCTTTGAGGTGAACTCCCAAGCCTTGGAGTGTCCGGGGGAAGGTGACGTTGATGCTGCTCCCCCCGTCCACTAGCACCTTCTTCACCCGGCTCTCTCGGATCACCGGATCGACGAGGAGCGGGTATTTGTCTGGATGGTCGAAGTTGAGCCATTGATCCTCCCGAGTGAAAGTAATCGGGTGCTCCGACCACCGATATGGGGCGGGAGGACCGGTGGTCGCCACCAGTATCTGGCGGTCGTTGAGCTTTTGTTGTCTTTTGTTTTCCTGCGACCCATGTCCGCCGAAAATGACATTGACCTCCCTGTCAACGCGCGGGAAGGCTCCTCCTCCTCCCTCCTCCTGCTGATGGGGTTGTCGTGGTTCATCTGGTCCTCCCCTCGGCGGAGGAGGAGGTAGAGGTTGGAAGGGTCGGCCGTGCCCGACGGAGTGCTTGAAGTCCCGGCAGTTACGAAGAGTGTGGCGCATGTCCTTGTGGTACGGGCACTGGGCGTCGAGGATGTCGTCCAGCGTGCGTTCGCCTCCACGAGGTCCTCCTCGGGCGCGAGAGGCAGGTGGTCCGGCGGCGTGTACTTCTTCGCGAGGCCTCTTCTCCCATCGTTTGTCGGGTTGCTGGTTCGCGTCGTGTCGTGGTGCTGCCGGTGCGGGCTTTGCTCCTCCGATGAGGTCCTGGGCCCGCTCGTCGACGGTGATGTAGAGGTCGGCTTCCCGGAACAGCTCCTCGGAGGTAGTCGGCGCCTTCTGTAGTATGGCTCGGACGAAAGCCGAGTCATTGGATCCTCTGTAGAAGTCCTCGATCACGGTCGCCTCCGTGACCTCGAGGATACGATTTCTTATGGTCTGGAACCTTTTGAGGTATGACCGGAGAGTCTCATCCTCCCGGCGCTTGATGGATTTGAGGTCCCACGGTTGCGCCGGTTTGTCGGACAGGGACTGGATGTTGGCGGTGAAGCGTCGACTGAAGTCGCCCCAGTCGTCGATGCATTGTCGGGGTAGATGTCGTAGCCATTGCAGCGCGTCTTGCCCAAGGACAATGGGTAAGTACGCGGTCATCACATCTTCGGATGCCCCGGCAGCTCGAGCAGCGTTGGTGTAGACGGCTAGCCAGCCCTCTGGATCCTGCTTAGGTTCATATTTGTCAACATTGGATACCTTGAAGTTGGGAGGCCATTGGATGGCCCTAAGGCGCGGAGTAAGAGCAGACACTCCGCATGTGTCCTCCTGCCGTCGGGGATGATGTCTGTCCCGGGGAGGGGAGTAGCGGTTGTGGTTCCTCGACCGTCCCCGGGTGGTACCGCCAGTTGAGGCCGTTGCCGACTCAGTTCTGCTGGCCTGGCTCCGAGCTGGGATGCCATGATCCCTGTCATACTCCTCCCGGCGGCGGATCTCTCTCTCATGCCGCCTTTCGCGCGAAGCATTGATGGAGCTTCGCGCGTCTTGGCGACTGTTGATGGCGTGTCATAGATCGTTCGGCGGATGAGCAAGCGGTAGAAGATGGTTGGCCGCCTGGGTGAACAATCGTCGGTAGCCCTCGGCGTCGGGAGTCCGAGGGAGTCCATCAGCTATCCGAGCTAGTACTCCTCCAACTTCGCTCGGCGTGTTCATGGCTCGGGCGAAGTCGGGGTTCAGGTTGCGCCCGAAGAATGGATTCTCCCGGCGTTGCCTTGCATCTTGCTCGGCTTGTTCCTGAGCCCGTCGGCGATCACGTCGTCGGGAGTTCCTTCGTTCTCTGAAGACGCGTTCTTCCGAAGTTTCTCCTATCTCCGAGACCTCGTCTCGCGAGACAGGTTGCTCCGGATCTCGTTCTCCGGCCGCGTGATGTCGTCGAACGTTCCTGCGCCGGTTCCTCCGTCGGCGGGATTCTCGTTGAGGCGGTTCTTCTCCGGGTGCGGTCGGCTCGTCGTCGGAGACGGTGGGCGATTCCGCTCTCCCGATGAAGAGGACGTCAGGATAGAACGGTGCTGCTATCATGGCGACCTTCTTTCCGTTCTCCTTTGAGGGCGGAGGAACGGAAAGAACAACTTGCTTCCCCTTGGTCTCCTTTTTCCTCGTGATCTGTGTCCATTCTCTTGTCGGGGAAGTAGACAGTGGAGTTATCCGGGTCAGCGGGCCCTCGGCCTCCGACTTTCCGGAGACGATCTTTTTCCGGAGAGCTGGAGGTTGCGCTTCTCCGGCATTTTCGGAGTTTGTTGGAGGAGACTTCTTTTCCGGTGGATCTGCAATGCGGTGTAGAGTTCCCTTTTTGTCTGCTACGGATGAGATTGTTCCGAATCAGAATACGAATCCGGGACAAAGGGTGATCTTGCTGTAGAAGGTGACGGCCATTGAGCTAGCTTGGATCGTCGACACACCCCCTACCTGGCGCGCCAGCTGTCGGTGTTTTGGGTCCGACCGCACACCCGGGGATGCCCCTCAAGGTGTTTTTAGGAGTAGGACGGTGTCGACGACTGTAGCAAAATGGTTCGTGCCAGATGCACGAGGGACAGTGGACAATGTTTGCAGGTTCGGGCCGCTTAGAGATGCGTAACACCCTACGTCCTGGTGAGTATGCTTGGTGGACAAGGTTACAAGAGAGCTCTCTGAATTGAGAATGCAGAGAGTTGATGTGGGTGGCTAAGTAATAGGGTCGATCGTTCTGAAGGGGTGCCCCCTAGGCCTTATATACTCGACCGTGGGGCAATACATGTGGATATGATAACAATGTGTAGCTAAAATATAGTGAACCGCTTGAGTTTATCTCCCTGTAGCCCTGCCGACTTATCCTCGCATGGCTCCGTTGCATGGGGGCTCCAACGCGGGAAAGTCGGATCTCTGTTCTGGTCACTCGCTCGACGTTGTGGGTCGTCCGGGTTTGCACCAATCCGGCCTCATGTCGATCTGCTTTGCTGGTTGTCTCTCCCTAGGCCCATGAAAGAATGACCTTACGATTTATTGGGCCCTTGGGCCTTTCGTGAGGTCTTTTACTCTTTTAGTGGACCCGGGGGATATCTATCCCCCACACAATCACCGCTCGCGCGCTCCCCGGTGTGCCCTTCCATCCATGGCTTCACTCGGTTGCCCCCGCGATCCCCTTCCATCCATGGCTTCAATCGGTTGCCCCCACGATCCCCTTCCATCGATGGCGAGGTCGCTGGTTATTTTCAACAGTCCACCGACAGCACTCGCTCGCCCTAAACCCTCACCTCTCAGATCCTGCCCCTCGCTCGCCGCCCAATCAACAGCTCAGACATTGCCGCCCCATCCGAGCAAAGGTGGAGGCGTCTGCCTCCACACACATCGCCCTCGCCACCGCCATCCCTAGAGAAGACACGGAGGTGCAGAGAAGACACGGAGGTACGTCACAATTTCAAACTGTTGGTTAAACATTACTGAGAATGGCAAATGGAGATAGGATTTTAAAGCATAAGCACTGTGATCACAATGTGATTATTCCTGATAAAGTGATTAGTGAATGTGGAAGTTCAACCTTCAACGCTTGATGTCTTCCAAGCGAACAAAGAGTCTGAGTTTACTTGTTTCTGTTTCACTTGGTGGACTGTTGAAAATATCTAGAGTCTGGGTTTCTAATGCATTCTGAATCAATAGTTTAACTTGGTGGACTGCAGATTGGAGAGTAGTACACAGGTATTTGTAGTTCTTTCATGTGAATTTTTACTACTGTATGAGTGACTGCAACAGCGCCATTATAATCATTGAAGTGATGTTTTGTGGATCAACCAGATTTGTAAACTTTAATTGGATCCAACTTATTATAGGTTTTCATGTATTTTTGTTATGAGTGTAGTTTTTGTATCTAACTACCCCTTTCTTAACATCATGTGTCTATTCTATTACTTTGTTTTGTGTATATAATTACCAGACACATGTTTGAGACTAGATTTATCAGCATGAATAATTGATGAGACAAACTAAATGTCAAACATCTTTCTTTGAGTTTTCTTCATTGATAGAGTCAAAGGCATAAAGATAGGTGTGTGTTTCATTTCTTCATTGATTAGTCCTAGATCTTATTTCAACTATTTCTTCATTGATTAGTTCTAGATCTGTGAAAAGTACTGCCTTTATGTTGCTTGGACCTCCTACAAGTTCCCTCATTAACCAAAAGAAATGAGAAGTCTCCAAATTTTTTAAGGTAGTCAGATTTTGATATTGTTGCTATCAAAGTAGACAAACTATATTTTTAACAGTAGGCCCCTTAATTTGTTTGGAGAAAAAAAAACTACTGCCGTTCAGGCGGTTGAGCAACGTTGGCGCATTACATACTGAATTTTGTCAGTTTGATAGTTGTTCGAAAAGGTTATTTCAGAAACCTATCTTTGTCTGGATGCAAGAGAGAGAACAGACATAATGAATCTTCCATTGATTATCAGCACACGACATGAATTTTTTTCTTATCAATTTCCACCAATCTTTGCAGGGTAAAAACATCTTTGGAGATGCTCCAACATCCCAATTCGTCTCTCTGCTATTGTCTTTAAGCGTTGTTGGGGACCTTCGGCATCCGAAGGTCCTCAAAAACAGGATTTAACAGTATTTCTGGAGTATAATGTGTGAACAGGTATCTTCGGATTTAAGTTGACATCACAGTAGACCAGAGTAATACGAAGGTTGATACAGCGCCGAAGGTGTGAGCAGGAAAGCTTCGGCGCGGCAGCAAAAAGTGAAACCGACTTAAAGATGAAAAGGCTATTTAGACCTCGACAGATTACTATAGAATTATTATCAAGTGTAAAGGGCATGAATGTAATTTTGTATGGGTTGTGTCCCGTGCCTATAAATAGGTGAACAGTACCCCCGTACTGTTCACGCGGACTTGGCATTTCGCTTTTTGCGTCACACTTGTACTATCACCTCCTTCCAATTAAAGGTACACTTGTAATTTAACGATATTTCTGTCTATGCCTGATAATAATACATAATTGTTTATGTTGACTTTTACATTTCTTACGTTTCATCCTTCGTAATTGTATAATAAAGTTATGAAGGTACGCCTTTCATAGCCTTCGTCCGAGGATCATTATGTCCTAAAGGAAATAATGCTTCGAAGGACGGAGGACTTTAACGATTAACATTTTCTATGTTGCCTTGTTCTTAACTCATAGCATTTGAGAACAAGTCCCCAACATTGGCGCCCACCTCCGGTGAACTCACTTCCACTCTTTGAGTTTTCTGAACACCTTCGGCGATCATAAACCTTCGTTATAGCGCCGAAGAAAGCTTCAGCAACTGGCACTACAGCCCTTCAACCGCTGGACCACAATCAGGAGACTGTCTCTCTTCGGGAGGCCCGAAGCCAGAAAAGGAAGGTTGTCAGTCCGTCACCACCAGAGGACGAGATAGATCAAGAAATCAGAGATATGGAGATGCTTCATCAACAAGTACAGAGGAAGAAAGAAAAGATGGCCAGGCTAGCTGAACTGCAGAGGCAGATAGACGAAGCCTCTGAAGAAGTTCGTCATCTTGCCCAGGATGAGCAGCACCGAAGGCCTCAGCACCAAGATCTTCATCAGGAGGGTTTTCCCAACGAAGATGACTGGTATGACAATTTCCATCATGGGAATTTTGTTTTTGATGATGCTTCTCCTCTGTCCGCTGAGCTGCAGGCTACACCTTGGCCTCCGTCCTACAAGCCGCCCCAGCTTCCCGTATTCGATGGCCACTCAGACCCAAAGCAGTTTTTGATGAGCTACGAAGCAACAGTATCTTCGTATGGTGGCAATGCTTCAGTCATGGCCAAATCTTTCGTTATGGCTGTCAGGAGTGTTGCTCAAACCTGGTATTCCTCCCTTCGACCAGGAACGATCACTTCATGGCAGAAGCTGAAGGACTTGTTGTTAACTAGCTTCCAAGGATTTCAGACGAAGCCGGTCACTGCTCAGGCTCTGTTCCAGTGCACCCAGGATCACGAAGAATACCTTCAGGCGTATGTCCGAAGGTTCTTGCGTTTGAGGGCACAGGCACCAACGGTGCCCAATGAAATTGTCATTGAGGCCATGATCAAGGGGCTTCGGTCAGGACCGTCAGCTCAGTATTTCGCTAGAAAGCCTCCTCAAACTTTGGAGAAGCTGCTCCAGAAGATGGACGAGTACATTCGGGCCGATAATGATTTTCGCCAAAGAAGGGAGGAGGCTTTCAGGTTTTCTGAAATGACCAGGGGCTTCGGAGGGAGGTTCTACCCGAGGCATGTGAGATCAATTCATAACTCTACACAAAATGATGATAGAGGAAGCCAACAGCAAAGGCCACAATGTTCCTCACAGGCTTCGGGGCAACAGCAAAGTTCCTTCCGACCACCAGCTCCAAGAGGCAGAGGCGCCAGGGGCTTCGGAGGAAGATTTGGCGATCAACCGAGAAGAATCTTTTGCTTATTCTGCGGTGAGAACAAAGGCCATACCACCAGGATGTGCCATGTTACTATTCAGAAGCAAAAGGAAATAGCCGAAGCCGCAGCACAACAAGCTCAGCCGAAGCAGGTCATGCATACAACTTTGTATCATTCGCCCTACATCCTAGAATATGTGGGCAATCACCCTGCAGTTTCCGTTGCTTCGGCGAGTCAGCCTCAAGCTTCCTGGCAACAGCCTCCGCCTCCACCTCCGTTGCAACAAGGCCAGCAGCCAGAAGGGAGCCAGTATGCTCCGCACCAGAGGGACTTCAGAGAGCAGTCCGAAGCTCGTACAGTCAATAGCACTGTGCCAGAGTCAAAGCACATCTATTGACAAATATCCTACCTTAATAGCAATCTTTTTCATTCAGTTTTATTTTCTGTAATAAAGGACATTGTTTAGGTTTCATGTAAATAGTTTCGTTGATTCCTACAAGGAAAATATATTTTCTTCACAGGCTTAAATTGATTGAAGTTCAAAGACTTGCGATAACAAAGAGGACCTTCGATCTATCGAAAATTCTTCGAAGCAACAAAAAGTCGTTCTAAGGAACGCAAAGTAAGTTTGCCGAAGTCATAAAAAAGTCGTTCCAAAGGGAGCGCAGTGTAAGTTTTCTGCTCCAAAGTCGTTCCAAAGGGAATGCAGAGCATACAGCGAAAAATAAACGCTGATACCGCCTAAGTAAAAGGCGAAGCGCGAAAAGTCAACGCGAATACCGCTGAAAGTAAAAGGCGAAGAAGCTCCTAAGGGAGGCTTACAGCGAAAAATAAACGCTGATTCCGCTGAAGTAAAAAGCGAAGAAGCTCCTAAGGGAGGCTTATAAAAGATTGTGTTTTATTGCAGGGATGCGTATGTATCTTCGGAATAAACATCATCTCACATAACATAACATCATCGCATCATTTCGCATAGCATAAGCATCATACATCATTTTGCATATGGCACAAGAGGTGGACACATTATCAATCTACAGAAGAACGCTTTGCAAAAAGGGAGAAATCATAATGTCACAAAAAGATACATCATTGATCTTCGGAAGTGTAGCTTCGGAAAATATCTTCACGAAGCCTGGATATTATTCATCAGAACACTGGATATTGTTGTGACAAAGAAAAATTCTTCTTCACGAAGCATGAAAAGAAGGGAAGGTGTTTTTTCGTCAAAGACTCAAAAGCGGTACGTGTAAAGTTTCATGCATCGTAAAGAATTGAGTAACAAAAATAGGTATATTACATTTGGGGTTACAAAATGTTACAGTATATTACATTTCAGAAGTTTTTACAAAAATACTTAATCTTCTCTCAAAACGACTTCTGCAGCCTCGTTCAGGAGCCGATTGACGACTTCGTCCATAATATCTTCAGCCATCTTTTTAATTTCGTCGTCTCCTTTTGGCTGAGGGCCCGAAGACGCTTTAGCAGGATCTGAAGTAGGACAGGATGCGGCTACATTGCTATTACAAATCGCAAACAAATCTTAAAGCTTAAGATTACAACACAATAAAAACTATTAGTTAATACCTAATTGACCTTCGGCCTCTGCGCTCTTTTCAGCAGCCTCAGCTACTTCTCTAGCATCGTGAATGCCCTTTTCACTTTTTCGAATAATTTCTCCGGCCATTTCTCGGCCACCATTATCCCAGATATCAGTAAAAAATTTTCCACCAATTATACTAGCTTCGGCCGAGGGATCTCTTGCATCTTCAAAGGACAAAGCAGCTTCGGATTCTGCTAAAATTTTTACATGTTCGCAGCCCTTCTTCTCTAGAATGGTGGCAATTCCTCTGGCACCAGAGAAAGCACATATATCTCCACGGCTATTTAAAATTTCTTCGAAGGCCTCAGCTTCGTGGTCGATCCATTCGATGGGACCTTCGGGATTGCCTCTCGTAAAGTTTTCTTCGCTTGAGAAGGCGCCGACCCTGGCGAAGCTAGCTTTTAACTTCTTAACACACTCTATAGATTTGTTATAGCATCTCTTTTTGGACGAACGAAGCTCTTCAACAGTTACTTTTAGGTGATCTGCCCATTGGTCGCTGAGTTCTCGCTTTGTTTCTTCAAGTATGCGTTCTTCCTTGGCTCTGGCCAGTTGTTTCCGAAGATCTTCAATTTCGCGCTTCTGAGCTTCAGCTTGACCTTTAAAAACAGCTTCGTCTTCCTTTATTTTATTTATCAATGAGTGTAATATTTTATCTTTTTCGAGACCTTCGTTCCTCAGTTCAATAACTTCGGAACGAAGGTTGCTCAGGGCTATAGAACACCCTTCGTCTTCAGCATCTTTCTGTGCCCTGAGGGCATTGCTAAGTATCAGGCCCTACAAAGAGAAATATATGTGTGTCAATAGGTTTAAACAAACGAAAAATTTTGGACTCAACAAAAAATACAAGGATCTCATTTGTCGCACCTTTAAGCTATTATAAGCCAGGCTGTCGGCCAGATCGTTCTTCGACAGCATCGAGAGCCCGTCTTCTAAAGTTGGGAATCCAAAGCTCTTGCTCATCTCCCGACAGACAGAAATCTCCTTGCTGTCAGGGAGACAATATAAGAAGTCTTCTTCTCCACTGCCATTGAATATTAACGCCCCCTTTGGATACTTCAGTTTTTGGGCGTAGCGCTGGGCCTCTTGCTCTTCTTTTTCTGATAGTTTTTTCCCCGAAGCATGACGAACAATATAATCACGAACTTTGGGGGATGCTTCGGGGGCAATGACACCGATTTCTTCAACAAAAGTTGGCTTTGTTATTTTTTCTGCCTCACTTTCCAAGGATTTTATCTTTGCGGGCTCTGAGGGCCCAGCTTCGGCTTCAGTTTCTTGCTCTGGAGCTTTAGTACCAGAAATTTCTGTTGTTGTTTCAGGAATGGCAGCAGCCTTCTTCGGAGGTGTGCTTGAAGATTTGATCGTTTCCAGTACATCTAGCACATTAGCCATTCTCTTTCTTTTTGGAGTCACTGCTGGCACTTTTTGATTTTTTACTGTCTCAATGTTTGCTGCAGGACTCAAAACTTCTGATGCTTTTGATCCCTCAGTTGCTTCTTTTACCTCTTCCATTTTTTCTATGGACGGCGCTTCGGCCTTCTCTTTCGTTTCTGATAACAAAATCTTTGATTGTTCCAATTCTATCTTTGTTGGCACTTCGGCCGTTTCTGCGACTTCTGGCAGCAAGGTTGGCTCGGTTGGTTTTTCAACTTCGGTGGCCGAAGAAGTTTCTCCGGTAAACTCAGGCACCGAAGCTGGTTCAATATAGCACGGCCGATGTGTGAGGACCTTTATCTTCTTTCTTTTCGGTTCTGGCTCGCTAGGAGCAGTTGCAGCTTCTTCTTTTGCAGAGGTTGTGTTTTTTCTCTTCTGCCTTCGAATGGGATAGCAATAGTCAGGGTAGACAAACCCGATTGCATCGAATACCCGATTCAGCCTCTTCTTTTTTCGGCCTCCGAAGGCTGCTGACATTGCAGTGTCTTCGGCCTTCGAATAAGCCCCAAGCAGTTCATCACTTAAATTTTCAATGCTTTTTAACCAGTCGTCATCTGGCTCAACGAATTTATCTCCAAATTTAAAAGTGTACTTCAACCTGATAAGTCCACCTTCGTCGGCCTCTTTTACAGTTTCTTGTGGCATTTCCCATTTCTCCGCGAGCGGCCATACCCTGAAGGCAATATGCTCTTGTACTAAGTCTCTCGTTCCAATGAAAGAATAGATAACGCCGAAGGCCCTCTGGCATTCTTCGGCAGCTTCATTCATTTCAACCTTCAGCCTCCGAAGGCCGAAGCTTTGCCAAATAGGGCGCATAATTATACCTTTGATATCTTCTCGTACTGTCAGATCATTCTTCACATAAAACCATTCTGTCATCCAGTCGCCGGGCCATCTCTTCCGAAAGGTTGGCACGGGGCAGCTTGACCCGGACCGAGAAACGAAACCGTAGCAGCCAAAATTATTGTGATACTGTTCCTTACCCCAAGGTTTTGTCTCGTATGATAATTCGTGTATATTGCAGAAGCTTTTTGCATCAGGCTTCAGACCTTGGCTTCTCACGGCCCATACGAAGATATTCAGCCTTATAATTGCCTCGGGGGTAAGTTGATGGAGATAGATTTCGAATATTTTTAGCACCTCTACAACGAAGCTGCTCAAGGGAAATCGCAGTCCAGCTTTCAAAAAGCTTCGGTACACTACGACTTCATTCTCTTTAGGATGTGGGCAAGTTTTTTCCCCTTCGTCCGCCCTCACAATGGACAAATCCCGGAAATATCTTCCTCTCATATTGACAAGATGATTTTCTTTGATAGTTGATTTACCATAAACTGAATGGCTTGGTCGCCAGGGACGATCTTCGGAGTCTTCATCACCACTGTCTACATCATAGCTGTCACTGTCACCAGTATCCTCAGACAAACCTTCAAGAATCTCCTTGGTGATTTTTTCTGTATTGGTCTTTGACATCGCTATAAGAAACCCTAAATTTTTCTCTTCGTCGAGGCTCAGCTTCGTCTCAGCAGCAGTCTTCTTATCTTCGGACATCTTCGGAGATACTAAAATACTATTTTCAAAGCCGAAGCTTCAAAACTAAAAGCTTAGCAAATCTTAGTGCACAAGAGCTAAAAATTGAGTGAGTGGGAGCAGTTGGCCAGAGAGCGTGTCAAATGAGTTTGCGGTATGGCCGTATTTATACGCCAAGTGCGTTGAAGATTGAAAGACCCCGCTTGTCAGTGAATGTTGCTATTCTAGTAAAGGGAAGGTGTTTTTTCGGACCTTCGGCGTAAAGCCTTCGTCCATGTCGCAATCTAAATTTATTATTTTAAACAAATTTATATTGCGAGGGGCTACTGTTGGGGACCTTCGGCATCCGAAGGTCCTCAAAAACAGGATTTAACAGTATTTCTGGAGTATAATGTGTGAACAGGTATCTTCGGATTTAAGTTGACATCACAGTAGACCAGAGTAATACGAAGGTTGATACAGCGCCGAAGGTGTGAGCAGGAAAGCTTCGGCGCGGCAGCAAAAAGTGAAACCGACTTAAAGATGAAAAGGCTATTTAGACCTCGACAGATTACTATAGAATTATTATCAAGTGTAAAGGGCATGAATGTAATTTTGTATGGGTTGTGTCCCGTGCCTATAAATAGGTGAACAGTACCCCCGTACTGTTCACGCGGACTTGGCATTTCGCTTTTTGCGTCACACTTGTACTATCACCTCCTTCCAATTAAAGGTACACTTGTAATTTAACGATATTTCTGTCTATGCCTGATAATAATACATAATTGTTTATGTTGACTTTTACATTTCTTACATTTCATCCTTCGTAATTGTATAATAAAGTTATGAAGGTACGCCTTTCATAACCTTCGTCCGAGGATCATTATGTCCTAAAGGAAATAATGCTTCGAAGGACGGAGGACTTTAACGATTAACATTTTCTATGTTGCCTTGTTCTTAACTCATAGCATTTGAGAACAAGTCCCCAACAAGCGCCAAAACTTAATGTTCATTTGATCTCTTTTCATGTACACAAACTCAGCACCGAGCTCAAGCTTTGTTTTTTTACTACTACTACTACCCTGTACTACAGTAGTATGAAGTATCGTATCACACATTCACAGCTGAGATATGACTGGAAACTCTGAGCAGAATCCAAGCTCACAAGTTTCAAGAACATGCAGCCAATGGATCATGACAGGGGAAAAGGCCAGGCAACAAATTTTCCTCTCAGGGCCTTTTGTCTTGTGCTACATTGGTCACAGGCCACATCTACTACTAGCCCACAAGTGGTAGTACAGTTCACAGTTCAGGTAGCAACACTCCAAGTGTCCTGTCCTGAATGAAACTGTGAATTCCTGTGTGGATTTTTGGTAAACTCTAAGCCACAGAGATGCTTCTAAACCACACTGGTGAATCCCAACCATTTGCATATGGTACCTGCACACTGCTGTTTCTCAGGATCAAAGCTCTTGCTGTTACTACAGGAAAGTTCAGTTCACCCAGCATGGCTTTGTGTCTCTAGAAGATGATGAGAAAAGGCTGTGACGATGCCCTGACCTTGAGGAAGGGGAAGAGAGAGATAGAGAGAGGGGATTTTTGTTTTCTTTCTCTGATGTCTTATCCTTCTTTGATTCCAAGTTCATAATTATGTAACACATTTGAAAGACAATGAATAGTCCTTTTCATATTTTTGCTTTTCATATTTTTCAAATACTTGTGTGCAAATTTGATGCTATTTTCTTTGCCTTTTGGGATTAGCGTCTTTTATGCCAGTTCTTGTAACTTGGTTTCACATATTATTTTTCTGGTGTATACTGATGTTTGCCTTTACTTGCAGTCATGCACAATCTTAAGTTTATATTGATCTAAAACCAGAGAACATCCTCCTTGTTTCTTCAGATTATGTCAAGTTACCTGATCCCAAGGTACTTTTATGCTACATGAGTAAGCATAACTTGTTTATTACTTGATTCAGTGTGATGTGTCATCTCTTCTTTTATGGGGCTAACCCTAACAAATGGCTGTAGCAAACTTCATCTCCTCTGACTAACAGTTCAAAATACGTTAGAAAGTAGGATTGAATTGGCCACAAGGAGCAACAACAATAGAGAGCGTTAGAGCTGTTCTCAAACTGCCTCACCTTTAGGTAAATTGGATAAAGTTCCTGATGCTTGGCTGTTTGATTCTTCCTCCTGTGTTTTCGATTTTATTTCACACCTTGCTATTACATTTAGCTCATGTTTAGCTTGGTATTACATCATCTTGAATTTATTTATTTATTGTTCTAATAGTGCTCCCTTGTCCTGTTGATAGTAAATTTGCTTTTCTACAAACCTATTTGTCCGAGCGAAAGAAAAAAGCAGGCTTAGCTAGAGTTCGATAGTGGTACTATTAGCATACAAAAAAGAATGGTGTTTAGACTAACTATTAGAGATTCTTTTTTACAACTATACTACCAATATTAATTTTTTACAACTATACTACAGTGCACAATCTCAGTCTTTTTATACTACGGTGCTTACCATCGTGTGGTCAATCATGGCTGCTAAGGCCGACGCACACGTGCCAGGGCAAAAGGTCGCGCCGCAATTGGGCTCCCTCTGTAGCCGAGCGACGCGTCCGCGGTGGCCTCGTACGGAAGTGAGAGGTACCCGTTTGTCGACAGCAACTCGATGGTGCCGCTGGCCACCGGCATGACCGACACCGCCATTGTGTTGCCGCTGCCGGACATCGGGATCAAGGACGCCACCACCAAGGTGCTTTAACTTGTGCTTTATTTCTTTGACATGTTATTCCTGTGCAACATCTAATCATGAGATCTACTCACCGTTCTTGGCATAAACTAATCTAGAGATCTACTACCAGTTCCTTTCACCTCCCAGTTAATTCAACTCGACAATAGCATCACGCCTCATTGTTATGCATGCCTTTCCTTGGCTTTGTTAGTGTTTTGACTCCCACAGGCCCATATGACTTATTACCAGAACCATATGCAATAGATACAGAACACTCAGTCATAGTTATGGTAGTTGAGAGATACCTCTTATTCATCATTGGGGATTTGACACCTATTCATAGAAGGATACTTTTTATTCACCTGTGGGGAGTCACCATCTATTGATTATATGAAACTTAGCTTACTAGATGGAATCATCTTTCTTCTACTGGCCCTTGAGCGCAATTTTAGCAGGTTGAGTCATAACCTGATGTATATACTTGATCTCACCCTCTATTTAATAAGCTGTGAGACTGTGACAGGGGACTTCTTTTATTGGGCATCTGCAATTTGAATTTCTTTCTGGTATTTAGGTACAACTTCTTCCCTGTCAGTGGTCAGTATCCATTGGCTTCTGGATATATAGAGTTAGATAAATCGGCTTCAAGTTTACAATTAATTAGAGAAGTTACTTGGCTAGCTTCTAGAAACCATTATATAGGGCCTGTCAGCATACCCTCCCTATGAACAGAATCCTAATTTACACTATGACATGTTCTGGTGCTTCTTTAGTCCATTATAATTCTATGCTTTATACAATATACTTTCAGTATCTTTCTTGCATTATATTTTCATAATCCACATCTTATTTTACACATGAAGTGTTGAGTGGGTATTTGTGTTTGTTTGTAATCTAATGGATGAAATGTTCTCATACTCAAAGTCCTCCATGTGCTACATGATGCTTTATTTTTTTATACATCTATTTCACAATTGCAACGCCATTTGAGTTTGCTGGTATTATTTTTAGGATTTTTTCTTGCAATGCTGGTTCATATTTGGACCTGATGTAGTGATGTGAGATCCTTGTTTCTCACCATATTCTCTTTCCTTGTACCCATGGTTGTCTTCTACATATTTGTGCCTAAACATCGTATCAACGACTTCCCTGGTCATTGGGGAGTTTCAGTTATGGTCATAGCGATTGTCTTCACAATATACGAACTGGCCTTACTGGAACAGATCAGAGGGTGCAGATCATTTCTTTGTCACGCCACATGACTTTGGTGCTTGCTTCCTTTATCAGGTATAAACACCACCGGTACATGAAGTAGCTGTAGCGTGCATTTATCTATGCTTCCATTAATAAAGTTTAGATGCTAATCAATAATAGATGAGTACTGAATACCAGTATTTGGAACAACTGGGACGTATCTAATTGCGTCACTGAACATGGGGCATTGTGGGCATCAAGATTCTTGTTTCACTATGAATGAACTACTATGAGTCTATGACTAAAATACTTAGGTCCCACATGTTTGTTTGTCTCTTGTAGAAGAAACATGTCTCAGGTTGGAAAATTTGTTAGTTGTCATACTATTATAATGACAACTTTTCCAGTTGGCACCTTACATTACTGGCTGTTCCAACATCTCGATATTTCTGTAACACAAGCGCTTCAAATTATTTTCAGGAAGAGAAAACAATCGGGTGGGGAATCCTTCCCTTGCTTCAGCGTGCTACACTGGTTCAGACCTTTGGACAGAAGAACCATGTCTGCCTGAAGGGTGGGTCCATCACAATCCCACCATTTGCACCTCCCTAGAAAATGCAGGCTCACCTTATCCCCGTGGACACCCCTCGGTCTATTCGTGTACTTCCGCAGTCTGTTCTACGACACCAGCAACGATCCTGAGGGTGGTTACTATGCGAGGTAAATCATCTATCTGTCTGCAAGTGATGTAGCTTCCCTCCACTTTTTCCCCAGTCATTCATCACAACACTGCGTCCTTGGTCTGATCTCTGATCATTCTGCATGTTCTACAGAGGTGCTCGTGCATCAGTCTAGGAGAACTTCAAGAACAACCCGCTCTTCGACATCTCGACTGATCACCCACCGACTTACTACGAAGACATGCAACGTTCAGTGTTCTGCCTGTGCCCCTTGGGCTGGGCTCCATGGAGCCCCAGGCTGGTGGAAGCTGTGGTTTTCGGCTGCATCCCGGTGATCATCGCCGACGACATTGTCCTGCCCTTTGCGGACGCCATCCCATGGGAGAAGATCGGTGTGTTTGTCGCCGAGGAGGATGTCCCGAAGCTGGACAACATCCTGACGTCCATCCCAACAGATGTTATACTGAGGAAGCAACGTCTCCTTGCAAACCCGTCGATGAAACAGGCCATGCTGTTCCCCCAGCCTGCTCAGGCGGGAGATGCATTCCACCAGATCCTAAATGGGCTCGCGCGCAAGCTCCCACATGGTGACAACACCTTCTTGAAGCTCGGGGAGAGGGTCCTGAACTGGACCGCCGGACCGCCAGGCGACCTGAAACCTTGGTAGCATCTGCCTGCCTAGAACCTTTTTGGGAAAAAAGCAAGAATGAGAACATGGTGATATACATACATGCACCTTTAAGTTACCATGGTTGTAAAAAAGCAAGAATGAGAACATGGTGATATACATACATGCACCTTTAAGTTACCATGGTTGTATACTTGTATAGTGCTGACCACAAGCCAAATGTACATTTTGGTATGTTCTTTCTTATTTCCCTGTAGTTGTTATACCATATATCTTCACTAGGTGAGTGCCCATGCGTTGCAACGGGGACATATAATATCACGGTAACTTATGTATTATATGTCTCTGTTGCAACGCACGGGCACTCACCTAGTTAGTAATCAAAATGGTAAGCATAAGCAATTAAAGATACTACGCTCTAGGAAGAATAATTGAATGTGTTGAATATGTGTACCTTTTATTCCTAGGCTTCTACACTTATCCAAGATAGCAATGCATGAGAGTTTGCTGATCTTGGTTGAATGGAGAGTATTCAACGGAGGTATTTGATCTCAGTTTGAAGCTTGCTCTTTTATGCATTAGCCACAAGAAGCAACGGCTATCAATGGAAGCAAGTTGTGTCAAGACTTGATAAGCTGCCGGGATAGTGAGTGAACTCAATCCAAGTGGGTGGGATAGTGAATGAACTCAATCCTCTAACGTCCATGATGTCTGATTGGTAGAAAGTAATGTTTTATTTAGATAGCAGAAAATGCATACATACAATAAATAAATAAAGATTATCAAATGATTTGGTGTTAAAAATGGTTTGATGTTAGATTTCATTTATCAAATGATTTATGAGCCGTCGCAACGCACGGGCATCTACCTAGTAACTATTTGAAGCCCTCAGCTCCAAATAACTCGACCATATATATATATATATATATATATATATATATATATATATATATATATATATATATATATATATATATATATATATATATATATATATATATATAAAGAGCCCTGGGCTTCCAATAATAGAGGAAGCCCAGGCTAGTCAATATGGTCATTTTGGTTGAACCACACCGGATCAACAGTTCCCAGTCACGGTGCCGTTACACCATTTCCTCCGTCAGCCAGCCACCTCTTCCACGTTTCCTGTTTCTAAAACCGTATTCGTGCAATCAACGGAGGCAAACCCGCGCCGATAGGAAGAAAACCCCAGCCCGCGCAGTCTTTCCTTTCGTCAGAGGCGACTCGCCAGGCGATTTCCGCTGCTCCAATCCAGCGCAGCTCCAATCCAGCGCCGCTCCAATCCAGCGCCGTTCCAATCCAGCTTACATCCTTCAATCTCCCAGCATTGGAGCCTGATTCAAGAAGTTCCAGGTAATCCAACATTGAAATACACCGAGTTTGCCGTCGATTTTTTGAAGCATTTCGGTCGATTGAAGTGGATTTGATTGTAACTCTTATTCTCCAGCTAAATGTGTGATTTGTATCCGTTTATACATCTCCCTAATCGGGTCATTACATCACGCATTGCATCTCTTTTTTGTTCAGGAGCCCCGATATTAGAGAATATGTATTTATTCTAGATCCCCTCTATCGCCCGACATTCATAGATCTAGACAAAGGCTGTGGATTAGGTATTTATTGATGAGTTAGCAGAGAGTACTCTTACACAACCCAAGTAACACATATATGCTTATTGTATTTGATATATATGCATATCTTCAGTACTGTTTATGCACATTCACTTGAGTCATTTGTTACACATTTGTTTTATTATATATGCATATAGTCAGTACTCTTTATGCATATTTACTTTAATGATTTGTTTTCACATCTATTTTATTATCAAATATGCTTATTGTATTTGATATATATTCATATCCTCAGTACTGTTTATGCACATTCACTTGAGTCATTTGTTTACACATTTGTTTTATTATATATGCATATAGTCAGTACTCTTTATGCACATTTACTCTAATGATTTGTTTTCACATCTATTTTATTATCAAATATGCTTATTGTATTTCATATATATGCATATCCTCAGTACTTTTTATGCCCATTCACTTAAATCATTTGTGTACACATTTGTTTTATTATACATAAAATATACTTATTGGATTTGATATATATGCATATTGGCAGTAATATGTATGCTCATTCATACACAAGTTTATGAACATTTCGCAATATAATAAGCATATTTGCATTGTTCTATTTACTTGAATAATTAGTTTACACTCCTGTTTATTATATATAAATACATACAGATATTGTTATTTAAGCAAAAGTTATTTAAATATTCATGTTTGAATATGAGCTAAATGTTTTTATTACTATGAACCAGTTATTAAAATATGTTGTATAGTTAGTTGATGAAAAAAAGGCTCTTATTTTATCATGATACATTTACAATTATATGAAATATTAAATCAATCTTTATGTTTGTATATAACCATTGTTCATTAAATGCTCTCGCATAAATGTAAAAGGTAGTTTAAGTTATGTAATTCCATTTAGCATTATATAGTATGCATTTTAGATAGTTATAGTAAAAATTAGTTCTTTTTTTGGCATATATTCATGCATAAATCACTGTATTTAAAAACAACTTTTTTTCTACAGATTTATTCAGTATTTGATCATGAAGTCTGTTGATCGCCTGCCCAGTAATCCAAAAAGATTAACCATTGAATCCAGTCAGGAGGTTTTTTCAATTGATATTTCCAGACGTACAAGATCCAGCAGCCCAGCTCACCAAGATGATATTCCACAAAATCAGGAGCAGAATGAGCCACAACCAGCCCCAATCCATCGTTTTCGCAGAAAGGCTTTAGCTTGTCGTTTAAAAAGAAAACCTCCTGCTCCATCCACACTGTCCGACGATGATTTCATGGATGCTCCATCGTTGAAGCGCCAATTCAGATCTGCCTCACCTTCTCCTTCAGAACAAATCAGTGCAAAGAAGATAAAAGTACCTTCTCCTCAAGTTCCAAGCGTGAAAAGAAGTCCAAAGTCTAATATCATTACAAAAAAACTCTCCTAAACAGAAGACTCCTAGAAAATCACAGGTAATATGTATATATTTCTGTTTATTCATGTGTTAATTTTGGTGCCCAATCAATTTTGTATTTTCCCCCACTTTAAATTTATGTATATTATTATCCAAAAATATGGTGTTTACTTTTTTAGTGTTGTAGACTAGTTATTTACAAGCCTGTAATAAATATCTCTTGTATGTAAATATAGTATCATTAGTTCTAACAATATATATACTTTGTGTATTAATGCATATTCATTTATGCTTCCAGAAATTGAATATCCGCTGCATTCCCTATGATGTTATTGTATCATCTTGGATAATGAGCGATCGGCAGCGCGATGCTGTCGCTAGGTTGGGATTTTCTAGTATATTTGATTTGCGAACTGATGTCTTAAAGAGCAGATCACTCATCAGGTGGTTGATGGATAAATTGGATCCACATGACATGACCATACGCCCAGGGGCTGGCAAGGAACTGAAGATAACAAAAGATACGATTCGTCTGATTTTGGGTTTGCCATGTGCTGGAGGAGGCAGAGAGTTTACTGATTGGTACGGTGAAGTGGATGCTGCTGCAAAACTGAGACGTGATCTCAATGTTGGTAAAGAAGAATTTGATGTTGTCAAGCTTCAAGACAAGATAGTGTGTGATACCCGGTTTGCAAAGAAGAAAAGTTGGGGGTTGTTCTTTTTGTTTTTTTCCTCATCCGGTTGTTGTTTTGGGGATTTGGGATTTTGTGGAAAACATTCACAACTAGGGCAGTAGAATTTATTTGATTTGACGCTTGCGTTGCGGTCGGGAGCTGTCGCGTGGGTTAGTTGGGCCGCAATTGGAGTTTCGGCCCATTAACCCTCCCAAACCCTAGCCGCCTCCCTCCTAACCCCCTCCCCCCCATGTGCAGCCGCCCCCCACACTTCTCTCCCCCTTGGCCGCCACCCCCTGCCCATCTCTTCCTCTCTCCATTCTTGCAGCCACCAAACCCTAGCCCCCCCCCTCAATCCCCTCCTCCCAAGGTGCCAATCCTTGCCGCTCGGATCATCGTCGTCGTGGTGCGAGTCTTAAATCGTTTTGGTGGAGGGAAGAAGGGAGGAAGGAAAGGGGGAGAATCCAAGGTGATTTTTGTGTTCATCCCTTGTTCATTTGCGCTGCAATTAAATTGATTAGAGGTTGCGTTTGCGATTGGGTAGAGGGGGCTGTCCAGAATTTTAGGTGGTGGGTGAACAGCAGTAGTCTAGCAGTTTCTGTGTTTTTTTTCGTGAGGAATTAAGGGAAATCAGTTTGGGGATCATGTAGAACTTTACCTTACCTTTCCAACGAGTATTTATGCGCTCAATTTGGAGTTATAAATTGAAAGTTATCACCGTTTGAATCCGGGTATGTGGCTGTCCAAAAAAACAAATTTTCAGGGGGATGAACAGCAGCAGTATTAGCAGTTTCTGGGGATTTTTCGGGAGTAATTAGTGTTAATCAGTATGAGAATCATGTAGGGCTTTATGTTATCTTTCCAACAAGTACTTATGCGCTTGATTCGGAGTTATAATTCAGGAGATATCGTTGTTTGAATCCGGTTATGTTGCTGTCCAAAAAAACAGATTTTTCAGGTGGGTGAACAGCAGTGGTATTAGCAGTTTCTGGGAATTTTTCGTGGGTAATTAGTGTTAACCAGTATGGTAATCATGTAGGGATTTGTCTTATCTTTCCAATGAGTACTTATGCGCTTGATTTGGAATTATATTTTAAAAGATATCGCTGTTTGAATCTGGGTATGTCGCTGTCCAAAAGACAAAGAAAAACAGATTACAGGGTTCATCTTGTGGACTGTTTTGGGCTAATTAGATATTGGAATTTAATTATAAATTGTATACAAAACTTGTGGGGAATTTTATGTAGATGCCTCTGGAGTTTTTGTTTGTTACCACTGCTGTCATAATTTTAAAATTATGAAATTATTAAGCAGCGCCGCTGCAGTTTGGTGGGTGTAGGAGAGATGTAACCCGCGGCGGGGTTTGAGTTGTGCGTAGGTGCGGCGTCGCTTATGGGCCTGATTATGTGAAATTGGTGTACTAAGTTGGGTGTCAAAAACAGGTGGTGGACTTTCGGATCGTACTTAGGGATTTGCCCGAACTTCCGGTAAAGGCAAGTAAATACAGTGGCGGTTGCTACCGTTTGGTTTGCATCCTATTCCCTGTCATTGAGTATGCATAAGTTTTAATTATGTTAATCATTGAATTCTATGATGAAGTTTATTTGTTTGGAAGTATTAATTCTTAATTGTCTAATATTGTGGATGATCATAATTTGGTAATGATATATGTGGTTGATTCCCATCTGGATGAAGTTGAAGTGTCTTTTTGAATCATGTTATATGAAGTGTTGTAGGCATGACATGCACATCACATCATCCATCTTGCATTTTGAAGTTATGTCGTGATCTTATGGTCCGACCGTACCGGTACATTTTTAGCATCGTACGTTGCCCGAGGAGGGGTACGATGCGGCTTCATATCCTTAGAGGTATGAAGGCAGAAGTCATCCTTGCATTTGCAGACATTTGCACTCATGAGGAAATATATGAAGTGTGACATTACTATGTTACTATTGTGGTTTCTACCTGCGAGGTGTGGTAACTAGGTGCGTTGTACGTTGTATACGTGCTGCACCTTCGTAATAAGAAGGTTGTGGAATCAAGTAGTGGTAAAACAATGTTCTTATGTGGTTAAACTGTTTGATATTATTTTACTTGCTGAGATGTGTCATCTCACTCTTGCATTACTCAATGCAGGTACTTGATACATGTTGGGAATGAGGGGAGTAGCAGCACGTCCACTTTCACTCTCACAATAACGCTGCCCAGGCGCAGCCATGATTTAATTAGAAACTTATTGTCAAAGGAAGTTTGTTTATTTTTTTATATGGTCGTGCACACTGGTTAATTCAGTTCAGGTCGTATGTTTATCTTTCCTTGCTGGCCGAGTAATAATACTTAGTATGTTTTAGTCATGATATATGTTTATACTCTGTTGCTCCCTCTTTTATGCAATCTTGCAAAGGGGATGCTGCCGAAATTTTATATATGGATGTCGGAAGTGTAGTGCAGTAGCATTCCGGGTTGTTTGTGGAACCATGGAGTGTTACAGTAAAAAAACACAGAAACTGCTAGACTACTGTTGTTCACCCACCACCTAAAATTCTGGACAGCCCCCTCTACCCAATCGCAAACGCAACCTCTAATCAATTTAATTGCAGCGCAAATGAACAAGGGATGAACACAAAAATCACCTTGGATTCTCCCCCTTTCCTTCCTCCCTTCTTCCCTCCACCAAAACGATTTAAGACTCGCACCACGACGACGATGATCCGAGCGGCAAGGATTGGCACCTTGGGAGGAGGGGATTGAGGGGGGGGCTAGGGTTTGGTGGCTGCAAGAATGGAGAGAGGAAGAGATGGGCAGGGGGTGGCGGCCAAGGGGGGAGAGAAGTGTGGGGGGGCGGCTGCACATGGGGGGGAGGGGGTTAGGAGGGAGGTGGCTAGGGTTTGGGAGGGTTAATGGGCCGAAACTCCAATTGCGGCCCAACTAACCCACGCGACAGCTCCCGACCGCAACGCAAGCGTCAAATCAAATAAATTCTACTGCCCTAGTTGTGAATGTTTTCCACAAAATCCCAAATCCCCAAAACAGCAACCGGATGAGGAAAAAAACAAAAAGAACAACCCCCAACTTTTCTTCTTTGCAAACCGGGTATCACATAGTGCTTGGCAATGATGATGAGCTATCAATCAGATGCTTTTTTCTGATTCTATTCAATTGACTTTTTTTCCTTCTGCTTCTTGGGGCATTACAAACAATGAGGTACTAATGACTTCAAACATGGCCCGAATGCTGATATTGACTGGTGTCAACTAGTTTACACGGATTTGTGTGATGCTGTCGCACGTTGGCATAAAAGGAACAAAACAAACATCACAGCAACAATATATGGATGCTCACTCATTATTCTAGTAAGTATTTTTTTTTGTTTACTGTGCATATATATGATATGCAAATATTTGTTATGTACTAATTTTATATATTTGTGCATTCTTTTTTCAGATTTACTATCTTGATCACCTACATCACCCCGCATCTCCTGATAACAAATATGGTACTCCCCGCATTAAGTTTTTTGATAATGAGACCATAAGAGAGTTGGCTAGGGGTGACAGACGCCCCCCCCCCCCCCCCCCCGTAAAACTGGTGAACCATTCGGCTATGCAGAGGTTAGACATAAACAATTTTTGTCCTATTATGCAGATGTTAAAATTTTATTACTGATAACTGTTCTATCTGACTTTATACAGTTTCGTAGCCGTTCAGAAACGTGTTACGTCATTGCTCCAGAACGGCCTGTTTCTGCCGTTTTCAACATATATGTGCCACATATCAAGCATTTGATTGGCAACAAGTTCCAATGTTTGCCCTCCCATCATCGGCCAATGTTTCAATCAATGTTTGATGCTCATGACAAAGAGGTGGATAAGTAATGTGATTCCCTTCAGCTGAGCCATCAGATGATTGTTTCGAAGCAGATTGAACTCTCTGAAACATTTGGTGAAATGATCGATGAAGTACTGAGAGCTGCAACACAGCGCGATTCACAGCAAGAAGGTTTTATTATTTATGTTTATTTTTTTAAACTGGTCAAGTTCACGAATTATTGTGAGGAAAATTATATATAGTTATACGATCTCAAATAATTTATTATATGCAGTTTTGTATATACATCTTATGCATTAATTTATACTCATACAAGCAGCAACACATTTTTCAGTTGATTTTATTTTTGAAAACTGTATTTTATTTATGCATCTTGATAGTATATTGATGTAGTTTGCAAATGTGTATGTTTAACCATTTTTTTATAACGATACATTTATATTCCAGTTATATTTTAGTAACAACTACTTTATTATTATATGTTCCAAATGTAGATAACCCCCCACTACCTCAATGCCTCCAACAAATGCTCCAGTATCCTCACCACCTGTTCCAACACCTGATAAACAGCAACATGATCAGAAAATTCATGTTCCTACTGATCATATCAAAGTATCAGATCATGTAAGTTTTCTCATACAAACTATATATACAATGCATATATTATATTTAGCATACAAGTTACTGTTTACTCAAATCTCAGTTGTTTCCATTACAGATTGTCAGTGGGAACGTCTGCAAAAAAGATGAAGTTATGGATGCCCCTATATTTGACAAGACTCCAAAATCAAATGTTTGACTTCCTTATATCACAATTATTATTATTTCATTTACAATGTATGCAAGTAACAGTAATATATATGCATGCTTTGTTTTTTTAATTCACCAGGCTCCCACAACCGACAAGCCTGCTGCTACTGAGTTAACACCAGATATAAATAGTGTAAGTATTTACACCTTCATCATATTATGCTAATATTAATTATAACCTATGTTTCATTACGTTTATATTAATAATTTTATTGGTTACAGGAAGGACAAAAATCTGTTACACATGATACTCCTGTATCTGGTGCATCTCAGTTCGATAAAACCTCACTGACAAATGTAAGACATGTCGTTTTATATTCTCATATTTTTCCTATATATACACTAAAAACATAAATATTTATGCAACTGTTTACTAACATATATTCATATATTAGGCAACTACTGACCTTGTTGCAAGGGATAGTTCCTCTAAAGCTGCAGTCGCTGAACCTCCCCACGTGTCACGTGAAGACTGTGCTCGCAACCTACTTAAGTTCATTTTGTCAGAAAAACTAGATCCGAGCATGTATGTATTAGTTATTCAAATTCCAATTAAGTATAATTAGATGAATTGTAAATAAAGTTTTATTTTTTCCCAGGGCTATCATTAATTTTGGAGGATTTGGCGGTTCTGTCCTCGATGTTGTCCAGTCGTTTGGTCCTAATAAATGTATTGAGAATACTTTCATGCAGAGATTTGTCGACTGTATTCGTGAGGATGATGTATTATACAATCCAGATTCTGTAATCAACACTCTAATACTGAATGTCAATGTTGAGGTAATTTTTTCTCCACAACTTTGTATCTTATTGCAACACTTACTGTATAAATATATAATACCAATCAATTTATTTTTTTGTCCAGACCGTTTTGAATATCGAGGAGTTCGAACAGCACAGTTCAAATCCCCAGCCCTTCTCAACATCACTTCTTAAAGAACAACTTGAACCGACGCTTCCTCCAGATGAAGTTCTGAACCAAATTAAATTGGTGAGCCCCAATCAGTTTTATTTGTAATAATGTTATAATGTTCTTTTGGTCATTAGTCTTATGTTGTCTTAGCTTTAATTTTTCATATGCATATTATTATTCATTCATAAACTTACATATATATTTAACAGATCCTGGTTCCTATGCTACGCCGTAGTCACTGGACCCTTTATGCAATCAACTTTGAACGTCGTCGAATAGACATCTTAGATTCAAATCCTTATGGGACATTGCTTGGAGGCACTACCTGGAAACAAATACATAATGATCAAATGATGATAAATGGAACGAAGATACCTTGGTCCAGATTAATAATGAGAAGACTTAGCATTGCGTTACATGAAGCTCGACCTGATTCAACTGTACCAAAGTTTGGCAACTACAAGATTGGGCTTCTTCCCAATTGTCCAACCATGACACCAGGGTCAAATGATTGTGGTTTTTTTGTCGCAAACTTCCTCCGCTACTACGATTTTGATGATGGCGACTTATCAGAATTTTATACTCCGGTATGTTACTAAATTAGTGTTCTGATCTTGCATATATTACTCCTCAGATTTAATCTTAGCATTAATTTGATATTATGACTATTTCAGGATGAACCATTGGACCAACGTGCCTTTGTTCTGCATTACCTGACCTTTCATCGCAACAACAGGGTTGCCCCCTTCCTGCAGAACTGCTGCCTTTCAAGTATGCTCCAAGGAGACGCCGTTGTTTGAAAGCCAAGACTTAGATATCATAGCTGAACATGATTCCCTATGGGATCCACAAAACTGTTTATGTTACTTATTAAGTCACTTATGTCAGGCGTTGCTCATGTGTATGATACTCCATGTGCCACTTATGTTCGATGTGTCCAGTGTCTATGCTACTTCACATCAGTTTTTATTTGAAGTGTGTCAAACATAAGTGTTACCAGAATGTCTAGTTATGTTATCTGTTAAGAAATTCTATGTTGTTTTATCTCCAGATTGTGATATGGTTAATCGTTTGCTTCCAATGTTTGGCGTATTTGTATTATCATATTGTCTTTAATATTCAAGTTTTATGCATAATATATACTTCCTTATTTTATATACACTAGGTTCATCTTTTATACATTTTCCATGCTAATTATGCTAACTGTAACCAGTGGTTATGCTATATCCTGTTTGGTGTATCTGAAGTGCGAAACCGAAGTATGTACTCCCATTCGATTAGTATTGTTAAGTGTATATAGTTTTATATACCATTTATGTCCAGAACTGCCGATTGCTAAACGTTCAATGCCAATTTATTGTACATATTCAGTTACATAATTTGAGTAATTGTCTAGATTTACGCAACATTTTATAGTTTTATATCAACGCATTATATAACCCTGTCATGCAAACTATTTAATTTCCAACAAACTAAAGCATAGGTCATTGTGCTATTACAAGTTTCTACTAAATCGACCACTCTTTAGTCACACTTCAAATTATTCGCCCAATTCCATATGCTCATCGGCTTCTTCATTTTCCACTTCTTCATCAATATTTTTTTTAGCAGTCGATGTTTCATTCCACTGTGGAGCAGTTGTTTTATTGTTTAGTCTTGATCCGGTTGGTCGTCCTCTCTTTCGATTAGCCAGTTTTGCTAGCCTTGCCCTGTTCTCTTCAACAGACAGACATATTCTGCTGTTATGTCCATCTGCTATACCACACAATTGGCATCTCCTATTCTTCTTTTTCTCTCCTTTCGCACCTAGTCTCATAATCCTATCTTCTGAATTTTTTATTGTCCGTCCTTTTGGTCTTGCACGATCCGGCATACTCAGATTTATAACATCCACATTAAAATTCAACCTCTGCATAATAATAGAAGTTAATATTTAGTATACACATATTTACATAAATTATATTTATACCAATCAGTAAAATCATTTATCAATGCTCACATTTTTAGCTTCTGAGGATGCAACAATATGTTCCATTTTTTCATGTGCTACGTGACACGGAGAACTTGTATCACCAACCTCATGTGGAATTCTCATGTTGTCCTCCTTTATAGCCCAACCCAATTACATCAACATTTACATGCAGCATAAATATATATTTTCATTTTAGATAAATGAACAATATTATTTTAATATGTACCTGGTTACCAGTTGTTATTAATGTTAACGCATGTTCACATCCAGTCATGGTGTTATGCTCATCCTACAAAATAAAATTTGCTTATTACATTGATTTTATATATTCATTATATACAATACTTCATGCAAGCTTATATATTTATCTTTTACATACCTTTTTATGGCATGTAATTGTATTGTCATCTTCCATCCCATCGCCAGCATTATTTTTATTCAATTCTACTTCCTGGTACAAATAACATGTTACTATGCATAATTTATGTTACAAATAGTATAACACTTAAAACATTTGGAATATTATTATCTTGTCTTCCTCATCATCACTAATATTTGTTGACTCATTACATCCAATATCTGGCTCTAATCGGCATAGAACGACATCGAGCTCATCCAACACATCCATCGCCTTATCGTACCCTGCTTTTGACATACACGCCTGGCGAACTACTTTCATTGTTTTTGTTAACAACATTTTATGTCTGTATGATTTAGTAACTCCATCCTTTCCCCTGAAGCTCTTATCAATTCTTTCAAACGGAACATCTTTTCTTGATGAGACAATGTACCTTTGCAATATATATTTTGAAGGTATCTTTTCAACTTGAAGATGCATGAAGGCTCTTAAAAGATGAACACACAATAGACCTGAAAACATGAAAACGAACCATTTTTTCAACGATATACATTAATTTGTACTACAATCATCAAATTCTTTAGTATGCAAATTTATTCTGCTAATCAACATAATACGTACAAACCTGTATGTTCCCACTGTTTGCACTCGCATGTATACTCCCCAGCTTCTATGTTCGTTGTTATCTTGAATTGATGTTGTCCCCACACAATTTTATTAGACCTTTTTGTATGTTGTACGATCCATTCATTATCACATCTGTCTGCGTCCTTTAATATTTTGTATGCAGTGGCGTATTTCATTGATTCCTCAAATCTATTCATAACAGCTCTGGTGTATGCTCTAGAGACTCTCACTTCGAACCTATACAATGTATCTGTTGTCCTTGGTCCCTATAACACATTATTATCATAATTAAACACATTATTTACATAAATGTATGCCAAACGTTATTGATAACAAGCACAACATACCTTGCTCACCAATGCCTCCTTTGATTCTTTCATTTTCCTGCTGTTCAACATTTTCATCATTTGTTTAGCGAACTCATGCAGTGGGGTGTTCGCATCTACATGTGATTGCTTCACTAATCTGTTCATGCTCTCACTTTGTTGTGTAGATACCATTACCCCATAGAAGTCGTTTTTAAAAAATGCAGGTATCCATTCTTTTCTTATTTCATATAATTTGCGTAGAGTCATATCTTCATGAAGATTGAACTCCTCTAGCATCATTTCCCAGACACATTCAAATTCATGAGGAGTTAATGGATGATGTATAATAGACTGGAATGTTGTTTTAAAATCCTTAACAGCAAACCTTGCATATATCTCATTTAGGAATGACATAAATCTGTTCTGTACATGCCATAAACACAGTCTGTGAACTGTTTTTGGAAATACAGTTTTTAGAGCAATTGGCATTGCAGGATCTTGATCTGCAATTGCTCACAAATTATTCATTTATTTTCACAATAAATTAATTCACTGTTTTGCATAACAAATTGATATATCACATACCTGTAAGCATAACTCTTGGACCCTTGCATCCCATACATGTTTTGAATGAATTGAAAGCTCATTCAAAAGTCTGTACTGTTTCATCTCCCAACAAAACAAATCCAAACACTGTACACTGCAGATGGCTGTTAGCTCCAACAAACATGCCCAGTGGTTTATCATATATATGTGTCTTGTGTGTTGTATCAAATGTCACAGCATCACCATAATCTGCATATTCTCCCTGCATACTTGTGTGTGACCAAAAAATACTCACTATTTTCCCATCATTGTCTAGCTGGAAATCACAAAAAAATTGTGGATTCTGTTTCTTGCATTCTCTAAAGAAAGCCAAAAGTTTGGCTACATCATTTGCGCAGTTTTCTCTTCTCCTGGCTGCCCTCCTACATTTGTTTGCACAAAAAATGATTACACACACATTTACTATAGTAATATTTATGGCACTTGATATATACACATGTAACAAAAAATTATTGCTTACATGTTTTTCAGATCTTGAGCAGTTACCGGTACGTTCTCCGGCCCATCATGCATTTTTGATATAAAATCAACTATGCAATGTTGCGGCACTCGGCTATCATGCATTGCATCAACAAAATTTATGAACTCAACATCCCTAATTTTGTTGCAACGTAAATGTTTTTTCTCTGCTTCGTCAGTTATGAACTCATGGTTATGCTCCAAGTTTACCAGTTCAATTTTTGCAGCTACAACCATTTTTTTTCATCATCATATATTTTTTTTAATTTTATTCCAGCTTTACATTGCGTACGCCCCGATGACCTATTCCTCATCCTAGGTGTATCATTTGATTTTGGTGCACTTTTACCTTCACATGAACAATTTATCCACTTACTGAATGTCTTCTCTCTGTATTTCTTCAGTGGAAATCCAACTTCATATGCATACCTTTTATAGAATTTATATGCATCATCAACATCCTTGAAAGTCATCCCTACCGTTGGCACTATAGTTGGATCAATGTTTTTTGCCTGCTATTCCATTGTCATTGTTGTTTGTACCATGGAATATGTTCACAACAATCTAATCAATCAAGAATCAAATACAGCGATTGGACTTACATGTGAATGCAGTATTTGTGGCGTATCCATCTCCCTGGAGCTAATATTGGACATAGGAGGTCGAACCCTTTGTTCTCCTTCTTCCCTTATGCTCATCTCGGCGATCTCAGGACCCAGTAGAGCAGGAGGTGGTGTGACCAGTGAGTTACCATCAACTCCTCCCTCTGTCTCTGGATCAAGACGAACACCATCTCCTTCCATCGTCGGCGACTCTCCAGAGCCGGCCATCTCCAACTCCAATTAGTTATGTAGGCTTAGTGGTCTTTTTTCGAATGAAAGTTAATCTCGGATACTATAAAAGTAACCGCATCCACGTTTACAGGGTCTCCCCATTATTTCTGAAACCGTCCCGATATTATGGCGATGTCAATGTCAAACTAAAATCCGTAATAAAATATTTACGCACAATGACTCAACGTTTTACGCCAAACGGTATATACTATTTATGCAACTATTATGTCGTTTCGGTTTTATGCCATAGCTTTCAACATCTTATGCTACATTTTTTTACCTTCCGCATTACTTCCCATGCAAGATCCATAAATTACGCGCCCACGTATCATAGTAATCACGTTTGCATGTGGAAACTATTCCCTTTAATTCCGCGCCTTTCCCTTATGTTTACCGCCTTGCCATTCAAACAACCTCGTAACGGCATCGTCTGTCCTGCATGCCACCTCTCAGCACTACGTTAAACACAGGCGCGCCTGTCCCAGCGGACCAGACCTCGGAACCGACCTGGGCTTCCTTTAATATCCGAAGCCCATGGCTCCCGTTATACCTGCCCTATATATATACTAGGTGAGTGCCCGTGCGTTGCAACGGGAACATTTAATACTGTTGGAGGAAGGGAGCACGGGGAGGGTGTCGGGACTCAGGAGGCATCGCTGCTGCTGTCTGGACAGGAAAGAAGATCACGGATCTGGGGATGACGATAGTGGCAGCGTGCGAGGGAGAGTGTGGTGCGAGAGTCGGGGGCAACGGACATCAGCTACGGTGCTAGGCCAGTCGGCCAACAACCCAAGCGAGCGAGAGGCATAACAGGATATTATAAGAATAGTGATGAATATGATAAAATTCATTGATATGCAAACTCCCTTTTTTTGGAAAGAAAACCATAGGAAATTGTGTCTAGTTGGCCCAGTTTGATGAGAAGCTTTACAAAGTATGATGAAATAATCTCTATGTACATATATTGTTCTTGTACTACTTATATTTATAGTTTTATGACCTATCATAAATTATCCCTATTTTATTAGAGAAAGACAACCCACTATCTTCCTGTATCGGTTTACCATAATGTGTTCCTCTTTTATGATAATTAAGATTCCTTGCAAATAAAAATAAATAAATATTTGGTCTTCTTTAACTGGAGATAGTGGTCTCGTGCGAGGAGGTGTGCCACCATGCCTGACAGGAGAAGGATCTGATCGGCGACGAATAGGCGAAGAATTAGGACGACGCCTAGGTGATGGGTCAGGTGGACGCCTGGGTGATTCAGCCCTTTGATTTGGAGACTGTTTCTCATGTGGTGAAGCTGACTTCCTTCGTGGAGATGCTGCAGACAAGTATGTAAACAATTAAATCGTGATAGAGCTGAACGTGCACCTTCAGGAGGGAAATTCCTTGATACGAGAAGAAGTAACAAGCGATGTGCCACCATGCCTGACAGGAGAAGGATCTGATCGGCAACGAATAGGCGAAGAATTAGGACGACGCCTAGGTGATGGGTCAGGTGGACGCCTGGGTGATTCAGCCCTTTGATTTGGAGACCGTTTCTCATGTGGTGAAGCTGACTTCCTTCGTGGAGATGCTGCAGACAAGTATGTAAACAATTAAATCGTGATAGAGCTGAACGTGCACCTTCAGGAGGGAAACTCCTTGATACGAGAAGAAGTAACAAGCGAAAAATAATGAATAGTGATTATATGGTTTGAAACCTTCAGAAGATTACATTCCCTAGGACGCGGCTGGACATTCCTTTTCAGCACTGCTAACACCTTTTTCAATCTGAGCAACATCTCGTTTTGGAGGGGGCAGAGCTTTCATAGGTGATGCAACCCTTTAGCGTGAATCTCAACTTTAACAACATTTCCATCAATTTGACACCATACAAATTTTTAGAACTTGTTGGCCATTTACCTTTCAACAAAAAAATAGAATAAGCATAGGGTAGAATGCATACACCATCCATGTAGAGAAGAGCCTTCTCAGCATTAGCTCTATTCTTGGACGCAATATATCCATGGCCACCAGGAAGGTTAACCTAAGAAAACAAATAGTAGGTGTTAAGGAGAGCAACCGGCACAGATCCCTAGAACAAGAGAATAAGAGAGCAACACATTCAATACCATTCAGTCCATTTATAGCTCCACATTCACCACTTCACTAAAGTTCCCTGAAAATACAGATAATTAGTCCACTATAGTATTTGGATTCATTTAGCAACATGACGACTTCTCAAAAGCACTTGTTTGTTTCTAATTTTATATGTTAGAGTAAGTTGAATGCACATTATGTCAGGGACATCGGTAAAATCCTATTAGAGTCAGCAAGCCTGTTGGCTGATTACTATAGAAACAGGATCACCCCCCCACTGCATGAGGCTACCAGTGGGAAAATCAGAGTGCTTAACCAACCTAACATGGGTACATCATGCAACATGATTGTTGGAGATAGATGTAAAAATAAATATTGGCTCCAACCATAATGTAAATTGTAGACATTTCACATTTGAATACTAAAAGAGCATATTATCAACATTTTCCCTAAACACTAAGAGGTCACTCAGGCAACAATCACACAAGGAAAATTCATGGGGGGAGGCCACCGGCGGGGGAGGAGCGACCGGTGGCGCGGTGGAGGCCGCCAACTGGGGATGTGGCCGATGTGCCACACAGTGAAGAGGAATGGGCGGTGGAGGCCGCCAACGGAGGAGGTCGCTAGGGTTTTTTAATTTCCCGTGGCACATGACCTCATACAATTTGGCAGATGGGCCTCATACGATGCATGTTTCAAGATCAGTCATGTGTTTCTACGTTTTCAGTAAGAAAAAACAAATATGGATCAGCCATACTCAAAGTCTATGTGTGTTAGTTAGCTATGATGTTATGCCATGGTGTAAGACTTGTTTAGGACAACTATGTCTTAAACACTTTCTCGCTATCAAATATGAAGTTATCTAAACCCATTATCATAGTTGTTGCACCACTATAATAAATATTCAAAGATGCATATATGCTATCCAAAATTGTTCAGTGTTTCCAAGGGACTCCATGTCCGGTATAGAAAAAAATCCACAAGTGGTAATCTTTTGCCGTCACTTAGCAACTATACATGTGAGAACGATCATGTTTCCGCGCTTAGCGCATATCACCACCGTGAAATCTGCACAGCGCATCCTCTATTACCAGGAGTTAGCATCAGGACTAAAGAGTGAAATAACTGACAAATTGTCAGACCCAGATGTGTTAGATTTTGTTATGGGTCCAGTCAAGTTTAGTAGTTGTTCATGCACATGGACAGAAACATGTTCCCTATTCACCTCTACTGGGCAAAATGTTTATATTTGTCATCGTTTAGAAGAACTACAGATGGCAGGCTCAAGCTCTGAAGCAGTGAAGCCTCAAGGAGGGTGTCTATTGCTCTGTTAACTGGGCCATTTTGAAAGATACTACGACAGAACTGGGCCTTCCAATGTTCAGCTTGTCACCAAAAAAAGGCCACCTAAAGCTCTCCTTGATACGAACCCCTAGTCATGAGCATTATTGTAGCTGCTTCTAAGATTTGTTAGCAATAGGACATTTTCAGTGTTAAACTAATTACCAAGATTTGTAGCTGCTTCTAAACACTGAGCAAGTGCAAGTCTTGAGAGAGAGGGAATCTGTAAGGTATTGAGAATCAGAATTTAAAGGTAGCAAAGATTGCTAATTTACCTAGCTAAAAATTCCCATGTCAATTCCTTAACGCGAATATCTACATCAAACAATACACTAAATCAGCTATCTTGATGATAGCTCTGTACCAAGACCCTATTAGTAATATACATGAACATGGTAAAACATGAAGAAAAACAACTTCAACTATCCATGCTTTGGTTTAATTAATATCATTTTTAAGTGCAAAATGAACATGACGATAACATGTATTAGAGACTGAAAAAACTATATCTTAAATTTGTGGCAGCCCACAAGGTGCACCAGCCTCACTAAGTACATCTGCAAACTGGCACAATACAAAAATGTGTAAATCATTCTTGTATGCTTGCATTCAACCATATTGTTTTCACAATCAAGCTTACATATTACTTTGAATAGATTTTCCATTATCCAATAAAAATATCAATCTAAACAAATCATGTAACTCACCTCAAATCGCTCCAAGTTGGAATACCCCCCTTATCGAGCTTCTTTCTTATTGTCAAAAAAATCCATTGGATGCTTTATAATGTCATGATAGTCAGGTATCTGGAATGATGACACAAAATCTGTAATTCATATTGCTTCATACCAAAGAATGTAACTGCATTGCTGTGGGTCATGTAGGATGTTTGACCTGGTCAGCCTTCACCAATAGCAATTAACCTCCACGCGAATAACCTAAACCAACTCACATATTTAATCTAGTTCTGCGAACCATGAGAAAAAAGAATAATATGGAAAACAGAAAGGAGAAGAGGGAATAGAAAACAAGAGATGAGTTGCTGAAGCACGCGCCTAAAACAGAGGAAGTAGTTCTCTGAAATGGTTCAAACAGTGGTTACATGTCTCCTAAATATGTTATGGAAGGCAAGAAGCTGTCAAAAGTCTCACTAAAAAGTTCTACACATGGGGGTCGAGGAATTTGGAAATGAAGTACTCTAGTTATGATTGCCAAACTGCAGCACATAAACTTAGTTAGACGTCTTGGTTGTTGCATTCACGAAGATGAGAAGTTACTGATATATGAATACTTACCAAACAAAAGATTGGATGCCTTCCTTTTTGGTACGTTCTGGTCTCATTTCACATATTATGAAACAATTTTAGACTAATTGTGACTCACGATACATAGTTTTTCACACTAACCTTGGAAGATCCTGCCTTGGTTACTGGGAGTAAAGAAGCAGTATGAAGATAAGAAACAGTTGTTAGTGCCGCAGGTAGTGGATTTAATACAACATCAGATGGAGACGTTCTCTTGTGGATTTCTCTCAGGACATGTACATTGTCCCTCTCTGCAAATTTGATACGGTGCTTAGATGACAACTTATGCTTTGGTTGTTCCTCTTTCGATTGGTGCTCTGACCTCATGTCCACCATCAAATGCAGAAGATTCTAATTCTTTTTTGTTACTCATCCAAAGTCTACCAATCTAGAAAAAATGATTAGTTCTAGAAGTCTCAACTATATAGGGATCAATGGGAAATAAAAGGATAGCATAGAAGTATGTCAGTAGCTGCGAGCGTCTCTGACGCGAGAGCGAGAGACAATCTCGACAAGTACCTAGAGACCTGATGTCACTTTGCAAAAAAACATCCATCAAGTTCGTGTGGCTGTATTTTAAATGGACGTACATGCATGTATGTAAATACAAGGATAAGCCTATTTTAAATATCAAGGTCAGAAAATAAGTCACATTACATTCCGAAATCAATATATTATGGAAAAAGATGACGAGTGAACTACCTCCAAAGATCTCTTGATGTAGTAAAAAGCAAATCGCTCTTTCAAAGCTGCTCGATCATCCTGACCAGCATCACTGCTAGATGATCGGAAATGATACCATCATAGAGTGTGAAGCACTTGTAACTTTCTCATGTGGATGTTGTAGATATTTTTTTTCATGCTAAGGGTCACACCATTTTTCAGTACTAAAAGTCTTGATAAACAAATTAAGAGCAACAAATAAGAAGACAAAACAATAGAATGGAATGCAAAAAAGGGATACCTGAACATGATTGAGGCCACTTTATCCTGAATCAAGTGAACTGGAATGAGGCTAGCACAAGTTGGCATGACCCGCAGGTAAAACAACATATCCTTGGTGTCACTTGTTTAGCGATCTGATACTTAAAATAGCACTGCTTGGGGCCAAGTAAGCATTATCATTCTTGGCATCTGGGACAAGATCCTCCTCGCCATCTGAATCTTCAATGCTATCAAATGCACTTACAGTGGGGATAGAGGATTTGGGTGTAGTAGGTCTAACAATATGTCTAATGGTTTTGGTCGAACCTCGAGAAATGATTGGCCTACATGAATGAAAGATAAAAAAGAGACATATTAGCAAGATATCTGCTGCCATCTTATAGCCATGCTAAGCGCTAACCATGTTTTCATGAAAGATATTCCATGTTCTAAATCTTGTTTTACGGTTTCCTGTCAGGAGAGGGAGGGGGCACAAAACATGGCATAAATACCATAATGAAATGCCTACTTCAGAACTGTGTCAATTTTTTTGTTGCTGAAAAATTCCTATGTAGCCACTGGCCAAGGCTTACATACATGATCAGGATAAACTAACTCCACCTAACTCAAAACAAGGAGGGGTGCTCAGTAAACATTGAACAAATCAAATTATGGCGCACATTTTTTGTAAGCACTTGATGCTCGATTTACGCATAACGCATCGATCACATTACCATGACTATGGGGATGGTGCGTAGCTAGGAACCAAAACGTGAGAAATCGAAACGAAAGAAAGCAGCAAAAGGAGCGGAGGTGCACTACCCTCTCGACTGCTGTGGAGCAGCGTCAGGTCTGGCAGGATGGACATTGGACAGGGTGCGACAATCTTGGTCAGCGCTGGATGGTTGTATTCTCCGTTCTCCAGTTCGTCACCGTCAGGGAGGAGGCAGTTACGGCGGTGTTGTTGGTCATGGGCGAAGCGGAGGAGGTACCGGCGTGCTCCCCTTTGGTTTCCCCCTGGCTGGCCGCTCCTCCACTTCCGATGATCGAGCGTCGCGGCGCCCAGATCTGGCCTGTTGGGCGAGGCAAGAGGACGGAGGTGAAGTGGTCGAGGAAGAAGGCGCTCCTGGCGACGAGGATGCACGAGTTCATAGATGTCGAACCCCCGCCGAATCACTGCATTTCTTGGCTTCCCCTACCACGTGCCAGCGCTAGTTCGCCCTCGGGCTCACACGCCGATGGGAGACCGCCGCACTGGGAGCTGGCACTACGCCTCCACCCGGAATCTCTCTGCCGGTGCTCCTTCATCCTCCCCATCCCGTCGATGTGGAGGCAAGGTGCGCGATGTTGTCGGGGAGCCGGCCGGAGAAGGCGTTGTAGGAGAGGTCGTGGCAGTGGGCAGGGGAAGGCGAGGCGCTATGTCGTTGGGGAGCGGGCGGGGGAAGGTGAGGCGCGCAAAGTCGTCGGGGGATTCGCGGCGCCGGTTGGCGGATTAGATGGCGGAGGCGGCTGGTGGCGGTCGTGCGGCCGGTTCGGGGGGGGGGGGGGGGGGGGGGGGGTTCGCCGCTGGTGGGAGGGGAATCGCGGCGGGGGTGGTCGTGCGCGTGATTGCTACGGGCGGGAGGGGAATCGCGGTGGGGGGCGGTCGTGCGTGGGATTCGCGGCGTGCGTGCTGGTGAGGCGGGGGCAGTCTACACTGTCCCCTTAATAGTTAGTAGAGATATAAACCTGTTTCTATATGTTTATCAATAGAATTCACGAATTTAAATAGATAAACACGTATGAAAAAGGGATTAAATCTGCACGCGGATCGTTCGCGCCTAAGGGAACCATCCGGCCACAGAACAGCCTCTTAGGTGTCGTATGGTGCTGAAAAAAAAGAAAATGGAAACACGTTAGTGCGCGGTTGGCCCAATTCAATTCTGATTTCGATTTCAAATTGTAGTCAAATGTAATTAGCAGTAGCAACGAAAGCATGGCGGAGTGAGGTTTAGAATTTTGTCATATGTAGGCAATAGTCTTGTAGGGAAGGAAAGAAAGAAAGAAACAAACAAAGAGAAAAGTAGAAAACCCCCCTTTAAGTTGAAGTCATTTGTTGGGCCGAGTTCTTGTAGGCCGAGCCGAATCCTACTCCACTGGTACTCTGTGGAGCCCATGTCGAGCGAAGAAGGTTGTCGAGAGCAGGTTGCTTGCGCCTTGCGGGCTGCGCGCCGCCTTTGCCCTCCCGGCCTTCCCTTCCATCGCGACTTGGGTTGCGGACTCTCTTTCCATCTTCTTCTTCGCTTCCCCCCAAAAGCTCCTCCTCTCCATCGATTCCATTCCATTCGAATTAGCGATCGCCCACTACCCGCAACCTCCTACCTTAGGCAGCGCCAAACCCTAACCTTACTCGGGTACGCCACCAATGGCTGAGTCGGAGGACGCCACCGCCGCCGAGCCCGGGTCCGGGCCGCCCCACGAGGACGAGGATGCGCTGCTCGCCCGCGCCCACACCGTCATCTCCAGGATCATCGACCGCGAGCTCGACCCCAACCCCCGCCTCCTCCACACCCTCGCCACCATGTGCGAGCTCCACGAAGCCAGGTCAGTGCTGTGCTTATTCAGTCACTCATCCGCTCCTATCTCTCTCCACCCCCTCATTCTTCTTCCTCATGACATTTTAATTAAATCCTGTTCTATTCATGTGATCCGATTCTTCTCCCTGTGAGCTAGAGTACTAGATTGCTGTCTCCCGCTTCACCTGATATCTAGCCAGCGGCGGACCCAGAAATTGGCCAAAGGCCCGGGCCGGCCGAAGATAGTAGCATATAAAGAAAAATTGTACCGCGAAATAACGTTGTCATATATGTTAAAGATGACATACAAGATATGATGTAGCTCTTTCCAAATGTGTCATGTCAACATCAACATCAGTATTTCTTGCTCCAGAACCTTAAAGGAAATCATATTAAGAACACGACTTGAAAGGTAATGTTGAATAAATTTAATAATGTTAGTAATTGGTACATACCACTAGTACGAGGTAGATTCACCCTGCGGGTTCTCATGCATTGAAAATAATCCAATATCTTTGCATCCTCAATGCTTGTAAATATATCCCTCTCAATATAACACACCATACGATAGTTAAGCCATTCGTCTCCTGTCTTGTTACGCAACTTAGTTTTAATAATATTCATAGATGAGAAAGCTCTCTCCACAGAGGCTCAGTCTCAAACTTAATTTCTAACCATGTGATCTTGTTTATTTGGTCGCAACTTTTTGATCTTTTATTTCGTGATTATGGTATTAGATGGCTGTATGGAATATCTTGTTTCGTACTCCCTCCGATCTTTTTTATTTGAAGTTTGCTAGTGTAAAATTAAACTATCATGCGTCAAATAAAAGAAAATGGAGGTAGTAGTTTCTAAGCCCTGTGGATTGTAATTTTTTTTGCCTCTTCGGTTTAGAATCATTTGCTAGCTTGGGAATTTTTTGCTTATCCTAACTTGATGGTTTGCTCTCTAGTCTCTCCCTCCCTCCATCTCTCTAGACTAGCAGGAGCCTAGCATGTGCTGCCCGAGGCCTTGCTACTACCCTAGTATGTAAATCTGCAGGACACATATAGGTGACCGTAGTCTGCTCTTGCTTGCATGTGTGTTATCCTGTGCTTGCGAAGCTTGTACGGTGTCGGATAGATATACATACATATAACTATGACTCGGCGAAGAAAGACCGGCAGAGGCGGCAGATACAGACTTGCAGCTCTTTAGCACAGTCCAGCCAGATTCGAACACAAGCTCTTCTAAAAAATTTTTGGACCTGCGCCCCGGGCCGTGGCCTAGGCGGCCGTAGGCCTGGGTTCGCCCCTGTATCTAGCCTATACTAGGGCGTTCTATCTATCCTATGCCTGCCTCCGGGCCAGGTTGCACCACGTCTAGTGTGTGTGCCTTTCTGTGGCATCCACGGCAGCAACTCGCTCATCTCTGCATATTACGTCTAGTGTGCGTGTTCCAGGCGTGGAGCTATACATCCCTATCCCTATTTCAAACAGCTAGGAAGGACTCCTGCTGTCTGGCCAACTTAACAGCATTGAGTCATTGACTGGATTGAAAGAGAACCTTATACTAAGCCAAAACGCTGACAGAAAGGTATCTGCTGTCCTGCAGTCTTGCTTCTGAGGCTTCATGCAAATAATTAGTTCAATTTTACCACGTGGACGCAGAGCTGTAGACTTATTTCATACAGTTATGTGCAGCTAACCCAGCGTTTAATAACACGAACACAAGGAGTTGCAGAATTGCTTCTTCGATTGCCTCCTAACCATTTGTTCCCCTCTGCAGATATCTTGAGTTACGTTCAGCTGACACAATGTTCAATAGCACGAACACAAGGACTGCATTTACAATTGGGAAGCTGGCCAATTTGCTCCGGGTGCGTAGCCTACTCTGGAGTTCTGTATGCATCATCAGTGTAATTTATTTTCGCCATTTATTGTATCACTAAGCACTGTTACTTCAAACTTATCATCAGGACAATGACGAGTTTTACGAGTTGGTGTTTTGTAAATTCTTGTCTGACACCTCCTACTCTGTTGCTGTACGAGCTGCCACTGCTAGGTTGCTCTTGAGCTGTCACCCTGCCTGGACGGTTAGCTTCTCCTCCACATTTGTGTCGTGTACTCTGTCTCTTCTGTTATCTGCTCTCAATCTCTTTCCCTGTTTCGAACTGAGCTAAACCTTTTTACACTACCTTCCTTTCCCTCAGCCTCCGTATCCTCATGTCTTTGAAGACTCTATCATAGATAATATTAAGAAGTGGGTAACGGAGGATCCTGAAGCGTCTAATGAATGCAAATGGAAGTATCTAGGAAACAATAAACCCACAGATGCTGAGATGCTGAGAACATATGGGATTGGTTTGCTTGCTATGGCGTTGTGCAGGTACTGCTAATGCCTCATTGATTTATTATCATCTGGTACCGAATATTATCCTTTTACTACTGAATTTATTATTATGTTATTCTAATTCTTGTGTGCTTCAATTTTCACCTCAGCAGTGGGCAATTGATAGAGGATGTCTTGACTTTGGGGGTATCAGCGAAGCTCATGCGCTATTTGCGCATAAGAGTCCTTGGGGATGCCTCATCTTCTCAGAGAGATGCTAATCATCCACAGGACACCAAGCATCCTTGGGGCGGAGACGACAGTAGGGGTAAATCACGTCTGTCCCAAGATGGTTCTCGATTGGACGGAACAAGGGTTGGGTATGGAATGTTAACCAACCCGACAGCAGAGAAGAACAACGAACCTTGTGTTGGAATGATGCAAGCATATGGAGCAAGGTCATTGGATGACAGTTTTGCTTCATTGGATGATTCTGATGTCCCTGAGGCTGATTGGACCAATGATAGATCTTATAGCACACGTGTTTGTGACACAAAGTCAAAACATGGGGAAAGGAATTCTGTGACGAGGTTGCTTAAAGATGAAGAGGTCAGCGAAAATGGTGAACTGTTGAAGAGAAAGCTGAATCGAGCCCCCTCCCGACTTAGAGTGAAGGGAAAAGCAGGTGACAGCTTGCCAGAATGTGAAATGACACCTTTATCGCCAACCTCTGGATTGAGAATAGGAGGTCAGGCTACAAGAGACAGGAATGTGGCGAGGGTTGATGATCCAAAGGAGGCAACTGATGTGAACAATAGATTGTTTAACACCATTTCCAAAGAAGAATACGAAGATCGATTCAGGGATTGCATTATTGGCTTGAAGGATATATCTGACATCGTTTTGAAGGCAGTGAGAGCCGCTGAGGCTGAGGCCAGATCTGCAAATGCACCTGATGAAGCTGTGAAAGCAGCAGGTGACGCTGCTGCCGAGCTTGTGAAATTTGCTGCTTTGGAGGTATAAAGAAAAACATCTTTGAACTTGCAGATAGCTTGTTAGCATCAGTTTCAAATTTCAATAGTGACTATGTCTTATTGTTGGAGCGCTGCACTTCTGCAGGTTTGGAAAAGCGAAAATAACAGTGATGCGGTTGTAGTAGTGGCGGAGAAAGCTGCATCTGCTGTTGTTGAGGCTGCATTGTCAATTAGTGTCTCACGGTAATGGGGAGAAATGCTTACAAGTTACACATGCACATTATGTTTCTCATTGTTTTATGTCACTGATCTGTTATTTATCTGAGTTCAGTTTGGTGTTACAGAAGTGCAAATCAAGTTGGTGAAGAGCGTGCAATGGAAGAAGCTGTCCAAACCAGCGAAGACCAGGATTTGGAAAATTTTGTTATCAGTGACAAAGCACAGCTATTACAACTTAGAGAAAATTATAGCATCCAGTGTCTACAGATTTTAGGAGAGTATGTTGAAGCTTTGGGTCCTGTACTCCATGAAAAAGGTGTTGATGTTTGCCTCACATTATTGCAAAGGAGCATGAAAAACCAGGAGGGATGTGACCACTTTGCTCAACTCCTTGATGTCCTTAAATTGGTTTGTGCACTGGCTGCCCATCGAAAATTTGCTGCACTCTTTGTTGATCGTGGTGGTATTCAGAAAATCGTCTCTATGCCTAGAGTTACCCAGACATATATGGGTCTTTCTGCCTGCTTATTCACTTTTGGGTCTCTTCAGGTAGACACAACCATACTTGTTCGTGCAATCTTAAAGATAATCTGCTGCTACTTTTTTCTACCATGCTAATCTTCTGATATGCTTGCAGTCTACCATTGAACGTGTTTGTGCGCTTTCCTCAGACACACTTGACAGTGTTGTTGAATTAGCACTTCTACTTCTTGAGTGCCCACAAGATTTAGCTAGAAAAAATGTGGCCATCTTTTTCGCTGCTGCTTTTGTGTTCAAAGCTGTTCTGGATCTATTTGATGCCCGGAATGGGATGCAAAAGCTTCTCGATATCCTTTGTGGATGCGCGTCTGGAAGGTCTGGTAGTAATTCTGGAGGAGCAGGATCCTCCAATGTAAATCAAGGGAATGATCGGTCGCCTGCTGAAGTTTTGACTGCATCAGAGAAGCAAGTTGCATACCATACATGTGTTGCTCTACGGCAATACTTTAGAGCTCATCTCCTTCAGCTTGTTGATTCCATTCGGCCAAGCAAAAGTATCCGTAGTATTGCCCGGAACACTTCTAGTGCAAGAGCTGGCTGCAAACCTTTTGACATCAGCAATGAAGCTATGGATGCCATCTTTTGTCAGATCCAACGGGACAGAAAGTTAGGCCTTGCTCTTGTGAGAGCTTGCTGGCTTGCGTTGGATAAATTTGTTGCCTCAAATGGTCACATGACTATGCTGGAGTTGTGTAAGGTAAAACACACAGCACACATGCATTGTTGGAATGTGTGGGGCTTGTTAATGACCTGATTCGATTCACAGTTTCAGGCACATGGTGATCGGTATTTGCGTGACTTAACTCAATATGCAATTGGAGTTCTTCACATCATAACACTTATGCCACAGCCACATGTCCGCAAATCAATAGTGCAGGGGACATTAAGCAACAATCGTGCTGGCATGGCTGTCTTATTAGACACGGTGAAAAGTCTCGACTATATTGATCATGAGGTACAGCTTCACTTTGAAAATATGAATATGAATTAAATAACCTTTGCAATTCCCTGATGATTTCTAAAGAGTTATTTTAAACATTGTCTCTTATTATCAATCAGTGAACTTCACAATTCTGCTTATTTTTTGAGCTATAAACCTATGTCATTCTGTGCTCATTTCACAAACCCACCTGTGTTTGGGGTACATTCTCACAAAAGTACAATTTGTGAGCGTTCTCCTTTCATGGTCAGCTGGGCCCACATGCAAGCGGCATGCTATTGGCAGCTGAGCCCGCATCAGATTCGATGAACTGTGACTGTTGTGGGCCTGATTGGTCATGAATGGTCATAATTTTGTAGTTTTGTGAGAAGACTACTCAAGTAATGGTAGGTTTGCACAAAATTTGGTAGGCCTGTGACTATTAACCCAAGATATTGGTAAGGTTGTGAAAAATCTACTTTCACTGTTTTTGTGAATCAGGTGATCTGTCCAGCACTGAATGTCCTCGTCAATCTTGTATGCCCACCTCCTTCTATCAGCAACAAACCATTGTCAAGTTCCAATCAGCAACCTGCAGCTGCACAAGCGCTTGCTTCAGAAAGCAGAGAAAAGAACTTTGAAAAAACTATTTCAGATAGGAATCTACTTACAAACCTGGGTGAATCTCGTGAAAGATCTGGTGATGGCAACCCTGCTGAAAAGAACAATACCTTGCATCAAGGAACTCCTAGCACACCTGTTGTGCCATCTGGAGTAGTCGGTGATCGAAGAATAATGTTAGGAGTTGGAGGTGGTGGTCCTGGTCTTGCTGCTCAATTGGAACAAGGGTACCGCCAAGCTCGAGAAGTTGTAAGAGCCAATAATGGCATAAAGATTCTTTTGCAGCTTCTTGGTTCTCGGATGGTTACACATCCTGTGGCTATAGATTCTATTCGAGCCCTTGCCTGCCGTGTTCTTCTTGGCCTGGCTAGAGACGATACAATTGCACATATACTGACAAAGCTCCAGGTATTGCATACTATAGAACATTACTTATCTCGCGTCCAGTGTTATAAACCATAGTGGCAGCTTACAACTATTGTTTACTATGATCCACTGCAAGCTGAGTGCTCCGACATTTTTTTGTAAGGCTTGTTAACATTTGAAAGTAATCTTTATCAGCTCTTAGCCTCTTACCACTAATTAGTATAGTTGTTTGCATGTTCAGTGTATATAAGTTGTATTGATATCATAGTTGTTAAGGCGTCGCCTAAGCGTCGCCTAGGCGGTCAGGCGCGCCGGCGATGTAAGGCGTCCTACTCGCCTTACTTGCGGACCTAAGCCGTGTGGAAGAGAGGTTACCGGAGGCTGGCAGCGTGGCGGCGCGGGCACGCGCGGCGGGGCCATTAGAGGAGAGAGGGGTGACCGGGTGAGAGAGGCGGCTGGGAGCGGGAGGGAGTCGGCTGGGACTGGGAGATAGAGGGAGAGGGGGAGAGTGAAGAAATGGGCTAGTTGGGCTAGTCTTTTCCTTATCTTTATCCTTTTCTCTTTATTATTATTATTATTGTGCTAAATACTTTCTCAAATATTAATATTTTCCCTATTTTTAAATATATTTAAGGCGTCGCCTTGCTTTACGCTTTATCGCTTAAAAGTTAAAAAGGTGGTCACTCGCCTTACCGATTTAACAACTATGATATATATATAATATATATATATATATATACATATATATATATATATTCATGAGAAAATTTAGTGGTCAAAACCATACTTTTGAAGACTTAAAAAATCTTAATTCGCCTAGGTTTGTTCTTCATCATGGCTTTTGTGATTGAACAGAAGGCATACTACTGCCTTATGTCCTTGTGCCTTTTACATATCTTGAATGTGTATCTTGAAGATATCTGTCCACTCATTGTTTCAGGTGGGGAAGAAATTATCAGAACTGATCCGTGATATCAGTGCTCAGACATCTGGGGGCGATAGTGGAAGATGGCAAACTGAGCTGACCCAAGTGGCAATTGAACTAATTGGGGTAAGAGCTTTCTTCTTATGTGATTGTAGGTAATAAATTTGCAGATATAACCCTTTAAACAGGCGAGGTTGGTTAAATGAGTACTATGATCACATGATTATATGGCAGGTATTGACGAATTCTGGAAAAGAAACAACACTAGCGGCAACTGATGCTGCTGCCCCAGCATTGAGGCGCATTGAGCGAGCTGGGATAGCTGCTGCTGCTCCTATCTCTTACCATTCGAGGTTTGATTTCTGTATGATTGCCCTATTGCGTTACCTGGCAGCTTTGAGTTTTTTCCTTCCCTTTTTTTCCTTATTCTTTTTTTTTGGGTGTGTGTAGGGAACTGATGCAGTTGATACATGAACATCTCCTTGGGTCTGGTTTTGCTGCCACCGCTGCTATGCTCCAGAAGGAGGCTGGCCTTGCACCTTTACCATTGACAGCAGCGGTGCTTCCTGCCCATCAAGTTGCTGCCCTGGAAGCATCATCTGTTCAGCAACAGTGGCCCTCTGGACATGTTCAGGGATTTCTCTCAGATAAAATAAACACGTCGACATATCAATCTGCCCAGAGATCAGATCCTAAGCTGCCTTCATCTAAGAAAAAGGCACTGGCCTTCTCATCCAGTTTCTCACGAAGAGCTCGGTCTCCGCATCCAAGCAACATCCTTAAAAGTCCTGTACCTATTGCGGCTGATACTGGAGATGCAGAAATGTTGAATAAAGCACCACTGTCGCTGCCACTTAAGCGGAACTTTGTGGATGTGAAGGATATTAGTTTTGCATCAGCATCGAAGCGCCTTGCAATAACTGATCAAATATACCAATCCTCTGCATTCCAAACTCCTGCTCCTACTCGCAAAGGTCTGTCGGTATCAGTTGATTCTCCTACTTCATCTCATTGCGGTTGGACAAACTTCAACAATGCTTTTACTGAAAACTTGGACAATTCTCAAGGCACACCAGGAGCATTGACCACCACAGCACTTCCTGGTGTAAATGACCAACAATCAGGAAATTTGGAGCGTATGACACTTGACTCACTGGTTGTACAATACCTGAAACATCAACACCGCCAATGTCCTGCCCCAGTTACAACTTTGCCACCACTTTCTCTTTTGCACCCTCATGTTTGCCCTGAGCCTAGTCGCAGCCTTAGTGCACCGGCAAACATAGCTGCTCGAGTGGGAAGCCGTGAGATAAGTAGGCAATTTAGTGGGATCCAGATACCTCGTAGGGATCGTCATTTTATATACAGTAGGTTCAAGCAGTGTCGTGTTTGCCGTGATGAGGCATCACTATTGACTTGCTTGACATTTCTTGGAGATGCAGCTCGAGTTGTGGCTGGTAACCACACAGGTGAATTAAGGATATTTGACTGCAACACGGCAAATCTCCTTGAGACTCAAACGTGCCACCAACATCTTGTTACAATGATGGAATCGACATACACTGGTGGAATTGAGATGATTCTCACATCCAGCCTAAATGAGGTTAAGATCTGGGATGCCTTCTCGGTATCTGCAGGGCCTTTGCACACATTTGACGACTGCAAATCTGCTAGGTTTAACCACTATGGAACTTCATTTGCTGCCCTTTCTACTGATACAGCTCAACGGGAGGTTCAGTTGTATGATGTACAGACGTATACTCTTGCTACACGGCTTCCTGATAACACTAGCAGTTCAGGTTCAGGCCGTGGTTATGTACAACCCATTATACATTTCAGTCCTTCAGATACAATGTTGCTTTGGAATGGAGTCCTGTGGGATACAAGGCAACCAAATCCTGTTCATCAGTTTGACCAGTTCACAGATTACTGTGGTGGTGGATTCCATCCAGCAGGAAATGAGGTGTTCTTTTCCCTTGAACCATGCTAATTAATCTTGTTTACTTGTTTATGTTTTGAACCGTAATGTCTTACTATGCATCTCATAGCATGTTATTGTGTGTTTATGGCATTCTAATAACTTAACTTATCACTTTTCTCTCATGACTGCGTTAGTAGGATTGTTCGATGTATCTTGTACATCATTTTTTAGGACTTGTCATCTAGTTTAGTAGCATATCCATCTAATGTCATTATATCTCAACCTTGTCCCACTTTTTATTCAGTAAAAGATTTTCTGGGATTCAAAATAATCTTATCTTTCATGTCCAAATAAAGTATCTCAGTAAACAATGCACAATAACATTTTTTTAGTAGAACGAGGAGTGCATGGAGTAGCAAAACAAGAGCCTTAAAAAATCTGTTGGCTATTTAAAATAATAGTGCATTTGCCACCTAATTTTATAAGTGAGGTGGAGATTTATCATAGTACATGGATATTGATCATGATGAACAATGTCCTGAAAGAATAATTTATCCACTGGCTTTGCTACCAGAATTATTTGTCGTGCATGCCATTATTTTAAGAAAGAGGAATTTGTTTCTATTGTGTTTGTATCCACTGGCTTTGCATGTCATTAAATATTGCACAGGTGATCCTGAATTCGGAGGTGTGGGATCTGAGGAAGTTCAAGCTTTTGAGGAGTGTCCCTTCCCTGGACCAGACAGTAATAAAGTTTAACGGAACTGGTGATGTTATCTATGCCACCCTGAGGCGTAATCTTGATGACGTGACATCATGCATCAATGCTCGTAGGGTCAGGCATCCTCTTTTCCCTGCATTCAGCACGATTGATGCGGTGACTTACTCGGATATTGCAACCGTCCAAATGGACCGCTGTGTACTTGATCTTGCCACTGAGTCCAATGATTCTCTTATTGGGGTGGTTGCTATGGACGATCACCAGGAGCTTTTCTCTTCTGCTCGCTTGTTCGAAGTTGGCAGGAAGCGAATAACTGATGATGATTCCGATCCAGAGGACGCAGGTGAAACTGATGATGACTCCGATGACGACGACGACGACTCCGATGACGGTGTTCTTGCGCCGGTGCTGGAAGGGGGTACAGATTCTGAAGATATCAGTAGCAGCAGCAGCGATGACGGTGATGAAGATGGTGGTGACGATGATATACCCAGTTCGGATGGCATTGAAGATGACCGGTTCATTGATGAGAGACGACGGGAGTTCATGATGGATCTTTTTGGTGACGGTTGGGACGACGATGAGGCTTATATGATGGGATCCTTTAGCAGTGGCGACGAGGAGGGTTGGATCATGTAGGTTTTGTGCTGCTGGCCTGCTGAAGAACATGAAGCATTGCCGTGTACAGTTCAATATTCATATGCTTACATCATATTATGACCGGAATTATTTTCATGTGTTCTCTAGAGGAGGAGTTGGGTGTGGGGGGGGGGGGGGGGGGTGGGGCAGCGCAGCTCGTACTTGCTAGGGAACGTGGAACGTAATGGAGTGTTGAGGAGTTAGATGACGTAAGTAAAGGTGGTGGGAAAAGTTTGTGAGTTGTGCTCAAGGTTTTCAAGTCGAGTCGACAAGGTATCGACTTGGTGACTAGTCGATAAGTCAGTCGACTAGTCGTCGACTTGCCAATATAGTGGTTGTTTTGCCTATATAATGGTTTCATATAAACAATATGCATGTATATAAAGATGTATCTTCCTAACTCCTCTTATGGTCGATCTGTAGATGCATCTTCCATCTCTTGAAGGCCTCATGCTGTCCTACAGATCAATGAGAGGGCGGGGGAGGGTGAACAGTGGTCGGGCGAGCTTGTTGCGAGGGCGGGAGAGGGGGAGCAGCACTCACCAAGTCACTAGGTTCTAGCAGATTGATGAGGGCGGCTGTAGATGCAGAGGCGGGGCGGCATGAGAGGAGGGGCGGCCGGCGGCGTGAGGACTGAGGGGCGGCCAGTGGCGTGAGGATTGAGGGGCGGGCGGCTGCAGATGAGGGTTAGGTTAGGGTTTAAGTTGTGTAATGGGCTGCTTGGGCCGAATTAGGGACAAGTTGGCTGACTAGCTAGAACAAGTCGACGACTAGTCGACTCAGAAATTCTAGTCGTTGAAAAGTCGCACGACTTGTCCGAAAAGTCGAACCGGTCCCCAAGTCGAGCTCCCACGACCGACCGGACGACTAGTCGACGACTTGAAAACAGGGGTTGTGCTTTTCGTCGAAGAAAGACCAGCTATATATCGATCCATGGGTTAAAATATATTTATTTGTTTGTAACTGATGAAGTTGCAAAGCATCTGGGCAGAGACTTTGTCCAGGCGCGCAATGCTATTGTTAACCCTAGTTTCTTTTCTTCTTAAGATAAAGGGAAGGACCAGTGGATCCTATCACGCACGGAATACCATCTGCAACGTGTTTGTATAGATGGAAAATGCAGGGACTGACATGATGGTGGTAGATGAAAAATGCAAACACTAACTTGTGTGTATTGTTTGGCAGATGTTCGTGGCGTGGGCGTGGCAGAAGCTGACGCCGCAGGCCGCGCACCAGCTGCTGGAACAAGTACTCGTGGAACCGCCCGGCCTGGCAGATGCGCTCCAGCAGCTTCCCGCCTGCCGCCGCCTACTCCATCAGGATCGCCAAGGTTCACAGATCTCGTCAATCTGCTTGCTTTTCAGTTTCAGGCATAGAATCCATCTATACGCATTACTGTTGGTTAGAGTAGGCACTACAAGAACCGTAAACAAATTAAATTACGTACAAGACTAGCAGCTGCATGCAGTGCCAGCGCAAAGCTTCTCGCCTTGTCGCTGAATATTATTTTATGGGTCCGGATGTTAAGCCGTTGCGTCGCATCTCGCATGTTAACCTTTTTACTGTCCATCTTTCTTTCTGTAGCAGTAGCAGTACAATGCAACTTAATATACTAGGAAATGCAACTGCAGCTCATAGTACAATGCAACTTAATTTCTGTGTGCTATGAGCACAGAAACTATATTAATATGTTATAATTTTCTATAATGATGTACTTCCCCCACCTAAAATACAGTTCTTTTTAGCCCTCTTTTTTTTCCCGCACACATTCGAATACATGATAACAAATATAGACATACATACAAATACATATATACTATATTCATAAGTTAATTAATGAATGCATATTTAGTCTAAAACGAATTATATTTTGGGACGGAAGGAGCATGTATATAACTGAAAAAATTGCACTGCAGTAACAATAGGAGGATAATCTGCTTATACAAACATGTAAGGAAGCCAGAAATGTTTTTTTTTGTATATAGAGATGGAAACATGAAGAGAAGTCTGAATGTGTTTTTTGGTATACAGATTATTAAAGGATACACCGGAAAAAAGCACAAAGGCCTGAAGAACGTACCGAAATAGATAAACACCTCATTTTTCAAAAGGACTCTTCCACCCCTGGTAAATTTTCGAGTACACTCTCCCACCTCGACTAACGTACGTGTGTTGGTTTGCGGTTTGCACGTTCATTGTAAAATAGCAAGCAAGATCACAAGAGGTCAAAACCAGACAAGACCGTTCTTTTAGGACGTATGCAATGCAATACAATAGTAGTGACGAGCGCGAGAAGATAGATTAATGAAGAATATAGCTAGGGCAAAGAGATTCGGTCCCTAGTACCGTCGTCAAAAAGTATATATGTTGCAGGAAAGTTTCAGTCTATAGTAGTCTACACCTGGCCAAATGAGCCCGGCCGGTCTAGCTTGTTTCGAGCAGCTCCCAACAATACTCGGTCGACATGATCAAATTTCTCTCTATAAAAAACAGTGTAGTTTCGTATATCCCCTATTTTTGACACTCATCATACTACTCATGCATGGGCTTCTATCTTTCATTGTTTTAGATTAGAAAAAGGCTTTTGTTAGTTGTTGTACATATATCTATTGCTTAAGAGAGAAACTCCTATGTCTTTGAAAATGCAAATGCTAGCGCGTTCTAAAGCATGGGTCGCCTGGCAGGCAACAACGAACTAGTGCTAGCTGCATTCATATATCTTGGAGGAGTGCATGTACAAGTTCCCTCCCGACCAGGGCGCGGCGCCTGCTTCCACAATAGATCTATCGGATCGGATCTGGTGGCACCGGACAGACATGTATATATCGATCGCCCGTCGTCCATCCATCCATGGTGGTGGCGCGTGCACTAGCTGCTGGCCCTGCAGTGTGGTGTGGGGCGGCGCCGGCGACCGCCCCAGCAGGTAGCCATTGTTTCGCTCGCTCTCGCCGCCGGCCGGCCGTCCGTTCCCATAGGCGAGAATGCATCGCGCGCACAATTCTACCACGGTTAGTTGCGCGGTTCTTGTTCCGCCATCACCGGCCGGACGTCGCTGTCCGTCGGAGATAGACAGTGATCGGATGGATCGCCACCGATTTCCTGTCATCATGTCGCGCGACCTTAGCTTCCTGCAGATCGATGCCCATCCGTCGCCGTGGGGCACGGTGATGACTGACGATAATATATCCTAATCCCCCCCCCCCCTTTTTTTTGTTCTACAGCAAGCTAGCCAGCTTAATCACACAACTAGCCAACGCTTCCATCGTTCATATATAGAATCCGATGACCCGGAACCCTAACGCAAAAAAATACGTCGTATGGTCCAACACCCATCATCGTCGAACCAATACAACGTGCTCTGAAGCTCTTTGGTCTATTTTTATAGGTCTTCAGACTCAACTCATTGGTCTAATGTCCTATTATTCATAGGGTTCGACGATCACACTCTCTTAGGCTGACTACATGGAGGCGTAGGATTAGTCATCTTTGGTTCGACGTTCCTAAAACTTAGAGTCCCTTCTTGTCTAACTTTATGGACTTTATAAATGGAGTTTGATCCAAACTTATTTTGAGCCTCTCTTAAACCACATAGAGGTGAAGAGAATTAGCACGCATCATACTAAATTTATTAGACTTATCTATGTTAAGCTACTACACTTTATACCTGTACGGTTATAAAAAAACAAAGTGCTTAACTATTCTAAGTGTTTTTTTAACTCCATATACGACACTTAGGACTAGTCTATGCTTAACCTTATCTTTTATTCCTTTCAAAATAAAACAAAGTCCATAATCACGAGCACGAAAACCATGGATTGCCTAAAAAATATTTATCGTCGCGAGCTAACTTCAATTTACCTATGTAAAACATATATTAGTCACAATAATCTTAGATTGTCATTAATCACCGAAATCAGTAAGGGTCTAAATGCTTTCAATGGTGGATAAAAAAACTATCTACGCTAGCTATTTGCGTGGATCACCTTGGTACACTATGTCAGATTTCCACACTAGAGACGAGGGTAGGCAGTCACTAATGATAGAAAAACGCGTCACACGTTAGGTAGCTTAAGTAAGATATACTAGATTCATTGCGCATGCATGCTACCAACTGGGAATGGAGCAGAGCACTCTTGCTCGCTTAAACGCGGCAAGTGATCTGATAATTAAGGTGGATAGCGATGGATGAAACAGTAGTTGAATTGGCTACGCAAGCCAGGCAGCCAGTCGTTGCAGCTAGCTAGAGCTAGCTATAGACATGCATGAGTGGCAACCGGGCTTGTGCCAGTCCCTATCATTTTTGCTTTGTTTTCGTTATGGCGTCCCCATCTTTGCGGCTCACCACCATACACAACAATATATTCAGTCCATGCATGATCTATCTATCTATCCCGCGTGTGAATTAATCAAAAATATATTCAATCAAAAACTGAAGGCTTCAGCAGTCTGAAACTAAATTGAAGCGCCCAGCAGATAGATAGATAGATCATATCAGTAAGTAATAATAACTGTATATATATGTTACATAGCTGTAATTAAGGAGGAATTTTACATAGCTAGCTAGCTACCAGCTGCTGAGACTGGTGCACTTACTCCTACTATACTGTGCATCATGTTGTATACAGTATACCTGAATCATCTAAGGCAGTCTGTAATGTAAGTCGCAACGAACTACACATGACAATGGAAGTGTGTATGAACACATCTGAATTATTAGCATATACGTATACTCTGTGTGTGTATGCAACTAATAAATATATTGTATAATGCCGATGAATGAATAATGTTCTCCGCTGGATCAAAGAAAGATGGATCGATCGACGATGGCCGGAGGTCACTGCAACAAGGATCCCGAGGGCCCATGGAGTTGCGACGTCGCGGACAGCAGGCTGTCCAGAAAGTTCCAGTCGATGGCGGCTGCAGCTTGCTCTCCTCCTCCTCCTCCCTGCTGGATCATCATCATCATCATCTCATGTTCATCGTAGCTGCTTCTCTGCGCGTAGCCGCCGGCGTCGGAACAGCAGGCCATGGCAGTGGGGCTCTCCAGCGGCGGGATACTCAACAGCTGCTTCTTGGACTCCAAGTCGTCGTCGGAGTACAGCTGCGGGAAGCTGCTGCCTGCAAGCCCTGGTGGCTGCTGTAGCAGTGCTGCTGCTGCTGCTGATGAGCCCGCCAGGAAATGGCGGTCGCCGTCTACGTGCAGCCGTGCCGTCGTTGAGAGGTTGTGGTCGTAGTAGCCGGCGTAGCTGGTGGGGAAGAAGGGCCGCTGGTTGGGGATAGGCTTCTGGAAAGCGCGGCACACCACCCAGCCTTCCTCCTGATAGATCCGAGGAGCAAACGTCATATCCATTGCAGGCAACAACAGCACCAGCAGTGTATGTAAAAGTGTCAAAAAGTTGCTCTTTTGTTTTGTTGCTTTTGTTTTGGTCGACCGATCGAAAACAAAAGTCCACAGCTAGCCATCTAGCTATCCGATGGGAATTGATAATATATACGCAAGGCAAGATGAATGAACTTGCCTGCGCCGGTGCGTGCTCGTTGGATTGGAGTCGGTACTCGTGCATGATCCAGTCGCTCTTCCTGCCGTTGGGTGCCCTGCCCTTGTAGAACACCAGCGTCTTCCTCATGCCGATGACCCTGCTACACCTGGTGGTCCTGGTGGACGACGACAGCACCGGTTTGTCCCTGCCGGTGGCCTTCCAGAAGCCGGCCGCCGTGGCGCGGTTCGTCCTCGTCCCGCTGGGGTACTTGCGGTCCTTGTAGCTGAAGAAGTACCACTCCTGTGTCTGCTCGTCGTGCCCACCGCCGGCGTGCTGCGGCTTGCACCGCTCTGCATAGCGTATATATAAATAAACAACACTGACGCTAGCTACATATGATAAAAATGCATGTACCTTGCAGATCCCATGGCTCTATCCTGTAGAGATCCACCTCCTGGATGATGTCGAGGTCGATCCTCTGGGAGGCCACCTTCCTGGCAAGGTAGTAGCCCACCAGTTCTTCCTCCGTAGGGTGGAACCTGAAGCCTGGGGGAACACAAGACTCCTCCGCCGCCTGATCCATGTTTAGTTATTAATTGCTGCTGCTGCTTCTCGATCGGCGCACGTACCTCCTTGTAGTGAGTCATCAGGATCAGGGTCAGGGATCGGAGGAAGCTATAGCAAGAAAGAAGACACTGCAATCTGCACATGCATGCAAAGAAAGGATAGAGAGTACAGATCGATACCCTCGCCGGTAGGGAGGCAGGCAAATAAAGCTGCTAGCAGAAGAGAAGAGCAGCTGCTGCTTTTTTAGACGACCTGCTGCGCGCTCAGCTATCTGCTCTGCTGGGTGTTTATATATAAGGGGATTTGCAACGACGACCTGCAGGCAGCTAGGAGTGGTACACGTAGCTAGAAATTAAGGTAGTAGGCAATCGACACCTAAAATAAAGGGGATGATGCAGCATGTATATCAGTGTCAGGAGCTGAAGAATTCAAGTACAGATCGATAGCTAGATCATGTCCTGTTACTTTGTAAATTAAGTACTAACCGGCCGGTAGGTAGCCAGTGGACAGAAAGAAGAGGAAGCGGCGGCAGCTATAGCTTTCTTTCTTTTATTTTGGGTTGTAGTGTAGTGTGTGGTATCCTTCCGGCAGCAGAATGAGCATGCATGCATGTTTCTTTGAGTGCACTTGAGGATTCGCAGCCATCTACTTCTACTATGCTAGCTAGCATCCATCCACAGCATGGAAATTGACCCACAACGCACTCACCACTTGCATTGCCCGTAACCTTCTCTTCTTCGTTCTCAGATGCAGTCAGCTTCGCCCAAGCCTGACCGACGTGATACGTAAATTTTTTAGATGCAGTCAAATTACCTTAAAATAGATTGTTTTGCATCCGCCCATATGCAACCCGCGTCTCCACCGTGCAGGCAACCAAACAAACAGATATTTGGATAAAGTCAATAAATATAGGGGGTGTTTGGTTTGAGTGACCACTCCATCCAAAATATAGTGGTGCATCATGGGTCTATTCCTTAAATTTGGTGGGATAACCCCATTCCTCGTATTAGTACTAACTAACTTACTATAAGGAATGAGGTGATGAACTGATGATGGATCAACTCATTCCATTCCACAAACCAAATAAAAAAAAGTGAGAAATGAGAAGATGATGAACTAGCTCATTCCTCAAACCAAACAGCCTAATAGTGATCTAGTATGAGATGGTGCTGAGAACCAATCAAACGGAGTGACGACGACCGGCTTGTGTAGAAACATATGTAGATTGTGTATAGGGAACGAATTGAATTCAAGTACGTACTAATACATGCGTATATATATGCAGAGACGGCGACGGAGATTGAGACTTGCTATCATCAAAATTAAACCAATCAAACACTAGAGTGTGTGCATGTGTGTGTGTACACACGGAATTATTTAGTTGCACCTGTGAAAACAACAGGTAGGTAGTGGTACATTAGAAGAAAAAAAAGGACCAAACTAGTAGGGTACCTACAGCTACAGGCCGGGTCTCTCAGACTCAGGTTGCAGAGAGAACAATTGATGGATGGATTAATAGAGCTCTATTATTAATTACATCCATGCAGGCGGCAGGTGTACATGTGTGAGTAACAGTTTCTAGTTAAGCAGTCAACAAAGTTATTACTAGGTGAGATTGTTCCATCATATATGCTACGTACATCGATCAACAGTATAGGCTAGCTGCTGCAACTGAAAGATGGCGCTAGCAGCTAGCTGTTCGTCGTCCGTCCGTCGTCCTAACTGAAAGATGGTATGGCAGATGGAACGTACGCCCGCACTCGCAGTACTTACGTACCCTATGTATGGCTAGCAGTCAGGCAGGCAGGCATACAGCTCTTGTCACAGTTGGTGGTGCTGCACCAGGGCCGGACGAACAAGCAACACTTTAATACTAATTTGGAGGAGATCGAAACACTATATGCATGCATATATATAAATATAGATATGGCAATTCAAATACATATACTTATATATATGTGGGGCCAGAGATACTCACCAAAAAGTAAAATGTATTGGTGAGTAAAATGTATCCGTTGTCCTCGAACTTGGCATGCTGTGACACTTAGGTCATCGAACTCAGAAAACGAGAAAAATAGGTCCCGAACTTGGTTGACCCGTGTAAAATCGTCAAAACCTGGGTATGCTCAAGGCGGATGCCGTCGTGGCTTTCCACGCTGGAGCACATTAATGAAATTTTGGAGACTCAAGTGACACAACATCCCAAGTTTGGGGCTTACGCGTACTAGGTGGCGCACGACGTGTGTGGGGAGGCATCAACGTGGCACGCCACGTCGCCGTATCCGGTTTGAGTAAATTTGATTTTGGACAATTTTGCACGGGTCGGCCAATTTGGGGCCCGTTTTCTGGGTTTTCTGAGTTCGGGGACCAAGTGAGACAGTGTGCCAAATTTGAGGACTGTTGATACATTTCTCTCAAAACACTATATGCATGCATATATATAGATATAGATATGGCAATTCAAGTACTAGGTGTGAGTAATAGTTTCTAGTTAAGCAGTCAACAAAGTTATTACTAGGTGTGGTGTCCCGTCTTTTCCGATAAGCGAGCACACTATTGAGAATCATGTGTTGAGGTCTCCCGTGACCAAGGCTGACCGACCCTATGGGGCAATGGGGGCATGTCTGAACTGTATGCAGGGGTGTACAAGCGTGCTGATGATAATCCCTGGCGCTCATCCTGCACGGTGTGCGCACGTTCGGGCATGGATAGGTGATGATACGTCTTGTCGCAGCTGGTGCAGGTTTGCACCACTGGATTCGGGTCTCCGCCTCGCGGGCTTGGAGACATGGTCGGCCGCTTCGCCTGGTAGACTTGCTCGGCAGGGACTTGGTCGGTCGCTGTGTCTCGCAGACTTGCTCGGCCGCTTCGTCTCACAGTCTTTCTTGGCAGGGACTTGGTCAACCGCTCCGTCTTACAGACTTGATCGGCGGGGGCATAAGTTGAAAAATGAGGTTACAGGCCTACTTAGGGTACCTGTCTCCGATTAGCTACTGTTTTGCCCAGAGCGCCAAGTATTTATTTGCAAACTGGAGGCATAAACTCTTGAAAGTGAATATGATTGTACTTTGTACATGTTAAATATATTGTTACCTATATTGGAGACGACCATACCGATGTCGTCGTAGCTAGTTTGTATTTGTGGTGATGAGGATACGCCGAGGACAAATCGGATCTACCTACTTGGGGTGGCTAGACAGAGAAGAGCGCGGGAAGGTCAAGGGCGGTGGTTGTTTGGTCGGCTAAAAGTAAGTATAACGAGACATTATAAGAGGACTAAACGATGACGTGGAGAAAAAAAGGAGAGAGCTGAAGCGGGCTACAAGTTTTTAGCCGTCTTCGATATAAGAATTCACTACCGGAAACGAGCACTTTGCTGAGTGCCCGAAGCACTCGGCAAAGCCTTAAAAACACTCGGCAAAGGCTTTGCCGAGTGTCGCACTCGGTAAAGAAGGCTCGGCACACAGTGCATCGGCAAAGCCTTCTTTGCCGAGTACTTTTTCTCGGGCACTCGACAAAGAGGTTTGTCGAGTGCCAGGGAGCACTCGGCAAAGAAAAGCAGCCGTTACGGCGATGGGTGACGGAGACGGAGTCTTTGCCGAGTGCCCCGGGAGACACTCGCAAAGGAGTTACCTTTATCGAGTGTCTGCCCTGCAGCACTTGGCAAAGAATCAATCTTTGCCGAGTGCCACCGTGGACACTCAGCAAAGAACCCGCCAGGGAGGGTCCCCATGTCAGGTTCTTTGCCGAGTGCTATGTGCGGCACTCGGCAAAGTGTGCCTCTTTGCCGAGTGCCAGCGACATTACACTCGACAAAGTCCCTAAACCGGTGCCCAGGTCTTTGTTCTTTGCCGAGTGCTATGACCCTGACACTCGGCAAAGAGGCAGCAAAGTGACCAGTAGGCACCTTTTTATTTGTTTTTTATATTCCATCTACACAAACAAAAGATATCACATATATATCACATATATACATCACAGATATCATCACAAACATAAATAGCCAACACAAACATAAATATCCATCACAAACATAAGTTTTCAACACAAGTATCAAACACAAACATAAGTCTCATACGTCTCAAGCTCTGACATAAGTATCAAACATAAACATAAGTATTATACACAAGTTCTGAAGTCTAAACACTGAAAACATAACACTCATGGAGGTGGGCGGTTTGACTGGTGCTGCGTTGGGCTGAACCCTTCCGGAGGGTTGTTGGATGCCGCCCCAGATTGGCCCTGCACAGAGAAGAGATTGCATGTGTTATATCAGATGCATTACCAACATCTAACTACAATTTTGATACTCACAAGAGTATGGAAGAGAGCAGGGTCAACTAGAGGGAACAATGGAGGTGGTGGAGCGATGCCCTGTGCGGCGCCAAGGCTCTGCATGTACTGGAACATCTCTGCCATCCTCTGATGATCTGCCAGGCGAGCCGCCTCCCGCTTCGCCCGCTCCGCCATCATCCTCGCCTCCATCTCGTGATGTTCCCTTCTCTCTTCTTCTAGTTGGGTCTGTAATATTACAAGCCAACGTTATAGTAACTCAAAGAGAAGGTATATAACTAAAGGAAGGACGAGTTACAGAAGCACTAACCTCGAGTTGCTGTATGCGATGCTGTGAGCTGTCGTGCCGAGGTCGTATGGCTGGACTCGAGCCCGTGCTCCTTGCTCTCACCTGAGACAGAGTGGGAGTGGAGGACGAGTCGATTGCCCCGTCGACAATCCAGTACCGCCCATGTCTCTTGCCTCCTCCGACCCTCATGAGCACATCGGGGTCGATCGACTCGGTGCTCGGATCATATTCTGGGCCATGGACCTCCTGCGCCATGGCGGTGTAGTCATGGAGGCGGCTGTAGACGGCGGGGTTGGTGTAGGCCTCGGGCCCGTCATCCGGGTTGTAGGTGACATCGGACGTCGCATTACCCTTATGGGCCATAGCATAGGCCGAGAAGGTGGAGCAAGGCCGGCCACCATGTGACACCGACTGCAAGAAAACCAACGAGATAGTTAGAAATAATATCTAATTTAGTGCTATATACCTAAATAAAAAAGAGGGCGTACCCATGCTTCGGCATATTGGCCCAGGTTCCGGCTGCCTTGGTGGTGGGAGGGGCCTTGCATCATCATACGACGTTCCCGGCTAGCGGTGTGCGCCTCGTCCCACTCAGCCGAACACCACCTATCCACCATCTGCTCCCAGCACAGAGGATGTGCGACATACCAATGTGGAATCATCTACAAAGTAAACACGTAAAGTGCATATCAGAAGATAAAATAAAATTCATACATGGAGTACTGGTACCAAACATGCATGACTTTACCTGCAGGTACTGGTCCCTGGTCAACGACATGGTTCGGGCTTGAGTTTTGGTCACCCTCTCCCCAAGGACGGAGCCGTGGTAGGTGACGATGGCCTGGATTCGGGCCTCATAGTGAATGTATCGTTTTCCATTTTTGTGCCATGTCATCTATTTCGCGGATTCCTCTGTCATGTACAGACGCTGGATCCTCGGTATGAACGGAAGGTGTCATAGGATTGTCAAGGGGATGTCGAGCTGCCTCTTCTGTCCATAACCAGAGTCTACCTCCATGAACCTAGACGATGTACACTTGGGACAGTACTTTGCCTCCGCGTATTCTTTCCTAAATAGCACGCAGCCCTTCGGACAAGCATGAATCTGCTCATACGTCATCTTGAGTGCACGAAGGAGTTTCTGTGCCTCGTACATGCTCTTTGGCAGAACGTGATCATTGAGAGCACCTAGAGGGGGGGTGAATAGGTGATCCTGTGAAACTTAAACTTATAGCCACAAAAACTTGTTAAGTGTTAGCACAATAATCGCCAAGTGGCTAGAGAGGAGTCTCAACAAAACACAATACCACAAGAGATCAAACACAGAGATGACACAGTGGTTTATCCCGTGGTTCGGCCAAGACCAACGCTTGCCTACTCCACGTTGTGGCATCCCAACGGACGAGGGTTGCGATCAACCCCTCTCAAGTGGTCCAAAGACCAACTTGAATACCACGGTGTTTTGCTTTGCCTTTCAATATCCCGTTTGCGAGGAATCTCCACAACTTGGAGCCTCTCGCCCTTACACTTGAGATTCACAAAGAAATACGGAGTAAGGGAGGGATTAGCAACACACACAAATCCACAGCAAAATGCGCACACACACAGCCAAGAATCGAGCTCAAAGGACTATCTCAAAGTTCTCACTAGAACGGAGCTCGAAACACTGAGAATGACAAACGAATGCGCAAAGACTGAGTGTGGATGATCAAGAATGCTCTAAGGTTGCTTCAGTATCTTCTCCATGCGCCTAGGGGCCCCTTTTATAACCCCAAGGCAGCTAGGAGCCGTTGAGAGCAAATCTGGAAGGCCAATCTTGCCTTCTGTCGTCGGGTGCACCGGACAGTCCGGTGCACACCGGACACTGTCCGGTGCCCGATTTCCTTCTTAAAATAGCACTGCCGACCGTTGCAGAACTGGGAGCCGTTGGCGCACCGGACAGTCCGGTGCCCCCTTCCGACCGTTGGCCTGGCCACGTGTCGCGCGCAGATTCCGCTGCCGACCGTTGGCCCGGCCGACCGTTGGCTCACCGGACAGTCCGGTGCACACCGGACAGTCCGGTGAATTATAGCCGTACGCCGTCGGCGAATTCCCGAGAGCGGCCTCTTCACGCCGAGTCAGCCTGGCGCACCACCGGACAGTCCGGTGTGCCAGACAGAGCTGAGTCTTGGCTGTACACAGCCAAGTCTTTTGCACCTCTTTTCTTTTCTTCTTCTTTCTGTTTCTAACACTTAGACAAATATATTAGTACACAAAACCAATGTACTAAGGCTTAGAAACATACCTTTACTCTTGATTTGCACTTTGTTCATCCATGGGCGTAAATTCACATTTAAGCACTTGTGTTGGCACTCAATCACCAAAATACTTAGAAATGGCCCAAGGGCACATTTCCCTTTCAATCTCCCCCTTTTTGGTGATTTATGCCAACACAACATAAAGCAACTAGAACAAGTGCAAAATCACTTCAAATAAAACTCAAATTCATTTTGATTCAATTTTGGCATATATGGATCATCCTTTGCCACCACTTGGTTTGTTTTTGCAAATCAAACTCAAATCTCTTTCTCTAAGTCAAACACACATGTTGAAGCATAAAGAGAGTCATTCCAAAAGAGATTGATCAAGGATTTCAAAAACTCCCCCTTTTTCCCATAATCACTACTTCTCCCCACAAGAAGCCAACTTTTGATAAAAGAGACAATGAAAGAGTTTTGACAAACCAAAAGCTCTACTCTACTATTTTCAAATCTCTCAAGTGGTAGCTGATCCATTTATTGCTTTGGCCTTTATTTTCTCCCCCTTTGGCATCAAGCACCAAAACGGGATCAATCTTGGCCCTATAACCCCATTGCCTCACCAAAATCTTCAATTAAGAGCAAATGGCAATAAGAGTTCATGAGATGAACTTGGAATTAGTTACCCTCTCATCGAAGTGCAGTGGAAGTCTTTCATGGTCCAAGTCCACCTTTTCCCTTTCAATTCTCCTTCGAGACTAAATCAAGCAAACTCAAGCATATGGTTAGTCTCAAAGGGTCAAGTTGTAACACAACTCCCCCTAAACATGTGCATCACTTTGCAACAGACTTGTGAGGTCCAGGGAGTGTTTGTACAACTTGAGCACCACAGTAAGCAACAAAATGCAGAATGAACATGATCAAAGGCATAAACACATGTATGCTATAATTCAATCCAAGTTCCGCGAATCTAAGACATTTAGCTCACTCCGCAGCCTGCAAAAGGTCTTCTCATCTAGAGGCTTGGTAAAGATATCGGCTAGCTGGTTCTCGGTGCTAACATGAAACACTTCGATATCTCCCTTTTGCTGGTGGTCTCTCAGAAAGTGATGCCGGATGTCTATGTGCTTTGTGCGGCTGTGCTCAACAGGATTTTCCGCCATGCGGATAGCACTCTCATTATCACATAGGAGTGGGACTTTGCTCAGATTGTAGCCAAAGTCCCTGAGGGTTTGCCTCATCCAAAGTAGTTGCGCGCAACACTGTCCTGCGGCAACGTACTCGGCCTCAGCGGTGGATAGGGCAACGGAAGTTTGTTTCTTAGAGTTCCATGACACCAGGGACCTTCCTAAGAATTGGCACGTCCCCGATGTACTCTTCCTATCGACCTTACATCCAGCATAGTCGGAGTCTGAATATCCAATCAAGTCAAAGGTAGACCCCTTTGGATACCAGAGCCCGAAGCAAGGCGTAGCAATCAAATATCTAAGAATTCGCTTCACCGCCACTAAGTGACACTCCTTAGGATCGGATTGAAATCTAGCACACATGCATACGCTAAGCATAATATCCGGTCTACTAGCACATAAATAAAGTAAAGACCCTATCATTGACCGGTATGCTTTTTGATCAACGGACTTACCTCCTTTGTTGAGGTCAGTGTGTCCGTCGGTCCCCATCGGAGTCTTTGCGGGCTTGGCGTCCTTCATCCCAAACCGCTTCAGCAGATCTTGCGTGTACTTCGTTTGAGAGATGAAGGTGCCGTCCTTGAGTTGCTTCACTTGGAACCCAAGGAAGTAGTTCAACTCGCCCATCATTGACATCTTGAATTTCTGCGTCATCACCCTGCTAAACTCTTCACAAGACTTTTTATTAGTAGAACCAAATATTATGTCATCGACATAAATTTGGCACACAAACAAATCACCATCACATGTCTTAGTGAAAAGAGTTGGATCGGCTTTCCCAACCTCGAAAGCATTAGCAATTAAGAAATTTCTAAGGCATCCATACCATGCTCTTGGGGCTTGCTTAAGTCCATAGAGCGCCTTAGAGAGCTTACACACGTGGTCGGGGTACCGTTCATCCTCGAAGCCAGGGGGTTGCTCCACGTACACCTCCTCCTTGATTGGCCCGTTGAGGAAAGCGCTCTTCACACCCATTTGGAACAACCTGAAAGAATGGTGAGCGGCATATGCTAGCAAGATACGAATTGATTCTAGCCTAGCCACAGGAGCAAAAGTCTCCTCAAAGTCCAAACCTGCGACTTGGGCATAACCTTTTGCCACAAGTCGAGCCTTGTTCCTCGTCACCACCCCGTGCTCGTCCTGTTTGTTGCGGAACACCCACTTGGTTCCCACAATATTTTGCTTGGGACGAGGCACCAGTGTCCAAACTTCATTGCGCTTGAAGTTGTTGAGTTCCTCCTGCATGGCCAACACCCAGTCTGGATCTAGCAAGGCCTCTTCTACCCTGAAAGGCTCAATAGAAGAGACAAAGGAGTAATGTTCACAAAAATTAACTAATCGAGACCGAGTAGTTACTCCCTTGCTAATATCACCCAGAATTTGGTCGACGGGATGATCCCTTTGAATCATCGCTCGAACTTGGGTTGGAGGTGCCGGTTTCGCTTCTTCCTCCATCACATGATCATCTTGTGCTCCCCCTTGATCACACGTCTCATGTTGATGAACCTGTTCATCGTCTTGAGTTGGGGGATGCACCATAGTTGAGGAAGAAGGTTGATCTCGTTCATCTTGTTCCTGTGGCCGAACTTCTCCAATCGCCATGGTTCGTATAGCGGCCGTCGGAACATCTTCTTCATCTACATCATCAAGATCAACAACTTGCTCTCTTGGAGAGCCATTAGTCTCATCAAATACAACGTCGCTGGAGACTTCAACCAAACCCGATGATTTGTTGAAGACTCTATACGCCTTTGTATTTGAGTCATATCCTAACAAAAACCCTTCTACAGCTTTGGGAGCAAACTTAGAATTTCTACCCTTCTTCACTAGAATGTAGCACTTGCTCCCAAATACACGAAAGTAAGATACATTGGGTTTGTTACCGGTTAGTAGCTCATATGAGGTCTTCTTGAGGAGGCGATGAAGGTAGACCCTGTTGATGGCGTGGCAAGCCGTGTTCACGGCTTCCGACCAAAAACGCTCGGGGGTCTTGAATTCTCCAAGCATCGTCCTTGCCATATCGATTAGCGTCCTGTTCTTCCTCTCTACCACACCATTTTGCTGTGGTGTGTAGGGAGCGGAGAACTCGTGCTTGATCCCCTCCTCCTCAAGGAACTCCTCCACTTGAAGGTTCTTGAACTCGGACCCGTTGTCGCTCCTTATCTTCTTTACCTTGAGCTCAAACTCATTTTGAGCTCTCCTGAGGAAGCGCTTGAGGGTCCCTTGGGTTTCAGACTTATCCTGCAAAAAGAACACCCAAGTGAAGCGGGAAAAGTCATCAACAATAACTAGACCATACTTACTCCCTCCTATGCTCAGATAGGCGACGGGTCCGAAGAGGTCCATATGCATCAGCTCCAGCGGTCTTGAGGTGGTCATCACATTCTTGCTGTGATGTGCTCCTCCCACTTGTTTACCTGCTTGACAAGCTGCACAAGGTCTATCTTTTTCGAATTGCACGTTAGTCAAACCTATCACGTGTTCTCCCTTTAGAAGCTTGTGAAGGTTCTTCATCCCCACATGTGCTAAGCGGCGATGCCACAGCCAGCCCATGCTAGTCTTAGCTATTAAGCATGCATCTAGACCTACTTCCTCTTTTGCAAAATCAACTAAATAAAGTTTGCCGTCTAATACACCCTTAAAAGCTAGTGAATCATCACTTCTTCTAAAGACAGACACATCTACATTTGTTAATAGACAGTTATATCCCATATTGCATAATTGACTAACCGATAGCAAATTATATCCAAGAGACTCTACTAAAAACACATTAGAGATAGAGTGCTCATTAGAAATTGCAATTTTACCTAACCCTTTTACCTTGCCTTGATTCCCATCACCGAATATAATTGAATCTTGGGAATCCTTATTCTTGACGTAGGAGGTGAACATCTTCTTCTCCCCCGTCATATGGTTTGTGCATCCGCTGTCGATAATCCAGCTTGAACCCCCGGATGCATAAACCTGCAAGGCAAATTTAGGCTTGGGTCTTAGGTACCCAACTCATGTTGGGTCCTACAAGGTTAGCACAAATATCCTTAGGGACCCAAATGCAAGTTTTGTCTCCCTTGCATCTTGCCCCTAATTTTCTAGCAACTATCTTCCTATCTTTTCTACAAATAGCAAATGAAGCATTTAAAGCATGATATATTGTAGAAGGTTCATTCGCTTTCCTAGGAACATTAACAACATTTCTCCTAGGCATATTATGAACAACATTTCTCCTACTAACATTTCTATCATGCACATAGGGAGAACTAGAAGCAAACATGGCATGAGAATCAAAAGCATCATATGCATTATAACTCCGATAAGCATTTCTGGATTGTCTCTTATCATGATACAAAAAGGCATAGTTCTTTTTAGCACTACTAGCCATAGGGGCCTTCCCTTTCTCCTTGGCGGAGATGGGAGCCTTATGGCTTGTTAAGTTCTTGACTTCCCTCCTAAAGCCAAGCCCATCCTTAATTGAGGGGTGTCTACCAACCGTGTAGGCATCCCTAGCAAATTTTAGTTTCTCAAAATCACTTTTGCTAGTCTTAAGTTGGATATTAAGACTAGCTACCTCTTCATTTAATTTAGAAATGCAAGCTAGGTGTTCACTATAAGCATCAATGTTAATATCTTTACACCTAGTGCACGTTACAATATTTTCTACACAAGAGGTAGATTTACTAGCAATCTCTAACTTAGCATTCAAATCATCATTAATGCTCCTTAATTTAGAAATTGTCTCATGGCAAGAAGATAATTCACAAGAAAGCATTTCATTTCTTTTAACTTCTAGAGCATGAGATCGTTGAGCTTCTACAAATTTATCATGTTCTTCATACAACAAATCCTCTTGCTTTTCTAAAAGCATATTCTTATCATTCAAGGCATCAATCAATTCATTAATTTTGTCTACCTTGGTTCTATCTAGGCCCTTAAACAAACATGAATAGTCTACTTCATCCTCATCACTAGATTCGTCCTCACTTGAAGAAGCATAGGTAGAGTTTCGAGTACATACCTTCTTCTCCCTTGCCATAAGGCATGTGTGACGCTCGTTGGGGAAGAGGGTTGATTTGTTGAAGGCGGTGGCGGCGAGTCCTTCATTGTCGGAGTCGGAAGAGGAGCAGTCCAAGTCCCACTCCTTGCCTAGATGCGCCTCGCCCTTTGCCTTCTTGTAATTCTTCTTCTTTTCCCTCTTGTTTCCCTGTTCCTGGTCACTATCATTATCGGGGCAGTTAGCGATAAAATGACCAATCTTACCGCACTTGAAGCATGAGCGCTTCCCCTTTGTCTTGGTCTTGCTTGGCTGCCCCTTGTGACCCTTTAGCACCGTCTTGAAGCGTTTGATGATGAGAGCCATCTCTTCATCGTTAAGTCCGACCGCCTCGATTTGTGCCACCTTGCTAGGTAGCGCCTCCTTGCTTCTTGTTGCTTTGAGAGCAAGAGGTTGCGGCTCGTTGATCGGTCCATTCAAGGCGTCGTCCACGTACCTTGCTTCCTTAATCATCATTCGCCCGCTGACGAATTTTCCTAGGACTTCTTCGGGCGACATTTTGGTGTACCTGGGATTCTCACGAATATTATTCACCAAATGAGGATCAAGAATGGTAAAGGACCTTAGTAATAGTCGGACGACGTCATGGTCCGTCCATCGTGTGCTTCCATAGCTCCTTATTTTGTTGATAAGGGTCTTGAGCCGGTTGTATGTTTGGGTTGGCTCCTCGCCCCTTATCATCGCAAACCTTCCAAGCTCTCCCTCCACCAACTCCATTTTAGTGAGCATGGTGATGCCGTTCCCCTCGTGAGAAATTTTGAGGGTGTCCCATATCTGCTTGGCATTGTCCAAGCCGCTCACCTTATTGTATTCGTCCCTGCACAAAGAGGCTAGCAACACAGTAGTAGCTTGTGCATTTTTATGAATCTGTTCATTAATAAACATAGGGCTATCCGAGCTATCAAATTTCATTCCATTCTCTACAATCTCCCATATGCTTGGATGGAGAGAGAATAAGTGACTACGCATTTTGTGACTCCAAAATCCGTAGTCTTCCCCATCGAAGTGTGAAGGTTTGCCAAGAGGAATGGAAAGCAAATGCGAATTCGAACTATGTGGAATGCGAGAATAATCAAATGAAAAGTTCGAATTGACCGTCTTCCTGTAGTCGTTGTCGTCGTCCTTTTGGGAAGAAGAGGATTCGTCGCTGTCGTAGTAGACGATCTCCTTGATGCGCCTTGTTTTCTTCTTCTTCCCATCTTTGCGCTTGTGGCTTGAGCCCAAGTCGGTAGACTTGTCATTCTTCGGCTCGTTGAAGATAGACTCCTTCTCGTTGTTGTCGACCACCATCCCCTTTCCCTTAGGATCCATCTCTTCGGGCGATTAGTCCCTTCTTGAAGAGAACGGCTCCGATACCAATTGAGAGCACCTAGAGGGGGGGGGGTGAATAGGTGATCCTGTGAAACTTAAACTTATAGCCACAAAAACTTGTTAATTGTTAGCACAATAATCACCAAGTGGCTAGAGAGGAGTCTCAACAAAACACAATACCACAAGAGATCAAACACAGAGATGACACAGTGGTTTATCCCGTGGTTCGGCCAAGACCAACGCTTGCCTACTCCACGTTGTGGCGTCCCAACGGACGAGGGTTGCGATCAACCCCTCTCAAGTGGTCCAAAGACCAACTTGAATACCACGGTGTTTTGCTTTGCCTTTCAATATCCCGTTTGCGAGGAATCTCCACAACTTGGAGCCTCTCGCCCTTACACTTGAGATTCACAAAGAAATACGGAGTAAGGGAGGGATTAGCAACACACACAAATCCACAGCAAAATGCGCACACACACGACCAAGAATCGAGCTCAAAGGACTATCTCAAAGTTCTCACTAGAACGGAGCTCGAAACACTGAGAATGACAAACGAATGCGCAAAGACTGAGTGTGGATGATCAAGAATGCTCTAAGGTTGCTTCAGTATCTTCTCCATGCGCCTAGGGGCCCCTTTTATAACCCCAAGGCAGCTAGGAGCCGTTGAGAGCAAATCTGGAAGGCCAATCTTGCCTTCTGTCGTCGGGTGCACCGGACAGTCCGGTGCACACCGGACACTGTCCGGTGCCCGATTTCCTTCTTAAAATAGCACTGTCGACCGTTGCAGAACTGGGAGCCGTTGGCGCACCGGACATGTCCGGTGCACACCGGACAGTCCGGTGCCCCCTTCCGACCGTTGGCCTGGCCACGTGTCGCGCGCAGATTCCGCTGCCGACCGTTGGCCCGGCCGACCGTTGGCTCACCGGACAGTCCGGTGCACACCGGACAGTCCGGTGAATTATAGTCGTACGCCGTCGGCGAATTCCCGAGAGCGGCCTCTTCACGCCGAGTCAACCTGGCGCACCGGACACTGTCCGGTGCACCACCGGACAGTCTGGTGTGCTAGACAGAGCTGAGTCTTGGCTGTACACAGCCAAGTCTTTTGCACCTCTTTTCTTTTCTTCTTCTTTCTGTTTCTAACACTTAGACAAATATATTAGTACACAAAACCAATGTACTAAGGCTTAGAAACATACCTTTACTCTTGATTTGCACTTTGTTCATCCATGGGCGTAAATTCACATTTAAGCACTTGTGTTGGCACTCAATCACCAAAATACTTAGAAATGGCCCAAGGGCACATTTCCCTTTCAATCATCCGGAAGCAGGCTACCAATAACCGTCAACAAGCCATCGAATGCGTCTCTACTCATGCTGTACTGCGACTTGAACGCCATTACACGCCCAATGGCATCCAGTTGAGAAACCTTTGTCTGGCCGTGAAGGGGCTTCTGTGCCGCGTCGAACATATCGTAGAACGCCTTTGCAGTCGGCTCTGGCTCGTCATCCATACATCCTCCCATGTACTGTGTCTTCTGATAGTCGTTCAACATATCCGCTACCCCCGCATCCGCGTCATAATCCTCGACACGTTGTCTTAGCACCTCCTCTCTCGTACGATGCGCTTCACCATGAAATATACACCGAGTATAGCCTGGCGTAAATCCATTCTTCCAAATATGTTCTACCATGTACTTCTTTGGTTTTCTTTTCTGGTTGGCACATTTGCTGCACGGGCATGGGACTAGACTCGCTCCTTTAGCAGCTTCGCCATATGCCCGTTCCATGAAATCATCGGTCTTTCTAATCCATTCAGTGGTGACATCGTTCCTTTCTCTATGGCCCGTGTACATCCACTCACGGTTCTCCATCCTCTAACAGAAAATTTCGGTAGCACCTCCCCTGCACGGGGAGGTTTCGAAATCCTGCAAATAAAACTATCAGCACGATGGCTGACATCTACACATAATTCAACGACACGATGGCCGACAATCAACAATACTCAATATTAACCTAATCATACACGTACATAAATTTAACACAAGAAAACTAAATATTAACCTAATCATACACGTATATAATCAACTCAATATTAAACCTAATCATACCCGGTGGGCGGGACGACGGGTCGCGGACGAGACGACGGGTCACGGGCGAGACAACAGGTCGCGGATGAGACGACGGGTCGCGGGCGAGGCGGCGGGGGCACGGCGGGGGCACGACGAGGGCACGCACGGTGGGGACACGGTGAGGGCACGGCGGGGGCACGGCGTACGGCGCGGGCGCGGCTGCGGCGGCGCGGCGAGGGCGTGGGCGCGGCGGCGGGTATACGGCGGCGGCGGCGCGGAGTGCGTGAGAGTGAGAGAGTGAGAGAGAAAGAAGGTTACCAGCGCTATTTACACGCGCTTTGCCGAGTGCCCGTGATCTGGCACTCGGTAAATATTTTTTTTATTTTTAAAATATGCTTTGCCGAGTGCCGGATCGGGGACACTCGGCAAATGAGTCTTTGCCGAGTGTCACCTGGGCGACACTCGGCAAAGATTAATTTACACTTCTTTGCCGAGTGTCACCCAACCGGTACATTTGTATTTTTTTGGCCAACAAACTTTTTGTGGTTTGTTCCTACAATATGTAGACCTACATTTACCATTTGGGGACAATTATAACTGTGTTTTCAATAGCTAGTAGATTTAGTTTGTTTATTTGCATTTCTTCGGAAAATTCAGATTTGAACTGCAGGTCACTCGAAACTTGGAAAACCGTGCATGCAAAAATGATATCCATGCTACTTAGCACAAGTTACGACCGATTTCAGGAGCGGACCGGAAACTTCGAGCACCATGCTCACTCAACATGGTCGTGAACTTGCCATCCAGCTGTTTAAAATTTTTATAAAACACAAACAAACTCAGAAAATCATGAAACTTGTCCACGTGCCATGATATCATATGTAGAGGCTGTGATAAAAAAATTAGAATGTTTGGAGAAAGTTGTGAGACATTATGTGTAGAAACCTAAGAGAACTACACATGAAATCATAGAGTTTCAATGTGGATCTCTTAGATTTGTACACATAGTGCATCACAGCTTTCTCTAATTTTTTTCAAATTTTTATCACAGCCTCTACATATGATATCATGACACGTGGACAGGTTTAATGATTTTCTAACTTTGTTTGTGTTTTATACAATTTATAAACACCTGGATGGCAAGTTCACGGCCATGTTGAGTGAGCATGGTGCTCGAAGTTTCCGGTCCGCTCCTGAAATCGGTCGTAGCTTGTGCTAATTAGCATGAATATCATTTTTGCATGCATTGTTTTCCAAGTTTCGAGTGACCTGCAGTTCAAATCTTAATTTTCCGAAGAAATCCAAATAAACGAACTAAATCTACTAGCTATTGAAAACATATTTATAATTGTCCCAAAATGGTACATGTAGGTCTACATAGTGTAGGAACATACCCCAAAAAGTTTGGTGGTCAAAATAAAAAAATATGCTTTGCCGAGTGTCCACAAAAGGCACTCGGCAACTCTTTACCGAGTGCCAGTTATTTGACACTCGACAAAGAATATGCTTTGTCGAGTGTCTGTTTTCGGATCTCGGCAAAGACTAACGGCTGTCAGCTGCAGACGGCCGCTAACGGCCCTTTGCCGAGAGCCGTCTTTGTCGAGTGTTTGACACTCGGCAAAGGGCGCTTTGCCGAGTGCTTCTCTGTGCCGAGGGCCCAACACTCGGTAAACTGTCTCGTTACCGAGCGCAGGACTTTGCCGAGGGCGATACTCGGCAAAGTAGTCTTTGCCGAGTGCCCGATAAAAAGCACTTGGCAAAGACTACGACACTCGACAAAGGCTCGGATTCCGATAGTGATTAGGAAGTTTTGTAAGAGGGACAAATAGGATCGTGTATTAATACTGAAGAGCTAACCATATGGATAGACTAAATGATAAGCTAAAAAATCCTTACAACCAACCATTAACTTCTCTACTATCTCTTAAGGACATAGTGTAGGCGTCCACACACCACGGTTCCGCCTCCCGCGACATCCTCCGCTCCGCTCATTCCCACCGCTCCCTCCCACGCCCGCGCCTGGATGTCCGTCTTGCCCTCGCCCCAGATCTCGCGCACGCCCGCAATATCGTCGTGCCCTTGCCGCCGCCAGATCTCGCGCACGCCCACGCGTTAACCTAGCCCCAGCTATGCCCGCACCGAGCCCTCACCCACGGATCCGAGGATCTCCTACCCCTTTGTCCCATTCGTCGCTCCCGGCCGCACCATCTGCCGATGATGACGAGAGCCCAGGGTTGACCGGCCCGGAATCCCCCGCACCACCCCCATGAGCGGATTGATATCATCCGCAGAGGTGGACCGCTTCGCGGGAGGTGCGGGCTCCCCTCCATCGTCATCCTCGTCGGTCCAATCGCCGGTCGGGTTGACCCCAGGTATGGATTCGCTCCCTCCTAGGAGCCAGTCATCGTCGACCTCCTCTGCTGCCGCCGCCACTGGGGTAGGATTAGGGTGTGGAGGCGGGCGGTGTAGGGTTTCGACTAGAACAGGGTTGGATAGCGCGGAGGTGGATTGGGGTATGAGTGGGGATGAGGATGTCCGTGTAGAGGTCGCCAAACTCATCGTCTTCCTCCATCGCGGCGGGATCTGGGGAGGTGAAGGATGTGAGGCAGCGGCGACTGGATGGACAGGGATCTGCTCCAAATCATGGCGTACCCCATCCCCTCGCGTCCACTCCACCGCGATGCTAGCCCAAGCTCCAAGGAAGGCGCGCCCGCAATCCCTGCGATGGCGAGGCCAACCCCGAAGTCTTCGCCCGCAATCCCACCATCGTCTAATTCGCATCCTTCCGCGTCCTTCAATCGCTCAAATCAGCACCGCAAAAGCTGCAGTCTTTACTTTTGGTCGAGGATGGCGGGCGAGGTTTCCATCGACGGTGCATCCCACCGATAAAATGTCAAGCGTGGCCGCCACACCAAGCCCCATCCTCCTCGGCGCTCTCCTAGGAATTCTGCAGTTTTTGCTGCTATTTCCTGCTGAGAAAAATGCCTCCCCACCATCAACCGCCTCTGAGGTGCGGCTTCTTCCTGGCGAGGAAAATGCCTCCCAATCCTGTGTGGCTTCCTTTCGTTACTTACTCATATCTTGCTAATGTGTTTCATTGTGCTGGTAATGAGCAATTCTCAAAGGAATTTTGAATGGACTCTCGCATGGGCAGGGGCCGAAGGAGATGGCCAAACTGGTGTGATTCTCGCCTTTGTTGTTCATGTTCTTGGGGATGTAGGATGGCACTATATTTGGAGCATATTTCTGGCGAAATTTGGGTTTTGTTAACAGTAGTAGGCAAAGGTTTCACTGGTTGCAGTCTTGTGTATGTGTAGGATCGACCACTTTGTTTGATTTGGATTTCAATAGAGAATATGAAGAGTGGCTATCCGAAATTCCAAATATATGGGCTTCGCGAAGTGATTTATGTTTTAATGTTTTAGGTTGTTAAAGACAAATTGAGTCAAGTCACTTATCGAAATATTAGGAGGATCCACATTAATAGGAACTGCATATAAGATTGAACAATTCTTCACAGTAATTGTATTGGCTAGGAAAATTAATGGTAATATCCACAAAAGGCTTATGAGTGACTGTTGAAGGATCTCAAGTTCCTTTTATACCAAGAGTAAAAGAAGACAAAACCTACAATCAGTAAAGTTACATATTAATATTGAAGCATAGTTTTTACCTCAATGTTTCCTGTAATTTAACTGCACTTTAGATACTTTCTGTAGCTTTCAAATTTAATAATTGCTGAGGTAGACATGACTAGCATTTATTTCTGTTTTTTATGAAATAGCTACCAGACTATAGTTGTACATGCTTTCATCACTCCTCTCCTCCCTAAAAAATCTATTCTAAAATATCACATAGATAAAAAAGGGTATTGTCGCAATGACAAGCTAAAATAGTGATCCATGATGCCATTTTTCTTAACAATTTGGACTGCTATTTTATATTTCTTTTTTTAGTTTCTTCTTCAGATAAAAAAGAGTGTTCCTGGATGGTTTTTCGGTATGCTTGTGGAGACATTTAAAAGTGACAAAATCAAATGAGTTGCTGCTGCTTTCCTAACACACTGATCCCTACTTTATGGTAAGGTAGGGTTGATTTTTCTTCAACTGTTTTGTAATTGATATGAGTAGACAAGTACTATGTTCCTGTTTCACCTTGGCGAATCCAGTGGACACAATGTGAAACTAGAAATATTAATTATGTTTCCGCAGATGTGCTGCCTTGATAGAGCGAAATTGTTATGGACAGTTCTAACCTTAGATTTGGGTCAACTTGTTGACAATATTTTTCAGGTAAACCCTTTCGATTAATAGTTGCGAAGAAGGGATAGTTCCTATAAACTACAAGTCACAGACATTATCTTATTATGTAAAACTATTGGCTACATTCTCATAAAATTTGCATTTCTATTGGGTACACAGTGGTGTAGAAGCATGGCCAGTCTCATAGTTGTCTGCTCGTTCCAGTAATTAAGTCAAGATAAATGCCAATAAACAAGTTAAAAAAATGCCATCATGGAGGACAGAGTTGTCCAAGAGTTACTTGATGATTTCTAGGACACTTCTTGGGCTAGAGCTAGCTATAAAGTTAAGCTTGATGATTTTGATTCTGATTTTGAGTCTGCCCTACTAAAACAAGAATCATGACCTACATTTCATTTAGTTCCTGCATGCAGACCCATGATGTTATATTAACTATTCCAGTGTGCAATTCATCATGTTTCTTATATCTCGATTCTACTGCTTTAATGATATGTCTAGCATGTGTAATGTTCCTAATCATGGTTCAGCTCGAATCGATTGCATACAAAATGATTATGTACGTATGAGGGCATTCCATCTATGCATAAAACGTTTCTGCTAGCAGGTAGAGCCATTAAGTCTGAGTATCTGATAATTGGTAATTTATCAGGCGATAAATTTAAACCAACTATTATCTAAATCCTTCAATTGAAGCTCTGATTGGGAACATATTATGCTAATGATTTCCTTGCTGACTGTTTGTCTTATTTCATTGTCTTACAATTTGATGAAATGCCTCACCTCCTGCTAATGATTTCCTTCATTCTATCAGGCAAATTCTCTTTCCAACACACCAAATACATATGAACAAGACATCTCGATTATTGGGCGAACACTATCGAAATTCGATGAAGATAATCTGATTCCATGTTTCGGATTTGGAGATGGTAATGATTTCATTCACGACTGATTGTTTCTTACACTACTTCATAATGTCCATACATCCTAATTCACCATGCACTTTTTTCTTTCAGCATCAACACATGATCAAGACGTCTTTGTTTCTCTCCTGACGAGAAACCTTGCAATGGATTTGAAGAAGCTTTTGGACAATGCAGGGAACTTGTACCACATTTTCGTTTAGCTCGGAAGCTGCTATGCCTTGTTCGTCCATTTAATTGCATTGTTCATATGTGTTTACACTAATTCTTAACAGGATCAACACCCTTTGCACCGATGTGAAGCAAAGTGGTGGACAATACCACGTCCTGTTGATAATTGCAGATGGGAAGGTACCATGTTAACTCATCTTATTGGAATGTTATGCAAGTAATTTGATGTCTCTGAATACTCTATCCTTTTTCAAGTTGCAGGACGCCATGGCAGCCTTGCCCTGCTCCCCCAACAGCGCCCACCTGCCCCTTTCCTTGCGCGACGCGAGATGGATCGGCGAATCCATGGCAGCTTGGTAAGTCTGCCTCTCGTCCTCCCTGGTTCTCCGTTGCACGATACCCGCCCCCAGCCCCTGCTCCGATGTGGTGAGGTGCCCCCTCCCCGCCCCGATGCACCGAAGATGTGGAGCAAATCCACCTCAATGATGCACGCCGACAGCGGGCTCGTTGGCACGTCTAGGTGGAGCACGACGTTCTTTTTGAAAATGGTTTGGTCATACACAAACTTGTGGGGTGAAATTTCGGCTTTGGCCTCCTTCCGCGAGGTGGATTTGGATAGCGCGGCGCAGAAAAAATGGCGGCTTCAGCTCTCCACCTCTGCCGCCTCCCCAAGCCACGGCGGGTGTGAAGCTTCAGCAGAGGCAGTTGCGCCCGATGAGCCATGTGGGACCTTTTACTGTGCCCTTCTTCTTCTACTCCCTTCTCGTTGCATTCCTGTTCGTTTCGCTTGTGCGAATGGCAGAGCTACGTCTACTGGGGTGCTGCCCTGTGTGCCCCACCCAGGACACAGTATGCTGCTCACCATGGCGCTGCGCTGTGATTCAGCAGAGTGGCAAGATGCAAGGCTTGCCGAGCTGCCTAGCCATTATAATGCTTGATCCTTGAATTGAAGTCAATTGATTTCCGATTTAATAAGGCACAGTTTGTTTGAGCTTCTGCTGTCGTCTTCACATATTTTAATTTTAATGCATGTGGGGATTACTAAAATTGTTGTGCAGACATGTGTTTTGAGATTGTGTGCTATTTGTGCCTGATTTTATTGCATAGGCAGGGTGGTCTATCTCAAAGATTTTCGAAAGTTGTTTCTTATTATGGTCTCACGACTCCGCCATATAAACTGGTCTGTAGGCTTGTTGGTGCCAATCTCAGAAGGTTTGTGTGATGTCATTAAAGGAATATCCAAATTTTAACTTTGTTAAACTTTGTTCTCTGGTACAATGTCCAGGATGCTCTGGAACCTTACATGAGAAAGAGAACAGTTGAACTTCACTGGGGCAAGCACCACCAAGATTATGTGGATGGCTTGAATAAGTACCTGGCTACCAGCCCTCTATATGTATATACACTCTGGACGATCTGATAAAAGAAGCCCACAACAATGGTAATCCATTACCAGAGTATAACAGTGCACCACGGTTAACTCGTTTATGATACCCCGTCCATTCTATTTTGCTTGCACTACTCATATTATGTCTGTCATATGCTTTCTTTCAAAAAAACTGCAATTTGTGCTTTCGCCAATAGTAGGATGGTTTTGGGAGTTCCAAGCTTATGTTTTCTGACATGCAGGTCTTGAATCATCACTTTTTTCTGGGAATCGATGCAACCAGAAGGTGGTGGCTTACCTGAGGGAGGTGTGCTATAGCAGATTGAAAAGGATTTTGGCTTGTTTACTAATTTTAGGGAAGAGTTTATTCGTTCAGCCTTACAACTATTGGGGTCTGGTTGGGTTTGGCTTGCTTGTAAGTTTCTTTCTATTTTCTTTGAAGTACAGACACCACCGGTTCAAACTACCGATTTCCTGATTGCTCTTTCTAAAGCTAATATTCTGCTGGATATTTGTTGCAGTGAAGAGAAATAAGAGAAAGCTTTCAGTAGTTCATACACGAAACATTATCTACCCACTTGCTTTTGGTGATATTGTATGTTCATACACAAAGAATGATATAGAACCACCAAAGAGTTGATTGTATATTGATCCTTTTTCTGCTTCATATATCTGAACTCTACAATGTGAGGTAGGTAGCATTTGAGAATTCTTTTTCTAATTGTTCAAGCAAACTGGATGTGCACACAGTAACTGCATTAGTAGACGTGATGCCTTCATTCTCTATGTGGTTCTTTAAAGAATTTCGAACACCACGACTTTACCAAAAATGAGGTTCGGTATCAGAGTGGTTAGGCCTGATCTGTTATCTTGGAAGAGATCTGTGAACACAAGCATATGAATAAGTTTATGTATAAACAATCTACACGAGAACGAGTAACCATTGTGGTAGATAAAAAATAAATATTATAGAGTCCCTCTTCTATGGAACGAAATTAAATTGGGATATCGTGTGTCCTTCAATAGTTAATTCATTATATGATTATGTGCCGTCGCAAAGCACGGGCATCGTACTAGTATATTATTAAACTTGCTATACGGATAGAACACCGTCATCACACTCTACCTCTCCACTAGGGGAGGTCTGTCGTCTGTGATGGCAAAGGATCCGCTCCAAGTAGCTATCACCTTTAGGCTTTTTAATTACACCCTCATCTTAAAATAGTAATTATTTTAATTTTTTATGTCTATAAAGATAAACCTAGACACATATATAAAATATATATATTAAATTTTGAATGAATCTATTAATTAACTAAAACGAATTTTAATTTGTGACGAAAAGAGAGTACTTAACTGTGAACCTGCATATATCTGCTATCATATATAGATGTAACGTATTTCGTTTCTTAACTGTTGCTGTATGCTGCTTGTTACTTCTTAACTATAGTCCTATTAATTAACTAGCTAGTATATTATGATCACGAATAATATATCATAACTAGTATTAGGAGCGTTCTGCTGTTGCTTGCAGCCTACGGCTACGGGGATATATGCATGATATAAAGTGGATAAAGTGCACATGTAGTATTAGTTTATAGTTTATCAGTTCCTTTCCAAAATTTAATACTATTCCGCTAGCTGTGGAGTACTCCAGGTACGCACAAGAAAGACGCTGGCCGAATTCAGGACAGCGAGGTGTCCCTCCCTGCGGTCCTCCCCGGGCTTTGTTGAGATATATTCTATCAACAGCGGAAGATATGGATCTGATCGTGCGTGACATCTTATGTGGATTTTAGTGTAAAACATGAACCAAAATAGCGTAAATAGGTATGAATTTTAGTATAAATCATCGATCTATTTCATAACGAAAATATGTATGGAAACAAAAAAAATCTGATTTAAATGCTTTATTTCCTCCATAAATATAGGATCTCTCCAACATTCATGCATCAAGGCTCGTTAGAACCAGTTTATTATATATACTAATACTAATTATACAACACTGTGAAGTTATTTATGCCCTACGGTAGATTGCGTAAAAAAATTGTTTTCTACTGCATGTGCATAAATTTATGATACAAAAATGTGAGTTGAAAAGGAGATGGATCAGCATACGCGAGATTTATGAAATCGTGGCAAATTACCTCATTTCTTAGAGCGGTTACATTTTTCTAAATTTCTATTTTGTTGCGTAAATGTGTGGGTCGTAAATATATCTTATACATATGGCATAAATGGTAGAAACCCAATACATACTGGATTAAGTAAAGGAGATCATGCATAAAATCAATAAATCCTTTGCGTAAAATGTGAATAGAAATATCATAAACAAACAAATAGATGGAAGTGGAGCCATGAACTAAAATATAGGTCATAAAAACCTATTGACATTGGCATAAATATGTATACAAAATAGCATAAAAATAGGACCGCCGCCCTGCGGAACCGCCGCCTCGCATCTGGGATGCACCACCACTTCGTGCATAGGGGAGGATGTTGTCGTCGCTCGCGCCTAGGGAAGTCCGCCATCGCCGCTCCCACCTTGGATGGCATCGCAGTCGTACGTGCTCAGGGTCGACCCTCGCGCGCATGCATCCCGAGATCCGTTGCACCAACCGCTCCCACCTCGCCGTCATGCACGCCTTAGGGGTGTCGCCATTGCTCACGTGCCCCCGAGATCCGTCGTCGCGCCGCCGCAGCCGCTCCCACATCACCGTCATGCGCACCTCAAGGGGTCGCTGTCGCGTGCACCTCAGGGAGACGCTGTCGTGCTCGTGCCCCTCCGAGATCCGCCGCCACGGCCGCTGCCACATTGCCGTCGTGCGCACCTCATGGGGCCGCCGCCACGTGGGTGCCCTCGGGATCCAATGGCGAAGTCGCTCCCACCTCGCCGCCGTGCGCGCCTCAAGGGGGCATCGCCGCGCGCTGGCCTCAGGGATCCGCCGCCGCGAGCGTGTCTCCCAGATCCACTGTCGCGCGCTTGATCCTAGGATCCGCCGCCGCACGCGCCTCTCAGGGGTGGGGGCGTAACTGTCGGTGTCGCTAAAACTGAACCCTAGCGATCTAGAGCTTCTTTTATAGACGCTTCGGACCTGGTGCGGCTGAACCGATTGGCAACATCGGGTCAGGGCTTTCACTCAGCTATTGGAAGCCCAGGGCTCCTAATATCATATACACACACACACACACACACACACTAGGGGAAGCCTTGACCCAACGGTATATTTCAGTTCAGTTGCACCACCTCAGATAGACCAGGCATCACGCCATCTATAAAAGCTATCCTAGAATAGATCACCATGAATTAGGGTTTCAATGGCGGCAACAGTTACGCGACGACGGAACCAACGCGTGTGGGTGGCGCTGGCTAACGAACGGACAATGACAGTGTGGGTGGGCAGATCCGACGCCTGCGGGCGCGACGATGGCCAGCGTGCAGGCGAGCGGTCAGGCGGGTCCGACATGACCAAGCGAGTCCGACGCGGACATAAGGGTTTTGTGGCGGGCAGACGACGAGTCTGTGGCGGGTGTGCGGACGCGGCACTGGTGGTCCGCCACGAACGAATGGACGACGAGGACCATTAGTCGGGGCATCATCGTCCTCGAGATCTGGCTCGTCTCACGCAACACATCAGAGGCGGAGCGGATGCGGCGGCGCGGTGAATCCTAGGGACACACGTGTGCGAAGGTGGTCCCTGAGACGAGCACAACGGCAACACATTCGAGGGGGAGCAGCGGCAGTGGACTTACCTAGACGCGAGCGGCGACGGCGGCCTCCCCTAGGCCAGAAGCGGGCCTAGACATTTGAGATTGGGTATTCAAAAATTTAAAAGATTAAATACTGCTCTAACACTATTTTGTGTAATACATTATTGGCAAATTACTATAGATCACCAAAAATTTGGGTATTCAAAGAATACCCATGAAACCCCCTAGGCCCGCCTCTGCCCTAGGTGCGAGCGACGACCCTGTTTTTATGTTGTTGTGTATACATATTTATGGTAACGCCAATAGGTGTTTACAATATATTTCAGTTTATGGCTCCTTCCATCTATTATCTGTTTATGATATTTTTATTCACATTTTACACAAACTTTTATTGATTTTATGCATTATCTCGTTACCTAACCCATGGGTATATAAGGTTCCTACCATTTACGCCATATATATAAGATATTTACGACATACACATTTACGCAACGAAACAAAAAATCACAAAAGGTAACCGCTCCCGGAAATAAGGTCATTTGCCACGATTTCATAAAATCCCGTGCACGCAATCCCTTGATTTTATGGTGTTCGTCACTGCCATAAAAAACTTAAATCCCCTAATCAACCCACCTTATTAAATCACTTAATCAACTCATCCGATCAAATCTCTTGATTTATGGAGGATGCATGGGCGTAGGGGTTGTTGATTCGGAGTAAACCAACACTTTACGTTGTATCAACACTTTTTTTATGCACAAACTTGAGGATTTTTATGATCATGAATACAATGTATCAGTGTTATCAACATCTCTAAGGCTGGCTCGGTATTTACGCTCATAAATGATGGTTTTTACGCTTAAAACTAAAGGTTTTTATGCTATGATTTGTAGATGTGTTCACCCGAGTATCGCATGCCAGATTTATACGCCTACCATAAAACAACCACAATTCCCACGGGCTATTGGTTGGGCCCATATTAGGATTTTTTCCATCAATTTTGACGTAAGGTGTATGTATTTATGCAACTTGTTGTGCCTAGGTTCCACCGACAATTCGGGCTCACTACCAGAAATAGCTTCTTTGCCATGTGTCTAAAGCACTCGGCGAAGGCTTTGCCGTTTATGTTTTATTTAATTTTTAAACATCTGGATGGCAAGTTTATGGTCATGTTTAGTGAGCATGGTGCTCGAAAATTTCGGTCTACTTCTAAAATCGGCCGTAACTTGAGCTAAGTAACATGAATATCATTTTTTGCATTCACAGTTTTCTATTTTTCGAGTGACTTGTAGTTCAAATCTGAATTATCAAAGAAAATTTAATTAAATGAACAAAATCAAATAGTTATAGCAAACACTTTTATAATTGTTCAAAAAATAGAACTTGTAAGTCTACATAGTGTAGGAAGAAACCACAAAAAGTTTGACTGGAAAAAGAAAAAAAATGGAAATATACTTTGCCGAATGTCCAAGTAAGGCACTCGACAAAGCATGCTTTGCCGAGTGTCGCCTGTATGGACACTCGGCAAAGTATCTTATTGCTGAGTGTCGACACCTGGTGCTCGGCAAAGATAACGGCCGACAGCTATAGACGGCTGCTTACGGCCCTTTGCCGAGCGTCGACGTTCGACGAGTGTTTGGCATTCGGCAAAGCGGTCTTTACCGAGTGTCTGTCTGTGCAGAGAGTTCTGCTCTCGGTAAATTTGGTCGTTACCGAGAGTAGGACTTTACCGAGTGCGGCACTCGGCAAAGCTCTGAGCACTCGGCAAAGAACCGAATTTCGGTAGTGGCTGCACAACCTCTTATCGTGCACATGTCTGGTCACCTCGCTCTCTCGTGAGACCGCTCTCTAGAATTTCTTTGTGGATAACAATAACAAGATCGTTTGTCTCTCATTCTCGGTCTCGTATCCTCCAGATACGAATTCAGATTGGAAGTACGCGCAAAGGAGATATGTTTGTGACGATGTTGTCGAAGATTGTTCGATAGTGAATTTATAGAGTAACATGCAAATACTTTGTATTGTTTGTGGCGGTGTCTATTGTCTATGCAATATAATCAGATGACCTGCCCTTTTGGGCCCTTCTGGTTCTCCAAGAAGGGGAGGTGTTTATAGGAAATGCATCTAAATCAGTTATAAAATATGGATAGCGACTAAGCCTAACTGAGTCTATCCTGAATTATCGGGTAGCTGAACTCTATCAGTACATGTGATTCATCCTTATCTACTGGATTTTGCTTCTTTGCTGAGTGTCTCAGCTACTGCATTTGGTAAAGAAGCTTTACCGGTTTTCAGGTGTGCCTTCTTTTCCGAGTGCTATGGCGCTAACACTCGGCCCTTGTCGAGTGCTATGGCGCTAACACTCGGCCCTTGTCGAGTGTTGCACTCTCGGTAAACGTTGTCGTTGCCGAGAGTTTCATTTCACCGAGAGTGGCACTCGACAAAGAACGCTTTGCCGAGTGACCGACAAAATGCACTCGGCAAGGTCTATACCTATAAGCGCATTCTGGTGGTGTGCTAAGGCCTAATAAGGCTAACGCTAGTGTAGGCAAGGAATATAATCACACACATAAATATTTTGTGACTTCTTTTTGGATGTGATATATTTACCAATGCAATTACTCTATGTATTTTTTTATCCACGTTCACACTTTTCCCCACATGCATGGATACTCTATCACCTCTTCATGCATGGGTGTGATAGATTTACCAATTACCTATCGTTTTTCATCCATGTTCACACTTATCCCCATTTGCATCATACTGATTATGGCGTGTCGCACGTTTAACACATGTTCATACTTGAAACCTTAGCTAAAACTATATATACTGATGATTATCCTTGTTGTGTAGCCGGCCTGTGTGTCATATGTAATGTCATGAATCTATAGATTATTTTGGCTTTTAACATTTTAGCTGATTGATGTAACTTTTATCCATATTTTATGTTGAAACCCTAGTTCCTGTTTTATCTACTGAATTGAATTGATGCATGGATAGATACTTGTAACTTTAATTTTATGAAGATTTGTATTCAGACCCCTATGGCAGCTAGCGGAGTATGAAACAATATATATGTAAAGGAAATTGAGGTGCATGCAGTGCTCCAATCCATCGGGCAGCTGATGGATCATCCTATTTTGTCAGGACCTGTAGCTGCTATATTTATATTGTGGTAGGAGTCCCGGTCCGGGTGTGTTAAATGCTGGCTGGAGTGATCTTGTGTAGTATCGTCTTGACAGTTGCAGGTCTTGACTCTTGACGACTGCATAGTACGTAGTACGTACTAATTTAGCTCGCAGCTGGGTGTGTGGATCCAGATGAACTGACCTGAATTGATGACCTCACCTCACCTCCTGAGACGTACTGATGAAGAGAGAGACAGCATGCAATGGCGATGAAATGGCCGTTATATGTCCAGATCGATGGGAATTATACAATAATATAAAGTAATAAAGCGTGTGGCCATCAGAGATTGATAGAGAGAGAGGATCGATTCTAGCTACTACATGCATCATCTCTAATCTCACTCGCTAATAATATTTATAAGCATGCATATCGAAGGTGAAAGGGACAAAATGCCCAATTTCAACACGGTACGCGTGAACGCACATCGATTCACGCCCATATAATTACACGATACGGTCGATCTCGCTCGGATCATCACTACCGGAATCAGCTCCTTTGCCGTGTATCTCAGACACACGGCAAAGGCAATTTTACACTCGGCAAATGCTTTGCCGAGTGTAACACTCGGCAAAGAACGCTCGGTGAACTGTACATCGGCAACAGCCTCTTTGCCGAGTACTATTTGTCGGGCACTCGGCAAAGACTTTGCCGAGTGCCAAATGACACTCGGCAAAGAAAAGTCACCGTCACGGCGCCAAGTAACGGTGACGGATCCTTTGCCGAGTGCCATCTGTGGCACTCGGCAAAGAGGTCAATGTTGCCGAGTGTTTGCTCGAGAGGCCCTCGGTAAAGACTGACCAAGTGGGCCCCACTGCCAGTCCCTGTGCCGAGAGCTCTAGTAGGCACTCGGCAAAGGAGGCTTCTTTGCCGAGTGTCTGTTGCACAGGTACTCGGCAAAGAACCCTCTAGTGGGCCCCTTTGCCAGTCTCTTTGCCGAGTGCCTTGGCAATGGCACTTGGCAAAGATGTCTTTGCCGGTTCCCAGGTTTCCTTCTTTGCCGAGTGCCATTGTCAGCACTCGGCAAAGATGGCTTTACCGGTTCCCAGGTTGCCTTCTTTGTCGAGTGCCATGGTCATAGCACTCGGCAAAGCGCCCCTTTGCCGAGTGTTACACTCGGCAAAGTGACCAGAATGTCCCTTTTTTATTTGCTTTTGTTGTTCCATCCAAACAAACAAAAGATATATATGATTCACATCACATTATATATCAATCACATCACAGAACACATTTATCATCAACACCATATATATCACAAAGTCTCACTAAAGTCTCACAAATATAAGTAAGGATCATCACAAAACAGATATAAGTCTGCGTCATCACTAACATCACCAAGTATCTCACAAGATAAAGTTTAACTAACATCACCAACACTCATAAAGGTAAGTCTGGATCATCACAAAACAGATCATCAACGAGGTGGGCATCTGGACTGGTTCGGTGAAGGGCTGGACGAAGCATGAGGGTTGTTCGACGCCGCCGATTGACCCTGCACAGAGAAGAGATTGTATGTGTGAGAACATATGAATAAATATCATGCAATACTAAAATTTTGATACTCACAGGAGTAGTGAACTCTGTAGGGTCAGCTGCAGGGAACAACGGAGGTGGTGGAGCATGACCCTGTGCGGCGCCAAGGCTCTGCATGTACGCGAACATCTCCGCCATCCTCTTCTCCAGCTCCTCACGTTGCCTCCTCTCATCATCTAGCTGAGTCTGTAATATTTCGCCCTAATGTTACGATAATGCAAAGAGAAGATATATAAAAATCAATGAACGATGAATAGATAAGGAATAACCTGGAGTTGCTGGATACGATGCTGTGAGGTGTCCTGCCGAGGTCGTATGGCTGGGCTCGCGCTCGTGCTCCTTGCTCGCACCTGAGAGAGAGTGGGAGTGGAGGACGAGTCGATTGCCCCGTCGGCAATCCAGTACCGCCCATGCCTCTTGCCTCCTCCGACCCTCATGAGGACATCTCCGTCGATGTCCTCGGTCCTCAGATCATAATCTGGCCCATGGACCTCCTTGGCCATGGCGGTGTACTCACTGAGTCGGCTGTGGATGGCGGGGTTGGTGTACGCCTCGGGCCCGTCATCCGGGTTGTAGGTGACGTCGGACGTCGCCATCCCCTTGTGGGCCATGGCATATGCCGAGAACGTGGAGCAAGGCACGCCACCATGTGCCGCCGACTGTGAGAAAACCAACGATATGGTTAGAAATCATGTCTAATCGAAAGTTATATACCTAAATAAAAAAGAGCGCGTACCCATGCTTCCGCGTATTTGCCCAGGCTGCGGCTGCCTTGATGGTGGGAGGGACCTTGCATCAGCAAACGCCGTTCCCGGCTAGCGTTGTGCGCCTCGTCCCACTCAGCCGAGCACCACCTCTGCACCATCTTCTCCCAGCACTCAGGATGCGCGGCGCACCAATGAGGAATCATCTAAAAAATATAAGTACACCGCATATCAGAAGATAAGAATAAGCATATTTAGTACCAATAATAAAGTTTTGTATTTACCTGCAAGTACTGGTCCGCAGTCAATGACATGGTTCGGGCGTCCTTCTTGTTCACCTTCTCCCCAAGGACGGAGCCGTGGTAAGTGACGATGGCCTGGATGCGCGCCTCGTAGTGCATGTCCACGACGAGCTTCTTACAGCACGTCGTAGACACCACATCCGCCCTGGCCTCGTATCCAGCATCGCACCTGAAGAAATCCTACATACAAAGACGATGTATCCATACATTATTTCAAGAATATGCAACAAATGCGACTTATTAAACAATATAGTGCGAGGAAGACTTACCCACAGCTCTTGCTTCACCCGCTCCGCCTTGTTGTTGAATTGTCTGCCGTCCCGATCTACTGCATCGGGGGCGACGACGTAGTGGTCGAAGGTGTATGCTGGGCTCGTCACTCCGGCGTACTCGACAAGTCCAGGGAAGTGTTCCCGGCATAAAAGGCCGAGGATGCCATTGGGGTTGCGGCCATGACCCCCTGCAGTCTCCAAAACCATCCAAGACCTGTCGAAGTGATTAAGATGAAGTATTAGTTTCTATTATTAATTTGAACATATAATATGAAAAAGCAGCAACAACATCTAAAGTTACCTACCTCTCTCCATCGGGTCGTATCAGCGGACGTCTGTCACGAAGTATGGGTCGCTTAGGTAGGCTCGCGGGACCTCGCAGGTAGATACTCCTCGAACCTGAGGAGCCAGAACCTGAGACGTCCTGCTAAGCGGCGGCGTCGTCGTCGTCGTCCTGCTGCGCCGCATCGTCGTCGTCCTGCTGTGCCGCATCGACAGCGGCTTGCTGCTCCACCTGCTGCTGTACGGCGTCGTAACTTGTGCTAAGTAGTATGGATATCGTTTTTGCATGCACGGTTTTCCAAGTTTCGAGTGACCTGCAGTTCAAATCTGAATTTTCCGAAGAAATTCAAATAAACAAACTAAATGTACTAGCTATAGAAAACACTGTTATAATCGTCCCAAAATGATACATGTAGGTCTACATAGTGTAGGAACATACCACAAAAAGTTTGGTGACCAAAATAAAAAAAATAAAAATATGCTTTGCCGAGTGTCTACATAGGACACTCGGCAAAGACTCTCTTTGCCGAGTGCCAGATATTTGACACTCGGCAAAGACTGACGGCCGTCAGTTGTAGACGGCCGCTAACGGCCCTTTGCCGAGAGCCATATTTGCCGAGTGCTTGACTCTCGGCAAAACAGTCTTTGCCGAGTGCATGGATGTGTCGAGTGCCCTGCCCTCGGTAAACAAGATCTTTACCGAGCGCAGGACTCTGCCGAGTGCGGCCCTCGGCAAAGTCGACTTTGCCGAGTGCCCGATAAAAAGCACTCGACAAAGCCGCCGGCACTCGGCAAAGAGCCGAATTCCGGTAGTGCATCATCAAATCAACATCGCAACCACGACCATCATCGACACCGACAACTTCTCTATATCGTTTGCTCGCTCCAACGATCCAGCAGCCAATTCCTTTGTTTTCCTTTCTGCTTAATTTGGACGATCCAGCAGCCAGAAACAAAAGTGAAAATATTTAGAGATATAGGCCATATTTGTTTCTCTCCTATATTATATAAGTTAGATTATGGTGCAAAAGTAGGAGGGTAAAATATCAATTTAGGACCACATATAAGCTAAAATAAGTTATTATTTTCTACACATGAAATCACAGAGTTTCAATGTGGATCTCTTAGGTTTCTACACATAGTGCGTCACAGCTTTCTCGAAACTTTTTAAAAATTTTATCACAGCCTCTACATATGATATCATGACACATGCATGTACAGGTTTAATGATTTTCTGACTTTGTTTGTGTTTTATACAATTTTTAAACAATTGGATGGCAAGTTCACGGCCATGTTGAGTGAGCATGGTGCTCGAAGTTTCCGGTCCGCTCCTGAAATCGGTCGTAACTTGTGCTAAGTAACATGGATTTCATTTTTGCATGCACGGTTTTCCAAGTTTTGAGTGATCTGCAATTCAAATTTGAATTTTCCGAAGAAATTCAAATAAACAAACTAAATCTACTAGCTATTGAAAACACTGTTATAATTGTCCCAAAATGGTACATGTAGGTCTACATAGTGTAGGAACATGTCACAAAAAGTTTGGTTGAAAAAATTTAAAAAATTAAAATATGCTTTGCCGAGTGTCAAAATAAGACACTCGGTAAACAAGGCTTTGCCGAGTGCCAGCCGTGTGACACTCGACATAGGTTTTCTAAAAAAAACCCTAAATAAATACTTTGCCGAGTGCCTGTCTATTGGCACTCGGCAAAGAAGTCTTTGCCGAGTGCCAGATCCGGGGCACTCGGCAAAGTAAATATTTTAATTTTTAAAAAATCTTTGCCGAGTGCCACATCGCGGGCACTCGACAAAGAAGTGAAAATAACGTGCCAGAGGCTCCTCCTTCCACTCACTCTCTCTCACACCTAACCGCGCCGCCCCCGCTCGCCGGCCCCGCGCGTCCGCTCGCCGCGCCCTGGCCCCGCGCCTCCGCTCACCGTGCCCCGGCCCCACGCCTCCGCTCGCCGGCCCCCCGCGCGCCCCCGGCCCCACGCCCGCGAGCGCCCCTGCCCCGCGCACTGCCACCCCGGAGCACCGCCGCGCCGCCGCCGTAACCCATGCGCCGCCACCCCTACGTGCCCCATCCCCCGCGCGCGCCACCGGCAAATTAACCCAGCACCCTGCCACCCGCGCAAGCCGCCACCCCTACGTGCGGCAATTCACCGGCGATCCTCCCCGTCGCGCCATCTCCGTCAACCACCGTCGCTCCGGCCATCTCCGGACACCCCGCCATCTCCGCCATCCACCCCGGCTAAGGTATACATTTGTAATATATACATATGGTTGGTATATATGAAATTACATGCGATTGATTATATGTGATTAAACGTAGTTTGCATGTGATTGGGAATTACATTTCTAATATATGTGTATGATTGGTCTATAGGAATTAAATGTAGTTTGCATGTCGCTATGGTTATATGTGATTGTCGGCCATCATGCCGTTGAATTATGTGTGGATGTCAGCCATCGTGCTGATAGTTTTATTTGCAGGATTTAGAAACCTCCCCATGCAGGGGAGGTGCTGCCGAAATTTTCTGTTGCTAGGCTTCTGTTAGAGGATGGAGGACCGTGAGTGGATGTACACGGGCCGTAGAGGAAGGAACGATGTCACCACTGAATGGATTAGAAAGACCGATGATTTCGTGGAACGGGCATATGGCGAAGCTGCTAAAGGAGCGAGTCTAGTGCCATGCCCGTGCAGCAAATGTGTCAACCGGAAAAGAAAACCAGAGAAGGCCATGGTAGAACATATTTGGAAGAATGGATTTACGCTGGGCTATACTCGGTGGATATTTCATGGTGAGGCGCATCGTACGAGAGAGGAGGTGCTGAGACAACATGTCGATGATTATGATGCCGATGCGGGGGTAGCGGATATGTTGAACGACTATCATGAGGCACAGTACACGGGAAGATGTATGGATGACGAGCCAGAGCCGACCTGCAACGATGACTGGTGCCGAAATTCGTCAATAGATAGATGGGCTCGTGGCCAATACAGAAGGTGTTTTTGTGGGATATGGTGAGCAGCATATGTGGACACATAAGTCTGTCTTGACTCGGCTCCCCTATTATGACGACCTGCTCCTTCCACACAACATTGACGTGATGCACACTGAAAAGAATGTTGCCGAGGCACTATGGGCAATAATTATGGACATTCCTGATAAGTCAAAGGATAACGTGAAGGCAAGAGTGGATCTGGCAGCGTTATGTGATAGACCAAACCTAGAGATGAAGCCGCCAAGTGGCGGAAAGACGTGGAGAAGGCCTAAGGCCAATTTCGTCCTAAGCAGGGCCCAGAGGAAGGAGGTACTTTAGTGGATCAAGATGTTGATGTTCCCTGATGGGTATGCAGCTAACCTGAGTAGGGGGGTGAACTTATCTACTATGCGAGTCTTAGGGATGAAGAGTCATGACTTCCACATATGGATTGAACGGATTCTTCCTGCGATGGTTCGAGGCTATGTCCCTGAGCATGTCTGGCTAGCGCTTTCAGAGTTGAGTTATTTCTTCCGTTAGCTTTGTGCAAAAGAGGTATCTCGGACCGTGGTTGCAGACTTGGAAAGATTGGCACCCGTGTTACTGTGTAAGCTTGAGAAGATATTTCCACCCAGCTTCTTCAATCCAATGCAGCATTTGATTCTTCATCTCCCCTATGAGGCACGAATGGGGGGGGCCATGCAGGGACGTTGGTGCTATCCAATCGAGAGATGTCTAAAGACTATTCGAAAGAAATGTAGAAATAAATGCAAAATTGAGGCTTCCATTGCAGAGGCATACATTCTAGAGGAGGTCTCAAACTTCACAACAACTTATTATGGTGACAAACTGCCGAGCGTGCATAATCCACCCCCTCATTACAATGATGGCGACAATGAATCGAACCTTAACATATTTCGAGGCCAACTAGGAAGCGCAAGTGGCTCGACCACCAAGACCCTGACACATGAAGAGTAGCGGCATATCATGCTATATGTATTGATCAACCTTGAAGAGGTGACGCCATACATGGAACAATTTCTTCATGAATTCTGGCGTCGATCAAGGGACCCCACTCCATAGGAATATGACACTCTTCTTAGAAAGGGTGCGAGAAATGGGTTGCCCGATTTCATTTCCTGGTTCAAACGTAAGGTACATGCTTAGTTTTTAAAAGAGATACATCTTTGAACTCAATTTAGCGTCTTTTAACTTGCGAATACTTGCAGGGCCAAAGAGATCCGTCTATGAGTGCCGAGTTGAGACAAGTAGCCAACGACTTTGCTTATAGGGTCAAGAAATATTCTGGGTATGACGTCAATGGATACCATTTTCGCACAACAAACTACGACAAAAGTCGGCCCAATCGGAAAACAATGTGTTCTGGAGTCTTTACGCCCGGCCTTGACGATGTTGATTATTTTGGACGAATCGAAGAAATATATGAGCTCAATTTTTATGGTTCCAAACCTCTTACTCCAGTGATATTCAAATGTCATTGGTTTGACCCTCAAGTGACAAAACGGACACATTCTAATCTTGGGATAGTCGAAATTCGACAAGATTCCACCTTACCAGGAGACGATGTCTATATCGTGGCCCAACAGGCCACACAAGTGTATTATCTCCCATATGCGTGCCAAACAAAAGAACATCTTAACGGTTGGGATGTTGTGTATAAGGTATCACCGCACGGGAGGTTACCTGTTCCTAACGATGAAGATTACAACTTAGACCCGGACAATGAAGATGGGCTAGAAGGGCGATTTGAGATAGACCTAACGATGAAGATTACAACTTAGACCCGGACACATGATTTAAGGGTTAATGACGAGGTTGCGTCTTCCGATGGTATTGAGATTGAAATGGTTGATAGTGATAATGAGAGTTATGATCCGGCTAACCCCGACACATATGAAGATTATTTTTAATCGATGTAATGCTATATGACTTTTTATTTCGCACCTGTTTTTAAATACATCTTTTTATATGTGCTTATTAGTTTACTCTTAATTGCAGGTTTTTGGACAAATATGGTCGGCAGTAATTGGCTGAGGAGGAGGAGGGGGAGGAGGAGTAGGACGGCTAACGAGGCAGAGCAGGCGGTGCAGTAGGACAACCTTGTCGAGCAGCAGGAGGCGCCTCAGGATGACGACGAGCAGCAGTAGGACGACGACGACCAGCAGCAAGACGCCTCAGGTTCTAGCGCCTCAGGTTCGAGTAGCATCTACCTGCGAGGTCCCGCGAGTCTCCCTCAGCGTCCCATACTTTGGGACAGGCGACCGCTGATTCAGCCGGATGGGGAGAGGTATGCAACTTTATGTTCTTCATTATTGTTCATATTATGTGTTCAAAGTCATAATATAAACTAATACTTTTTATTTATCACTTGGACAGGTCTTGGACGGTTGTGGATTATGCTGGGGGTCATCGTCGCCTCCCCAATGGCATCCTCGGCCTGCTGTGCAGGGAACACTTCCCTGGACTGGTTGAGTACGCCGGAGTGACGGGCCAAGCCTACACCTTCGACCACTACGCTGTCGCCCCCGATGCAGTAGACCGGGACGACCGGGAATTCAATAATAAGGCAAAGCGGGTGAAGCAAGAGCTGTGGGTAAGTCTTAGTATAATGTAAAATATGTTGCATTCATTGCAAATTCTTGAAATAATGTATGGATACATCGTTTTGTATGCAGGATTTCTTCAGATGCGAGGCTGGATATGAGGCTAGGGCGGATGTGGTGGCCACCACGAGCTGTAAGAAGCTCGTCGTGGACATGCACTATGAGGCCCGAATCCAGGCCATCGTCAGCTACCACGGCTCCATCCTTGGGGAGAGGGTGTCCAAGCAGCAAGCCCGAACCATGTCGTTGACCAGGGAGCAGTGAAAGTCGCCTAGAGGGGGGTGAATAGGGCGAATCTGAAATTTACAAACTTTAAGCACAACTACAAGCTGGGGTTAGCGTTAGAAATATAAACAAGTGAGTCCGAAAGAGAGGGTGAAAACAAATCACAAGCAAATAAGGCGGATGACACGATGATTTGTTTTACCTAGGTTCGGTTCTTGCAAACCTACTCCCCGTTGAGGTGGTCACAAAGACCGGATCTCTTTCAACCCTTTCCCTCTCTCAAACGGTCACCTAGACCGAGTGAGCCTTTCTTTTCAATCAAATGGGACACTAAGTCCACTACAAGGACCACCACAACTTGGTGTCTCTTGTTTTGATTACAAGTGAGTTGAACACAAGAAAGAAGGAAGAAGAAAAGCAATCCAAGCGCAAGAGCTCAAATGAACACAATTCTCTCTCTCACTAGTCACTATTTGATTGGAATGATCTTTGGACTTGGGAGAGGATTTGATCTCTTTGTATGTGTCTTGAATGAAGTCTATAGCTCTTGTATGAGGTTTGATGGCTGAAAACTTGGATGCAATGAATGGTGGGTGGTTGGGGGTATTTATAGCCCCAACCACCAAAGGAGCCGTTGGTGGAGGCTGCTGTCGCATGGCGCACCGGACAGTCCGGTGCGCCAGCCACGTCACCCGGCCGTTGGGTTCTGACCGTTGGAGCTTCTGACAGCTGGGCCACCGGACAGTCCGGTGGTGCACCGGACAGGTCCTGTAGACTGTCCGGTGCGCCTTCTGGCTCTGCTCTGACTTCTGCTGGTTTGCATAATGTAAGTGCAGAATTGAACTAGTTTGCATAATGTAAGTGCAAAGGTTGCTTGGAATGAAACCAATAATTATTTCTACTAGATATGCATGGATGGCTTTCTTCTTATTGAAATTTTGGACCACGCTTGCACCACTTGTTTTGTTTTGCAAAGTTTTGGAAATTCTTTTCAAAGTCTTTTTGCAAATAGTCAAAGGTATATGAATAGGATTTTGAGAAGCATTTTCAAGATTTGAAATTTTCTCCCCCTGTTTCAAATGTTTTTCCTTTGACTAAATAAAACTCCCCCTTAATGAAATCCTCCTCTTAGTGTTCAAGAGGGTTTTAGATATTATTTTTTAAGAGGTTATACTAATTTGAAATTATATCAAAAATAAGATACCAATTGAAAAACATACCAATTGAAAAATCTTTTCTTAATCCATATTTGAAAGACTACATTTTTGAAATTGGTGGTGGTGCGGTCCTTTTGCTTTGGGCTAATACTTTCTCCCCCTTTGGCATGAATCGCCAAAAACGGATACTCGTGAGTGAAATATAAGCCCTTTTTACTTTCTCCCCCTTTGGTAAATGATATAGGAGTGAAGATTATACCAAATTGGAGAGCGTTGCGGAGCGACGGCGAAGGATGAATAATTCTATGGAGTGGAGTGGAAGCCTTTTGTCTTCGCCGAGGACTCCATTTCCCTTTCAATCTATGACTTAGCATAATATGCACTTGAAAACTGAAAGGGAATTAGGCTTACACCTATTTTCCTAATTGATTTTGGTGGTTGAATTGCCCAACACAAATAATTGGACTAACTAGTTTGCTGTAGTCTATAAGTTATACAGGTGCCAAAGGTTCACACTAAGCCAATAAAAAGACCAAGAAAAAGGTTCAAACAAAGAGAGCAAAGGACAATCGAAGGCTGCCCTGGTCTGGCGCAGCGGACAGTGTTCGGTGCACCACCGGATAATGTCCGGTGCACCAGGGAACTCCAAGCTGAACTCAACACCTTCGGGAATTCTCAGAGGCGCTCCGCTATAATTCACCGGACTGTCCGGTGCACCACCGGACAGTGTCCGGTGCCCTAAGGAAGAGCGGCTCTGAACTCGCCAGCTTCCAGAATCCGCTCCGCTATAATTCACCGGACATGTCCGGTGCACACCGGACTGTCCGGTGAGCCAGCGGAGCAACGACTACTTCGCGCGCAACTGTCGACTGCAACGCATTAAATGCGCGCCTGCGCGCGCAGAGGAACAGAGCACGCGCGGGTGGCACACCGGACAGCCAGGCGGGCCCACATGTCAGAGCTCCAACGGTCGGGACCCAACGGCCGGATGACGTGGCTGGCGCACCGGACACTGTCCGGTGCGCCATGCGACAGTAGCCTCCACCAAACGGCTAGTTTGGTGGTTGGGGCTATAAATACCCCAACCACCCCCACATTCAAGTCATCCAAGTTTTCACCTTCCAACCACTTACAAGAGCTAAGCATTCAATACTAGACACACCAAAGTGATCAAATCCTCTCCCAATTTCACACAAGGCTTTAGTGATTAGTGAGAGAGATTTGTTGTGTTCATTTTAGCTCTTGCGCTTGGATTGCTTCCTTCTTTCACTCTTTCTTGCGAACAACTCAATTGTAACCAAGGCAAGAGACACCAATTGTGTGGTGGTCCTTGCGGGGAAGTTTTGTTCCCGTTTGATTGAGAAGAGAAACTCACTCGGTCCGAGGGACCGTTTGAGAGAGGGAAAGGGTTGAAAGAGACCCAGTCTTTGTGACCACCTCAACGGGGAGTAGGTTTGCGAGAACCAAACCTCGGTAAAACAAATTCGCGTGTCACACTCTTTATTTGCTTGCGATTTGTTTTTCACCCTCTCTCTCGGACTCGATTATATTTCTAAAGCTAACCCGGCTTGTAGTTGTGATTAAGTTTGTAAATTTCAGATTCGCCCTATTCACCCCCCTCTAGGTGACTTTCAATTGGTATCAGAACCCGGTGCTTCATTAGAGCCTAACCGCTCGAAGTGATGTCGGGAGATCACGCCAAGAAGGAGATGATGACCGGCGAGAAGCCCGCAACAAGCCACGGGAAAGCTCCATCGGGAGAGTCCTACAACAAAGGGAAGGGGAAGGAGAAGGAATCCCCTTCACACAAGTCGTGTCGGAGCGGCGACAAGAAGAAGAAGATGAGGAAGGTGGTCTACTACGAGACCGACACCTCATCGCCATCCACCTCCGGCTCCGACGCACCGTCCGTAACTTCTAAGCGCCATGAGCGCAAGAAGTTTAGTAAGATCCCCCTACGCTATCCTCGCATTTCTAAACATACGCCTTTACTTTCCGTCCCATTAGGCAAACCACCAACATTTGATGGTGAAGATTATGCTAGGTGGAGTGATTTCATGCGATATCACCTAACCTCACTCCACAAAAGTATATGGGATGTTATTGAGTTTGGTGTACAGGTACCATCCGTAGGGGATGAAGATTATGATGAGGACGAAGTGGCCCAAATTCAACACTTCAACTCCCAAGCCACAACTATACTCCTTGCCTCTCTAAGTCGAGAGGAGTATAATAAGGTCCAAGGGTTGAAAAGTGCTAAGGAGATTTGGGACACGCTAAAAACCGCGCACGAAGGAGACGAGGTGACCAAAATCACCAAGCGGGAGACGATCGAGGGGGAGCTCGGTCGCTTCCGGCTTCGCCAAGGGGAGGAGCCACAAGACATGTACAACCGGCTCAAAACCTTGGTGAACCAAGTGCGCAACCTCGGGAGCAAAAAATGGGATGACCACGAAATGGTTAAGGTTATTCTAAGATCACTTGTTTTCCTTAACCCTACTCAAGTTCAATTAATTCGTGGGAATCCTAGATATACACTAATGACTCCCGAGGAAGTAATCGGGAATTTTGTGAGCTTTGAATTGATGATCAAAGGCTCAAAGAAGATCAACGAGCTTGACGGCCCCTCCACGTCCGAAGCACAACCGGTCGCATTTAAGGCGACAGAGGAGAAGAAGGAGGAGTCTACATCGAGTCGAACACCCATCGACGCCTCCAAGCTCGACAACGAGGAGATGGCGCTCATCATCAAGAGCTTCCTCCAAATCCTCAAGCAAAGGAGGGGGAAAGATTACAAACCCCGCTCCAAGAAAGTTTGCTACAAGTGTGGTAAGCCCGGTCATTTTATTGCAAAATGTCCATTATCTAGTGATAGTGACAGGGGCGACGACAAGAAGGGGAGAAGAAAAGGTACTACAAGAAGAAGGGTGGTGATGCCCATGTTTGCCGGGAGTGGGACTCCGACGAGAGCTCCATCGACTCCTCCTCGGACGAGGACGCCGCAAACATCGTCGTCACCAAGGGTCTTCTCTTCCCCAACGTCGGCCACAAGTGCCTCATGGCAAAGGACAGCAAAAGGAAGAAGGTAAAATCAAGATCCTCCACTAAATATGAAATCTCTAGTGATGAGGATAATGCTAGTAATGAGGAGGATAACTTGCGCATCCTTTTTGCCAACCTAAACATGCAACAAAAAGAAAAATTAAATGAATTGATTAGTGCTATTCATGAGAAGGATGATCTCTTGGACACCCAAGAGGACTTCCTTATTAAAGAAAATAAGAAGCATGTTAAGGTTAAAAATGCTTACGCTCTAGAAGTAGAAAAATGTGAAAAACTATCTAGTGAGATAAGCACTTGCCATGAGACTATTGACAACCTTAGAAATGAGAATGCTAATTTAATTGCTAAGGTTGATTCAAATGCTTGTGATGTTTCAACTTCCAATCTTAGGAATGATAATGTTGATTTGCTTGCTAAGATTGAAGAATTAAACATTTCTCTTGCTAGCCTTAGGATTGAGAATGAAAAATTGCTTGCTAAGGCTAAAGAACTAGATGTTTGCAATATTACAATTTCCGATCTTAGAGATAAAAATGATATATTGCGTGCTAAGATTGTTGAACTTAATTCTTGCAAACCCTCTACATCTACCACTGAGCATGTCACTATTTGCACTAGATGTAGAGATGTTGATGTTAATGTTATACATGATCACCTTTCCATGATTAAACAACAAAATGATCATATAGCTAAATTAGATGCTAAAATTGCCGAGCATGAACTAGAAAATAAAAAATTTAAGTTTGCTCGGAGTATGCTTTATAATAGGAGACGCCCTGGCATTAAGGATGACATTGGATTCCAACAGGGAGGAAATGTCATACTTAATGCCCCTCCTAAGAAATTGTCTAATTTTGTTAAGGGCAAGGCTCCCATGCCTCAGGATAATGAGGGTTACATTTTGTACCCTGCCGGTTATCCCGAGAGCAAAATTAGGAGAATTCATTCTAGGAAGTCTCACTCTGGCCCTAACCATGCTTTCATGTATAAGGGTGAGACATCTAGTTCTAGGCAATCAACCCATGCAAAATTGCCTAAGAAGAAAACTCCTAAGGCATCAAATGATTATAATATTTCATTTAAGACTTTTTATGCCTCCTATGTTTTAACTAACAAATCCGGCAAAGTAGTTGCCAAATATGTTGGGGGCAAGCACAAGGGGTCAAAGACTTGTGTTTGGGTACCCAAAGTTCTTGTGTCTAATGCCAAAGGACCCAAAACCATTTGGGTACCTAAAGTCAAGAACTAAACTTGTTTTGTAGGTTTATGCATCCGGGGGGCTCAAGTTGGATTATCAATAGCGGGTGCACAAACTACATGACAGGGGAGAAGAAAATGTTCTCCTACGAGAAAAACCAAGATCCCCAACGAGCTATCACATTCGGGGATGGAAACCAAGGTTTGGGTAAAATTGCTATTTCACCTGACCATTCCATTTCCAATGTTTTTCTTGTAGATTCTTTATATTACAATTTGCTTTCTGTATCTCAATTATGTCAAATGGGCTACAACTGTCTTTTTACTGATATAGGTGTCACTGTCTTTAGAAGAAGTGATGATTCAATAGCATTTAAGGGAGTGTTAGAGGGTCAACTATACTTAGTAGATTTTGATAGAGCTGAACTCGACACTTGCTTAATTGCTAAGACTAACATGGGCTGGCTCTGGCATCGCCGACTAGCACATGTTGGAATGAAGAATCTTCACAAACTGCTAAAGGGAGAACACATTTTGGGACTAACAAATGTTCATTTTGAGAAAGACAGGGTTTGTAGCGCATGTCAGGCAGGGAAGCAAGTTGGTGCTCATCATCCACACAAAAATATCATGACGACTGACAGGCCACTGGAACTCCTACACATGGACCTATTCGGCTCGATAGCTTACATAAGCATCGGCGTGAGTAAGTACTGTCTAGTTATTGTGGATGATTATTCTCGCTTCACTTGGGTGTTCTTTTTGCAGGAAAAATCTCATACCCAAGAGACCTTAAAGGGATTCTTGAGACGGGCTCAAAACGAGTTCGGCTTAAGGATCAAGAAAATTAGAAGCGACAACGGGACGGAGTTCAAGAACTCTCAAATTGAAGGCTTCCTTGAGGAGGAGGGCATCAAGCATGAGTTCTCTTCTCCTTACACTCCACAACAAAATGGTGTAGTGGAGAGGAAGAATAGAACTCTATTGGACATGGCAAGGACCATGCTTGATGAGTACAAAACTTCGGATCGGTTTTGGGCCGAGGCGGTCAACACCGCCTGCTACGCCATCAACCGGTTATATCTACACCGAATCCTCAAGAAGACGTCATACGAACTCCTAACCGGTAAAAAGCCCAATATTTCATATTTTAGAGTCTTTGGTAGCAAATGCTTTATTCTTGTTAAGAGAGGTAAAAAATCTAAATTTGCTCCTAAGACTGTAGAAGGCTTTTTACTAGGATATGATTCAAACACAAGGGCATATAGAGTCTTTAACAAGTCCACTGGACAAGTTGAAGTTTCTTGTGACGTTGTGTTTGATGAGACTAACGGCTCTCAAGTAGAGCAAGTTGATCTTGATGAGATAGGTGATGAAGAGGCTCCGTGCATCGTGCTAAGGAACATGTCCATTGGGGATGTGTATCCTAAGGAATCCGAAGAGCCTCCAAATACACAAGATCAACCATCCTCCTCCACGCAAGCATCTCCACCAACTCAAAATGAGGATGAGGCTCAAGTTGATGAAGGCGAAGATCAACAAGATAAGCCACCTCAAGATGACGGCAATGATCAAGGGGGAGATACAAATGATCAAGACAAGGAGGATGAAGAACCAAGGCCGCCACACCCAAGAGTCCACCAAGCAATCCAACGAGATCACCCCGTTGATACCATCCTCGTCGACATTCATAAGGGGGTAACCACTAGATCTCGTGTTGCACATTTTTGTGAGCATTACTCGTTTGTTTCCTCTATTGAGCCACACAGGGTAGAGGAAGCACTACAAGATTCGGATTGGGTGGTGGTGATGCAAGAGGAGCTCAACAACTTCACTAGAAATGAGGTATGGCATTTGGTTCCACGTCCTAATCAAAATGTTGTAGGAACCAAGTGGGTGTTCCGCAACAAGCAAGACGAGCATGGTGTGGTGACAAGGAACAAAGCCCGACTTGTGGCCAAGGGATACTCCCAAGTCGAAGGTTTGGATTTCGGTGAAACCTATGCACCCGTAGCTAGGCTTGAGTCAATTCGTATATTATTGGCCTATGCTACTTACCATGGCTTCAAGCTTTATCAAATGGACGTGAAGAGTGCCTTCCTCAACGGACCAATCAAGGAAGAGGTCTATGTTGTGCAACCTCCCGACTTTGAAGATAGTGAGTATCCTAACCATGTTTATAAACTCTCTAAGGCGCTTTATGGGCTCAAGCAAGCCCCAAGAGCATGGTATGAATGCCTAAGAGATTTTCTTATCACTAATGGCTTCAAAGTCGGAAAGGCCGGTCCTACTCTATTTACTAAAACTCTTGACAATGATTTGTTCGTATGCCAAATTTATGTTGATGATATTATATTTGGGTCTACTAACGAATCTACATGTGAAGAATTTAGTAGGATCATGACACAAAAATTCGAGATGTCTATGATGGGGGAGTTGAAGTATTTCTTAGGATTTCAAGTGAAGCAACTCCAAGAGGGCACCTTCTTTAGCCAAACGAAGTACACTCAAGACATTATAAACAAGTTTGGGATGAAGGATGCCAAGCCCATCAAGACACCCATGGGAACCAATGGGCATCTCGACCTCGACACGGAAGGTAAATCCGTAGATCAAAAGGTATATCGGTCGATGATAGGCTCTTTACTCTACTTATGTGCATCTTGACCGGATATTATGCTTTCCGTATGCATGTGTGCAAGATTCCAAGCCGACCCTAAGGAAGCTCACCTTACGACCGTTAAACGAATCTTGAGATATTTAGTTTATACTCCTAAGTTTGGGCTTTGGTATCCTAGGGGATCCACATTCGATTTAATTGGTTATTCGGATGCCGATTGGGCGGGGTGTAAGATTAATAGAAAGAGCACATCGGGGACTTGTCAGTTCTTGGGAAGATCCTTGGTGTCTTGGGCTTCAAAGAAGCAAAATTCCGTAGCTCTTTCTACCACCGAAGCCGAGTACATTGCCGCAGGACATTGTTGCGCGCAACTAATTTGGATGAGGCAAACCCTTAGAGACTATGGTTACAAATTAACCAAAGTCCCTCTTCTATGTGATAATGAGAGTGCAATCCGCATGGCGGATAATCCCGTTGAACATAGCCGCACTAAACACATAGCCATTCGGTATCATTTTCTAAGGGATCACCAACAAAAGGGAGATATCGAGATTGCATATATTAACACTAAAGATCAATTAGCCGATATCTTTACCAAGCCACTAGATGAACAAACTTTTAACAAACTTAGGCATGAGCTAAATATTCTTGATTCTAGGAATTTCTTTTGATGTCTTGCATACATAGCTCATTATTATACCTTTGATCATGTCTCTTTTATATACTATGACTAATGTGTTTTCAAGTGAATTTCAAACCAAGTCATAGGTGTATTGAAAGGGAATTGGAGTCTTCGGCGAAGACAAAGGCTTCCACTCCACTCCATAACTCATCCTTCGCCATCGCTCCGAGCAACTCTTCGTCTTTGGTATAATCTTCACTCATATGTTAATTACCAAAGGGGGAGAAAGTAGTTTACAAAGGGCTCTAATGATTCCGTTTTTGGCGATTTATGCCAAAGGGGGAGAGAGCATGAGCCCAAAGCAAAAGGACCGCACCACCACCAATTTCAAATTTTTAGTCTTTCAATTTGGTTTTAAAGAAGTATTTTCAAATTGGTATCTTATTTATGATATAATTTCAAACTGGTATACCCTCTTCAAAATTCACATCAAAACCCTCTTGAACACTAAGAGGAGAATTTTATTGAGGGGGAGTTTTGTCTAGTCAAAGGAAAAGCATTTGAAACAGGGGGAGAAAATTTCAAATCTTGTAAATGCTTCTCAAAACCTTATTCATTTACCTTTGACTAGTTGCAAAAAGACTTTGAAAAGAATTTATAAAAGAATTGCAAAAACAAAACATGTGGTGCAAGCGTGGTCCAAAATGTTAAATAAGAAAGAAACAATCCATGCATATCTTATGAGTATTTATATTGGCTTAATTCTAAGTAACCTTTGCACTCACAATTATGCAAACTAGTTCAATTATGCACTTCTATACTTGCTTTGGTTTGTGTTGGCATCAATCACCAAAAAGGGGGAGATTGAAAGGGAATTAGGCTTACACCTATTTTCCTAATTGATTTTAGTGGTTGAATTGCCCAACACAAATAATTGGACTAACTAGTTTGCTGTAGTCTATAAGTTATACAGGTGCCAAAGGTTCACACTAAGCCAATAAAAAGACCAAGAAAAGGGTTCAAACAAAAAGAGCAAAGGACAACCGAAGGCTGCCCTGGTCTGGCGCACCGGACTGTCCAGTGTGCCACCGGACAGAGTCCGGTGCACCACCGGACAATGTTCGGTGCACCAGGGAACTCCAAGCTGAACTCAACACCTTCGGGAATTCTCAGAGGCGCTCCGCTATAATTCACCGGACTGTCCGGTGCCCCACGGAAGAGCGGCTCTGAACCCGCCAGCTTCGAGAATCCGCTCCGCTATAATTCACCGGACATGTCCGGTGCACACCGGACTGTCCGGTGAGCCAGCGGAGCAACAGATACTTCGCGCGCAACGGTCGACTGCAACGCATTAAATGCGCGCTTGCGCGCACAGAGGAACAGAGCACGCACGGGTGGCACACCGGACAGCCAGGCGGGCCCACATGTCAGAGCTCCAACGGTCGGGACCCAACGGCCGGGTGACGTGGCTGGCGCACTGGACACTGTCCGGTGCGCCATGCGACAGCAGCCTCCACCAAACGGCTAGTTTGGTGGTTGGGGCTATAAATACCCCAACCACCCCCACATTCAAGTCATCCAAGTTTTCACCTTCCAACCACTTACAAGAGCTAAGCATTCAATACTAGACACACCAAAGTGATCAAATCCTCTCCCAATTCCACACAAGGCTTTAGTGATTAGTGAGAGAGATTTGTTGTGTTCTTTTGAGCTCTTGCGCTTGGATTGCTTCTTCTTTCACTCTTTCTTGCGAACAACTCAATTGTAACCAAGGCAAGAGACACCAATTGTGTGGCGGTCCTTGCGGGGAAGTTTTGTTCCCATTTGATTGAGAAGAGAAGCTCACTCGGTCCGAGGGACCGTTTGAGAGAGGGAAAGAGTTGAAAGAGACCCGGTCTTTGTGACCACCTCAATGGGGTGTAGGTTTGCGAGAACCGAACCTCGGTAAAACAAATCTGCGTGTCACACTCTTTATTCGCTTGCGATTTGTTTTTCACCCTCTCTCTCGGACTCGATTATATTTCTAAAGCTAACCCGGCTTGTAGTTGTGATTAAGTTTGTAAATTTCAGATTCGCCCTATTCACCCCCCTCTAGGCGACTTTCAAAAACACATTAGTCATAGCACATGAAAGAGATATGATCAAAGGTATATGAATGAGCTATGTGTGCAAAACATCAATCAAAATTCATAGAATCAAGAATATTTAGCTCATGCCTAAGTTTGGTAAATGTTTGCTCATCTAGTGGCTTGGTAAAGATATCGGCTAATTGTTCTTTGGTGTTAATATAAGAAATCTCGATATCCCCCTTTTGTTGGTGATCCCTTAAAAAATGATATCGAATGACTATGTGTTTAGTGCGGCTATGCTCAATGGGATTATCCGCCATGCGGATTGCACTCTCATTATCACATAGAAGAGGAACTTTGGTTAATTTGTAACCATAGTCCCTGAGGGTTTGCCTCATCCAAAGCAATTGCGCGCAACAATGGCCTGCGGCAATATACTTGGCTTCGGCGGTAGAAAGAGCCACAGAATTTTGCTTCTTTGAAGCCCAAGACACCAGAGATCTTCCCAAGAACTGGCAAGTCCCTGATGTGCTCTTTCTATTAATTTTACACCCTGCCCAATCAGCATCGAAATAACCAATTAAGTCAAATGTGGATCCCCTGGGGTACCAAAGGCCAAACTTAGGAGTATAAAATAAATATCTCAAGATTTGTGTTACGGCCCTAAGGTGAACTTCCCTAGGATCGGCTTGGAATCTTGCACACATGCATACGGAAAGCATAATATCCGGTCGTGAAGCACATAAATAGAGTAAAGAACCTATCATCGACCGGTATACCTTTTGATCTATGGATTTACCTCCTGTGTCGAGGTCGAGATGCCCATTAGTTCCCATGGGTGTCTTGATGGGCTTGGCATCCTTCATCCCAAACTTTGTGAGTATGTCTTGAATGTACTTTGTTTGGCTAATGAAGGTGCCCTCTTGGAGTTACTTCACTTGAAATCCTAAGAAATACTTCAACTCCCCCATCATAGACATCTCGAATTTTTGAGTCATGATCCTACTAAACTCTTCACATGTAGATTCGTTAGTAGACCCAAATATGATATCATCAACATAAATTTGGCATACAAACAAATCATTTGCAAGTGTTTTAGTAAAGAGAGTAGGATCGACTATTCTGACTTTGAAGCCATTAGTGATAAGAAAATCTCTTAGGCATTCATACCATGCTCTTGGGGCTTGCTTGAGCCCATAAAGCGCCTTAGAGAGTTTATATACATGGTTAGGGTACTCACTATCTTCAAAGCCGGGAGGTTGCTCAACATAGACCTCCTCCTTGATTGGTCCATTGAGGAAGGCGCTTTTCACGTCCATTTGATAAAGCTTGAAGCCATGGTAAGTAGCATAGGCAAGTAAAATGCGAATTGATTCAAGCCTAGCTACGGGTGCATTTGTTTCACCGAAATCCAAACCTTCGACTTGTGAATAACCCTTGGCCACAAGTCGTGCTTTGTTCCTTGTCACCACACCATGCTCATCTTGCTTGTTCCAGAAGACCCACTTGGTTCCTACAACATTTTGGTTAGGACATGGAACTAAATGCCATACCTCATTTCTCGTGAAGTTGTTGAGCTCCTCTTGCATTGCCAACACCCAATCCGAATCTTGAAGTGCTTCCTCTACCCTGTGTGGCTCAATAGAGGAAACAAAAGAGTAATGTTCACAAAAATGAGCAACACGAGATCGAGTGGTTACCCCCTTATGAATATCGCCGAGGATGGTGTTCACGGGTGATCTCGTTGGATTGCTTGGTGGACTCTTGGGTGTGGCGGTCTTGGACCCTCATCATCTTCCTTGTCTTGATCATTAGCATCTCCCCCTTGATCATTGTCCTCCTCTTGAGGTGGCTCCTCTTGATCTTCATCATCATCATCTTGAGCTTGATCCTCATCTTGAGTTGGTGGAGATGCTTGCATGGAGGAAGATGGTTGATCTTGTGTATGTGGAGCCTCTTCGGATTCCTTAGGACACACATCCCCAATGGACATGTTCCTTAGCGCGATGCACAGAGCCTCTTCATCATCTAGCACATCAAGATCAACTTGCTCTACTTGAGAGCCGTTAGTCTCATCAAACACAATGTCACAAGAAACTTCAACTAGTCCAGTGGACTTGTTAAAGACTCTATATGCCCTTGTGTTTGAATCATAACCAAGTAAAAAGCCTTCTACAGCCTTAGGAGCAAATTTAGATTTTCTACCTCTTTTAACAAGAATAAAGCATTTGCTACCAAAGACTCTAAAATATGAAACATTGGGCTTTTTACCGGTTAGGAGTTCATAAGATGTCTTCTTGAGGATTCGGTAAAGATATAACTGGTTGATGGCGTAGCAAGCGGTGTTGACCGCCTCGGCCCAAAACCGATCCGAAGTCTTGTACTCATCAAGCATGGTCCTTGCCATGTCCAATAGAGTTCTATTCTTCCTCTCCATTACACCATTTTGTTGTGGCGTGTAGGGAGAAGAGAACTCATGCTTGATGCCCTCCTCCTCAAGAAAACCTTCTATTTCTGAGTTCTTGAACTCTGTCCCGTTGTCGCTTCTAATCTTCTTGATCCTTAAGCCGAACTCATTTTGAGCCCGTCTCAAGAATCCCTTTAAGGTCTCTTGGGTTTGATATTTTTCCTGCAAAAAGAACACCCAAGTGAAGCGAGAATAATCATCCACAATTACGAGACAATACTTACTCCCGCCGATGCTTATGTAAGCTATCAGGCCGAATAGGTCCATGTGGAGTAGTTCGAGCGGCCTATCGGTCGTCATGATGTTCTTGTGTGGATGAAGAACACCAACTTGCTTTCCTGGTTGACATGCGCTACAAACCCTATCTTTCTCAAAATGAACATTGGTTAGTCCCAAAATGTGCTCTTCCTTTAGAAGCTTATGAAGATTCTTCATCCCAACATGGGCTAGTCGGCGGTGCCAGAGCCAACCCATGTTAGTCTTAGCAATTAAGCAAGTGTCGAGTTCAGTTCTATCAAAATCTACTAAGTATAGCTGACCCTCTAACACTCCTTTAAATGCTACTGAATCATCACTTCTTCTAAAGACAGTAACACCTAAATCTGTAAAAAGACAGTTGTAGCCCATTTTACATAATTGAGAAACAGAAAGCAAATTGTAATCTAAAGAATCTACAAGAAAAACATTGGAAATACAATGGTCAGGAGATATAGCAATTTTACCCAATCCTTTGACCAAACCTTGATTTCCATCCCCGAATGTGATAGCTCTTTGGGGATCATGGTTTTTCTCGTAGGAGGAGAACATCTTCTTCTCCCCTGTCATGTGGTTTGTGCACCCGCTATCGATGATCCAACTTGAGCCCCCCCGGATGCATAAACCTACAAAACAAGTTTAGGCCTTGTTCTTAGGTACCCAAACTGTCTTAGGTCCTTTCACATTAGAAACAAGCACTTTGGGTACCCAAACACAAGTCTTGGAGCCCTTGTGTTTGCCCCCAACATATTTGGCAACTACTTTGCCTGATTTGTTAGTTAAAACATAAGATGCATCAAAAGTCTTAAATGAAACAGTAGGCTCATTTGATGCAATCGGAGTTTTCTTCTTAGGCAATTTAGCATGAGTGGATTGCCTAGAACTAGATGCCTCACTCTTATACATAAAAGCATGATGAGATCTAGAGTGAGACTTCCTAGAGTGAATTCTCCTAATTTTGTGCTCGGGATAACCGGCAGGGTATAGAATGTAACCCTCGTTATCCTGAGGCATGGGAGCCTTGCCCTTAACAAAGTTAGACAATCTTTTAGGAGGGGCATTAAGCTTGACATTGTCTCCCTGTTGGAAGCCAATGCCATCCTTAATGCCAGGGTGTCTCCCACTATAGAGCATGCTTCTAGCAAATTTAAATTTTTCATTTTCTAAGTCATGCTTATTGATTTTGTCACTAAGTTGAGCTATGTGATCATTTTGTTGTTTAATTAAAGCTAGGTGATCATGAATAGCATCAACATTTATATCTCTACATCTAGTGCAAATAGCAACATGCTCAACGGTAGATGTAGAGGGCAAGTATTTAATTCAACAATCTTAGCATGTAAAATAGCATTCTCGTCTCTAAGATTGGAAATAGAAGCATTGCAAACATTTAAATCTTTAGCCTTAGCAATTAATTTTTCATTCTCAATTTTAAGGCTAGAGAGGGATGCATTCAATTTGTCAATCTTAGCAATCAAATTAGCATTATCATTTCTAAGATTAACAATTGAATCATCACAAACATTTGATTTCTCAACCTTAGCAATTAATTTGGCATTTTCATTTCTAAGGCTAGAAATAGTGTCATGGCAAGTGCTTAGCTCACTAGTTAGTTTTTCACATTTTTCTACCTCTAGAGCATAAGCATTTTTAACCTTAACATGCTTTTTGTTTTCCTTAATAAGGAAGTCCTCTTGGCTATCCAAGAGTTCATCCTTCTCATGAATGGCACTAATCAATTCATTTAATTTCTCTTTTTGTTGCATGTTAAGATTAGCAAAAAGAGTGAGTAAGTTATCCTCATCATCACTAGAATTATCCTCATCACTAGAGGTTGCATACTTAGTGGAGGATCTTGATTTTACCTTCTTCTTCTTGTCGTCCTTTGCCATGAGGCATTTGTGGCCGACGTTGGGGAAGAGAAGGCCCTTGGTGACGGCGATGTTTGCGGCATCCTCGTCGGAGGAGGAGTCGGTGGAGCTCTCGTCGGAGTCCAACTCCCGGCAAACATGGGCATCGCCGCCCTTCTTCTTGTAGTATCTCTTCTTTTCTCTTCTCTTTCACTTGTTGTCGTCGCCCCTGTCACTATCACTAGATAATGGGCATTTAGCAATGAAATGAACGGGCTTACCACACTTGTAGCACACCTTCTTGGAACGGGGCTTGTAATCTCTCCCCTTCCTTTGCTTGAGGATTTGGTGAAAGCTTCTAATGATTAAAGCCATCTCCTCGTTGTCGAGCTTCGAGGCGTCGATGGGAAGCCTACTTGGTGTAGACTCTTCCTTCTCCTCCGTCGCTTTGAAGGCGACAGGTTGCACCTCGGGTGTGGAGGTGGCACCTCGCTCGATGATTTGTTTGGAGCCTTTGATCATTAGTTCAAAGCTCACAAACTTTCCTATCACTTCCTCGGGAGACATTAGTTTATATCTTGGATCACCATGAATTAATTGAACTTGAGTGGGATTAAGAAATATGAGTGATCTAAGAATAACCTTGACCATCTCATGGTCATCCCATTTGATGCTCCCGAGGTTGCGCACTTGGTTCACCAAGGTCTTGAGCCGGTTGTACATCGCTTGTGGCTCCTCTCCTTGGTGAAGCATGAAGCGACCGAGCTCCCCCTCGATCGTTTCCCGCTTGGTGATCTTGGTCACCTCATCTCCTTCATGTGCGGTCTTGAGCACGTCCCAAATCTCCTTTGCACTCTTCAACCCTTGCACCTTATTATACTCCTCTCGACTTAGAGAGGCGAGGAGTATAGTAGTGGCTTGGGAGTTGATGTGTTGGATTTGTTCAACCTCCTCTGAATCATAATCCTTGTCCCCTTTGTTTGGTACCTACGCTCCATATTCAACAATATCCCATATGCTTTTGTGAAGTGAGGTTAGGTGATGCCTCATTTTATCACTCCACATAGAGTAATCTTCACCTTCAAGCATAGGTGATTTGCCTAATGGGACGAAAAGTAATGGAGTGCGATTTGAAATACGAGGATAGCGAAGGGGCATCTTACTATACTTCTTGTGCTCATGGCGCTTAGAAGTGGCGGATGCCGATTCCGAGCCGGAGGTGGAGGGTGACGAAGAGTCGGTCTCGTAGTAGACAACCTTCTTCATCTTCTTCTTCTTGTCACCCTTCCGTTGGGACTTGATGGAGGAAGAGGATTCCTCCTTGTGCTTGTGGGCGGACTCCCTTGAGTGTGTTCTCCCCGAGCTTGCGGACTTGTTGCCGGTCCCGATCTCCCTCATGGCGGATGCTCCCGACATCACTTCGAGCGGTTAGGCTCTAATGAAGCACCGGGCTTTGATACCAATTGAAAGTCGCCTAGAGGGGGGTGAATAGGGCGAATCTGAAATTTACAAACTTTAAGCACAACTACAAGCCGGGGTTAGCGTTAGAAATATAAACAAGTGAGTCCGAAAGAGAGGGTGAAAACAAATCACAAGCAAATAAGGCGGATGACACGGTGATTTGTTTTACCGAGGTTCGGTTCTTGCAAACCTACTCCCCGTTGAGGTGGTCACAAAGACCGGGTCTCTTTCAACCCTTTCCCTCTCTCAAACGGTCACCTAAACCGAGTGAGCCTTTCTCTTCAATCAAATGGGACACTGAGTCCACTACAAGGACCACCACAACTTGGTGTCTCTTGTTTTGATTACAAGTGAGTTGAACACAAGAAAGAAGGAAGAAGAAAAGCAATCCAAGCGCAAGAGCTCAAATGAACACAATTCTCTCTCTCACTAGTCACTATTTGATTGGAATGATCTTTGGACTTGGGAGAGGATTTGATCTCTTTGTATGTGTCTTGAATGAAGTCTATAGCTCTTGTATGAGGCTTGATGGCTGAAAACTTGGATGCAATGAATGGTGGTGGTTGGGGTATTTATAGCCCCAACCACCAAAGGAGCCGTTGGTGGAGGCTGCTGTCGCATGGCGCACCGAACAGTCCGGTGCGCCAGCCACGTCACCCGGCCGTTGGGTTCTGACCGTTGGAGCTTCTGACAGCTGGGCCACTGGACAGTCCGGTGGTGCACCGGACAGGTCCTGTAGACTGTCTGGTGCGCCTTCTGGCTCTGCTCTGACTTCTGCGCGCACTGTAGCGCATTAACAGCTCTCTGCAGACGACCGTTGGCGCGAAGTAGCCGTTGCTCCGCTGGCACACCGGACAGTCCGGTGCTACACCAGACAGTCCGGTGAATTATAGCGAAGTGGCTCCCAGAATTCCCGAAGGGGGCAAGTTCGGAGTTGGGTTCGCTGGTGCACCGGACACTGTCCGGTGCGCCAGACCAGGGCACACTTCGGTTGTCTTTTGCTCTTTTTATTTGAACCCTTTCTTGGTCTTTTTATTGGTTTGTTGTGAACCTTTGGCACCTGTAAAACTTATAATCTAGAGCAAACTAGTTAGTTCAATTATTTGTGTTGGGCAATTCAACCACCAAAATCAATTAGGAAAAGGTGTAAGCCTATTTCCCTTTCAAGCAGTACCTGCAGGTAAAGTCATGCATGTTTGGTACCAGTACTCCATGCATGAATTTTATTTTATCTTCTGATATGCACTTTACGTGTTTACTTTGTAGATGATTCCATATTGGTGCGCCGCACATCCTCTGTGCTGGGAGCAGATGGTGGATAGGTGGTGTTCGGCTGAGTGGGACGAGGCACACAACGCTAGCCGGGAACGGCGTATGATGATGCAAGGTCCCTCCCACCACCAAGGCAGCCGGAGCCTGGGCCAATATGCAGAAGCATGGGTACGTCCTCTTTTTTATTTAGGTATATAACACTGGATTAGATATTATATCTAACTATCTCGTTGGTTTTCTTGCAGTCGGCGTCACATGGTGGCCGGCCTTGCTCCACCTTCTCTGCCTATGCTATGGCCCATAAGGGCAAGGCGACGTCCGACGTCACCTACAACCCGGATGACGGGCCTGAGGCCTACACCAACCCCGCCGTCTACAGCCGCCTTCATGACTACACCGCCATGGCACAGGAGGTCCATGGCTCAGACTATGATCCGAGCACCGAGCTGATCGACCCCGATGTGCTCATGAGGGTCGGAGGAGGCAAGAGACATGGGCGGTACTGGATTGCCGACGGGGCAATTGACTCGTCCTCCACTCCCACTCTGTCTCAGGTGAGAGCAAGGAACATGGGCTCGAGTCCAGCCATACGACCTCGGCACGACAGCTCACAACATCGCATACAACAACTCGAGGTTTGTGCTTCTGTAACTCGTCCTTTCTTGAGTTATATATCTTCTCTTTGAGTTACTATAACGTTGGCTTGTAATATTACAGACCCAACTAGAAGAAGAGAGGAGGGAACGTCAAGAGATGGAGGTGAGGATAATGGCGGAGCGGGCGATGGCTGATCAGAGGATGGCGGAGATGTTCCAGTACATGCAGAGCATTAGCGCCGCACAGGGCATCGCTCCGCCACCTCCATTGTTCCCTCCAGTTGACCCTGCTCTCTTCCATACTCCTGTGACTATCAAAATTGTAGTTACATGTTGGTAATGCATCTGGTATAACACATGCAATCTCTTCTCTGTGCAGGGCCAATCTGGGGCGGCATCCAACAACCCTCCGGAAGGGTTCAGCCCAACGCAGCACCAGTCGAACCGCCCACTTCCATGAGTGTTATGTTTTCAGTGTTTAGACTTCAGGACTTGTGTTGAATACTTATGTTTGTGTTGGATACTTATGTCAGAGCTTGAGACGTATGAGACTTATGTTTGTGTTGGATACTTGTGTTGAACACTTATGTTTGTGATGGATATTTATGTTTGTGATGGATATTTATGTTTGTGATGTATATATGTGATATATGTGATGTATATGTGATATCTTTTGTTTGTTTGGATGGAATATAAAAAACAAATAAAAAAGCTGTATACTGGTCACTTTGCCGAGTGTTACACTCGGCAAAGAGAGTCTTTGCCGAGTGTCAGGGCCATAGCACTCGGCAAAGAACCAAGACCTGGGCACCGGTATAGGTTCTTTGCTGAGTGTAGTGGCTCTGACACTCGGCAAAGAACCACGCTTTGCCGAGTGCCATACAAGGCACTCGGCAAAGCACCTAACAGGGGGAACCCCTCTGGCGGAGTCTTTGCCGAGTGTCCCAGGTGGCACTCGGCAAAGATGGATTCTTTGCCGAGTGTTGTCGATCAGACACTCGGCAAAGGTAATTCCTTTGCCGAGTGTCACACGGGACACTCGGTAAAGACTCTATCTCCGTCAACCATCGCTGTAACGGCTGCTTTTCTTTGCCGAGTACTCCCTGGCACTCGGCAAACCTCTTTGTCGAGTGCCCGAGAACAAGTACTCGGCAAAGATGGATTTGCCGATGCACTGTATGTCGAGCCCTCTTTGCCGAGTGCGACACTCGGCAAAGAGTTTGCCGAGTGTTTTTAAAGCTTTGCCGAGGCACTCGGCAAAGCCTGCGATTCCGGTAGTGTATATTATATAAGTTGGATTATGGTGCAAAAGTAGGAGGGTAAAATATCAATTTAGGACCACATATAAGCTAAAATAAGTTATTATTGGGTAGCTTATTTCAGATTATTTGTAATCCCAAAATAATACTGATCTTCTACTCTTTTACCATAATCCAACTTATATAATATAAGGCTTTGTTTGGATACTCTAGTATTGACTCCAATCCACATGTGTTGAGGTGTATTGGGGTGTAAATTAGTTTAAGTTACATCTCAATCCACCTCAATACATGTGAATTGGGGTCAATACTAGAGTACTCAAACTACACCTAACAGAGAAACAAACACACCCCTAGTTGAAGAACTCTTCAAGGCTGAAGAGCGATAGTACTTTATAATGGTCACCCTAACACACATGTTAAACTGTGTATATTTTTTCTGAGTCCCCTCTCGACTCATCTTTATTGAGCTCTGCCACTACCTTCGTACGTTTACATACAATGCAATGCGTGCCATATACTCTATTCAGATATGTAGTTCACGTAGGGTCGTCGTAGTTTGCTCGGTGTTTGTCTTGGTCTGTGTTTGTGTTTGATTTAGCTTTTGAAAAGTGCTTATGATTTGCTTTTTAAAAAACAAGTCCTTTCATGTACTATTATAATTTTGGCAACACCTTTAATTCTGCTTTTGGCTTTCAAATGGGTGACATTAAAGACAAATTTTATCATTGTTTCAAGTGATATAAAAGAGATTGTCGTCGCTAACAACATCAAGGTACACAGAATGCTGAAAAACAGTTAGGAGTGAGCACATGTGACACAGGTTGGTGGTCATGCTAAACCTAGGCACGAGTGGTAGCCAACATGCAGACAATTAGAGAGGTTTGGGCCACAATGTTTAACACCATATGTCCTCTTGCTACTCATCAATTAATGAAAATAAAGGAAGAAACAATTACAAGCCCAAACAACATTGAGCATCATGACCTTCTAGGTCCCCCTCATCTCATGATTGTGATGAGAGTTCTAGCCTAATGGTCTTAATCCACCTTTATGTATACCCTCTAGGTGAACCCTTGTGCAAGAGTGTCCAAAGTCGATTCTTAAGTCCTAAGACCGTAGTCCCCCTAAAACATTACTCAACCCCTCCCTTTTATAGTGCAAGGGAAGAGAGAGGTTACATAAACCTTGGATTCACTGGCTAAGCCCAACTATCATGTTCTCAGAGTCGTACCAAGGCCCATGCCGCTAGTTGGGGCATATGATATATTTTCCCAAGTGGTTTCCATACCTATCATGGGGACAAATATGATATATCACATCCATATGTGCAATGGGGCCCATGTTGTCCAGTATGATATAGTTGGTAGTTGGTGTAGCATTTTGTACTTGATAATATTTTACGGTATACTTCTTGTGTTCGCGCATGGCTGCAAGACTGATGCACATACTATATAGTGATGTCAAGTACCTTATTACTAAGTTGTGGCAACAACACACTTATCATGATTGTAATGTCACACATCACACATTTAACGTGTTGTACCTAAGGCTTATCTAATAAGCTAGTGTTATGGATTTGTCATCATGGCTTTAGATGTGGGGCCCTGACCTTAGGGTTGTACTATCCTCAATGGACCCAGGCACATCCTTCTATCTTGAGATAGGATTATACTTTTTGCATTAAGTCCCTTGTTCTCTCGAGAGCTTTGAGCCTTCGAGCCCTAGAGAGTTTAGGATCTGACGGCATTCATCATGTGAAGTTGAGGACTTTAAGGACGTTGAGGTCAGTAGGGGCCCTAGCGTCTAAGTTTTGTTGAGTGTTCCAAGGGTTCGCACATGTACTAGCTCTTCAAAGTGACTAGGGCCCAAGGGACCACGAGGACTTGGACTTATGAGCACCCTAAGGCCCAAGGGCTTGGATCACTCACTAGCGCCCTAGGTCATAAGGGACCTCTTGGACTTAGATTATTATTTCATTTTTCAATGTTAAGGGGCACTAGGAGCCCTAGACTTCATAGCATCCTAGAATCCGGTGGGCCCTAGATCTCTTAGAGGTATTTTAAAAGACTTAGGGCTAATTTGGGAACTCCATTTTCCCAAGGGATTTCTATTTTCCCAAGGGAAATGGACTAATTTCCCGTGGGAAAATGAAAATCCCTTGGGGAAATAGGGTTCCCAAACTAGCCCTTAGTGGTGTACCTATCCCTTTGGATGTCTTGATATCAAGTTACTCAATGTCAAGCCCCTTCTTTGGTTAGAGCTTGGGGAGGTCCCTAGGGCATGAGCCCTAGAGGCGGTGGTCCCATCATGGTGGGCCCTATGGTAGCCTCCTGTATTGGGATCTATCGGTACCCTGAAACTAGGGTACCCCTTACTACTGTATGAAGACGCAGTACCCACGCGGCCATATTTAGTCGCGTGGTAAAGAAGTTGTACGTGGGACCAGACCATGACTCACCCCAGCCTCGGGCGACTACTCTAGGCCAGCAACAGTGCATGACCCCACCACGTGGGCGCCGCCACATGGCCAGAGAAAGTGGTATACTCCAATGCGTCAACAGTGAGTCCGGACCCCCATGGGAAAGTGTCGGACCCATAGATAAACAGTCCGGACCCCCAAGTTGGTCCAGGACTCCCACGTGTACAGACCGGACCCCTAGAATGGGATCCGAGGAAACCAGAGTTCTCACTCAAGGAAACCCTTCTGTGCGCCCCTCAATCGCCGCAAGAGATCACGCGTGACGGGCACCTAGGATCTAGGTAGCCCAGTCTATGACACGGGGGCCCGGGTCCACGAGTCATGCAGCGTGGGTGCCAGATTTTGGGTGCGGGAACCGCCGCACGCGCTAGCGTGCCTCTTCATCTCCGCCGCAAGAGACAACAGCCTAGTCTATGACACGGGGGCCCAGGCCCACGGGTCATACTCCTTGGGTGCGGGATCCCGGGTGCGGAAAGAGCGAACCGTCACACGTGCAGGTAGTGCGCCTCCTTGGGCCGCTGCAGAAGACATAAGGTAATTTTTTAAACCAATGCAGCGGTATCGAGGCGCCTCGCGCGTGGCCCGACGAAACCACCAGACGTGGGGGCCGCAGGTCAGTCAGCCACGGGGACAGATATGGCAGTTGGCGTGACCGAAGGCGGATTGACGGTGAATACGTCAGCAGACGCACGGAAACGGCGCGCCAATCACCAATCAGGCCATGTTGAAGCGAAGTACAAGCTTTGGCCCCACCTGCAGGCTCGCATCCTCCCCTGAGGTGGGCCCATAGGCCACTGTCGGTACCCTGAAACTAGGGTACCCCTTACTACTGTATGAAGACGCAGTACCCACGCGGCCATATTTAGTCGCGTGGTAAAGAAGTTGTACGTGGGACCAGACCATGACTCGCCCCAGCCTCGGGCGACTACTCTGGGCCAGCAACAGCGCCTGACCCCACCACGTGGGCGCCACCACGTGGCCAGAGAAAGTGGTATACTCCAAGGCATCAACAGTGAGTCCGGACCCCCATGGGAAAGTGTCGGGCCCCTGGATATACAGTCCGGACCCCCAAGTTGGTCTAGGACTCCCACGTGTACGGACCGGACCCCTAGAATGGGATCTGGGGATCCAGACCCCCCCCCCCCCGTATGGGGTCTGGACCGCCCACAGTGGGGTCCCAAGACCTTACTTAAGGCCCAGGCGGGGGTCCGAAGCTGACACGTGTCCAGACCTGCTTTGGTGCGCTCCTGACCTATCCGCATACACTCCTGCTCCCCACTCAGGCGGAGCCCCGATGCTGCCACGTGGCATACTGCGCGCGGCATAAGCCAACGGGCGGAACCTGGTGTGACGCCTCTGGGCAACGCGCGCCTTCATGACGGATAAGACGTGCGCCTGTCCATTCCACTGACAGGCGGCGCACTCAGTCCACGATACGTGGGCCGCGCAGTTACTCACCATTACTCCTGCATTACTCGTACGATAACTGCCCATCAATACAGCATAGATTGCGGACATCAAGACTCCCGGTGATTGCTCAGGCGTTACTAGCATTAGTTACTCACATAACGTATTCTTTCCATTATGTTCCTGGGCCCACATGTCGGGGCTCAGCATCCTTGTATGTGCCTCCCTTAAACTATAAAAGGGAAGGCACACAACGTTACAGGGACAAGGTTTTACACACTCTCAATACTACTTACACACAGTGGAGGTAGGGTATTACGCTCCGGTGGCCTGAACCACTCTAAACCCTCGTGTCCTCTCGTGTTCTTCCACCTTCCAACAGACAGGCAAACCGCTTAGGCCCCTCCTCATCTTAGGATTAGGGCGGGTGCGTTCCGCCACCCGGCCGGTGGAATTCTTCCCACTGACAGGATCACTGAGTGTCTCTTGGTGACAACTGGAGGTATGGCCTTCCCCGAATGCTGACAGAGGCCTCGAGGTCCATTGCTAGGCGAGCCCATTTCTCCTACAGAAGGGTTAGTGAAATGGATTTTGGGAACGCCTAGGCTGAGACTTGTCACACCCGGATTTTAGTTTCCAAAACCCGGGCGCGAACATAATCACCAGGTGTGCTGGGACCAAGTCTCACACATATGATGAATCATGGCACAGGATCGAATGTCACATCTTTACTACATAACAGGAGTTCTGTACAAAATAAATAAATAATTACATTATAAGGAGACAACGGTCCAGCAACCCAAAGTTGACTGGGAGACGACGACCTAGACCTCTCACGAACTCGTCACAGCATCCTTCATGCGCCTCATCCTGTGGTACCTGTTCTTGACCTGTGGGGGGTGTGAGACAGCAAGAGTGAGCTCACATACGTTCATCGCTCAACAAGTTGTGGGGAATAATGTGGCATGAACTCACCAAAGGTGGGAGTTCATGAAGTGTAAGGCTGATCAATGAAATAAAGGCTGAAGCTGAGCATTGCTTTTATAAGTTGGTCAAAATTTTATTAGCAGTTACTAAGTGTAAGTAAATACCAACCCATAGTAATAATAAATAAAAGTAATAGTAAAATAATCCCAGATGCAATGAAATGACAGATTAAGTTTAAGTTCCATAAATTAATCATGTGAGTGTCCGAGCCGCTCATGACCGTGAGCACGACTAGTATACCAGTTTTACACTCTGCAGAGGTTGCGCGTCTTTACCCACAAGTCGTGTTACCCATTTGCCACAGAGTTGATCAGACTCCATACACCTCTACCAAGGAAGCGAGGCAGGGTACCACTACGAGGCCTTTACAAAGTTCCACTAGCTTCAGAAAACCCGCTACAGTTTATAGGAAGCTCCAGTGCAGGGTTCTTGCCTGACCGCCATCGCAGCAAAATCAACCAAGGACCTCCCTACACTGACCACTCCCCTACTGCCCTTGCCCCTTTCGGGTAAGGTAGTCCTCCACTAGCTTTCCTAATTAATCAGCCAAGGGCGTCCATAAACCCTTGTGGTAGCACTGTTTTCCCGGGTGGTTCTCCATGTTCCCATTAACATAATGATCTTATCATGAACATAAAATAATGAACAGATAATAGAAAGTGTAATCATGATTCATAAATATCGTTATACCCAAATCCACATAAAGCAATAGCATGTACTACCCAAAAATTTAGTAGTAAAACCAGTGGTGAAACAAGGTATGAAGATAGTCAAATCTAGGGTAACCTATTAGGTCCCAGCAAAATTAACCTATGCAGATCATTATGATTAATAAGAACATGAATGGGTAAAAGGAGTGATCAAGGGCACAACTTGCCTTCCATGAGCTCCTGCTCAGCAGTCTCTACTTGCTGAACCTCAGATTCCACAGTGGCTTGCTCGTCTACTCGCATCAACACAATACATACATAGTATAACAAAAATTAACATTGCACCAAACATGTAAATAAAATACACAGTAAAAATCTACACATTAAAATGAAATCATAGGAACTGGAATCACTAAATTTGGAGTTATAGAATTCAAGTTATGAATTTTCCTAAGGTTTAATGTGATTAAAATAGGATTAGATGAGAAATTAATTTTCTAACTGAGTTCATGTCAAAACAGTGACACTAAATGGTAGAGAATATTATTACAAAAATTTTAGAAATTGGAATGGCTCAATTTGGAGCTAAAATGAATTTTCTATGCATTTTACAAGTTTCTAGATTTGTTTTTGTATTAAAAACGAAATTCTGTAATTATTTCTCTGTTTTTAAACATCTCTAGACTGGGCCTCATTTTTCAGAAAGTCCAGGGGCTAGCGCAGAAAATTGCCTAGACTCAGTCTACTGTTAATGAGGACGGCGGGTTGGTTTCTGGAAAGCAGAGGGGCTCAATTGAAAACCGACCCGGCTGAAGGGGTACCGTCTAATCTAAGCCGTCCGATTCGCCCTCGACGCTTCGGATTAGATCGGAGTACCCGCGGAGCGCTATGCTGCGTGGACCGCTAGATCTAATCCAACGGCTTGAATTTAAAGCGATGAAGGGGTACTCGGGTTCCCATCTCGGCCGCATAAATCCCGATCAACGGCCAAAACCTAGATGCCTACTTGATCTAATCGCAACCGTCCCTTTCTTATCCAAGGATCAGGCTGAAACGGTACACCGGATTAGATCCTAGCCCTACATCGCCAAACCAGTGGCCGGCGGGTTTTCTTCCCCCTCGGACGCCGAGCCGCGATGGTGCTCACCCTCGGCGGCGGCGCCATGGCCGAGACGGCCCAAAACTCGACCCCGCACTATGATTTAATTCGAATAGTCTATAATGACGCCCCAGACAAGTAGAATGCGTTGGACGAGATACTTACCCCGCTATGAACTGCAGAAAGCCCCAGTCGCGGCTAGCGGCGGATTTCCAACCCGACGACGAATTCCCACCGCTACCGAGCACCACCATTCGATTGCGCCCACACACGGCTTCCTGGTAAACTATCCGAGCCCTGGGTGACTAGATCCGGGCCTGAGTCACGCTGCAGGACGCAATCCACGGCGGCAGCTTCGTCTCCTGAATCTCGGCGGCGAACGTAGCAGCCAAGTCTTTGGCATAGGTTAAGATGGTTTGGCGACGCGCGTAGGGCTCAGTCTTATACTAGAGTCGAGCAACAACCCGACCGAGATCTCTGGAGCCCCTCCCCAGCCGAGATCCCCGGAGCATCCGTGGGCGCAGTCCGATCTCCATGGCGGGGATGGCGAGCTGACGCGTGGGCCCACCAGTCAATCAGTCAAACCAGCCAACGCGCGCAGGTTAGAGCCCCAGTCATGTGGGCCCGGCTAGCCAGTGACCGCGCCGACGCGCCGGTTCTCTGGGCCGCGCGGTTCTTATGGTGTTCTGGGCCGAATGATGATTAAGGCCCAAACCGAATTCCTTTCCTCCTTTCTATTTTCCCTTTTTATTCTCTATTTTCTTTTTCCTTTCTTTTCACCTTTAGATTCCAGATTTGAATCCAAAGTTTTGTGGCGAATTTGCACTAAATTTTGAATCTATAATTTGAGGCATACCATTATAGGATAAATTTATTTATTTATAAATTTATCTTGTATTTTATAGTGTTTCTCTCTTCTATCCCATTTTAAATTCCAAATTCCAACTTAGGTTTTAATCCCAATCTTCAAACCATTATTATATTTTATTATTGTTATTGTTTTTATTATTAAATGCACAAACAAACTCCAATATGATGCATGACTTTTTTTTAATCATTTGTTTGAATTGAACTCTAAATTTTGTGTATGCTCTTTTTATGATGCAAATGAGGCACAGGAAATTGAGGAGATCTCTCTATTATTCTTTGTATACAACTTGAGTGTTACAAGACTGCACATCTCATTATTGCTAGGGGACCATATAAGCATCATGACAACTTTGTCCATTGGGCGATCGAGCATAAAGGGGAGGATTGAACCTGGTTAGAAAGAAATGACCCATCATGGCAGAGAGGATTTATATCATGATTTAGCTATATTTGGGTTCCATATTCAAGCCCTAATTGTGTTAGGGCAAGTTGTAAGTCATCGTCTTCTCTAGCTCAAAAGCCAAAGCGCCAATAGCAGACATGTTTCGTGTCTGCTTCCATTCACAATATGTGGCATTCATCAAGCCTACAACCCAATTATTACACAAATTAAATATAACTAGTACTGATTTACTTATGAGGTGATAAATCCAATAATTCTCGTGGATTTTGAGTGAGGGCTCGGGCCTTGAACACACATGGCAGAGTTGCCCCATCATATATGATGAGAATTTTGGGTGTAATCACTATAGTGGTTGGTCGGTTTCACCTACACGTCTATCATGTCATACGACTCACCATTTTATGTGGGTCATGCAATGTTATGGATTCTTCACTTGATTAATAGAAGGAGGGAGAGGGAGAGAAGGGCTTTAAATAAACTTCTATGTCAATCTTTGCCATTTTCATGTATCCTCGTAACCTTCTTGCTTTTGTCTTCATCTCCCTGATCATCTTCATCCTCTCAAAATCCCTTGAGTCCTTCATTTTAACCTTCATTATCCATGATGGACTCTTCTTCATCCTTGAGCATCACATCCATACATGTGTGATGAACAAGCAAGGCCTAGACAAGGTTCAAGAGATTCTCATATGGGTTTTGTCGTTGATATTTGCCTAGGTTCAAGAGACTAGTGTACATCATCTTGTATTCCTATATCATGGTTGGTGTCCATTTTCCTTTCTTGTTTTCTCTATGAATACTTGAGTATTACGACCTCCAAGATAGCAACATTACGCCTAATGTAGACATTGCATTAAGATTAGATGTGTCCTCATTCTTTAACTAAACGATGTTTTATTTGTGCTTTCCATGAGAAGGAATCTGATTTATGTATCATGCTTAGATGATAAGAACATTCACTATGATTTTGGGAACAAAAAGTGAATCATTAAGTTCAATGAGATTGATGTTGGTCTTGCCATCAACAAGACAAACTTTATTTACTTCAAATTGTGATCATGTGAAGAGATAAATACCTCTTTTTCTGTGAATGTGTGTGACATTAGTGTAAATCAAAAGCGAAATGAGAATCAATCATCATTTGAAATTGTGGCGCCGTCATTTAGGTCACATTTTGTGGGGGTTGAATGATTAATAAAAGAAGAACTTCTTCAGCCATTAGATTTTTCATAATTTGGTCATTGCATAGACTGCATTAAGAGAAAGTATGTAAAACAAATTAAGAAGGATGTTAAGCAAAGTGTGAGAGTTTTAGAAATAATTCATATGGACATTTGTGACCCTTTCCCTTTAGAAATGGTGGATGGTTTTGACTCATTCATCACATTTACTAGTGATTTCTCGCGCTATGGATAATTTATCCAATTAAAGAATGGCCAAAAGCATTAGATAAATTTAAGGTGTCTAAATTTGAAGTTCTAAATCAACATGATTTAAAGATTAAAATAGTAAGATCAGACCATGGTGGTGAATACTACAGGATGCATACCCCTTATGCTTAAGTTCCTAGATCGTTTGCAAGGTTTTTATAAAAAAATGTCATAGTAGCCCATTATTATATTCGATATTGGGTGACCCTTAGCATAATGAATTTACTAAAAAGACACAATCACAACTTGATGAATATGGTAAGAAGCATGGTAATTTATTCTGCTTTGTCGATTAGCTTATGGACGGAGGCACTGAAAACCACTCCTATATCTTTAATCAAGTTCCGAGTAAATCGGTGCCTAAAACATAATGTGTGTTATGGACTAGGAGAAATCCCTCGCTAAATCTTTTACATGTGTGGGGTTTTCTAGTGGAAGCTAAAATATTTAACCCAAATATAAAAAATAGACTTTAAGACATTAAGTTGTTATTCCATTAATTATCTCCAAAGATCAAAGAATATTGTTTGTCATATATTCATAGTCGTACTAAGTTTATAGAAATAAAGTTCCATTATGTTTTTAGAGGATGATATGTTTAGGGGAGTTTGGTACCCGAGAAATTTACCTTAATGAAAAATAGGTTTGTGCCCCAACTCCTATGGTTTTTGAGCCATTCTTCTTAGTTCCTATTGTAGTCGCAACACATGTTATTGTAGCACCAATTGTTGGTCCTTTAGATACAGACGTTAGTGTCCCTAGGGATCTAGTCAGGATGTCTTAGGTCACTGCCCCTATAAATGAGAAGCTAGAGTAGCCTCATGTACAAATGGTTTCTATCCTCGGAAACATAATGTATGCTCAGATATGTACTCACTCTAACTTGGCATTAGTAATTGGGATGCTTGGTAGATATAGAATAATCTAGGGATAGACCATTACAAAGTCACTAAGAAAGTCTTGTGGTATTTGAAGGTACATAAGGCATCATGTTAACATATAGAAAAAATGAGTAGCCTTATATGATTATAGAATACTCAACTCAGATTATGTGGGTGTGAAGAAGATAGAACGTCAACATCAGATTACATATTCACACTTGTAGGAGGACCTATAACATGGAAAAGCTCAAAACAAATTATCACTACATTGTCGACGATATATTCTAAGTTTGTTCACGTTATGAGGCAACATGGCAGGTTACATTGCTAAAGAGATTGCACCTGATTTAAAAGTCATAACAGAATAACAAAAACCACTGAAGTTATATTGTGATAATGAATGGGCGAAATTTTTACTCCAACAATAAGCCAAGTGATGTTGTCAAACACATTGATATTAAGTATTACATTGTAAAGAAGGTAGTCTAAGATCAAACAATTGAACTTGGGCATATAAAGAAAAATCAGATGCATGTGGATCCATTTACTAAAGGGCTTCCCCCCCCCAACGAGTTCAAAAAACACATAGTTGACATGGGTTTAATGGGGTGCCTATGATTGTAGATTATGGGATCATCAATGCAACCATCCCCTTAAGAACAAAATTTCTAGTTTGAGATAGAAAGGTGTATTATGGTCTATAAGTCGAGAGACTGAGTGACATATAAGTGGCTGATTTGACATGTTGCTCTTGGTGTGTTAATCTATTGAGGATTAGAGATTATATGCTAAGAGATTAAGCAATTAAAAATGAAGTTCTAAGTACAAGCGAGTAAGCATGAGATCAAGAGAGAGAATGTTGGATTGATCTCATCCAGACTCGATGAGGGGATTGAGTTGAACCTCCCGTGTCCTGATCGGGGGAGCAATAATCACCTTGGTTGCGGCCCACTTTCACACCACGTAAATAAACAAGGAACGAGCCTAGCATGCCAACCAATGTTTGTTGGTACCTCCTTGCGTCACAACCAAAACGAGACCTAATCTGCCTCTTGAAAGGGAATTAGACTTACACCTATTTCCTAATTGATTTTGGTGGTTGAATTGCCCAACACAAATAATTGGAATCACTAGTTTGATCTAATCTATAAGTTATACAGGTGCCAAAGGTTCATAATAAGCCAATAAAAAGACCAAGAAAAGGGTTCAAACAAAGAGAGCAAGGGACAACCGAAGTGCTCCCTGGTCTCGCGCACCGGACTGTCCGGTGTGCCACCGGACAGTGTCCGGTGCACCAGGGGACTCCAAGTTGAACTCCTCACCTTCGGGAAATCTCAGAGGCGCTCCGCTATAATTCACCGGACTATCCGGTGCACCACCGGACAGTGTCCGGTGCCCCAAGGGAGAGCGACTCTGAACTCGCCAGCTTCGGGAATCCGCTCCGCTAAAATTCACCGGAGAGCCAGCGGAGCAATGGCTACTTCGCGCGCAACGGTCGACTGCAACGCATTAAATGCGCGCCTGCGCGCGCAGAGGACAGAGCACGCGCGGGTGGCACACCGGACAGTCTACAGGACTTGTCCGGTGCACCACCGGACAGCCAGGCGGGCCCACGAGATAGAGCTTCAACGGTCGGAACCCAACGGCCAGGTGACGTGGCTGGCGCACCGGACAGTGTCCGGTGGCGCACCGGACTGTCCGGTGCGCCATGCGACAGCAGCCTCCACCAAACGGCTAGTTTGGTGGTTGGGGCTATAAATACCCCAACCACCCCACATTCATTGGCATCCAAGTTTCTACACTTCTACACCTTACAAGAGCTATAGCAGTCAATACTAGACACACCAAATAGATCAAATCCTCTCCCAATTCCACACAAGGCTTTAGTGATTAGTGAGAGAGATTTGTTGTGTTCTTTTGAGCTCTTGCGCTTGGATTGCTTCTTTTTCTCATTCTTTCTTGCGATCATCCCAATTGTAATCAAGGCAAGAGACACCAATTGTGTGGTGGTCCTTGCGGGAAGTTTGGTTCCCATTTGATTGAGAAGAGAAGCTCACTCGGTCCGAGGGACCGTTTGAGAGAGGGAAAGGGTTGAAAGAGACCCGGTCTTTGTGACCACCTCAACGGGGAGTAGGTTTGCAAGAACCGAACCTCGGTAAAACAAATCCTTGTGTCACACTCTTTATTCACTTGCAATTTGTTTTCACGCCCTCTCTCAGACTCGTTTATACTTCTAACGCTAACCCGACTTGTAGTTGTGATTAAGTTTGTAAATTTCAGATTCGCCCTATTCACCCTCCCTCTAGGCGACTTTAAATTGGTATCAGAACCCGGTGCTTCATTAGAGCCTAACCGCTCGAAGTGATGTCGGGAGATCACGCCAAGAAGGAGATGGTGACCGGCGAGAAGCCCGCTACAAGCCACGGGAAGGCTCCATCGGGAGAGTCCTACAACAAAGGGAAGGAAAAGGAAAAGGAATCCCCTTCACACAAGTCACGTCGGAGCGGTGACAAGAAGAAGAAGATGAGGAGGGTGGTCTACTACGAAACCAACTCCTCGTCGCCATCTACCTCTGGCTCCGACACGCCGTCCGTAACTTCTAAGCGCCATGAGCGCAAGAAGTTTAGTAAGATCCCCCTACGCTATCCTCGCATTTCTAAACATACGCCATTACTTTCCGTCCCATTGGGTAAACCACCAATGTTTGATGGTGAAGATTATGCTAGGTGGAGTGATACGATGCGATTTCACCTAACCTCACTCCACAAAAGTATATGGGATGTTGTTGAGTTTGGTGTACAGGTACCATCCGTAGGGGATGAAGATTACGATGAGGACGAAGTGGCCCAAATCCAACACTTCAACTCCCAAGCCACAACTATACTCCTCGCCTCTCTAAGTCGAGAGGAGTATAATAAGGTGCAAGGGTTGAAGACTGCTAAGGAGATTTGGGACGTGCTAAAGACCGCGCACGAAGGAGACGAGGTGACCAAAATCACCAAGCGGGAAACGATCGAGGGGGAGCTCGGTCGCTTCCGACTTCGCCAAGGGGAGGAGCTACAAGACATGTACAACCGCCTCAAAACCTTGGTGAACCAAGTGCGCAACCTCGGGAGCAAAAAATGGGATGACCACGAAATGGTTAAGGTTATTCTTAGATCACTTGTTTTTCTTAACCCTACTCAAGTTCAATTAATTTGTGGTGATCCTAGATATACACTAATGTCTCCCGAGGAAGTGATAGAAAATTTTGTGAGCTTTGAATTGATGATCAAAGGCTCAAAGAAAATCAACGAGCTTGATGGTCCCTCCACGTCCGAAGCACAACCGGTTGCATTCAAGGCATCGGAGGAGAAGGAGGAGGAGTCTACATCATGTAGAACACCCATCGACGCCTCCAAGCTCGACAACGAGGAAATGGCGCTCATCATCAAGAGCTTCCGCCAAATCCTCAAACAAAGGAGGGGGAAGGATTACAAGCCCCGCTCCAAGAAAGTGTGCTACAAATGTGGTAAGCTCGGTCATTTTAATGCAAAATGTCTATTATTTAGTGATAGTGACAGGGGCGACGACAAGAAGGGGAGAAAAAAGGAGAAGAAGAGGTACTACAAGAAGAAGGGCGGCGATGCCCATGTTTGCCGGGAGTGGGACTCCGACGAGAGCTCCACCGACTCCTCCTCCGACGAGGACGCCGCAAACATCGCCGTCACCAAGGGTCTTCTCTTCCCCAACATCGGCCACAAGTGCCTCATGTCAAAGGACGGCAAAAGGAAGAAGGTAAAATCAAGATCATCCACCAAATATGAAACCTCTAGTGATGAGGATAATGCTAGTAATGAGGAGGATAACTTGCGCATTCTTTTTGCCAACCTAAACATGCAACAAAAAGAAAAATTAAATGAATTGATTAGTGTTATTCATGAAAAGGATGATCTCTTGGACACCCAAGAGAACTTCCTTATTAAAGAAAACAAGAAGTATGTTAAGGTTAAAAATGCTTATGCTCTAGAAGTAGAAAAGTGTGAAAAATTATCTAGTGAGCTAAGCACTTGCCATGATACTATTGTCAACCTTAGAAATGAGAATGCAAATTTAATTGCTAAGGTTGATTCAAATGCTTGTGATGCTTCAATTCCCAATCTTAGAAATGATAATGTTGATTTGCTTGCTAAGATTGAAGAATTGAACATCTGTCTTGCTAGCCTTAGGATTGAAAATGAAAAATTGCTTGCTAAGGCTAAAGAATTAGATGTTTGCAATGCTTCCATTTCCGATCTTAGAGATAACAATGACATTTTGCGTGCTAAGATTGTTGAACTTAATTCTTGCAAACCCTCTACATCTACCACTGAGCATGTCATTATTTGCACTAGATGTAGAGATATTAACATTGATGCTATTCATGATCAGATGGCTTTAATTAAACAACAAAATGATCATATAGCAAAATTAGATGCTAAAATTGCTGAGCGTGACTTAGAAAACGAAAAATTTAAATTTGCTAGAAGCATGCTCTATAGAGGGAGACGCCCTGGCATCAAGGATGGCATTGGCTTCCAAAGGGGAGACAATGTCAAACTTAATGCCCCTCCTAAAAGATTGTCTAATTTTGTTAAGGGCAAGGCTCCCATGCCTCAGGATAACGAGGGTTACATTTTGTACGCTGCCGGTTATCCCGAGAGCAAAATTAGGAGAATTCATTCTAGGAAGTCTCACTCTGGCCCTAACCATGCTTTTATGTATAAGGGTGAGACATCTAGTTCTAGGCAATCAACCCATGCAAAATTGCCTAAGAAGAAAACTCCTAAGGCATAAAATGATTCTAACATTTCATTTAAGACCTTTGATGCTTCTTATGTTTTAACTAACAAATCCGGCAAGGTAGTTGCCAAATATGTTGGGGGCAAGCACAAGGGGTCAAAGCCTTGTGTTTGGGTACCCAAAGTTCTTGTGTCTAATGTCAAAGGACCCAAAACCATCTGGGTACCTAAAATCAAGAACTAAACTTGTTTTGTAGGTTTATGCATCCGGGGGCTCAAGTTGGATCATCGATAGCGTGTGCACAAACCACATGACAAGGGAGAAGAAGATGTTCTCCTCCTATGAGAAAAACCAAGATCCCCAACGAGCTATCACATTCGAGGGATGGAAATCAAGGTTTGGTCAAAGGATTGGGTAAAATTGCTATATCTCCTGGCCATTCAATTTCCAATGTTTTTCTTGTAGATTCTTTAGATTACAATTTGCTTTTCGTATCTCAATTATGCAAAATGGGCTACAACTGTCTTTTCATAGATGTAGGTGTTACTGTCTTTAGAAGAAGTGATGATTCAATAGCATTTAAGGGAGTGTTAGAGGGTCAGCTATACTTAGTAGATTTTGATAGAGCTGAACTCGACACTTGCTTAATCGCTAAGACTAACATGGGCTGGCTCTGGCATCGCCGACTAGCACATGTTGGAATGAAGAATCTTCACAAGCTTCTAAAAGGAGAACACATTTTGGGACTAACAAATGTTCATTTTGAGAAAGACAGGATTTGTAGCGCATGTCAGGCAGGGAAGCAAGTTGGTGCTCATCATCCACATAAGAACATCATGACGACTGACAGGCCACTCGAGCTTCTACACATGGATCTATTCGGCCCGATAGCTTACATAAGCATCGGCGGGAGTAAGTACTGTCTAGTTATTGTGGATGACTATTCTCGCTTCACTTGGGTATTCTTTTTGCAGGAAAAATCTCATACCCAAGAGACCTTAAAGAGATTCTTGAGACGGGCTCAAAACAAGTTCGGCTTAAGGATCAAGAAAATAAGAAGCGACAACGGGACGGAGTTCAAGAACTCTCAAATTGAAGGCTTCCTTGAGGAGGAGGGCATCAAGCATGAGTTCTCTTCTGCCTACACGCCACAACAAAATGGTGTAGTGGAGAGAAAGAATAGAACTCTATTGGACATGGCAAGAACGATGCTTGATGAGTACAAGGCTTCGGATCGGTTTTGGGCCGAGGCGGTCAACACCGCCTGCTACGCCATCAACCGGTTGTATCTATACCGAATCCTCAAGAAGACATCATACGAACTCCTAACCGATAAAAAGCCCAATATTTCATATTTTAGAGTCTTTGGTAGCAAATTCTTTATTCTTGTTAAAAGAGGTAGAAAATCTAAATTTGCTCCTAAGACTGTAGAAGGCTTTTTACTAGGATATGATTCAAACACAAGGGCATATAGAGTCTTTAACAAGTCCTCTGGACAAGTTGAAGTTTCTTGTGACGTTGTGTTTGATGAGACTAACGGCTCTCAAGTAGAGCAAGTTGATCTTAATGAGATAGGTAATGAAGAGGCTCCATGCGTCGCACTAAGGAACATGTCCATTGGGGATGTGTGTCCTAAGGAATTCGAAGAGCCTCCAAATGCACAAGATCAACCATCCTCCTCCACGCAAGCATCTCCACCAACTCAAAATGAGGATGAGGCTCAAGTTGATGAAGGAGAAGATCAAAGAGATGAGCCACCTCAAGATGACGACAATGATCAAGGGGGAGATGCAAATGATCAAGACAAGGAGGATGAAGAACCAAGACCGCCACACCCAAGAGTCCACCAAGCAATCCAACGAGATCACCCCGTCGACACCATCCTCGGCGACATTCATAAGGGGGTAACCACTAGATCTCGTGTTGCACATTTTTGTGAGCATTACTCTTTTGTTTCCTCTATTGAGCCACACAGGGTAGAGGAAGCACTACAAGATTCGGATTGGGTGATGGCGATGCAAGAGGAGCTCAACAACTTCACTAGGAACGAGGTATGGCATTTGGTTCCCCGTCCTAATCAAAATGTTGTAGGAACCAAGTGGGTTTTCCGCAACAAGCAAGACGAGCATGGTGTGGTGACAAGGAACAAAGCTCGACTTGTGGCCAAAGGATATTCACAAGTCGAAGGTTTGGATTTCGGTGAAACCTATGCACCCGTAGCTAGGCTTGAGTCAATTCGTATATTACATGCCTATGCTACTTACCATGGCTTTAAGCTTTACCAAATGGACGTGAAAAGTGCCTTCCTCAATGGACCAATCAAGGAAGAGGTCTATGTTGAGCAACCTCCCGGCTTTGAAGATAGTGAGTACCCTAACCATGTTTACAAACTCTCTAAGGCGCTTTATGGGCTCAAGCAAGCCCCAAGAGCATGGTATGAATGCCTTAGAGATTTCCTTATCACTAATGGCTTCAAAGTCGGAAAAGCCGATCCTACTTTATTTACTAAAACTCTTGACAAAGATTTGTTTGTATGCCAAATTTATGTTGATGATATTATATTTGGGTCTACTAACGAATCTACATGTGAAGAATTTAGTAGGATCATGACATAAAAATTCGAGATGTCGATGATGGGGGAGTTGAAGTACTTCTTGGGATTTCAAGTGAAGCAACTCCAAGAGGGCACCTTCATTAGCCAAACGAAGTATATTCAAGACATTCTAAACAAGTTTGGGATGAAGGATGCCAAGCCCATCAAGACACCCATGGGAACTAATGGGCATCTTGACCTCGACACGGGAGGTAAATCTGTCGATCAAAAGGTATATCGGTCGATGATAGGCTCTTTATTATATTTATGTGCATCTCGACCGGATATTATGCTTTCTGTATGCATGTGTGCAAGATTCCAAGCCGACCCTAAGGAAGCTCACTTTACGGCCGTAAAACGAATCTTGAGATATTTAGTTTATACTCCTAAGTTTGGGCTTTGGTATCCTAGGGGATCCACATTTGATTTAATTGGTTATTCAGATGCCGATTGGGTGGGGTGTAAAATTAATAGAAAGAGCACATCGGGGACTTGCCAGTTCTTGGGAAGATCCTTGGTGTCTTGGGCTTCAAAGAAGCAAAATTCCGTCGCTCTTTCTACCGCCGAAGCCGAGTACATTGCCGCAGGTCATTGTTGCGCGCAACTACTTTGGATGAGGCAAACCCTTAGGGACTATGGTTACAAATTAACCAAAGTTCCTCTTCTATGTGATAATGAGAGTGCAATCCGCATGGCGGATAATCCCGTTGAGCATAGCCGCACTAAACACATAGCCATTCGGTATCATTTTTTAAGGGATCACCAACAAAAGGGAGATATCGAGATTGCATATATTAACACTAAGGAACAACTAGCCGATATCTTTACCAAGCCACTTGATGAACAAACTTTTAACAAACTTAGGCATGAGCTAAATATTCTTGATTCTAGGAATTTCTTTTGATGTTTTGCACACATAGCTCATTAATATACCTTTGATCATGTCTCTTTCATGTGCTATGACTAATGTGTTTCCAAGTGAATTTCAAACCAAGTCATAAGTGTATTGAAAGGGAATTGGAGTCTTCGGCGAAGACAAAGGCTTCCACTCCACTCCATAACTCATCCTTCGCCGTCACTCCGAGCAACTCTCCGTCTTTGGTATAATCTTCACTCATGTCTTATTTGCCAAAGGGGAGAAAGTAGTTAGAAAAGGGCTTATATTTCACTCAAGTATCCGTTTTTGGCGATTCATGCCAAAGGGGGAGAAAGTATTAGCCCAAAGCAAAAGGACCGCACCACCACCTAATTTTAAAACTAATGATTTTCAAATTGGTATCTTATTGTGTTCAAAAGGGGGAGAAAGTAGCACCTTCAAAAAGTGGTATCTCAAAACCCTCTTGAATACTAAGAGGAGAATTTATTGAGGGGGAGTTTTGTTTTAGTCAAAGAAAAAGCATTTGAGACAGGGGGAGAAAATTTCAAATCTTGAAAATGCTTTGCAAAATCTTATTCATTTACCTTTGACTAGTTGCAAAAGGACTTTAAAAAGGATTTACAAAAAGAATTTGCAAAAACAAAACATGTGGTGCAAGCGTGGTCCAAAATGTTAAAATTTTAAAAGAAACAATCCATGCATATCTTATGAGAATTTCTATTGGCTCAATTCTAAGTAACCTTTGCACTTACAATTATGCAAACTAGTTCAATTATGCACTTCTATACTTGCTTTGGTTTGTGTTGGCATCAATCACCAAAAAGGGAGAGATTGAAAGGGAATTAGACTTACACCTATTTCCTAATTGATTTTGGTGGTTGAATTGCCCAACACAAATAATTGGACTAACTAGTTTGCTCTAGTCTATAAGTTATACAGGTGCCAAAGGTTCACAATAAGCCAATAAAAAGACCAAGAAAAGGGTTCAAACAAAGAGAGCAAGGGACAACCGAAGTGCTCCCTGGTCTGGCGCACCGGACTGTCCGGTGTGCCACCAGACAGTGTCTGGTGCACCACCGGACAGTGTCCGGTGCACCAGGGGACTCCAAACTGAACTCCTCACCTTCGGGAAATCTCAGAGGCGCTCCGCTATAATTCACCGGACTGTCCGGTGCACCACCGGACAGTGTCCGGTGCCCCAAGGGAGAGCGACTCTGAACTCGCCAGCTTCGGGAATCCGCTCCGCTAAAATTCACCGGACTGTCCGGTGAGCCAGCGGAGCAACGGCTACTTCGCGCGCAACGGTCGACTGCAACGCATTAAATGTGCGCCTGCGCGCGCAGAGGACAGAGCACGCGCGGGTGGCACACCGGACAGTCTACAGGACTTGTCCGGTGCACCACCGGACAGGCGGGCCCATGAGATAGAGCTTCAACGGTCGGAACCCAACGGCCAGGTGACGTGGCTGGCGCACCGGACAGTGTCTGGTGGCGCACCGGACTGTCCGGTGCGCCATGCGACAGCAGCCTCCACCAAACGGCTAGTTTGGTGGTTGGGGCTATAAATACCCCAACCACCCCACATTCATTGGCATCCAAGTTTCTACACTTCTACACCTTACAAGAGCTATAGCATTCAATACTAGACACACCAAATAGATCAAATCCTCTCCCAATTCTACACAAGGCTTTAGTGATTAGTGAGAGAGATTTGTTGTGTTCTTTTGAGCTCTTGCGCTTGGATTGCTTCTTTTTCTCATTCTTTCTTGCGATCATCCCAATTGTAATCAAGGCAAGAGACACCAATTGTGTGGTGGTCCTTGCGGGAAGTTTGGTTCCCATTTGATTGAGAAGAGAAGCTCACTCGGTCCGAGGGACCGTTTGAGAGAGGGAAAGGGTTGAAAGAGACCCGGTCTTTGTGACCACCTCAACGGGGGGTAGGTTTGCAAGAACCGAACCTCGGTAAAATAAATCCTTGTGTCACACTCTTTATTCGCTTGCGATTTGTTTTCACGCCCTCTCGGACTCGTTTATACTTCTAACGCTAACCCGGCTTGTAGTTGTGATTAAGTTTGTAAATTTTAGATTCGCCCTATTCACCCCCCCCCCCCTCTAGGCGACTTTCACCTCTGCTCGGTTAGTGCGGGGAAGGCCACTACCGCCATCAACATTGTGTCCGACGCCAACCGCGGGATTTCTTCCTTCCTATGGTGACCTCCCCTAATCCCAAAGGTATACACCAAGTTTCATCTCTTCTAGTGTCTAGGGTTTCGGGCTAAGATCCTATAGATATAAGATGTTCTACAGCAAGGCTCAAGTTATTCAACATGTTGTGTTTTTGGAGGTTTCTCTAGGCGACGTTATTTTAGACATGTTTGAGAGCAAGGATAATGGAGGGGCAAAAATCTTTTTGCTATTAAAAAAGAATAGCAAAGGAATTTCAGCCTCTCCAATCCCCTTCTCCCAAACACGACTTTAGTGGATACTAGATCCCCCGTCATCGATGAGTTGCTTTTTCGGTCTTTTAAGCTTGTTTGGTGAGGTGTTTGTAGATATCACTTTTACTTTTTGTATTTTCTCTGACAGACAGTGAACGTTTCGAAAAAATGACCATTGGTTTCGTCTTTGATGTACCCATTTATTTTTGTAAGGCCGCTTTGTATCTTATTGTCCATTGTCTGCACCGATCTTTGTCTTTTGAGTGTGTGTTTTTTTAAAAGGAAAAAACTGCTTATTTCCCATCTATCATGCTCTAGGTCCCACATGTCAGCACATTTCTCAAAGCTTTGCCCGAAAAAAACTGATCATGTAAAGACTATTTCAATATGTATGTGGTTAGTCCTTTATTGCAAATTGTGATGTTTGTGTATTGGCTTACAAGTATGATTAGTTTTCATATATTCTTTAGCTAGCCCATTAGAGCATCTTCAAGAGTCTTTCTAAATTTCACTCTCTAAATTATCATTTGGAAATCATTTGCATAACAACTATTTTCTATATATTTTCAATCTCCAACAGCTTTTTTATATATTATTTGTACTATAGAGAGTCATTTACGTTTTCTATCTTTAGCAAATGGAAAACCCAGAATATATGACGTCTATATTTACATATATAACCATTTAAATAAGCTGTTAGAGATTATTTTATTATAAAAAAAAATCTCTGTTCATATTAATTAGTAAGAAAATAGAGAGTCACTTGGAGTTGCTCTACCGACTGGCCATATTGTATTCTTAGTGTGTATATCATTGAATTTCTCGTGAAAATTTATATTAGTCAGAAAAAAACTGATGATTATATCTATGTCGCAATCTGAATTAGTCCTAGTAGGCATGGCGCAAGTCGCTTCATCGACTTCCTTTCCTACCTGGGCTTTCTCGACGTATTCTGGATCCGACGAGTCTACTTAGGAATGAGCCTGGATTTCAATCAAATTGCAAGAATAGAAAAGCGAGTGGGGAAATTGGCTTTGCAGGCCATGTCTGAATATATATGATGGGTGTTGGGCCGGCCTAGATACATGAACGACGTACGGGCCTCAAATTGATTGAGTGGCAATGGAGCAACCTCAAATTAATCAGATGGACCGTTTGTTCATGCTGACAGTACAGGGAATGATATGACACCAGTCCTTTTGATGACATCCTTTTTTTCTATCAACATTCTTTCTCATGCGACTATGAGGTATGATATTTCTTTCTTTGTTTTTAGGAAGAAAAGTCCCCCAACCCACCAAAAGCTAGCTAATTAGGCAAGTGATGCTAGTTGCTAGGTAGCCAGTTAGGTAAATGATGCTATGTTTTTTTTCAAATACATACACATTGTACATGATATGGTGTTATAAGACTGAGTATAACAAAAAATCATTTGAACAAATTAATTTTTACACGGCATCAGCCACTCATTACGCATACACAAATGATACATGGTTACTCATCAACTAGTTAAACTATAGGAGACAGAGAGAGAGAGAGAGAGAGAGAGAGAGAGAGAGAGAGAGAGAGGTGTAGATACTTTTTGGTCCCCCTTGTCTCTTTTGGCTTTCTCTGGTCTCGTTGCACCGCAGCAGAAGAAAAGGCGAAAAGGGAGAGGCCCATGCATGCGTGTGCTCTCCTTCTCATCATATTCTCCCCATCCCAATCCGGCCAAAGGGAATCAAGGCTAAAGACTTGCTTGCATCTTTCCAAACATGCCAGTTCATACCATACCATACTATACAACAGTATCGCTCCAGTAGCTCAAAAAAAAAACCACTCTGATCTGTCCTATATATGTCATAAAGAACATCAGCTACCTACATTATACGTACCTTATCAGAACATTGTTAGCAGCATCAAATCGTATCGTATCATGGCGTCTCAATGCCTGAGATCCTTGTGCATGCAGATTTGTGCAGCATGTCTCTTTTCAGACTTGAGACAGACGTCGTACAGTACAGGCTCTTTTCAGACTTGCATTGCAGCAGAGTGATTTTGGTTGGCTGAATTGCTACTGCACCATCCATGATTCCTTGATTGGATGAGCCCAATATGCATGCAAACTTAGAATCTCATGTTAGTCTAAACATAATGTGTTGTGTATTTAATCAACAAAACAATATAGAAATAGTTCAGGGACACATTTCCTTTCAATCTCTCACTTTTTGTTGATTCGTAGCAACACATTAAAAGCAACTCAAAATGCACTAACATGTCCAAATGCGAGCTAAAAAGTGCAAATTGATGTCAAACTAAAGACCAATTAAATTTTTCATAAAATTTGGCATATTTGGATCACTTTTGTCACCAATTGGTTTGTTTTCGCAAATCAAATTATTTTTCCTATCTCTAAGTCAAACACACTTGTTCGGACAAATAGAGAGATGTTTCAAGAGTAATTTTGATCAAGTGGCAAAAACTCCTCCTTTTTCCCATAATCAAAATTCTCCCCCATAAGAGACCAAATTTTGCAATAAGAGTATTTTGGACAAAATATAATTTCTAGCTCTACTATTTTCAAAGTTCACAAGTGGTTGGCTGGTCCATTTGCTTTGGCCTTAATTTTCTCCCCCTTTGGCATTAAGCACCAAAACGAGATAACTTTTGGCCCTTTAACCCCATTGCCTCACCAAAATGTCAAATTGAAGCAAAAAGACAATGAGAACACAAAAAGGAACTTAGGACAAGATACATTTTACCGGAATGCAGTGGAAGCTCTTTCCTTGTCCAAGTTCACTTTCCCTTTCAATGTTCCTTCGAGACTACTTCAAGTGCACTCAAACAAACATGTTAGTCTCAAAGAAGTCAAGTTGTAGCACATCTCCCCCTAAACATGTGCATTATTTGCATAGGGACTTGTTAGGTCCGGGGATGACTTGTACAACTTGAGCACCAAATATAAGCAAATGAGACTGTAAAGCTTAAACTAACATGATCAAAGGCATAAAACACATGTATGTTGTAGATCAATCCAAGTTACATGAATCTAAGACATTTAGCTCACTACGCAACCTGCAAAACCTTTTCTCATCTATAGGCTTGGTGAAGATATCGGCTAGTGGTTCTCGGTGCTAATATGGTAAATGTCGATATCTCCCATTTGCTAGTGGTCTCTCAGGAAGTGATTGAAAGACGCCTAGAGGGGGGCGGATAGGCGGAAACTGAAATTTACAACTTTAAACACACTACAAGCCGGGGTTAGCGTTAGAATAAAATCCAAGTCTGGGAGAGAGGGAAAACAAATCAACCAAGAATGTAAAGCGGATGAACACGGTGATTTATTTTACTGAGGTCGGTTCCAAAGAACCTAGTTCCCGTTGAGGTGGTCACAAAGACCGGGTCTCTTTCAACCCTTTCCCTCTCTCAAACGGTCACCTAGACCGAGTGAGCTTTCTCCTTAATCAAACGGGTCACTTAGACCCCACAAGGACCACCACACACTTGGTGTCTCTTGCTTTGATTACAAGTCACTTAGAGAACAAGAATGAGGAAGAAGAAAGCCAACCAAGCAAACAAGAGCACAAGAAAACACAAATGATCCTCTCACAAGTCTAAATGCGCTAGAGTTGATTTTGAGACTTTGAGTGGATCGATCTCTTGAATTGTGTCTTTGGAGTGGTGTCTATTGCTCTTGTATTGAATGAGAAGTAGTGAATGCTTGGATGGTTGGAGTGGAGGTGGTTGGGGGTATTTATAGCCCCCAACCACCAATTCAACCGTTGGGGCAGGCTGCTGTCGATGGGCGTACCGGACAGTCCGGTGCGCCGGCCACGTCACCCAATCGTTAGGGTTCTAACGGTTTCGACCGTTGGAGTTTTGTCTTCATATGGTACCGCACAGTCCGGTGCCGCACCGGACAGGTACTGTTCACTGTCTGGTGTGCCTTCTGCGACTGCTCTGACTTCTGCGCGAACTGTCCGCGCACTGTGCGTTGTCAAACGACCATTGGAGTCGACTGTTGCGCTGGCTAGCCGTTGCTCCGCTGGTGCACCGGATAGTCTGGTGGCACACCAGACAGTCCGGTGAATTATAGCGGAGCGGCGCTTCTGAAACCCGAAGGTGAGGAGTTCGGAGTCGTACGACCCTGGTGCACCGGACATTGTCCGGTGCGCCAGACCAGGGTGCTCTTCAATTTCTTTTGCTCCTTTCCTTTTTGAACCCTAACTTGATCTTTTTATTGGTTTGTTTTGAACCTTTAGCACCTGTAGAATATATAATCTAGAGCAAACTAGTTAGTCCAATTATTTGTGTTGGGCATTCAACCACCAAAATTATTTATAGGAAAAGGTTAAACCATATTTCGCTTTCAATCTCCCCTTTTTTGTGATTGATGCCAACACAAACCAAAGCAAATGTATAAGTGCAAAATTGAACTAGTTTGCATAAGGTAAGTGCATAGGTTTCTTAGAATTAAACCAATTTATACTTTTATTAGATATGCATGGTTGCTTTCTTTTGTTTAACATTTTGGCCCACATTTGCACCACTTGTTTTGTTTTTACAAATTCTTTTGGAAAATCTTTTCAAAGTCCTTTTTGCAAATAGCCAAAGGTATATAAATAAGATTTCGAGAAGTATCTTCAATATTTGAAATTTTCTCCCCCTGTTTCAAATGCTTTTTCCTTTGACTAAACAAAACTCCCCCTGAATAAAATTCTCCTCTTAGCTTTCAAGAGGGTTTAACTAATTTTTGTAAATACCAATTGAAAAAGATCATACATTTAGATACCAATTTGAAAAATTCTTGAAAATTTTGACATTGGTGGTGGTGCAGTCCTTTTGCTTTGGGCTTAATATTTCTCCCCCTTTGGCATTAATTGCCAAAAACGGAGTCTTTTGAGAGCCCTTTTTACTTTCTCCCCATTGGTATGAGTAATAAGAGTGAAGATTATACCAATTGAGATTGATGTGGAGTGATGGTGAAGGGTAAATGATACCGATAGAGTGGAGTGGAAGCCTTATCTTCGCTGAAGACTCCATTTCCCTTTCAATCTACGACTTAGTATAAAAATATATTTGGAAATACAGTAGTCATAGTCTTGGTACATAAGTAATAAGAAATATGTATTTATACCAAAATGAAAGAGATATGATCAAAGGTATATAAATGAACTATGTGTGCAATGTTTCAATCGAAATTCCGAGAATCAAGAATATTTAGCGCATTCCTAAGTTTGCTAAAGGTTTTTTTCATCTAAGGGCTTGGTAAAGATATCGGCTAATTATTCTTTGGTGCTAACATAAGCTATCTCGATATCCCCCTTTGTTGGTGATCCCTCAAAAAGTGATACCGAATGTCTATGTGCTTAGTGCGGCTGTGTTCAACGGGATTATCCGCCATGCGGATTGCACTCTCATTATCACATAGAAGAGGGACTTTGCTCAATTTGTAGCCATAGTCCCTAAGGGTTTGTCTCATCCAAAGTAATTGCGCACAGCAATGGCCTGCGGCAATGTACTCGACTTCGGCGGTAGAAAGAGCTACTGAGTTTTGTTTCTTTGAAGCCCAACACACCAGGGATCTTCCCAGAAACTGACAAGTCCCTAATGTGCTCTTCCTATCAATTTTACACCCTGCCCAATCAGCATCTGAATATCCTATTAAAACAAAAGTGGATCCCTTGGGGTACCAAAGTCCAAACTTAGGAGTATAAACTAAATTCTCATGATTCTTTTCACGGCCCTAAGGTGAACTTCCTTAGGATCGGCTTGGAACCTTGCACACATGCATACGGAAAGCACAATATCCGGTCGAGATGCACATAAATAGAGTAAAGATCCTATCATCGACCGGTATACCTTTTGATCTATGGACTTACCTCCCGTGTCGAGGTCGAGATGCCCATTAGTTCCAATGGGTGTCTTGATGGGCTTGGCATCCTTCATTCCAAACTTGTGGAGTATGTCTTGAATATACTTGGTTTGGCCGATGAAGGTGCCCTCTTGGAGTTGCTTGACTTGAAATCCTAGGAAATACTTCAACTCCCCCATCATAGACATCTCGAATTTTTGAATCATGATCCTACTAAACTCTTCACAAGTAGATTTGTTAGTAGACCCAAATATGATATCATCAACATAAATTTGACATACATTGCAATAGTTTTAGTAAAGAGTGTAGGATCGGCTTTACCAACTTTGAAGCCATTCGTGATAAGGAAATCTCTTAGGCATTCATACCATGCTCTTGGGGCTTGCTTGAGCCTATAAAGCGCCTTTGAGAGTTTATAAACATGGTTAGGGTACTCACTATCTTCAAAGCCGGGAGGCTGCTCAACATAGACCTCTTCCTTGATTGGTCCATTGAGGAAGGCACTTTTCACGTCCATTTGGTAAAGATTAAAGCCATGGTGAGTAGCATAGGCAAGTAATATGCGAATTGACTCAAGCCTAGCTACGGGTGCATAGGTTTCACCGAAATCCAAACCTTCGACTTGTGAATAGCCCTTGGCGACAAGTCGGGCTTTGTTCCTTGTCACCACACCATGCTCATCTTGCTTGTTGCGGAATACCCACTTGGTTCCTACAACATTTTGGTTACGACGTGGAACTAAATGCCATACCTCATTCCTTGTGAAGTTGTTGAGCTCCTCTTGCATTGCCAACACCAAATCCAAATCTCTTAATGCATCCTCTACCCTGTATGGCTCAATAGAGGAAACACAAGAGTAATGTTCACAAAAGTGAGCGACTCGAGATCGAGTGGTTACCCCCTTATGAATATCACCGAGGATGGAGTTCACTGGGTGATCTCTTTGAATCGTTTGGTGGGTTCTTGGGTGTGGCGGTCTTGGACCCTGTACTTCTTGATCATCTTCCTTGTCTTGATCATTGTCATCTCCCCCTTGATCATTGTCCTCCTCTTGAGGTGGCTCATCTTTTTGATCTTCTTCTTCATTGTCTTGAGCCTGATCCTCATCTTGAGTTGGTGGAGATGTTTGATTTGAAGATGATGGTTGATCTTATGCTTGTGGAGGCTCTTCGGATTCCTTAGGACACACATCCCCAATGGACATGTTCCTTAGAGCGACGCATGGAGCCTCTTCATCATCTAACTCATCAAGATCAACTTGCTCCACTTGGGAGCCATTAGTCTCATCAAACACAATGTCACAAGAAACTTCAACTAATCCAGTGGATTTGTTGAAGACTCTATATGCCCTTGTGTTTGAGTCATAACCAAGTAAAAAAACCTTCTACATCCTTAGGAGCAAATTTGGATTTTCTACCTCTTTTAACAAGAATAAAACATTTGCTACCAAAGACTCTAAAATATGAAACATTGGGCTTTTTTACCGGTGAGGAGTTCATATGATGTCTTCTTGAGGATTCGGTGAAGGTAGAGCCGGTTGATGGAGTAGCAGGCGGTGTTAATTGCCTCAGCCCAAAACCGGTCCAGAGTCTTGTGCTCATCAAGCATGGTGTGACACCCCAGTTGTCAGTTTCGTGTTATGTCGGAAGAATTATCCTAATCTCGGACGCTCAGTGAAAAATTCTATTTCTCGACCGCGTTTATATCCATTTATCAAGTTACTTGTGGAGGTTTCACCGATTTCTGATTTTATTCGAATCTCTAGAACGGCCAAATTTGGAGCCTGTAAAAACTTTTGTTTCTCGGCACGAATGCGAAACTCGAGAATCATTCTCGATTTATCAAACTCGTCTAAAGCTCATTTAATCAAATACTCGACAGCTGCTAGTCGAGCTATGTCCGAATCCAATTTCTCGATGTTCGATCTATGTCCAAAAATTAATCTGACTCCGTACTCTCAAACGGAATGCTCAATATGTCGTCCTCTAATCAATTTTTATCCGACTCGGCCAAATACCTTATGTCTGAACCGAATTGAAAACCCACTCCGGCCGCGATTTTAAAATGTCACGATTCACCTTCTCCGACTAAAAATCTGAAAGTCGGTTGTATCCCGAGGCAATTTATTTCCGAATCATGCGTAGCGAATTATTACCGAGCGAAGTCGAATCAAACTCTCGGCCGAGTTAATCGCCCGATCTTCCAAAATCTATTTCGCTCTGTTCTCCGTAGAGACAAGTTCCGCATAAGCATTTGTATTCCGGGAAACAATTAGCGATCCAATAATCCGTGTTTAATCAAAACGCCATAAAATAAAATGGGAATAAATTAGCGCGGTCCGGTTTAGTGTTTTGGGCCAAGCCCATTCTAGCCCATTTGGTCCATGAGAAAACCCTAACCCTAGCCATGTCTATAAATATGAGGCCTCCCCTTGCAAGTTGGAAAAATTTACCACTCTCTTCAGCCGATGTGCACACGCTCCCTCTTCTTCTTCTTCAAGCGCGCAGGAGCTCCTCCCCTCGGCCAGCCATGGCGCGACGCCCTCCCTGCTCCTCCTGGCGAGCGACTGCAGTAGGGAGACATCTTCTCAGCGCGCAAGAGCTTCAGGGCCACCCAGCTCATCCCCTCCCCCAGCGCCCCCTCTCTCCCATGGCCGAGCAGCAGGTCTGCTCGCCCCCTCCCAAGGCAGCCGAGCAGTCGAGCGCCCTCCCTATCCTCCTCCTGGCACGAGCTCCCTGTTCCTCAGCTCCCTGGACGCGAGCCCCTGCTTCTCCTTCCCCACGGCGCGAATGCCCTCCCTCTCTGCTCACGTGCAGGGACTCCTCAAGCGCAGGAAACCCCAACCCTCTCCCATGGATGCCCTCTGCATCTCGCCCCTCGCTGTCCATGGTCGGGCTCCCCTGCAGAAGCTTCCCGCGGCGCCCTTTCTTCTCCCCCCATGGTCGCAAGCTCTCTACTCCTCCCATGGCGAGCATCCTCTAGGCAAGCCCCTACTCCCCTGCTCCATGCCGACACCCCCTGTTCCTCCTCTCTCTATCGGCGCCCTCCCCAAAACAGCAAGTTCCAGCGCCCCCTACATCTCCCATGGAAAACAGCAAGCCCCCACCGCGTCCTGGTGTTCTCGCTGCTCAGCTTGGCCTCGCGAGCTCGCTGTCGGGACACCCTAGCCGCTGCTCCACCGCGCGTACTACCTGCTCGACGATATGCGCAACCGGCTGCGTCTGGTCATGCTGGTGTTCTGTGCAGCGCTTGCGCGACGCCACCGACCTGCGCATCGCCTACGAGTCGTCGTCGAAACCCGCGGTGAGCTCCCTGCTGCCCCATGCTTTTTGTGTTCGATTAAAGGCCGCACCAATGAATCACATAATAAATTGTGTATGTCGTTTAATCGCAGCCCTTGTCGACGTCACGCCTTGCGCATCGCTCGTCGGCAAAGAGCCCAAACTAATGGCATGCACGCGCGGCACGAGTCGGCGAGGTTGTTCGCCTTGTATGATTGCGATTTATTTTACTTATGTATTCGGTCGATGATGTGCCTGCGTGTTTATATGCGTGTGAAAATAAATTGTATAAATGAACACGTATATAAAAGAAAATGAAGTAGAACAAGAACTCGAATGTTTTTATATTTTTGGTAGGATCACATTTACGGTTAGAGAACAAGAGGTTGTTCGATGCATGCGATTTGTAGTTTGTCTAATTATGTTTTGGTCGATGTGGAGTACATGGGTGTTTAATTATGTGTGGGTATAAAATGTTTTGGTTATACATCGTGGCAAGGTCGCTTTCACGTTTTGGTAAACAAATGTGTCATATTTGTTTTATGTGATGAGTAAGTCTGGAAATACAAGTTATTTGAGGATTGAATTAGTACACGTATGTGCGTGTGTGCCGTGGTGTATTATAGTGATGGTGGCGTAAGATATTGTTTGAGGTGTGCGGGTATATGTCGTAATGTGGTTATACTCGCAACGAAGGAAGATGTATGTCTTGTGTAACACGACGTTAGATTGTTGTCGTATAACCGTGTGAAGGATGCTTCTGAGGGTCATGTGACTAAAGGGTGTTGTAGTGGCAAGGCGAGAAGTAAGTCTAATATTTTTTTTAACGATTAGTTGATAGCACCTATCGGCTTCGTCCTGATTTTTGTTGTATGGCGGATCGAAGCCTTGTCGTCGTAGTCTCGGGGAATTTTTGGAAATGTGCTGGTGCTTTACTGATGGGGTTGTATGTACTTGTGATGTATTACAATAGCTGTGTGTCGTGCAAGTATCCACAAATGGTGAAAGGTGGTGTATGTTGGTAATTAGAAAATGGTCACTTCGTTAGCCAATAGCCAAGCTTATGCCGAGATTTAAAATATGGGCAAGTTAAAGTGAAATCATGCTTATCTAGACGTGTGGTTAAATAATAATAATTTTGGCTTGTGTAGTGAGGTGGTGACGTGCCGAAGTAGTCATCACTTCCTCTATGTTTTTAAGTCAAGTCAAAATGCGGGGTACTAGTAGTACGCTAGGTTGCCGGTGTTCCAAATAGATAAATCGGGTGATGTGGTAGTTGTCAAGCATGATAGAGGTTGAGTCACTTAGGTTATAAATTGATGCTCGACATGTGAGGTCTCCTAAAATATGGTGTTTTAAGTGACTTGTGCGTTGTCCAGTTTAAGTTGAGAAAATGGTTAAGAAAAACTAATTAACCTGCTCCCACCTATGTTTTTGAGGTGCGAAGTCTAAAATACTTTGCTAAGTGTTATACTGGTTAACAAACTTGTTAGATGACTTTAGTTAAGCTCGTGGTCATGATGATTTGCTTGTTGTAGTCTAAATACGTATGGTTGTGGTCGCGGATGAAAAGTATTAGTGCTCATGTGAGGTCTTAAGTTAAAATGCAAATTATGGTGTGAACAGCAATTCGATATCGATTATCGGGGAGAATACATTGTTAATTAAATATGGTACTTCTAGTGCTCATAATGACACGGATAAAAATTAGTAAGTCCACTTGTTAGTCCTCACTTGGTTATTTTAACTCTAACAAATGTCAAAGTGTTAGAATAATTCAAATCTCTAGAACGCGGCAATTCTTGAATTATATAGAAGCTGAAATTTATTGATTGTTGTTTTGGACTGCACGCACTGTTTTAGTTGTGTTGTATGTTTGATGAACTAAATTGTGTTTTCTGTAGATATGTGCTATAGGAAAGTGGTAGATAACTTTATTATCTTGCTGGTGTTAAAATTTGACAGCCATAGGTCTGACAGTTTAGGAGTTATGCTATTCACAAATTCAGTAACTGAATCTGTCCAAATTATGTACAGATTTCAGAAACTACACTGTTTGCTTAAGTTAAGGTTACAATCTGTTCATGGTCATTATAATAAAGTTGTAGGTGCTTTTTTTATCTTTCTTGTGTTAAAATTTCATAACTAAAGGCCTGACGGTTTAAGAGTTATGAATTTTACAACTTGGTTGTTGTGTTCTGTCCACTGTCAGAACAGATTTCGAAAACTGTAATATTTGATTTAGTTAAACATTGAATCACTTCTTAGTGATTACAAAAATTATGTAGTGCTTTTGCTGAGCTTTCTAAAAAGTCTTGGATCACTCTTTTTGGTGATCTGAAGATTGAGTTATGAATGTTTAAAGTGAGAAGACTGAATCTGTCCAGTTCTGGACAGTAAAGCCTTATAGTGTCTTTTATCCTTAGTTAAATACTGAATCACCTTGAGATGATTATAAATGATATTTTTGGATTAATGTTTAAAGTTGTAGAAAACTTTTTAATCTTTCCAAAAAGTCTTAGTTTGCTATTTTTGGATTAATGTTTGAAGAGTTATGATTAAAACAAGTAGCTGCTGTGCTGCTGTCCTAAAAATCTGCACGTGCTCAAATGAATATTTAGTTCACCATTTTGGCTAAAAATGCTTAGTTAGCACTTAACGGACATAGACTTGTGATGGCTAAACTTAGGTTAACATGTGTTCCATGATTAATGTGCTTGCTTGCTGTAGTTGATTGTGATAGAGGAGTCCATCGACATTGATGCATCGGTCCTCTATTAAACTTGTGTTTGTGATGCTTTTGTGTGATCAATAGAAGAACTAATGAAAAGGCGTAGCAACTAAATAAATGCTTGTACGTGTGATGTCGTGTTGCGTTGGTTAATTGTAGGTAGTGATCGTCGTCTTTCCAGTGGTAGTGTTTACGTGTGCCCAATGACACATAAATAACTAGTGTTTGCGTATAGTTGTTGCAGTGTCTTACTAATTAATGTTTAGTTCGCCACTGTGTCTTGGTATATCTTGTGCTATTTTTGTGCTACTTTCATTATATTCATACATATACATCTTGCACCTCATATAGGACCGAGAGATAATGATCGAGCCAGTGATGTGGTGTCACCCACAAGATGCAGTTGGTGGACGACCCAAGGAAGGATGGACTTAACCAGTGGATGCTCGTCAAGCGAGTACCTCCCCCAGCAAACACTATCTAAGTGTTAAATTAAAGGCAAGCCCCGATTTTATGCATAACCGTTTATATATGCTATTTTACTATACTTAATGATTGTAGGCTTGTACTGTGCACTTAAGTGTAGAAGTTGTCTGAAAACCCTAGTTGCATGAACTCAGGATTCCTTTTGAGATGGATACTAGTATGCTAGGCCGAGTAGCTGCTTTGCTAATTAGGGATCTCGGTAGAAGTCGGGTGATTTTTCTAGCACTCGCGCGAGGTCAGGAATTGGTTGTACCCACTTTCATATCATATTGATGATTGGTCTGTGGACACGGATCCATGGGGATGCGTGAACTATGAGATGAAATTGGAATAAGGATTAACGTGCGGATACCTGTGTCAAGCGTTTGAATGTACTAAACATATGCCGAGAAATATGGTAAATCGGTAAGCCTAGTACCTGATTGAACCTGCCCGCAGACATATCCCCTCACGCGACCTGAGATGTGGTCTCCCATTCCGGTTATGGTGGGTACAAGTGCGGTCACTACACGACGGCAGTCGGGGTCAGTGAGGCATTGTACGCCAAGGCAGTGAGCCCTGATCTGTTGTCAGGGAATCGATGGGGACAGTTGATGTGTGTGGGGATGGAGTGCATCATCACGTCGTGTGTTTAGGTTTACCTTGCAAGGATAAAAACTCGATTCGAATCGTCTGCTTCTCGCAGCTAATGAGACTGCTTGATCCACTGTACTGCATTGAGTAATAAGTGGAAATGGTGACTAGCAAAAGATGTTGATTGGTAAAAATGTTTGATACTATGTGTCGGTGTTTTGAGACCGGGGGGTCCCTGGGCCGACGAGTGAATGTCGTCGCGTGCCCCAGCCCAGACGGGTCGACGCGAGGCTGAGCGCAAAGGGGGGAAGCGAGGTGGCCGGAGACCGGCGTGAGAGAGGTGGAAATCCCGCGGCCTTCGTGTTCGTCCCGCGCCCAGGTCGGGTGCGCTTGAAGTAGGGGATTACAAGCGTCCACGCGGGAGAGGGAGCAAGCGGCTTCGAGCGAGCGCCTGTCTCGTCCTCGTCCCTGCGCGGCCAACCCTCTCTAAGAGGGCCCTGGTCCTTCCTTTTATAGGCGTAAGGAGAGGATCCAGGTGTACAATGGGGGGTGTAGCAGAGTGCTACGTGTCTAGCGGAGGAGAGCTAGCGCCCTAAGTACACGCCATTGTGGCGGCTGGAGAGGTTTTGGCGCCCGGTTCGTGTGATGCCGTGGCCGTCGGAGGAGCGCTGGAGCTTGGCGGAGGGACAGCTGTCGGAGCTGTCGAGTCCTTGCTGACGTCCTCTTGCTTCCGTAAGGGGGCTGAGAGCCGCCGTCGTCAGGGAGCGTGCGGGGAGCCATCATTGCCTATCTGGCGGAGCGAGCCAGATGGGACGCCGGTCTTGTTTCCCGTAGCCTGAGTCAGCTTGGGGTAGGGTAATGATGGCGCCTCCCGTTGACGTGGCTGGTCTGCGCCCTAGGTTGGGCGATGTGGAGGCTCCTCCGAGGTCGAGGTCGAGTCTGTCTTTCGTGGCCGGGGTCGAGTCCGAGCCCCCGGGTCGGGTGAGGCGAAGATCGTCGACTGAGGCCAGGGCTGAGTCCGAGCCCTGGGGTCGGGCGAAGCGGAGTTCGTCGTCTTCCGAGGCTTAGCCCGAGTCCGAGCCCTGGGTCGGGCGGAGCGGAGTTTGTCGTCTTCTGGGGCTTAGCCCGAGTCCGAGCCCTGGGTCGGGCGGAGCGGAGTTCACCGTCTTCCAGGGCTTAGCCCGAGTCCAAGCCCTGGGTCGGGCGGAGCGGAGTTCGTCGTCTTCTGGGGCTTAGCCCGAGTCCGAGCCCTGGGTCGGGTGGAGCGGAGTTCGCCGTCTTCCGGGGCTTAGCCCGAGTCCGAGCCCTGGGTCGGGCGGAGCGGAGTTCGCCGACTTCTGGGGCTTAGCCCGAGTCCGAGCCCTGGGTCGGGCGGAGCGGAGTTCGTCGTCTTCCAGGGCTTAGCCCGAGTCCGAGCCCTGGGTCAGGCGAAGCGGAGCTTCCTATGGTGCCTGCGGCCGGGCCTGACTGCCTGTCAGCCTCACTCTGTCAAGTGGCACCGCAGTCGGAGCGGCGCAGGCGGCGCTGTCTTTCTGTCAGGCCGATCAGTGGAGCGGCGAAGTGACGGCGGTCACTTCGGCTCTGTCGACTGAAGGGCGCGCGTCAGGATAAAGGTGTCAGGCCACATTTGCATTAAATGCTCCTGCGATTTGGTCGGTTGGCGCGGCGATTTGGTCAGGGTTGCTTCTTAGCGAAGACAGGGCCTCGGGCGAGCCGGAAGTATGTTCGCCGCTGGAGGGGGGCCTCGGGCGAGACGGAGATCCTCCGGGGTCGGCTGCCCTTGCCCGAGGCTAGGCTCGGGCGAGGCATGATCGAGTCCCTCGAATGGACCGATCCCTGACTTAATCGCACCCATCAGGCCTTTGCAGCTTTGTGCTGATGGGGGTTACCAGCTGAGAATTAGGAGCCTTGAGGGTACCCCTAATTATGGTCCCCGACAGTAGCCCCTGAGCCTCGAAGGGAGTGTTAACACTCGCTTGGAGGCTTTTGTCGCACTTTTTTGCAAGGGGGCCAGCCTTTCTCGGTTGCGTTTTGTTCCGGTGGGTGCGCGCGAGCGCACCCACCGGGTGTAGCCCCCGAGGCCTCAGAGGAGTGGTTTGACTCCTCCGAGGTCTTAATGCCTCGCGCAATGCTTTGGCTGGTCTGGTCGTTCCCTCATGCGAGCTGGTCGTAGCCCGGGTGCACGGTCGGGTTCCAAGTTCTCGGGCTGGTATGTTGACGTTGTCAACGGATTGGCCGGAGCCGGGTTTGCGAGAGTAGCCCCCGAGCCTCTGCGCAGGGCGAGAGGACGATCAGGGACAGACTCGACTTTTTTACATACGCCCCTGCGTCGCCTTTCCGCAAGGAGGAGGGGGGAAAACACCATGTTGCCCTCGGTGGGCGCCGAACATGGTGTCTCCGGTGAGCTGCTGGCGGGTAATCCGAGCGGACGTTCGTGCCCCATTTGCTAGGGGTCGGCTAGAGGCCCAGAGGCGCGCCCAAAAGTACCTGCGGGTGATCTGCCGGACCCGGTCCCCTGTCGACGGGGTCCGAGGGCTCGATGCCTCCCTCTGATGTGATTCCGTTACAAGATCGTTCCCGCTGGTCTTGGAAATGTCCTAGGGTACCTCGGGAGCGCAGCCCGAGCCTTGGTTATGTATCGAACGTACCCATGGTCATCCCTCGCTCTGTGTCTGAGGCGACTGTGAACCCTTCGAGGGCCAGCCTACGAACCCCTGATCAGTAGTGGGCGCGGAGCCCGAGTGGCCTGAGGCAGCCGTTGAACCCTTCCGAGGGGCCGGCCTTCGAACCTCTGACCAGTAGTGGGTGTGGAGCCCACGTGCTCTGAGGCGGCTGTTGAACCCCTCCGAGGGGCCAGCCTTCGAACCTCTGATCAGTAGGGAGGCTTGGAGCCTGGTTCCTTCACGGGGAAGGATCCTTTTCGGGGTATCCCCCTTTCCTGGTCCCTGTTGCAAGAGAGAGAAAGAGGAAAAGGAAAAGGATACGGAATTTGAACAACGTGGCGTACCTTTTTCGACGCGGTCATTATGGCGAAGGCGAAGCGTCGCTCGCTTCCCCTGCCAGAGGCGCCGCCTGTCCCACCGCGGAGTTAATGCGATGGGGCGAGTGGTTCGCGGGGCGGCCGTTGCGCGTGCGCGGGCCGTTCGAGGAACGGAACACGGGCGCGTCGTCTTCACGCCGTGAGAGAGGATTCTCTCGCTGCCCCCGGATGGGACATAAGCTTGGCTGACGACGTGACCGCTGCTCCTGCCCGCCTGCCACCGCCATTACTGCCGGCCCATTTTTGGCCGCACTGACCGTCGCGCCAGGCTGGCGCTGCTGGGTCGTGCGCTGGGTCGCCTCGAGTCGCGGTATTGGTTCCGTAGCCGAGGAGGCGCGGTAGTGGCGCGGGCGGCGGTGCAGTTGCTCGCACGCAGCATCCGGCGCGCCGGTTGCATGACGCGTGGGCCTGGGCCTCCGTGCTGGGCGTGTTGGAAGTCGGAGAAGTGCGCCCACTTGGCGCGGTCGCATGCCGCCTGCATGGCTACCCGCCCTTTCGCCCGCTGGTCTGGGCAAAAGTGGAGGGCCGCTTGTAACCGCTGGGCGGTTGCATGTACCGCGCGCGGCGGTTTGGCTTCTTCTGCTCTGGGCCGGCTTGCATGACGTGTGGGACCCAGCCCCCGCGCCGTAGGGGGAGGACCTTGGAGCGTGTTGGAGAAGACTCGGCCCACGACGGCTGGGGATGCAAGTAGGGAGAGTCGCCTTTAAAAGGAGGGTGACCCCCTTGAAAGGCGGTCATGTCTTCGCGCTCCCTTATGCATCGTGTCTTTCCACCTTCCGAGCCCCCAGATGGGGGATGCCTAGGGGTGGTAACGGGTCATTTAATTTAGCCTAGCAAATTTAAGGATCGAATCAAGTTAGGGCCGGATCATAAAACAATACAATTTTGAACTAATAAAATTAAGGGCCTTATTGGTTTGTGAAGCAAGTATTAGGGCCATGATCCATTACCACCCCTAGGGATGCCTGCAGTCCTTCTGCCTTGTTGTTGGGGGGAACGTAACTCTGTGGGAGTTGGTACCTTTCAGCCATCGTTCGGCTTCAAGGATTTTCATCATGCAGCCTGGCTGCACCCCTCCGCCGGCGGTCACCCAAGATGGTGACCTCCAGTTCGACGGCGGGGGAAAGCAAGCCGGGCTGCAGCCTCTGCCCCTCCCTCAGCCTCAAGGATTTTCATCACCAGGACTGGGGAGGGGAGTGTGCCGAGTTGGGGTCGGCCCCTGCGCGGGCGGTGGCCCGCTCCTTCCCTCAGTGATCGGGGGGAGGGCGGTTGCTGTCCGTGGCGCTGGCAGCTGCAGCGTGCCTGGCTCTCGGACTCGAGTGGCTTCGGAGCCGCTCTCGGCGCCGGCTTCCACCACGGCAGCTGGAAGAGGTTCTTCCGCTAACGAGATAGCCAGGGCCGCCTACGGACCGACCTCCAACTCTACGGCCTTCTGCCCGTCCTTGCCTCACGAGTTTGGGCATGGGCGGGGGCCTCCTAGCAGCAGCATCCGCCCTGAGGTCATCGCTGCCGCTGTTTGGCCCCCCGGAGCAGAAGTCGTCGTCGTCGCCGCTGCTGGAGCGGGTGACGGCGCGCCGTTCGTCGGTCTTCTGTTGCTCCGCAGGCTCCCCCCGTCGAGTGGGGTTGTTCGTACCTGCGGAGGCGGAACCGGAGTTCCGTTTGTAATGGCACTTTGAATGCCGGTGTTTTTGTTCATTGTGGCTGTCAAGGCCTGAGCATGTATGTAATTTTGGGCACGGAGCCGTGTTTTTCCTCATTTTCGAGCACTAAGACTCGCCTGTTGGTTGTCTGAACCGCTTCACCAAGCGTGAGTTGCCCCGTGTAAAGGTGACGAGTGAGGTATTCGTATCCCGGAGGCGTAGGAGTCCCTTGGCTCGGTCAGCCTTGTCGTCCGAGGCCTCTCTTGCTTAGTTAAAGGAACCCCTCGGCCGCTCTTCGATGAGCCGAGGCCAGGGGTAGCGGTGTCATCACGGGCAGAGGCAGAGTTGGCTCGAAAAGAAGACTTGGTCGGCCGGAGCCTAGCCGGGTCGTCCGTTAGCGGGACCGACACCGGAGTTGATCTGCCGAGGCCTCGGGCCGGGCTGATGTCTTCGGGGGACAGCTGGCCGAGGCCTCGGGGTGGCCAGCCGAGCCGCCTGCTCGGGCCGGATTCTCGGAGAAGACCTGGGCGGCGATGGCCCGGGCGTGATGATGAAGTCTTCCTTCGGAGTGGAGACCCTCGGACTGCGTCGCCGTCCGAGGCCAGGTCGGACCTCGCCGAAGGTGTAGCTGACGCTGAGGGTGCTGCTGCTCCCTTCAACCGTCAAGATCCGAGCCTGCAGGATCGGATTATCTTGTAGTGTGTGTTTTCTGCGGCCGCCGAGGCCCAAACACACCCTCGCCGTGATGTAAAGCTGTGTTTCTTTTCCTCTTGTTTCGAGTATCTGGACTTTTTCGTCGGTAACAGAATTGTCTGTGTGAGCGAGAGTTGCTTCTCGCGGAAGGTGATGAGTGAGGTATCCATATCCCGGAGGCGTAGGAGTCCCTCGACTCGGTCGGCCTTGCCGCTTACGCGCACTCTTACCCGTCCATAGGGCTTTGTCACCGACGTAGTCGAGAAGGCTCGAAGAATCGCTTCAGCAGAGGAGCTTTCGAACATGAAGACTTGTTCGGTCCGCGGAATCACTTATCCGAACGTGAGTTACTTATCGCAGAAGGTGATGAGTGAGGTATCCGTATCCCAGAGGCGTAGGAGTCCCTCGGCTCGGTCAGCCTTGGCTGCTTACGTGTACTCCGTCGTTTTCGGGATCCACTTTCGAAGTAGTCGAAAAGCACGAAAGACATTCTGGCAGAAAGGATCTTCTTTTTTTCGAGGAAAAAATTCGACGCAGAGGGGGTTCCCCCCCTTTTAGCCCCCGAGGGAGGGTCGGGCTTTGCCGAGGCAAGGCTGACCCTTCCTTGATGACTAAACTTTGCGTGGGAGCGAGGTATATGAACAACTTGAAAACATCTTAAGGGTAGAAGCGATGTAGCTGTTGGATGTTCCAAGCGTTGTTGTAGACCTCGCCTTGACTGTTGGCCAGCTTGTATGTTCCGGGCTTCAGGACTTTGGCGATGACGAACGGCCCCTCCCAGGGGGGCGTGAGCTTGTGCCGCCCTCGGGCGTCTTGTCGCAGCCGAAGCACCAGGTCGCCCACCTGGAGGTCTCGGGACCGGACCCCTCGGGCGTGGTAGCGTCGCATGGACTGCCGGTACTGCGCCGAGTGTAGTAAGGCCTTGTCCTGAGCCTCTTCCAGCTGGTTTAGCGAGTCTTCTCGATTAACTTGGTTGCTTTGGTCAGCATAGGCCCTCGTCCTCGGGGAACCGTATTCTAAGTCTGTGGGTAAGATGGCCTCGGCCCCATAGACTAGAAAGAACGGCGTGAAGCCCGTGGCTCGGCTCGGCGTTGTCCTCAGGCTCCAGACCACCGAGGGGAGTTCCTTCATCCATCGCTTGCCGAACTTGTTGAGGTCGTTGTAGATCCGAGGCTTGAGTCCTTGTAGAATCATGCCGTTAGCACGCTCTACTTGCCCATTCGTCATGAGGTGAGCCATGGCGCCCAGTCCACCCGAATGTGGTGATCCTCGCAGAAGTCCAGGAACTTTCTGCCGGTGAACTGGGTGCCGTTGTCGGTGATGATGGAGTTCGGGACCCCAAAACGATGGATGATGTTGGTGAAGAACGCCACCGCCTGCTCTAGGGCTGGGCATTCGGTTTTTTTCTAAACTTCGGTTCGGTTTTTCGGTTTTAAAAAACTTCGGTTTTTCAAACATTAGAAACCGTTCGGTTTTCTAGAAAATGAAAAACCGAGAAGTTCGGTTTCGGTTTTTTACTACGGTTTTTCGGTAAAAACCGAATACCAAACTTATAATCAAGACAATACATACAACAAGTTTACATGATAGATTACATATAATTTTAAAAAGTAAAAATTATATAGGTACAAATATTTAGATATACATCATACATCACATACAAATAAGTGAATAACAATTTAATTGTATCACACAATTAGTTCACATAATCGAATAGTCAAATTTGAGAATTGATAAAGTTTGGTATTCGGTTTTTTCGGTTCGGTATACGGTGAAAACCGATTACGATACCGAAAACCGAACTTCTTAGATACAAAAACCGAAACCGAACCGAACTACCAAAAAAACCGAAATTTCGGTTCGGTTCGGTACGGTTCGGTTTGGTTTTTGGTTTATGGTAAAAATGTGCCCACCCCTAGCCTGCTCGGACCTGATGCTGTTTAGGGGTCGGACCTCGATCCATTTGGAGAATTTGTCGATGGCGACCAACAGGTGCGTGTAGCCCCCGGGTGCCTTCTGCAAGGGGCCGACGAGGTCCAGACCCCACACGGCAAAAGGCCAAGTGATGGGTATCGTCTGTAGAGCCTGGGCAGGCAGGTGGGTCTGCCTTGCGTAGAATTGACACCCTTCGCAGGCGCGGACAATTCTAGTGGCGTCGGCCACCGCCGTCAGCCAGTAGAATCCTTGCCGGAAAGCGTTTCCGACAAGGGCTCGAGGCGCTGCGTGATGGCCGCAAGCCCCCGAGTGTATCTCTCGTAGGAGTTCCTGACCTTCGGCGATGGAGATGCATCGCTGGAGGATGCCTGAGGGGCTGCGGTGGTAGAGCTCCTTCCCATCTCCCAGCAAGACGGACGACTTGGCGCGCCGCGCCAACCGCCGAGCTTCGGCTCGGTCGGGGGGTAGCTCTCCTTGGTGGAGATATTGCAGGTACGGGGTCTGCTAGTTTTGATCAGGCGTGACCCCGCTTCGCTCCCCCCCGACGTGCAGTGTCTCGCCCTCGGGGGCCAAGGGCACCTCGGGCTGAACCGAGGGTGCCTCGGGCCGAGCCGAGGGTGCCTCGGACTGAGCCGAGGGTGCCTCGGGCTCGGGCGTGTCATCGATCTTGATGGAGGGTTGATGCAGGTCTTGGGAGAAGACGTCCGGGGGAACCGTCGTTCGCCCCGAGGCTATTTTAGTCAGCTCATCCGCAGTCTCGTTGTAGCGCCGGGCGATGTGGTTGAGCTCGAGCCCGTAGAACTTGTCTTCCAAGCGCCGAACCTCATCGCAGTAGGCCTCCATCTTCGGGTCGCGGCAGTGGGAGTTCTTCATGACTTGGTCGATGACGAGCTGCGAGTCACCGCGAGCGTCGAGGCGTCGGACCCCTAGCTCGATGGCGATCCGCAACCCGTTGACCAGAGCCTCATACTCAGCCACATTGTTGGACGCCGGGAAATGGAGGCGTAGCACGTAGCGTAGGTGCTTCCCGAGGGGCGAGACGAAGAGTAGGCCTGCGCCGGCTCCTGTCTTCATCAACGACCTGTCGAAGAACATGGTCCAGAGCTCCGGTTGGATCGGAGCTGTTGGGAGCTGGGTGTCGACCCATTCATCCACGAAGTCCGCCAAGACCTGGGACTTGATGGCCTTCCAAGGGGCGAACGAGATTGCTTCGCCCATAATTTCCACCGCCCACTCTGCAATCCTGCCCGAGGCCTCTCGGCACTGGATGATCTCCCCTAGGGGGAAGGATGACACCACAGTTACCGGATGAGACTCGAAGTAGTGTCGCAGCTTCCGCCGTGTCAGGATCACCGCGTACAGCAGCTTCTGAACTTGTGGGTAGCGGATCTTGGTTTCGGACAGTACCTCGCTGACGAAGTAGACTGGCCTCTGAACGGGCAATGCATGCCCCTCTTCTTGCCTCTCGACCACAATCGCGGCGCTAACCACCTGAGTGGTTGCGGCGACGTAGATCAGGAGGGCTTCTCTGGCAGCTGGGGGCACTAAGATAGGCGCATTCGTGAGGAGCGCCTTCAGGTTCCCGAGGGCTTCCTCGGCCTCAAGGGTCCAAGTGAAGCACTCGGCCTTCCTTAAGAGGCGGTACAGAGGCAGACCTCTTTCGCCGAGGCGTGAGATGAAGCGGCTTAGAGCCGCGAGACATCCCATGACCCTCTGTACGCCCTTCAAGTCCTTGATGGGCCCCATGCTGGTGATGGTTGCGATCTTCTCCGGGTTGGCTTCGATGCCCCGCTCGGAGACGATGAACCACAAGAGCATGCCTCGGGGCACCCCGAAGACACACTTTTCGGGATTGAGCTTCACGCCTTTCGCCTTGAGACATCGGAATGTCACTTCAAGGTCGGAAAGGAGGTCGAAGGCTTTCCTCGTCTTGACTACGATGTCATCGACGTAGGCCTCGACCGTCCGGCCAATGTGTTCGCCGAACACATGGTTCATGCACCACTGGTACGTCTCGCCCGCATTTCTCAAGCCGAACGGCATGGTGACATAGCAGTACATGCCGAAGGGTGTGATGAAAGAAGTCGCGAGCTGGTCGGACTCTTTCATCCTGATTTGGTGATACCCGGAGTAGGCATCGAGGAAAGACAGGGTTTCACACCCAGTAGTGGAATCCACGATTGATCGATGCGAGGCAGAGGGTAGGGAACCTTCGGACATGCTTTGTTTAGACCAGTGTAGTCTACACACATCCGCCATTTCCCTCCTTTCTTTCTCACAAGCACAGGGTTGGCAAGCCATTCGGGATGGAATACCTCTTTGATGAACCCTGCCGCCATTAGCTTGTGGATCTCCTCGCCTATGGCTCTGCGCTTCTCTTCGTCGAATCGGCGCAGAGGCTGCTTGACGGGTCGGGCTCCGGCTCGGATGTCCAGCGAGTGCTCGGCGACATCCCTCGGTATGCCGGGCATGTCTGAGGGACTCCACGCGAAGACGTCGGCGTTCGCGCGGAGAAAGTCGACGAGCACTGCTTCCTATTTTGGATCGAGCTCGAAGCCGATCCGGACTTGCTTGGAGGCGTCGCTGTTGGGATCGAGGGGGACGGACTTAACCGTCTCCGCTGGCTCGAAGTTGCCGGCATGACGCTTCACGTCTGGCACCTCCTTAGAGAGGCTCTCCAGGTCGGCGATGAGGGCCTTGGACTCGGCGAGGGCCTCGGCGTACTCCACGCACTCCACGTCGCATTCGAACGCGTGTTTGTACATGGGGCCGACGGTGATGACCCTGTTGGGGCCCGGCATCTTGAGCTTGAGGTAGGTGTAGTTGGGGACGGCCATGAACTTCGCGTAGCATGGCCTTCCCAGTGCCGCGTGGTAGGTTCCTCGGAACCCGACCACCTCGAACGTCAGGGTCTCCCTTCGGAAGTTGGAGGGCGTTCCGAAGTAGACGGGGAGGTCGAGTTGTCCGAGGGGCTGGACGTGCTTCCCGGGGATGATCCCATGGAAAGGCGCAGCGCCTGCCCAGACCGAGGACAAATCGACACGCAGGAGCCCGAGGGTCTCGGCGTAGATGATGTTGAGGTTGCTGCCTCCGTCCATGAGGACCTTGGTGAGCCTGACGTCGCCGATGACGGGGTCGACAACGAGCGGGTATTTTCCCGGGCTCGGCACGTGGTCGGGGTGGTCGGCCTGGTCGAAGGTGATGGGCTTGTCGGACCAGTCTAGGTAGACTGGCGCCTCCACCTTCACCGAACAGACCTCCCGACGCTCTTGCTTACGGTGCCGAGCCGAGGCGTTCGCTGCTTGCCCACCGTAGATCATGAAGCAGTCGCGGACCTCGAGGAACTCTCCTGACTGGTGATCTTCCTTCTTGTCGTCGTCGCGAGCCCTGCCACCCTCCGCGGGTGGCCCAGCCCTGTGGAAGTGACGCCGAAGCATGGCGCACTCCTCAAGGGTGTGCTTGACGGGCCCCTGGTGATAGGGGCACGGCTCCTTAAGCATCTTGTCGAAGAGGTTGGCTGCTTCGGGGGGTTTCCGAGGGTTCTTGTACTCGGCGGCGGTGACAAGGTCCGCGTCGGCGGCGTCGCGTTTCGCTTGCGACTTCTTCTTGCCCTTCTTCTTGGCGCCGCGCTGAGTTGACGCCTCGGGGGCATCTTCTGGTGGGCGGCCCTGGGGCTGCTTGTCCTTCCGGAAGATAGCCTCGACCGCCTCCTGGCCAGAGGCGAACTTGGTGGCGATGTCCATCAGCTCGCTCGCCCTGGTGGGGGTCTTGCGACCCAGCTTGCTCACCAGGTCGCGGCAGGTGGTGCCGGCGAGGAACGCGCCGATGACATCCGAGTCGGTGATGTTGGGCAGCTCGTTGCGCTGCTTCGAGAATCGCCGGATGTAGTCCCGGAGACTCCCGGCTGCTGTCGGCAGCTTCGGAGGTCCCAGGAATTCCCAGGGCGCACGTACGTGCCTTGGAAATTGCCGGCGAAAGCTTGGACCAGGTCGTCCCAGTTGGAAATCTGCCCCAGAGGCAGGTGCTCCAACCAGGCACGAGCGGTGTCGGAGAGGAACACGGGGAGGTTGCGGATGATGAGGTTGTCATCGTCCGTTCCACCCAGTTGGCAGGCCAGCCGGTAGTCCGCGAGCCACAGCTCCGGTCTCGTCTCCCCCGAGTACTTTGTGATGGTAGTCGGGGGTCAGAACCGGGTCGAGAACGGCGCCCGTCGTATGGCCCGGCTGAAAGCCTGCGGACCGGGTGGTTCGGGCGAGGGACTCCGATCCTCCCCGCTGTCGTAGCGTCCCCCACGCCTGGGGTGGTAGCCTCGGCGCACCCTCTCGTCGAGGTGGGCCCGACGGTCGCAGTGATGGTGCTCGTTGCCGAGGCGTCCCGGGGCCGCAGGCGCTGTGTTGCGCGTGCGCCCGGTGTGGACCGAGGCTTCTCGCATGAATCGGGAAGTCGCGGCATGATGTTCCTAGGGGTACCTCTGCCTTCGGGAGGCGGAGCTCTCGGCCCGTCGGACCGCGGTGCCTTCCAGGAGATTCTTGAGCTCTCCTTGGATCCGCCGCCCCTCGGTGGTTGATGGCTCTGGCATCGCACGGAGGAGCATTGCTGCTGCAGCCAGGTTCTGGCCGACCCCACTGGAAGCGGGTGGCGGCCTCAGCCTGACATCGTCGGCAATGCGGTGCTGGAAGCCCTGGGGTAGATGACGCATTTCTCCGGTCGGAGGTTGGCCCGCCCATTCCTGCCCGACGTCCCGGCGGATCGACTTAAGCGCTCCTGCTCCCTCGTCGAGCCTGGCCTGCACCCCGCGGATTTGCTCGAGCTGTGGGTCATGGCCCCCGCCTGAACGGGGACCACAGCTAGCTCCCGTGGGATGTCAACGCGAGGCACCGGCCTAGGGAGATCACCGTCCTCCGGCATGCCGAGATGGTTGCCTTCGGAGGGACCCCCTAGATCGACGTGGAAACATTCGTGGCTTGGGCCGCAGTCCTCGTCGCCGAGGCTGCGGCTACCGTCGGAACAGTCGGAAAGGCAGTAGTCGCATGCGGTCATGAAGTCCCGCATGGCACTGGGGTTGCCAAGTCCAGAGAAATCCCAACAGAAGTTGGGCACGTCGTCTTCCTCGGACCCAGAGGGCCCGTAGGTCGAGACGTCCGTCAGCCGGTCCCAAGGTGACCGCATACGGAACCCTAAAGGGTTTGGACTCGCCTCTACGAGAGCATCCGCCAAAGCGAAGCCGCTTGGCGGGTCGAGGCTGAATCCAAGGGGCATGAGACGGGAATCGATCGGTACCTCTCGGTCGACGGGCGGTGATGAAGTCACGTCGGGGACTGACTGCACCGTCGTCTCAGGTACGAGGGTGACATCCAGCAAGCCTTTCGCGAGCGTGCTGGCGTCGTCCGTTTGCTCGGAATCGGCGTGTTGTGGGGAGACGGTGCTCGTCTTCGTCTCAAACGCGAGGTCGACGCCCAGCGCACCCCCCGTTGGGGCGCTGGCGCCGTCGACTAGCTCGACAGCCGACGAAGCGCTGCCTCCTGCTTGGCCTTGGTTGCCCCGCCTCCTCCTCCGTCGGCGGGGGAGAGGATGGGGTGAGCTCGAATGTTGTTCTTCCACCTCGCGGGGAAGACGTCGTCAATTCTGCCGCCGGCGGGCGGGCTGTCGTCCGCCATTGTCGCTGTCGCACGGCGGTGGAAGGAGTATCATGTCGTAGATGCCGTCGAGGGACATGAACTCGAGACTCCCGAAACGGAGCACCGTCTCGGGCCAGAGAGGTTGCTGGAGACTGCCCATCTGGAGCTTGATGGGAAATTGTTCGTCAACACGCAGCAGGCCCCTACCTGGCGTGCCAACTGTCGGCGTTTCAAGACCGGGGGGGTCCCTGGGCCGACGAGTGAATGTCGCCGCGTGCCCTAGCCCAGATGGGTCAACGCGAGGCTGAGCGCAAAGGGGGGAAGCGAGGTGGCCGAAGACCGGCGTGAGAGAGGTGGAAATCCCACGGCCTTCGTGTTCGTCCCGTGCCCAGGTCGGGTGCGCTTGCAGTAGGGGATTACAAGCGTCCATGCGGGAGAGGGAGCGAGCGGCTTCGAGCGAGCGCCTGTCTCGTCCTCGTCCCCGCGCGGCCAACCCTCTCTAAGAGGGCCCTGGTCCTTCCTTTTATAGGCGTAAGGAGAGGATCCAGGTGTACAATGGGGGGTGTAGCAGAGTGCTATGTGTCTAGCGGAGGAGAGCTAGCGCCCTAAGTACACGCCATCGTGGCGGCTGGAGAGGTTTTGGCGCCCGGTTCGTGTGATGCCGTGGCCGTCGGAGGAGCGCTGGAGCTTAGCGGAGGGACAGCTATCGGAGCTGTCGAGTCCTTGCTGACGTCCTCTTGCTTCCGTAAGGGGGCTGAGAGCCGCCGTCGTCAGGGAGCGTGCGGGGAGCCATCATTGCCTATCTGGCGGAGCGAGCCAGATGGGACGCCGGTCTTGTTTCCCGTAGCCTGAGTCAGCTTGGGGTAGGGTAATGATGGTGCCTCCCGTTGACGTGGCTGGTCTGCGCCCTAGGTTGGGCGATGTGGAGGCTCCTCCGAGGTCGAGGTCGAGTCTGTCTTCCGTGGCCAGGGTCGAGTCCGAGCCCCCGGGTCGGGCGAGGCGGAGATCGTCGGCTGAGGCCAGGGCTGAGTCCGAGCCCTGGGGTCAGGCGAAGCGGAGTTCGTCGTCTTCCGGGGCTTAGCCCGAGTCCGAGCCCTGGGTCGGGTGGAGCGGAGTTCGTCGTCTTCTGGGGCTTAGCCCGAGTTCGAGCCCTGGGAAGGGCGGAGCGGAGTTCGCCGTCTTCCGGGGCTTAGCCCGAGTCCGAGCCCTGGGTCGGGCGAAGCGGAGTTCGTCGTCTTCTGGGGCTTAGCCCGAGTCTGAGCCCTGGGTCGGGCGGAGCGGAGTTCGCCGTCTTCCGGGGCTTAGCCCGAGTCCGAGCCCTGGGTCGGGCGGAGCGGAGTACGCCGTCTTCCGGGGCTTAGCCCGAGTCTGAGCCCTGGGTCGGGCGGAGCGGAGTTCGCCGTCTTCCGGGGCTTAGCCCGAGTCCGAGCCCTGGGTCGAGCGAAGCGGAGCTTCCTATGGTGCCTGCGGTCGGGCCTGACTGCCTGTCAGCCTCACTCTGTCAAGTGGCACCGCAGTCGGAGCGGCGCAGGCGGCGCTGTCTTTCTGTCAGGCCGGTCAGTGGAGCGGCGAAGTGACGGCGGTCACTTCGGCTTTGTCGACTGAAGGGCGCGCGTCAGGATAAAGGTGTCAGGCCACCTTTGCATTAAATGCTCCTACGATTTGGTCGGTTGGCGCGGCGATTTGGTCAGGGTTGCTTCTTAGCGAAGACAGGGCCTCGGGCGAGCCGGAAGTATGTTCGCCGCTGGAGGGGGGCCTCGGGCGAGACGGAGATCCTCCGGGGTCGGCTGCCCTTGCCCGAGGCTAGGCTCGGGCGAGGCGTGATCGAGTCCCTCGAATGGACCGATCCCTGACTTAATCGCACCCATCAGACCTTTGCAGCTTTGTGCTGATGGGGGTTACCAGCTGAGAATTAGGAGCCTTGAGGGTACCCCTAATTATGGTCCCCGACACTATGTATGATTAGCTAGGTACACATCTAGTCTAAAGGATTCTACTAAAACTTGAAAAGCTAAAACTTGTTTTTAGACTCAGCTAGTGCTTTTGGCAAACCAAACCCCTCAGCTAAACAGCTGCATGTCTAGAGGTAGAGGAGTAGACTCCTCACACCGGGTAAGTCTAGCTGAGTATTAGTATACTCAGCCTTGCTTGTGGCATAATTTTTGCAGGTACCTCCTTGATTTGGTTGATGGTGTGACTTGGCCTCCATCCCTGCCACCGGGATAGACGGTCGAGTGGGTTATTGCTTCCGCAGGAGAGGACCAGGAGGAGTAGCGTGGCCAGGCTTCGCCATGTTACTCGGGTTTTCTCCGTTAGTTATTTCCGTTGCATTAAAATTTATGATTATTATTTTTGAAACTCCGATAATGTAATCACTATTGATACTTAATAAATTTGTGGTATTATGTTTTATTGTATTTCTCTATGCCTCACCTTCGTGTGAGTTAGTGGTATTCGATCCTGGTTAAGTGGCTTTATCGGACTAGATCCGAGGGACTGACGGGTTATTCCTGTTTAAGTGTGTTGCTGCCCTTAAGGGTGCGAGTTGGGCACTTAATCTGGAATAATTCGGGCGGTTCCGCCACAACTGGTATCAGAGCGAATACCAGTATAGAGAAGTCAATAAGTCATGATTACCAACCTCTTCTAAAGTAAAACTTGCTTAGAAACTAAGTTGGATAGACCGTCAAAACGATAAGGATAGACCTAGGATGTGAAGCCTTAGGAAATAGATGGGTAGTTAGGTGGCTATATTTATATAGGCCATAAAGGCTACTACTATTAATAGGGATGCTGTAGAAGCATCCGAAAAATTAGTTAGGTCTGAGAAGACGACTAGAATGAGCATGCATCATGATTGTTGCATTATAATTTTCTCTTGTGCATCAACATGCTTCTCTCACCTTTATTCCAATAATAAGAACTTGTGAATAATGTGATGTACTGCTATGTTAGAAATGCCTTACCTTGTGTCAGATTAGTAAGTCTTGTTAGGTTGTGTTATGTGTTTCTCTGGTCTTGCTATCTAGGTGATATTGAAATTGTTCGACCTTATAAAAAAATCCTGCTTGTGTTGGTATTTTCTAGCCCTTGTGTGTTTACCCTTGAAGTTACACCTGCACCGCCTCTAGACACCCATAGCTTGACCCCTAATTCGACCAAAGCTTCCTTGTACACTTGTTTATGTCAAAAAATGGTTTACTATCTATTCATGCAAACCATATCTAGCCTCAAATTCTTTTTGGAAACCTTGTCCAAAATCCTCATTAAATTCTCCTCTACTGAACCCAGAAGCCATCTAGGTTGATGGCCTCTCTTTTCAACTGGATCTAGTAAACCTTTACCTTTGTGAATCATGTTGTGACTTTATCATCCAAATCTTCGAATCCTTTAATGATTCTGCCCTATTATCTGGTTATCTGCTATAACCCGTTCTCAAGTATCGGATGTTGATCTTGCCTAAATCTCTCATTTCTGGTCATTCTCATACCCCTTCTCCGAGGATCATGACGCTTGTTTTATCAACTTATCTCTAAACGGCATATCCATGTGGATTAATGGATGTTGTTGTTATCTTTGGATCTCTCGTGTCTCTAAAAGCTTATCAATCTCGATCTCTTGGTTAGTCCCTTCTCATATTAAATATCGTATCTATCTTTGGCTGATAATCCCCGTGATGATCATAAAATAATTCTCTGAGTTGAAGAAAGTTCTCATGTGATGTTCTTTTGCCAATAATCTCTGCTTCAACTCTGATCCCATTCTTATTTTCTAAGCCATACTCTCATGGGCTCCATCTATTTAAGCCACGTAATTTTTTTCTTTTCATTGGTTACGTTTGGTAATGGTGTCATGACTAACGACCGATGGTGCCGCGATGAAACCGAGAGCCTACTATGGTGCACACATGGTTGAGCTGCTCGGCACACGCTGGTATCGCGGTTAATAGTTGTGATCCATTATAAGACTACACCGATGTGCTATCTTTTGTGGATATTCTCTCAAAGTGATCGCTGCATTTTGTCTCAATATGTCGCGATATTCTACCCAAATCTATCTTCAGTATCTTTTCAGATACCATCTCATGAATTTGCATCTATCTTCAGCTTGGGAGTTACAAGCTTCTCCACCCTTAAAGATCCTCATTCGAATCTCGGGACGAGATTCTTTTTAAGGGGGGAAGGCTGTGACACCCCAGGTGTCAGTTTCGTGTTATGTCGGAAGAATTATCCTAATCTCGGACGCTCAGTGAAAAATTCTATTTCTCGACCGCGTTTATATCCATTTATCAAGTTACTTGTGAAGGTTTCACCGATTTCTGATTTTATTCGAATCTCTAGAACGGCCAAATTTGGAGTCTGTAAAAACTTTTGTTTCTCGGCACGAATGCGAAACTCGATAATCATTCTCAATTTATCAAACTCGTCTAAAGCTCATTTAATCAAACGCTCGACAGCTGCTAGTCGAGCTATGTCCGAATCCAATTTCTCGATGTTCGATCTATGTCCAAAAATTAATCTGACTCCGTACTCTCAAACGGAATGCTCAATATGTCGTCCTCTAATCAATTTTTATCTGACTCGGCCAAATACCTTATGTCTGAACCGAATTGAAAACCCACTCCGGCCGCGATTTTAAAATGTCACGATTCACCTTCTCCGACTAAAAATCCGAAAGCCGGTTGTATCTCGAGGCAATTTATTTTCGAATCATGCGTAGCGAATTATTACCGAGCGAAGTCGAATCAAACTCTCGGCCGAGTTAATCGCTCGATCTTCCAAAATCTATTTCGCTCTGTTCTCCGTAGAGACGAGTTCCGCATAAGCATTTGTATTCCGGGAAACAATTAGCGATCTGATAATCCGTGTTTAATCAAGACGCCATAAAATAAAATGGAAATAAATTAGCGCGGCCCGGTTTGGTGTTTTGGGCCAAGCCCATTCTAGCCTATTTGGCCCATGAGAAAACCCTAACCCTAGCCATGCTATAAATATGAGGCCTCCCCTTGCAAGTTGGAAAAATTTACCACTCCCTACCCCTAGCCGCCACAGCCATCTCTCCCTCTCTTCTCCTTCAGCCGATGTGCACACGCTCCCTCTTCTTCTTCCTCAAGCGCACAGGAGCTCCTCCCCTCGGCCAGCCATGGCGCGACGCCCTCCCTGCTCCTCCTGGCGAGCGACTGCAGCAGGGAGACATCTTCTCAGCGCGCAAGAGCTTCAGGGCCGCCCAGCTCATCCCCTCCCCTAGCGCCCCCTCTCTCCCATGGCCGAGCAGCAGGTCTGCTCGCCCCCTCCCATGGCAGCCGAGCAGTCGAGCGCCCTCCCTATCCTCCTCCTGGCGCGAGCTCCCTGTTCCTTAGCTCCCTGGACGCGAGCCCCTGCTTCTCCTTCCCCACGGCGTGCATGCCCTCCCTCTCTGCTCACGTGCAGGGACTCCTCAAGCGCAGGAAACCCCAACCCTCTCCCATGGACGCCCTCTGCATCTCGCCCCTCGTTGTCCATGGTCGGGCTCCCCTGTAGAAGCTTCCCGCGGCGCCCTTTCTTCTCCCCCCCCCATGGCCGCGAGCTCTCTGCTCCTCCCATGGCGAGCATCCTCTGGGCAAGCCCCTGCTCCCCTGCTCCATGCCGACACCCCCTGTTCCTCCTCTCTCTACCGGCGCCCTCCCCAAAACAGCAAGTTCCAGCGCCCCCTACATCTCCCATGGAAAACAGCAAGCCCCCACCGCGTCCTGGTGTTCTCGCTGCTCAGCTTGGCCTCGCGAGCTCGCTATCGGGACACCCTAGCCGCTGATCTACCGCGCGTACTACCTGCTCGACGATATGCGCAACCGGCTGCGTCTGGTCATGCTGGTGTTCTGCGCAGCGCTTGCGCGACGCCACCGATCTACGCAGCGCCTACGAGTCGTCGTCGAAACCCGCGGTGAGCTCCCTGCTGCCCCGTGCTTTTTGTGTTCGATTAAAAGGCCGCACCAATGAATCACATAATAAATTGTGTATGTCGTTTAATCGCAGCCCGACGTCACGCCTTGCGCATCGCTCGTCGGCAAAGAGCCCAAACTAATGGCATGCACGCGCGGCACGAGTCGGCCAGGTTGTTCGCCTTGTATGATTGCGATTTATTTTACTTACGTATTCGGTCGATGATGTGCCTGCGTGTTTATATGTGTGTGAAAATAAATTGTATAAATGAACACGTATATAAAAGAAAATGAAGTAGAACAAGAACTCGAATGTTTTTATATTTTTGGTAGGATCACATTTACGGTTAGAGAACAAGAGGTTGTTCGATGCATGCGATTTGTAGTTTGTCTAATTATGTTTTGGTCGATGTGGAGTACATGGGTGTTTAATTATGTGTGGGTATAAAATGTTTTGGTTATACATCGTGGCAAGGTCGCTTTCACGTTTTGGTAAACAAATGTGTCGTATTTGTTTTATGTGATGAGTAAGTCTGGAAATACAAGTTATTTGAGAATTGAATTAGTACACGTATGTGCGTGTGTGCCATGGTGTATTATAGTGATGGTGGCGTAAGATACTGTTTGAGGTGTGCGGGTATATGCCGTAATGTGGTTATACTCGCAACGAAGGAAGATGTATGTCTTGTGTAACACGACGTTAGATTGATGTCGTATAACCGTGTGAAGGATGCTTCCGAGGGTCATGTGACTAAAGGGTGTTATAGTGGCAAGGCGAGAAGTAAGTCTAATATTTTTTTAACGATTAGTTGATAGCACCTATCGGCTTCGTCCTGATTTTTGTTGTATGGCGGATCGAAGCCTTGTCGTCCTAGTCTCGGAGAATTTTTGGAAATGTGCTGGTGCTTTACTGATGGGGTTGTATGTACTTGTGATGTATTACAATAGCTGTGTGTCGTGCAAGTATCCACAAATGGTGAAAGGTGGTGTATGTTGGTAATTAGAAAATGGTCACTTCGTTAGCCAATAGCCAAGCTTATGCCGAGATTTAAAATATGGACAAGTTAAAGTGAAATCATGCTTATCTAGACGTGTGGTTAAATAATAATAATTTTGGCTTGTGTAGTGAGGTGGTGACATGCCGAAGTAGTCATCACTTCCTCTATGTTTTTAAGTCAAGTCAAAATGCGGGGTACTAGTAGTACGCTAGGTTGCCGGTGTTCCAAATAGATAAATCGGGTGATGTGGTAGTTGTCAAGCATGATAGAGGTTGAGTCACTTAGGTTATAAATTGATGCTCGACATGTGAGGTCTCCTAAAATATGGTGTTTTAAGTGACTTGTGCGTTGTCCAGTTTAAGTTGAGAAAATGGTTAAGAAAAACTAATTAACCTGCTCCCACCTATGTTTTTGAGGTGCGAAGTCTAAAATACTTTGCTAAGTGTTATACTGGTTAACAAACTTGTTAGATGACTTTAGTTAAGCTCGTGGTCACGATGATTTGCTTGTTGTAGTCTAAATACGTATGGTTGTGGTCGCGGATGAAAAGTATTAGTGCTCATGTGAGGTCTTAAGCTAAAATGCAAATTATGGTGTGAACAGCACTTCGATATCGATTATCGGGGAGAATGCATTGTTAATTAAATATGGTACTTCTAGTGCTCATAATGACACGGATAAAAATTAGTAAGTCCACTTGTTAGTTCTCACTTGGTTATTTTAACTCTAACAAATGTCAAAGTGTTAGAATAATTCAAGTCTCTAGAACGCGGCAATTCTTGAATTATATAGAAGCTGAAATTTATTGATTGTTGTTTTGGACTGTACGCACTGTTTTAGTTGTGTTGTATGTTTGATGAACTAAATTGTGTTTTCTGTATATATGTGCTATAGGAAAGTGGTACATAACTTTATTATCTTGCTGGTGTTAAAATTTGACAGCCATAGGTCTGACAGTTTAGGAGTTATGCTGTTCACAAATTCAGTAACTGAATCTGTCCAAATTATGTACAGATTTCAGAAACTGCACTGTTTGCTTAAGTTAAGGTTACAATCTGTTCATGGTCATTATAAGAAAGTTGTAGGTGCTTTTTTATATTTCTTGTGTTAAAATTTAATAACTAAAGGCCTGACGGTTTAAGAGTTATGAATTTTACAACTTGGTTGCTGTGTTCTGTCCACTGTCAGAACAGATTTCGAAAACTGTAATATTTGATTTAGTTAAACATTGAATCACTTCTTAGTGATTACAAAAATTATATAGTGCTTTTGCTGAGCTTTCGTAAAAGTCTTGGATCACTCTTTTTGGTGATCTGAAGATTGAGTTATGAATGTTTAAAGTGAGAAGACTGAATCTGTCCAGTTCTGGATAGTAAAGCCTTATAGTGTCTTTTATCCTTAGTTAAATACTGAATCACCTTGAGATGATTATAAATGATATGTGGACAATTTCATTACCTTTCCAGAAAGTCTAGGATCAATTTGTTTGGATGTCTGAATCTTTAGTTGTGAATTTTTGAAGTTGCAAGTCTGAATCTGTCTAAATCTGGACAGAGCTACTGTGTTTGCATAATTCGACCTTGCTAAGTGTCGAATCATGTTGTGATGACAATACCAAAGTTGTAGAAAACTTTTTAAGCTTTCCAAAAAGTCTTAGTTTGCTATTTTTGGATTAATGTTTGAAGAGTTATGATTAAAACAAGTAGCTGTTGTGTTGCTGTCCTAAAAATCTGCACGTGCTCAAATGAATATTTAGTTCACCATTTTGGCTAAAAATGTTTAGTTAGCACTTAACGGACATAGACTTGTGATGGCTAAACTTAGGTTAACATGTGTTCCATGATTAATGTGCTTGCTTGCTGTAGTTGATTGTGATAGAGGAGTCCATCGACATTGATGCATCGGTCCTCTATTAAACTTGTGTTTGTGATGCTTTTGTGTGATCAATAGAAGAACTAATGAAAAGGCGTAGCAACTAAATAAATGCTTGTACGTGTGATGTCGTGTTGCGTTGGTTAATTGTAGGTAGTGATCGTCGTCTTTCCAGTGGTAGTGTTTACGTGTGCCCAATGACACATAAATAACTAGTGTTTGAGTATAGTTGTTGCAGTGTCTTACTAATTAATGTTTAGTTCGCCACTGTGTCTTGGTATATCTTGTGCTATTTTTGTGCTACTTTCATTATATTCATACATATACATCTTGCACCTCATATAGGACCGAGAGATAATGATCGAGCCAGTGATGTGGTGTCACCCACAAGATGCAGTTGGTGGACGACCCAAGGAAGGATGGACTTAACCAGTGGATGCTCGTCAAGCGAGTACCTCCCCCAGCAAACACTATCTAAGTGTTAAATTAAAGGCAAGCCCCGATTTTATGCATAACTGTTTATATATGCTATTTTTGTGCTACTGTGTCTTGGTATATTTTATGCTATTTTTGTGCTACTTTCATTATATTCATACATATGCATCTTGCACCTCATATAGGACCGAGAGATGATGATCGAGCCAGTGATGTGGTGCCACCCACAAGATGCAGTTGGTGGACGACCCAAGGAAGGATGGACTTAACCAGTGGATGCTCGCCAAGCGAGTACCTCCCCCAGCAAACACTATCTAAGTGTTAGATTAAAGGCAAGCCCCGGTTTTATGCATAATCGTTTATATATGCTATTTTACTATACTTAATGATTGTAGGCTTGTACTGTGCACTTAAGTGTAGGAGTTGTCTGAAAACCCTAGTTGCATGAACTCAGGATTCCTTTTGAGATGGATACTAGTATGCTAGGCCGAGTAGCTACTTTGCTAATTAGGGATCTCGGTAGAAGTCGAGTGATTTTTCTAGCACTCGCGCGAGGTCAGGAATTGGTTGTACCCACTTTCATATCATATTGATGATTGGTCTGTGGACACGGATCCATGGGGATGCGTGATCTACGAGATGAAATTGGAATAAGGATTAATGTGCGGATACCTGTGTCAAGCGTTTGAATGTACTAAACATATGCCGAGAAATATGGTAAATCGGTAAGCCTAGTACCTGATTGAACCTGCCCACAGACATATCCCCTCACGCGACTTGAGACGTGGTCTCCCATTCCGGTTATGGTGGGTACAAGTGCGGTCACTGCACGACGGCAGTCGGGGTCAGTGAGGCATTGTACGCCAAGGCAGTGAGCCCTGATCTGTTGCCAGGGAATCGATGGGGACGGTTGATGTGTGTGGGGACGGAGTGCCTCATCACGTCGTGTGTTTAGGTTTACCTTGCAAGGATAAAAACTCGATTCGAATCGTCTGCTTCTCGCAGCTAATGAGACTGCTTGATCCATTGTACTGCATTGAGTAATAAGTGGAAATGGTGACTGGCAAAAGATGTTGATTGGTAAAAATGTTTGATACCATGTATGATTAGCTAGGTACACATCTAGTCTAAAGGATTCTACTAAAACTTGAAAAGCTAAAACTTGTTTTTAGACTCAGCTAGTGCTTTTGGCAAACCAAACCCCTCAGCCAAACAGCTGCATGTCTAGAGGTAGAGGAGTAGACTCCTCACACCGGGTAAGTCTAGCTGAGTATTAGTATACTCAGCCTTGCTTGTGGCATAATTTTTGCAGGTACCTCCTTGATTTGGTTGATGGTGTGACTTGGCCTCCATCCCTGCCACCGGGATAGACGGTCGAGTGGGTTATTGCTTCCGCATAAGAGGACCAGGAGGAGTAGCATGGCCAGGCTTCGCCATGTTACTCGGGTTTTCTCCGTTAGTTATTTCCGCTGCATTAAAATTTATGATTATTATTTTTGAAACTCCGATAATGTAGTCACTATTGATACTTAATAAATTTGTGGTATTATGTTTTATTGTATTTCTCTGTGCCTCACCTTCGTGTGAGTTAGTGGTATTCGATCCTGGTTAAGTGGCTTTATCGGACTAGATCCGAGGGACTAACGGGTTATTCCTGTTTAAGTGTGTTGCTGCCCTTAAGGGTGCGAGTTGGGCACTTAAGCTGGAATAATTCGGGCGGTTCCGCCACACATGGTCCTTGACATGTCCAGTAGAGTTCTATTCTTCCTCTCCACTACACAATTTTGTTGGGGTGTGTAGGGAGAAGAGAACTCATGTTTGATGCGCTCCTCCTCAAGAAAGCCTTCAATTTGAGAGTTCTTGAACTCCATCCTGTTGTTGCTTCTTATTTTCTTGATCCTTAATCCAAACTCATTTTGAGCTTGTCTCAAGAATCCCTTTAAGATCTCTTGGGTCTGAGATTTTTCCTGTAAAAAGAATACCTAAGTGAAGCGAGAATAATCATCCACAATTACAAGACATTACTTACTCCCGCCAATGCTTATGTAAGCTATCGGGCCGAATAAACCCATGTGGAGTAACTCCAGTGGCCTGTCCGTTGTCATGATGTTTTTGTGTGGATGATGGGAGCCAACTTGCTTTCCTGCTTGGCATGCGCTACAAACCCTGTCTTTCTCAAAATGAACATTTGTTAGTCCCAAAATGTGCTCTCCCTTTAGAAGCTTGTGAAGATTTTTCATTCCAACATGGGCTAGTCGGCGATGCCAGAGCCAACCCATATTAGTCTTAGCAATCAAGCAAGTATCGTGTTCAGCTCTATTGAAATAAACTAAGTATAGCTGACCCTCTAATACTCCCTTAAATGCTACTGAATCATCACATCTTCTAAAGACAGTAACACCTACATCTGTAAAAAGACAATTGTAGCCCATTTTGCATAATTGAGAAACTAAAAGCAAGTTATAATCTAAAGAATCTACAAGAAAAACATTGGAAATAGAATGGTAAGGTGATATAGCAATTTTACCAAGTCCTTTGACCAAACCTTGATTTCCATCCCCGAATGTGATAGCTCTTTGGGAATCTTCATTTTTTCTTAATCGTAGGAGGAGAACATTCTTTTCTCCCCTGTCATGTGGTTTGTGCATCCGCTATCAATTATCCAACTTGAGCCACCGGATGCATAAACCTACAAAACAATTTTAGGCCTTGTTCTTAGGTACCCAAGTGGTTTTGGGTCCTTTCACCTTAGAAACAAGCACCTTGGGTACCCAAACACAAGTCTTGGAGCCTTTGTGTTTGCCCCCAACATATTTGGCAACTACTTTGCCTGATTTGTTAGTAAGCACATATGAAGCATCAAAAGTTTTAAATGAAACATTGGGTTCATTTGATGCAGTAGGAGTTTTCTTTTTAGGCATTTTAACATGGGTAGAATGCCTAGAGCTAGATGTCTCATTCTTGTACATAAACGCATGATGGGAAACATAATGAGACTTCCTAGCATGAATTCTCCTAATCTTGTGCTCAGGATAACCAACAGGATATAAAATGTAACCCTCGTTATCCTGAGCCATGGGAGCCTTGCCCTTTACAAAGTTAGATAATCTTTTGGGGGCATTAATTTTGACATTGCTTCCATGTTGGAAACCAATGTCATCCTTAATGCTAGGGCGTCTCCCATTATAGAGCAAGCTTCTAGCAAATTTAAATTTTTCATTTTCAATTTCATGCTCATTAATTTTACTAGTTAGTTGTGCTATATGATCATTTTGTTGTTTAATTGAAGCTAGGTGATCATGAATAGCATCAACATTAATGTCTCTACATCTAGTATAAATAGTAACATGATCAACACTAGATGTAGAGGGTTTGCAAGCATTTAATTCATCAATCTTAGCATGTAACATGGCATTTTCATTTCTAAGATTGGAAATAGAAATATTGCAAACATTCAAATCTTTAGACTTAGAAATTAACTTTTCATTCTCAGTTTTAAAGCTAGCAATTGATTCATTCAATTTATCAATTTTAGCAATTAAACTAGCATTATCATTTTTAAGATTGGTAATTGAATTATCACAAGCATTTAACTTCTCAACCTTAGCAAATAAATTAGCATTCTCAGTTCTAAGGTTAGAAATAGTGCCATGGCAAATGCTAAGCTCTTTAGTCAAATTCTCACATTTTTCTATCTCCTGAGCATAAGCATTTTTACCTTAACATGCTTCTTATTTTCCTTAATGAGGAATTCCTCTTAGCTATCCAAGAGTTCATCCTTCTCATGAATAGCACCTATTAATTCATTTAATTTTTCCTTTTGTTGCATGTTAAGGTTGGCAAAAAGACTAAGCAAGTTATCTTCATCATCACTAGATGTAGTATACTTGGGGTGGTTCTAGCTTGTACCTTCTTTTTCTTGCCATCCTTTGCCATGAAGCATTTGTGGCCGACGTTGGGGAAGAGAAGTCCCTTGTTGACGGCGATGTTGGTGGTGTCCTCGTCGGAGGAGTTGGTGGAACTCATGTCGGAGTCCCATTCCCGACACACATGCGCATCGCCACCCTTCTTCTTGTAGTGCTTCTTTTCCTTTCTCTTTCCCTTCTTGTCGTCGCCCCTGTCACTATCACTTGACATAGGACATTTAGCAATGAAATGACCAGGCTTACCACACTTGTAGCACACCCTTTTGGAGCGGGGTTTGTAGTCCTTCCCCCTCCTTTGCTTGAGGATTTGGCGGAAGCTCTTGATGATGAGCCATTTCCTCGTTGTCAAGCTTGAAGGCGTCGATGGGGAGCCTACTTGATGTAGACTATTCTTTCTTCTCCTCCGTCGCTTTAAATGCGATGGGTTGCACCTCGGGTGTGGAGGTGTCGCCTTGCTCCAAGTTGACTATTTGTTTGGAGCCTTTGATTATCAATTCAAAGGTCACAAACTTCCCTATAACCTCCTCGGGAGACATTAGCTTATATTTAGAATCATCACAAATTAATTGAACTTGTGTAGGATTACGAAAAACGAGTGATCTTAGAATAACCTTGACCATTTCATGGTCATCCCATTTGGTGCTCCTGAGGTTTTGCACTTGGTTGACCAAGGTCTTGAGCCGGTTGTACATCGCTTGTGGCTCCTCTCCTTGGTTGAGGACGAATCGAGCGAGCTCCCCCTTGGTGATCTTGGTCACCTCATCCCCTTCGTGTGCGGTCTTTAGTACATCCCAAATCTCTTTGGCACTTTTTAGCCCTTGCACCTTATTATACTCCTCTCGACATAAGGAGGCGAGGAGTATAGTAGTTGCTTGGGAGTCAAAGTGTCGGATTTGGGTGACCTCGTCCGAATCATATCCTTCATCCCCCACGGATGGTACCTGCGCTCCAAACTCAACAATATCCAATATGTTTGCGTGGAGTGAGGTTAGATGATGCCTCATTTTTATCACTCCACATACAATAGTCTTCACCATAAAAAACCGGTGGTTTGCCTAATGGGACGGAAAGTAAAGGAGTGTGTTTAGAGATGCGGGGATAGCGTAGGGGGATCTTACTAAACTTCTTGCGCTCATGGTGCTTAGAAGTGACGGACGGTGCGTCGGAGTCGGATGTGGAGGGCGATGAAGAATCGGTCTCGTAGTAGACCACTTTCTTCATTTTCTTCTTGTCGCCACTCCGATGCGACTTGATGCGGGGAGGTTATTCCTCCCTTCCTTTGGCGCTGGACTCCCTTGATGGAGCCTTCCCGTGGCTTGTGGCCGTTTCCATCTCCCTTTTGGCGTGCTCTCCCGACATCACTTCGAGTTGTTAAACTCTAATGAAGCACCAGGCTCTAATACGAATTGAAAGTCACCTAGAGTGGGGGTGGATAGGCGGAAACTGAAATTTACAACTTTAAACACACTACAAGCCGGGGTTAGCGTTAGAATAAAATCCAAGTCAGGGAGAGAGGGAAAACAAATCAACCAAGAATGTAAAGCGGATGAACACGGTGATTTGTTTTACCGAGGTTCGGTTCCAAAGAACCTAGTCCCCGTTGAGGTGGTCATAAAGACCGGGTCTCTTTCAACCCTTTCCCTCTCTCAAACGGTCACCTAGACTGAGTGAGCTTTCTCCTTAATCAAACGGGTCACTTAGACCCCACAAGAACCACCACACACTTGGTGTCTCTTGCTTTGATTACAAGTCACTTAGAGAACAATAATGAGGAAGAAGAAAGCCAACCAAGCAAACAAGAGCACAAGAAAACACAAATGATCCTCTCACAAGTCTAAATGCGCTAGAGTTGATTTTGAGACTTTGAGTGGATCGATCTCTTGAATTGTGTCTTTGGAGTGGTGTCTATTGCTCTTGTATTGAATGAGAAGTAGTGAATGCTTGGATGGTTGGAGTGGAGGTGGTTGGGGGTATTTATAGCCCCCAGCCACCAATTCAACCGTTGGGGCAGGCTACTGTCGATGGGCGCACCGGACAGTCCGGTGCGCCAGCCACGTCACCCAACCATTAGGGTTCTAACGGTTTCGACCGTTGGAGCTTTGTCTTCATGTAGCACCGGACAGTCTGGTGCCGCACCGGACAGGTACTGTTCACTGTCCGGTGCGCCTTCTGCGGCTACTCTAACTTCTGCGTGAACTACCTCCTTTGTTGAGGTCTAGATGTCCATGAGTTCCCATCGGTGTCTTTGCGGGCTTAGCATCCTTCATCCCAAACCTCTTGAGAAGATCTTGAGTGTACTTCATTTAGGAGATGAAGGTGTCTTCCTTGAGTTGGTTCACTTGAAATCCAAGGAAGTAGTTCAACTCGCCCATCATCGATCTCTCGAACTTTTGCATCATTACCCTCCTAAACTTCTCACAGGACTTTTGATTAGTAGAACCAAATATTATGTCATCGACATATATTTGGCAAACAAAAAGATCACCATCACAAGTCTTGTGAATAGAGTGGGGTCAGCTTTCCCAACCTTGAAAGCATTAGCAATTAGAAAATCTCTAAGGCATGCATTACCATGCTCTTGGGGCTTGCTTAAGTCCATAGAGCGTCTTAGAGAGCTTATACACGTGGTCGGGATACCTGTCATCCTCAAAGCCGGGGGGTTGTTCCACATATACCTCCTCCTTGATTGGTCCATTTAGGAAAGCGCTCTTCACGTCCATTTGGAACAACTTAAAGGAATGGTGAGCGGCATAGGCTAATAAAATCTGAATTGATTCTAACCTAGCCACAGGAGCAAAAGTCTCCTCAAAGTCCAAACCTACGACTTGGGCATAACCTTTTGCCATAAGTCGAGCCTTGTTTCTTGTTACCACTCTGTGTTCGTCTTGCTTGTTATGGAACACCCACTTGGTTCTCACAACTTTTTGCTTTGGACGTGGCACCAAACTCCAGACTTCATTTCTTTTGAAGTTGTTGAGCTCTTCATGCATGGCCAACACCCAGTCCGGATCCTGCAAGGCTTCTTATACCCTAAAAGGCTCAATAGAAGAAACACAAGAGTAATGCTCACAAAATTTAGTTAATTGTGAGCGAGTTGTTACTCCCTTGCTGATGTCACCCAGAATCTGATCCACTGGGTGATTTCTTTGGATCGTTGCCCGGACTTGAGGTGGAGGGGCCCGTGGTGCTTCTTCCTCCAAAACATGTTCTTCCTATGCTCCCCCTTGATTCTGCCCCTCTTCTTGAGGTACCTGTTCATCATCTTGAGTTGGGGGTTGCACCATCGCAGAGGAGGAGGGTTGATCTTGTTCTTGTAGTTCCTGTGGTCGCACATCACCTATCGCAATAGTTCGCATTGTGGTTGTCAGAATCTCATCTTCATCTACATCATAAAGATCAACTTGCTCTCTTGGAGAGCCATTAGTCTCATCAAATACAACGTCGCTAAAGAATTCAAGTAATCCTGATGATTTGTTGAAGACCCTATACGCCTTTGTATTTGAGTCATATCCTAGTAAAAACCCTTCTATTGCTTTGGGAGCAAACTTTGAATGTCTACCTTTCTTCACCAGAATGTAGCATTTGCTCCCGAATACATGGAATAAGAAACATTGGGTTTGTTACCAGTTAGGAGTTCGTAGGAGGTCTTCTTGAGGAGACGGTGCAGATAGAGCCGGTTTATGGCATGGCAAGCTATGTTCACAGCTTCCGACCAAAACCGCTTAGGCGTCTTGTACTCTCCAAGCATTGTTCTCGCCATGTTGATTAGTGTCCTATTCTTCCTCTCTACCACACCGTTTTGTTGTGGTGTGTAGGGACCGAAGAACTCGTGCTTGATGCCTTCCTCCTCAAGATATTCTTCAACTTGTAGGTTCTTGAATTCGGACCCATTCTCGCTTCTTATCTTCTTCACCTTTAGTTCAAACTCATTTTGAGCTCTCCTTAAGAAGCGCTTTAGGGTTCCTTGGGTTTCGGATTTGTCCTGTAAAAAGAATATCCAAGTGAAGCGGGAAAAATCATCAACTATAACAAGACCATACTTACTATCCCCGATGCTGAGATAGGTAATGGGGCCGAAGAGATCCATGTGTAGGAGCTCCAGTGGTCTTGATGTCGTCATCACATTCTTGCTGTGATGAGTGCTTCCTACCTGCTTTCATGCCTGGCATGCTGCACAAGGTCTGTCTTTCTCAAAACAGACATTGGTTAGTCCTAACACATGATCTCCCTTTAGAAGTTTATGAAGGTTCTTCATCCCAACATGTGCTAAACGATGATGCCAAAGCCAGCCCATATTAGTCTTAGCGATTAAGCATGCATCTAGATCAGCATTCTCCTTTGAGAAATCAACTAAATAGAGCTTGTCGTCTAATACACCCTTAAAAGCTAATGAAACATCACTCCTTGTAAAGACAGATACATCAATATTTGTAAATAGACAGTTGTAGCCCATGTGACACAATTGACTTACAGACAATAAATTATACCCAAGCGACTCTACTAAAAACACATTTGATATTGAGTGCTCGGTCGTGATGGCTATCTTGGCCAATCCTTTACCCTTGCCTTGATTCCCATCTTCAAAAATGATGGTGTCTTGGGAATCCCTGTTCTTGATGTAGGAGGTGAACATTTTCTTCTCCCCCGTCATGTGGTTTGTGCATCCGCTGTCGATAATCCAGCTTGAGCCCCCGGATGCATAAACCTGCAAGGCAATTAAGCTTGGGTTTTAGGTACCCAACTCTTGTTGGGTCCTACAAGGTTAATTACAACAACTTCTAGAACCCAAATGCAAGTTTTGTCTCCCTTGCATTTAGATCCCAATTTCTAGCAACTACTTTGGCATTTTTGCATAACAATACAAAAGAAGCATTACATATTTGATACATAGTAGTTGGACCAGTGTAAACTTTCCTAAGCGCATGAGAAATAGTATGATTGCGCCTAGGCCTACTCATGTAATGAACATATGTGGAACTAGAAGCAAACATAGCATGTGAATCATGATAAGTAGGTAAAGCAGCATGATTATAACATTTATCATGATGAGAAACTTGCTTGCCATGAGCATAAAGATAAGAATCATTCTTTTGATCATGTGAAGAACTACTGGCCATAGGAGCCTTCCCTTTCTCCTTGTTGAGATCAAAAATCCTTTGGCTTGTTAAGTTCTTGGTTTCCTTTCGAAAACCAAGTCCATCCTTAATTGAGGGGTGTCTACCAACAGTGTAGGCATCCCTAGCAAATTTAAGTTTCTCATAAGTATCCATGCAAGTCTTAAGTTGAGCATTAAGACTTGCAACATCATTGTTTAACTTAGCAATAGTAGAGGCATGTTCATTACAAGCATTAACATCAAGGTCTTTACATCTATTGCAAATAACAACATGCTCTACACATGAACTAGTTTCATTTACTTTCTCTAGCTTAACATTCAAATCATCATTTAAATTCTTTAAGCTAGAAATAGATTCATGACAAGTAGAGAATTCGGAAGACAACAGTTCATTCTTCTTAATTTCTATACTAAGAGATTTTTGAACACTAACAAACTTATCATGTTCCTCATAGAGTATATCTTCTTGCTTTTCTAAAAGTCTATCTTTTTCATTAAGAGCATCAATTAGTTCATTTATCTTATCTACCTTAGATCTATCTAGTCCTTTAAATAAATCACTGTAATCTATCTCATCATTGGAAGATTCCTCATCGCTAGAAGAAGAATACTTAGGAGTATCTCGAATACGTACCTTCTTCTCCTTCGCCATAAGGCACGTGTGTCGTTCGTTGGGGAAGAGTGAAGACTTGTTGAAGGTCGAGGCAGCTAGTCCTTCATCCTCGGAGTCGGATGAGGAACAGTCGGAGTCCCATTCCTTCCCGATGTGCGCCTCGCCCTTGGCCTTCCTGTAGTTCTTTTTCTTTTCCCTCTTCCCATGCTTTTCTTAAGCCTGGTCACTATCATTATCGGGGCATTGAGCTATAAAATGACCAGTCTTACCACATTTGAAGCAGGAGCATTTTCCCCTTGACTTGTTCTTGTTGGGATACTCCTTGCGTCCTTTTAGTGCGGTCTTGAAGCGCTTGATAATGAGCGCCATCTCATTCTCATTGAGCCTGACAGCCTCCACTTGTGCTACCTTTCTAGGTAGCGCCTCCCTGCTGCTGGTTGCTTTGAGAGCAACGGGCTGCGGCTCGTAGACGGGAAGTGGACCGTTCAAGGCGTCATCCACATATCTTGCCTCATTTACCATCATGCGCCCGCTTAAGAATTTTCCGATGTTTTCCTCGGGCATCATCTTGGTGTACCTGGGGTTTTCACGAATAAGATTTACAAGATGGGGGTCAATAACCATAAATGACCTGAGCATGAGTCGGACGACATCATGATCCGTCCATCTTGTACTCCCGTAGCTTCGAATTTTATTGACAAGGGTCTTTAGCCTGTTGTATGTCTGTGTTGGCTCTTCTCCCCCTTATCATCGTGAATCTCCCCAGCTCGCCTTCCACCAGTTCCATTTTGGTGATCATGGTGGCATCATTCCCCTCGTGAGAAATCTTGAGGGTGTCCCAGATTTGTTTAGCGTTGTCCAAGTCGCTGACCTTGTTATATTCATCCCTGCATAGAGATGCTAGAAAAACAGTGGTGGCTTGGGCATTCTTATGAATTTGTTCATTGATAAACACAGGGTTATCAGTACTATCAAAATGCATTCCACTTTCTACAATTTCCCAAATGCTAGGATGGAGGGAAAATAGGTGACTACGCATTTTATGGCTCCAAAATGAGTAATATTATCCATCGAAGTGTGGGGTGTTTTCCAAGTGGAATAAAAAGTAAATGAGCATTTGAATTGTATGGAATACGAGAATAATCAGAGTAGTTTTGATTAACCATTTTCCTTTTGGACGAGGAGTCGTCATCGTCGTCATCCCTTGGTGAAGAAGAGGAGGCATCACTGTCATAGTAGATAATCTTCTTGATGCACCTCTTCTTCTTCCTGTCCCTCTTCTTATGACTCGAGCTTGAGTCAGTGGGCTTGTCCTCTCTAGGCTCGTTGAGGAGGTACTCCTCCTTGTCGTTGATCACCATCCCCTTGCCCTTAGGATCCATCTCTTCGGGCGGTTAGTCCCTTAGATGAAGAGTACGACTTTGATACAAATTGAGAGCACCTAGAGGGGGGTGAATAGGTGATCCTGCAAAATTCAACACTAATAGCACAAACTTGGTTTATAAAATGTTAGTTAGATTAAACCAAGGTGTCGTTTGGTTCACATATTTGTAACGCAATGGGTATCTGATAACGTTAAATCATGTTTGTTTTAGTTCAACCGTAATCAGATACCACACTAAAAATTAATACCAGCCTATTCAAATTTGTTACCGCCAGTAATCGAGTGTAAATCATTACCATTACCATTTGTGCTACATTTCTTGAACCAAACAACACCCAAGTTGCTATAGAGCGAGCTCTTGAGAAGAAATCAATCACAGAGAAAAGCAACACAAGAGACACGGTGTTTTATCCCGTGGTTCGGCCAAGTAACACTTTGCCTACTTCCACGTTGTGGTGTCCCAATGGATGAGGGTTGCACTCAACCCCTTTCAAGTGATCCAATGATCAACTTAAATACCACAGTCTTTTTCTTTAGAGTTATTTTCCCGTTTGCGAGGAATCTCCACAAGTTGGAGCCTCTTGCCCTTACAAGGTTGATCACAAGAGAAGAACAAGAGTAAGGGAGGGAAAGCAACACACGCAAGACTCAATTCGCAGCAAACACACGCACACAAGCCAAGACGTGAGCACAAAACACGACACGGGGAGTTTACAACTCGAACGGTGCTCAAATCTCTAACACGATGAACCGATTGCGTGATTGCAGAGTCTAGGCGTCTTAGGATGTTTAGGGAATGCTTGGTATATTGCTCCATGCGCCTAGGGGTCCCTTTTATAGCCTCAAGTCAGCTAGGAGTCGTTGAAGTTCCAATTGGAAGGCAATTCTTGCCTTCTGTCGGGTGGCGCACCACCGGACATGAACAGTAGCAGTCCGGTGCCCGATCTCCTTCCTTATCAGGCGCAGCCGACCGTTGGACCTCCGGTCCTGTTGGCGCACCAGACATTGTCCGGTGCACACCGAACAGTCCGGTGTGACCAACCGACCGTTGGCGTGGGCCACGCGTCGCCCGCTGATTGCGTCGCGGATCGTTGGCGCAGGCGGCTTTGGCTCACCGGACAGTCCGGTGCCCACCGGATGTAACATCCCAAAATTTCAAGCCAAGGTTTGGAACCCTAATCTCCTAACCCCCCCCCTTATTTTTATCTCTCCCTAAACTCCACCCCTTAGGTCATCTCATCATATGCATACACTTTGATTGTTAGAAGCACCTCACATAGATTATTTTTAGCACCTAAGATTATTTAGCTAATTGTTGTTCAAAAGAAAAGAAGATAACTAGAAATAAAAAATAGAAAATAGAAATAGAAAATAGAAAAAGAAAAAAAAGGAAAAACTCTCCCCCTTCGGCTGGGCCGTTTCCGGCCCAAGCCACTTTCCCCCCTCTCGCGCGCCCGCTCCTCCCCTCTCCCTCCAGCGGCCCAAGCAGCCCAACACCGCGCGCCCGCACCCACGCCTGACACTCCGGGCCCACCCGTCAGCGGTCGGCTCCCCTCTCCCTCTTGCGTCGCCCTTCCACTGGCAGCCCGGGCCCGCTCGTCAGACCCCTCGTCTCACCCATGTCTTCACCGACGCGTTCACCGCCGACCACCGCCCGCCCCATCTCCTCGCCATTAACGCGTTCACTAGCTCGGTTGGCTCCATGCACCCCCCGCTCATTGTGCTCGAGCCGTCCCCTCACCCCCCCCCCCCCCCCCCCCCCCCCCCCGCCTGCCCGAGCCGTCCCGTCGCCGTTTGCGCCATCACCACCATCATGGCGAGCTCGTCGGCACTTGCCGTCCCTCCTCCCTTCCCCCTCCACGGGCGCCTATAGAAAGGACCGCCCGAGCTCCACCTTCCCCACACCGGCCTCGGCTACCTCCTCCTCCCCTTCCCCCGAGCCCGATTGAGCCAGCGCCGCCGCGCCCTCCCTTCGCTCTGGTAAGCTCCCCTTCCACCCTCTGGTAGCCTAGCACTCAATTGGGTAGGCTCGCAAGGTTCACCACCCCTTCACGATCATGCTGCACCCTTTTCCACCTCCTATTGCACTCGGCTGCCTCGCCGGCGACTTCACCGCCGCGAGCACCCGCCACCGCGCCATGGACCGGCCACCCCAGACCTCCACCGGTCAAATTGACCCCACCTCCGTGACCCCTACCTCCGCCCGTGCCTCGCCACCACTTCCCCGTCGCAAAACCGGACTCCCGGCGGAGAACCGCCGCGGGATTCCACCGGCGGTCGAACCCCGGTCGGCTCCCTTCCCCCCGTCACCGTGCCACGCCGCCTTCTTCTAGCATGTGGGCCCGCGCCACGACGCCGTCCCTGCGCCGTCCCCATGCCGTCTCCCCCGTTGGCGGGCCGAGTGGGCCGCCTGCCCACGCGGCCGCGCGCGCCCGCGCCCGACCAGGCCGAAAATCCCCCCGGCTCGGCTAACCTGGAATTCCTTTTATTTTCTTTTCCCATTTCTTTTTCCCATTTTCACATATATTTATATGCTAATATTTTATGCACCAAAAATAGTTTAAATAAATTATAGGGCACAAAAATAATAAGGTATAATAATTGGCACACCCCACTAAGTCACCATGATTGATGTATTGTTCCTTATCTGTGCTTGTTAGCGGAAGAAGGATCCGATCCTCCGGAATTTGTAGCTCCAGAAGAAGGACAGGAACCCGACCCCTTCGAGATAAATCTTTTGTGCCAGGAAAACTTCGACGAAGGCAAGCCCATCCTACCCTTGATGCATAATTTACTTATTCTCTCTACCACTACCTAAGCCGGGATTAAGGGATGGAATTAATTGCATGGTGAGCAGAGAGATAGCCCACATTAACTAACATCTTTTGATCACAAGATATGGGATGGGAAAAAGGGGCAGTGGTTTTAACCAAACGATGTTTTCAAAAAGGTGTGCGATGAATGGTATTCATCCTCATCACCTGGTGAGTGGGATGATCAGGGACTCCCTGGTTTAGGGGAGGGCCTAATGTGATGGCTCAGCTGGTTTAGGTGTGAGCAGAAGGATTGTCCCCTCATATAAGGACCGGTTTGTCATCCTTCACTACTTGTACTCATGAAAAGTACAACCACTCAAGGCTGTGTGGGCAGTCACTCGATCTGAACTCGTACGGTCCAACCCCAGGGTTATGAAGGCTGGGGAGCACCAGGAGGATAAGGAGGGGGAATGTTTTGTCCGGTTTGAACATGGCAGTGGCCTGACTCCTTCCAGTATAACCGTTAAGGTTAGGACGTGCGAGGAAGGAAAGAGATTCAGATTCGGATCTCATTGGCCATGAGACCGCAGAGCCGGACTAGTGGGTAAAGTGTACCCCTCTGCGCAGAGTTCAAACCTATTCGAATAGTCTGTGTCCACTGGAATGGACGAGTCTGATGTGGTATGACAATTAGTGTTTTACAACATCCGTGAACAGGGAAATATGTGTGTGTGAGTGTGTCTCTTAAAAAGAAAATGATGCCACGGGAGCAGGAAGCTCAGTGGTGGTTAAGCAACGTGTTATTTCTATTTCTTCGGGAAAACCCTAAACAATACTGCCTTTCTCTAAGAAAAAGAAGAGTGACTTCAACTCCACCATATGAAGCATGTATGATATAGGTCTCTTTCTCTTTACGGGAGCGGGGTGGGCTTGCAGAATACCTAGTGTATTCATCCAGATTTATTTATGTTTTTCAGCAGCTGAAGACTTCTTTTCGGCTATGCTTGATTGAGGGGGCTGTGTCTTCACCCAGTTCTGCCTGTGGCTTGGGCTAGTTTATCTTCTACTGCACTTGTATTTCTAGCTCCCTCAAGCTTGTAGTCTGGTATTGTAATAACTTTTATTCGAACTCTATACTATTTGAAGTAAGGAATGTGGTTACTAGCCTCCTGGGACTAGTAATTGTATCACATTTGAGTCCCAAAGGATCGGGGCGCTTCAGGTGGTATCAGAACCATAGGACTGTCCGTAGACCGCAGCCCTGACTTTAGAAGTTGCCTTAACAAGAAAACAACTCTTACCCCTAAGAAAAACCTTCTCTCCTTTCCCCGATATTAACAGACCCTTCTTGTCTCCTACTAGATGGAAGGCTCTTGGGTCATTAGAACATCCTACTGCTCAGAGGAGGAAGGATTCCCTCATCTCTTACGGAGTTGCGCGCTACGCATGGGGATTCGCAAGAAGCCAGAATATGTCTGGAAGGAATACCGAGAAAACGGAGTTGAGAAGTGCTCTATGGCAGTCTACCTTGGAGAAAGCCGAAGTTACCCAAACCACCCTCCCTTCCAAGTCACCTTCATCAGGCATCGCTTCCCAGACACTTGCCAAAGTGTTGCCCGAAAAGCCCTTCGACAGCTATGCCAAAACTACAACAGATAGGTCTTTGAAACCCCCCTTCGTTACTTCCCACCTAGCAACAAAAATACCCCCACCTGGAGGAAAAGACTTCAGGCCCTGTCAGGAAGAGATCCTACCGAAGATGACCCCACCATCGTCTACATGGTCGGATACCTCCACACTCTTGATAACCACTGTGACGACCTTTTCTCCCACTGCACCCACCTAAACTCCCGGTGGAAAGCTTAGAGCAGCAGGTCAAGGAACTTAAGAAGGAGAAGACATCCCTCCAAGAGTGTCTCGATATAGCAGAAGGCGAGGAGGCCAACACTCGTGAAGCCTACCGAACCCTGAAGATGGATTATGATAAGAAGCTAAAAAAGCTCGCTCCCATGAAGAAAATCCAAAAGAATACCAAGAGCCAAGGATGCCAGGCTGAGCGGAAGAAGAAAGCCCCTCCAGCACCACCTCCCGCTAGGATAGAGAATTTGTCCGACGTCGAGGATATGTCCTTAGCTAGCCTTGATGACCTTCTCAAGGAATTTGGGGACACTTTAGAAAAAGAGTTCGGAAGTACCTCAGAGAACGCTCGCATGTAGTACGACTTGTAGTAGCTGTATGCTTGTAATGAATTGGTGTAATGAATAAAATAACTTGGTTGAAAAAAGAATTGGCATATGCATAATAGTGATTCTCTCCCCCTGGCAGATGGCTTCGGATAAAACCACGCCTACCGCCTCCGGGATTGGAGCAGGGTTTCCCCTAAGAGCTGAAAGAGAAGCCGGTAGAGAAGAGAGTGAGACCCACCTCCCCGCACCTCTAGAACTACCCTTAGATTTAGTCCAAGTTCTAGCCAACCAAACCGACTCATTGAGGTCCTCACTAGAAGTCTAGAGAATCAACGCCCAAATGGTGGAAGACCACAAGACATGATGGGAGATTTCCTGAGGCTCAAGCCCCCCACATTCGCTGGATCTAGCAATCCCCTCGATGCTGATGATTGGCTGCGCATGATTAAAAAGAAGTTGGAAGCCATCGGATGCCCGGAGAATCAGCGTGTTCAACTGAATGCTCATCAACTTTCCGGAATGGCCTTAGCTTGGTGGGATACCTTCAACGCTGCCATCAGAGATGCTACCTGGACAGAGTTTGAAACTGCTTTCCGAGAGCACCATGTGCCCCAAGGGATCGTTCAGCTCAAGGAAGATGAATTCCGGGAACTAACTCAAGACGGAAGATCTGTTAGTGAGTACGTGCACAAATTCACAGAGTTGGCCCGCTACGCGCCGGATGACGTCAGCACCGAAGTCAAGAAGATGGCCCGCTTTTTGAAGGGGCTCAGACCAGAACTCAAGACCATCCTAGCCAGCCAGGATTTCCTCAGCTTCTCGCACCTCTCCAACAAAGCCATGCAAGTGGACAGGGCAAGGGAAGAAGAAAAAGGCCACCTCAAGAGGAAATTCCAAGTCCTCCGAGCTCAGCAGCAAGATCGGCACCAGAGAACTCGATCCTTTGGGTTTCCACCCAAGGGACCAAGCTTCATTAGACTAGCTGGACCCACTCCGTCATGGTTCAGTTAGCAGAGTCAGAGCTCCTTTCATGCCCCCTCGGTTGCAAGCAACCAACCACCAGCAAATGTGTGTTGGCACTGCGGAGACCCCAGTCACTTCAAGAACAATTGCCCCAGTTGAAGGCATCAAGACCTGCTTACTCCAACTCGGTGAATGGCCCCAAGAATACCTCAGCACCCGCCCCCAAGGCGCCCTCCTCCATCAGCCAGCAGAACAAGACCCAGTATCAAGGAAGGGCACGAGTAAATCATGTCGATGCTCAGGAGGCTCAACAAGCTCTGGGAGTAGTGCTCGGTGAGTTCCTTATTGAATTTACTCCGGCTACTGTACTTTTTGATTTAGGAGCATCCCATTCTTTTATAGCCACTAGTTTTGTGGAAAAGCATGGCATCCCCTCTACCCCTCTAGAGGTTCCCTTGGTCACCCGAACCCCAGGGTCAGACCTTCTATGCCAGCTCAAATGCTCCCAAGTCAGAATTCTTTTAAGCGGGGTAGTGTTCTTGGTAGACTTAACCGTCTTGCCATCCCAAGGGATTGATGTAATCTTAGGAATGGATTGGTTGACCAAGCACAAAGGTATCATAAGTTGCGCAAACAAGACAGTCCTTCTCACAGACCACCAAGGAAAGTCAGTCTCTTGTCAGGCTCAGCCACCCGCCAATGATCCAATAATGTTTAATGTAGCAACAAAAAGCATATCAGTGGTAGAAGAATTCATGGATGTATTCCCAGAAGAGTTGCCAGGAATGTCGCTAGAAAGAGAAGTAGAATTCTACATAGATCTGATTCCTGGAACAGCGCCCATCGCAAAGAGACCATACCGCATGGCTCCTACCGAGTTAGCAGAATTAAAACTCCAAATTGCAGATCTTCAACAAAAAGGCTACATCTGTCCCAGCTCATCCCCTTGGGGAGCACCAGTCCTTTTCGTCTCTAAGAAGGATGGAAGTATGAGGATGTGTATTGATTACCGATCTTTAAATGAAGTCACAATCAAAAACAAGTATCCACTTCCTCGGATCGACAACCTCTTCGATCAGCTTCAAGGGGCCAAATACTTCTCCAAGATAGACCTAAGGTCTGGTTATCACCAGCTGAGAATCAAGGAAGCAGATATTCAGAAGACTGCATTTTTCGCCCGGTACGGACAGTATGAATTCACAGTGATGCCTTTCGGACTGACAAACACGCCCGCCTTTTTCATGAACCTCATGAATAAGGTATTTATTGAAGAGCTGGATTAGTTTGTCGTAGTCTTCATTGACGACATCCTTATCTACTCCAAGAACCGCGAAGACCATAAGCGTCACCTCCGGACTGTCCTCGGAAGACTCAGGGCACACCAACTTTATGCTAAGCTCAGTAAATGTGAATTCTAGTTAGAAAAGATAGCCTTCCTTGGGCATATCTTGACTGCAGAAGGAATAGAAGTAGACCCTTCCAAGGTAGAAGCAGTATCAAAATGGAGGCAGCCATCCAACGTCAATGAAGTTCGAAGCTTTCTGAGAATGGCAGGATATTACTGCCGCTTTATCAAGGGGTTCTACAGCATAGCAAGACCTATGACTGAGCTCCTCAAGAAAGACAATAAGTTTGTGTGGACCCCGAAGTGTGAAGAAAGTTTCCAGATCATAAAGGAGAAGCTCACGACTGCACTCGTTTTGACACTACCGAATATACACCAGGATTTTGTCGTCTTCTGTGATGCCTCAAGGCAAGGCTTAGGGGGTGTGCTGATGCAAAACGAGAAAGTCATTGCTTAGGCATCACGCCTACTCAAGCCGCATGAGCAGAATTATCCCACCCATGATTTGGAATTGGCAGCCATAGTGCATGCCCTGAAAATATGGAGGCACTACCTAATTGGGAACAAGTGTCACATCTTCACCGATCACAAGAGTCTGAGGTATATCTTCACTCAGCCAGATCTCAACCTCCATCAGAGAAGATGGCTGGAACTGATCAAAGATTATGACCTTGAGATTCATTATCACCCCGGAAAGGCCAACGTGGTAGCATACGCCCTCAGCCGAAAACCTTTCGGGATAAAGGGAACCAACTTTTTAGAAGATTGGAAGAAGGAATCAGCTCAACTGAATGCATGTTTGGGAAACAATGGCAGCCTAGAAGTCAAACCAATGCTAGAAGACCTCATATGCAAAGCTCAACGCCTGGACTCGGAGACAGCAAGACTTATGGAAAAAGCTAGCAAGGAACAACTTCCGGACCTCAGGACAGATGAACAAGGAGTCCTTTGGTTCAAGAATCGTCTATGTGTACCAAAAGGGGAGGCACAAGAAGTTCTGCTCGATGAAGCTCACAACTCAGCCTACTCCATCCACCCAGGAACCACCAAGATGTACCTAGACCTCAAAACCAGATATTGGTGGAGAGGGATGAAGAGAGAGATAGCACAGTATGTGGCCCGGTGTGACACTTGCCAGCAAACGAAAGCCGAGCACCAGAAGCATGCAGGCCTATTGCAACCCCTTCCAGTGCCTGAATGGAAGTGGGAGGAAATAGGCATAGATTTTGTAACTGGACTACCCCGGACGCAAAAAGGGAACGACTCTATCTGGGTAATAATAGACCGTCTTACCAAGGTAGCCCACTTCATCCCAGTGAAAACTACCTTTGGAGGAGCCACCCTTGCCCGGATTTATCTTAAAGAGATAGTCAGACTCCATGGCATCCCAAGGAAGATAGTGTCAGACAGAGGAACCCAGTTCACCTCCAAATTTTGGACGAGCCTTCAGAAAGCTATGGGCACCAAGCTAGACTTCAGCACCGCCTATCACCCTCAGACAGATGGTCAGACAGAAAGGGTCAACAAGGTCCTCGAAGATTTATTAAGAGCATGTGTGTTAACATTCGATAGAAGCTGGGAATCCAGTATGCCTTATGCGGAGTTCTCGTATAACAACAACCATTAGGCCAGTATCAAGATGTCACCATTCGAAGCATTGTATGGACGAAAGTGCCAGACCCCTCTCATGTGGTCCAACGTAGGGGAAAAGGCACTGGATGGGCATGCCTTTGTTAAAGAGGCTGAGGAGAAAGTTGCCCTGATCCGCAGAAGATTACTTGAAGCTCAGAGTCGGTAGAAGAGTTATGCGGACAACAGGCGGAGAGAACTCAGATTTGAGGAAGGAGACTTCGTCTACCTCAAGGTCTCCCCAATGTGTGGTGTCAGAAGGTTCCAAGTGAAAGGAAAGCTAGCACCGCGATTCGTCGGCCCCTATCCCATCATTGGCAGAGTGGGACCCGTAGCGTACCGTCTTGAATTACCAGAATCCATGTCTGATATCCATAATATGTTTCACGTGTCCCAGCTCCACAAATGCCTGCAAGTACCAGAAATTCACATCGAAGAAGAGGCAATACAGATTCAGAAAGATCTTCAGTACCGTGAGAAGCCAATAAAGATTCTTGACTCAGCAGTCCGGAAGACCCGCAACTCAGAAGTGAGACTCTGTAAAGTTCAGTGGAGCAGAGAAGGAGAAGAGGAAGCTACCTGGAAAAGTGAGGACTCTTTGAGGAGGGAATACCCTTATCTTTTCTCAAATCCAGTCTAAATATCGAGGGCGAGATTCCTTTAAGTGGGGTAGGTTTGTAACATCCCAAAATTTCAACCCAAGGTTTGGAACCCTAATCTCCTAACCCCCCCTTATTTTTATCTCTCCCTAAACTCCACCCCTTAGGTCATCTCATCATATGCATACACTTTGGTTGTTAGAAGCACCTCACATAGATTATTTTTAGCACCTAAGATTATTTAGCTAATTGTTGTTCAAAAGAAAAGGAGATAAAAAGAAATAGAAATAGAAAATAGAAATGAGAAATAGAAAATAGAAAAAGAAAAAGGAAAAACTCTCCCCCCCTCGGCTGGGCCGTTTCCGGCCCAAGCCACTTTCCCCCTCTCGCGCGCCCGCTCCTCCCCTCTCCCTCTCGCGGCCCAAGCAGCCCAACACCGCGCGCCCGCACTCGCGCCTGACACCTTGGGCCCGCCCGTCAGCGGCCGGCTCCCCTCTCCATCTCGCGTCGCTCTTCCGCTGGCAACCCGGGCCCGCTCGTCAGACCCCTCGTCTCGCCCATGTCTTCACCGGCGCGTTCGCGCCGACCACCGCCCGCCCCGTCTCCTCGCCATTAATGCGTTCACCAGCTCGGTTGGCTCCATGCGCCCCCGCTCACTGTGCCCAAGCCGTCCCCTCACCCCCCGCTTGCCCGAGCTGTCCCGTCGCCATTTGCGCCATCACCACCATCATGGCGAGCTCGTCGGCGCTTGCCGTCCCTCCTCCCTTCCCCCTCCCCGGGCGCCTATAAAAAGGACCGCCCGAGCTCCACCTTCCCCACACCGGCCTCGGCTACCTCCTCCTCCCCTTCCCCCGAGCCCGATTGAGCCAGCGCCACCGCGCCCTCCCTTCGCTTCGGTAAGCTCCCCTTCCACCCTCTGGTAGCCTAGCACTCAATTGGGTAGGCTCGCAAGGTTCACCACCCCTTCACGATCATGCTGCACCCTTTTCCACCTCCTATTGCACTTGGCTGCCTCGCCGGCGACTTCACCACCGTGAGCACCCGCCACCGCGCCATGGACCGGCCACCCCAGGCCTCCACCGGTCAAATTGACCCCACCTCCGTGACCCCCTACCCCCGCCCGTGCCTCGCCACCACTTCCCCGTCGCAAAACCGGACTCCCAGCGGAGAACTGCCGCAGGATTCCACCGACGGTCGAACCCCGGCTGGCTCCCTTCCCCCCGTCACCGTGCCACGCCGTCAGCCCCCCTTCCTCTGCCATGTGGGCCCACGCCACGGCACCGTCCTTGCGCCGTCCCCACGCTGTCTCCCCCGCTGGCGGGCCGAGTGGGCCGCCTGCCCACGCGGCCGCGCGCGGCCACGTTCGACCAGGCCGAAAATCCCCCCCGGCCCGGTTAACCTGGAATTCCTTTTCTTTTTCTTTTCCCATTTATTTTTTCCATTTTCACATATATATTTATATGCTGATATTTTATGCACCAAAAATAGTTTAAATAAATTATAGGGCACAAAAATAATAAGGTATAATAATTGGCACACCCCACTAAGTCACCATGATTGATGTATTGTTCCTTATATGTGCTTGTTAGCGGAAGAAGGATCTGATCCTCCAGAATTTGTAGCTCTGGAAGAAGGACAGGAACTCGACCCCTCCGAGATAAATCTTTTGTGCCAGGAAAGCTTCGACGAAGGCAAGTCCATCCTTCCCTTGATGCATAATTTACCTATTCTCTCTACCACTACCTAAGCCGGGATTAAGGGATGGAATTAATTGCATGGTGAGCAAAGAAATAGCCCGCATTAACTAACATCTTTTGATCGCAAGATATGGGATGGGAAAAAGGGGCAGTGGTTTTAACCAAACGATGTTTCAAAAAGGTGTGCGATGAAGGGTATTCACCCTCATCACCTGGTGAGTGGGATGATCAGGGACTCCCTGGTTTAGGGGAGGGCCTAAGGTGATGGCTCAGCTGGTTTAGGTGTGATCAGAAGGATTGTCCCTTCATATAAGGACCGGTTTGTCATCCTTCACTACCTGTACTCATGAAAAGTACAACCACTCGAGGCTGTGTGGGCAGTCACTCGATCTGAACTCTTACGGTCCAACCCCAGGGTTATGAAGGCTGGGGAGCACCGGGAGGATAAGGAGGGGGAATGTTTTGTCTGGTTTGGACATGGCGGTGGCCTGACTCCTTCCGGTATAACCGTTAAGGTTAGGACGTGCGAGAAAGGAAAGAAATTCAGATTCGGATCTCATTGGCCATGAGATCGTAGAGCCGGACTAGTGGGTAAAGTGTACCCCTCTGCGCAGAGTTCAAACCTATTAGAATAGTCTGTGTCCACTGGAATGGACGAGTCTGGTGTGGTAAGACAATTAGTGTTTTACAACATCCGTGAATAGGGAAATATGTGTGTGTGAGTGTGTCTCTGAAAAAGAAAATGATGCCACGGGAGCAGGAAGCTCAGTGGTGGTTAAGCAACGTGTTATTTCTATTTCTTCGGGAAAACCCTAAACAATACTGCCTTTCTCTAAGAAAAATAAGAGTGACTTCAACTCCACCATATGAAGCATGTATGATATAGGTCTCTTTCTCTTTACGGGAGCGGGGTGGGCTTGCAGAATACCTAGTGTATTCATCCAGATTTATTTATGTTTTTCAGCAGCTGAAGACTTCTTTTCGGCTATGCTTGATTGAGGGGGCTCTGTCTTCACCCAGTTCTGCCTGTGGCTTGGGCTAGTTTATCTTCTACTGCGCTTGTATTTCTAGCTCCCTCGAGCTTGTACTCTGGTATTGTAATAACTTTTATTCGAACTTTGTACTATTTGAAGTAAGGATGTGGTTACTAGCCTCCTGGGACTAGTAATTGTATCACATTTGAGTCCCAAAGGATCGGGGCGCTTCACCGGACAATCCGGTGATTTTTAGTCGCGGTGCCTTCGCTTTTTCCTAAGAGTGACGAGCTCGTCGCCGGGCCAGGATGGGCACCGGACACTGTCCGATGCACCACCGGACAGTCCGGTGCACCACAGGCTGGTGCTGGTTTGGCTGAACTCATCCAATTTTTCTCCAATTCTATTTCTTTTGACTTGGCAAGATTCCTGGCACTTAGATAAATATATTAGTACCCAAAAACAATTTACTAAGGCCGGATACATACCTTGTTCTTTGATTTGCATCTTAGCACTTATGAACCAACATATTTTGTGTTGGGCATCTAATCACCAAAACATTTATAGAAATGACCCACGGGCACATTTCCCTTTCACCAAGCGATTCCACTAAGAAAACATTAGAGATTGAATGCTCGGTAGTGATGACTATTTTACCCAAACCCTTGACCTTGCCATGATTCCCATCTCCAAAGATAATTGTGTCTTGGGAATCCTTGTTTTTGACGTAGGAGGTGAACATCTTCTTCTCCCCCGTCATATGGTTTGTGCATCCGCTATCAATAATCCAGCTTGTGCCCTCGTATGTATAGACCCGCAAGGTAATTTAAGCTTGGGATTTAGGTACCCAACTCTTGTTGGGTTCTACAAGGTTAGTCATATAAAATTTTGGAATCCAAATGCAAGTCTTTTATTTCTTGCATTTAGGCCCCACGTTTTTAGCAACCACTTTATCATTTTTACAGTATAGCACATATGAAGCATCATAGGTATGATAAAGCATAGTTTGACCATTAGATACAATCCTAGGCGCATGAGAGACAACATTATAAACATGGCGCATGGATCTACTCCAACCATGAACGAATGAAGAGCTAGACGATGCAAATATGGCATGAGAATCAGAAACAACACCATGACACATAGGTAAGACATTATGATCATAACAACCATCATGATGAGCAACATTGGAGGCATTCTTAACATGAGCATATAAATAAGCATGATTCTTCTTGTTATGTAAAGAATGCGAACTACTAGCCATAGGTGCCTTCCCTTTCTCCTTGATAAGATTGGAGTCCTTTTTGGCTTGTTAAGTTCTTGGTTCCCTTTTGGAAACCAAGTCCATCCTTAATAGAGGGATGTCTACCAATAGTGTAGGCATCCCTGGCAAATTTTATTTTTTCATAATCATTCTTGCAAATTTTAAGTTGAGCATTAAGATTTGCAACTTAATCATTCAACTTAGAGATAGTAGAAACATGATTATTGCAAACATCGATATCAGAGTCTTTGCATCTATTACAAATAGAAACATGCTCTAATGATGGACCAACAACATCTAATTTTTCTATTCTAGCATTTAAATCAGCATTTAAACCTTTAAGGCTAGAAATAGACTCATGGCAACAAGACAATTCAGAAAACAGAATTTCATTTTTATTAATTTTCATAGCAAGAGATTTTTCAACATTAACACATTTATCATGTTCTTCATAAAAAATATCATCTTGTTTTTCTAATAATCTATCATTCTCATTAAGGGCATCAATTAATTCATTAATTTTGTCTACTTTTGATCTATCTAAGCCCTTAAAGAGATCAATATAGTCTACATCATCATTAGAATCCTCATCACTAGAAGAATTGTACTTAGGAGTATATTGTGTATGTACCTTCTTCTCCTTGGCCATGAGGCAAGTGTGTCGCTCGTTGGGGAAGAGGGAGAACTTGTCGAAGGCGGAGGCAGCAAGTCCCTCATCACTGGAGTCGGATGAAGAGCAGTCTGAGTCCCACTCCTTGCCAATGTGAGCCTCGCCCTTTGCCTTCAGGTAGTTCTTTTTCTTCTTCCATTTCTTTTCTTGTCACTGGTCATTTTCATTATCGGGACATTGTGCAATAAAATCACCAGACTTACCACATTTGAAGCAAAATCGCTTTTCCCTTGATTTGCTCTTGTTGGGGTACTTTTGCGTCCCTTAAATGCAGTCTTGAAGCGCTTGATCACAAGCGTCATTTCTTCCTCATTGAGCCCAATAGCCTCCACTTATGCCACCTTATTAGGTAGCGCCATCTTGCTATTTGTTGCCTTGAGAGCAATGGGTTGTGGCTCGTAGAGAGAAAGCGGTCCGTTGGCAATATCATCAACGTACCTTGCCTCCTTCACCATCATACACCCGCTTATAGATTTTCTGAGAATTTTCTCGGGCATCATCTTGGTGTACCTGAGATTCTCACGAATAAGGTTTACAACATGAGGATCAATAGTTGTAAATGACCTTAACATGAGTCGAACGACATCATGGTCCGTCCATCTTGTACTTCCATAGCTTCGAATCTTGTTCATTAGAGTCTTGAGCCTGTTGTAGGTTTCAGTTGGCTCCTCTCTCCATTTTATGATGAACCTTCCTAGCTCTTCTTCCACTAATTCCATCTTTGTGGTCATGGTGGCATCATTACCCTCACGAGAGATTTTGAGGGTATCCCATATTTGCTTGGAATTGTCCAAGCCACTAACCTTGTTGTACTCATCCTTGCATAGAGATGCTAACAAAATAGTAGTAGCCTAGGCATTCTTATGAATTTGCTCAATAATAAATACATGATTATCACTACTATCAAAATGCATCCCACTTTTCACTATTTCCCAAATACTAGGATGAAGAGAGAATAGATGACTACACATTTTATGACTCCAAAATGAATAATCTTCTCCATCCAAGTGGGGGGGTTCCGAGTGGAGTAGAAAATAAATGTGCATTTGAATTGTATGGAATGCAAGAATAATCAAATGGATAATTTTGATTAACCATTTTATTTTTCGTAGACAAGTCTTCTTCTTCGTCGTCCCTTGGTGAAGAGGAGGAGGCATCGTTGTCGTACTAGATGATCTTCTTGATGCGCCTTTACTTCTGCCTGCAACTCGAATCGTCCCTACTTAGAAACATAACGCACACCATGGGCTCTCTCTGTTAAGACCCCACACTCATCTATTTTCTTTTTGTAGGGATCAAAAAGCCCCATGACTGGTAGATTAGTCGTAAATTCCAGAGTTCAAAAGCTGGCCTGCGAAGGACTCACGACCGCTCCAGCGACAGAAGAGCGAGGGTGTGGCTAGTGATGGGCACGCTAGCAGTCAGTACCCTAACACGCAAGCGTTAAGGGTGTTACGAGCTTGCGTTCAAGTCCTGAGAATGTCTGACTCATGGTTTATCGTGGAGAGAGGCAGCACGCCATCGGCTCCGGTCGAACGGAGACAGTAACTATATGAGTCAGTGCTCAGGAGTATGATGATGGTCACCATCGAAACCTACGCTTAGATCCTGTGAAAGGAACCATGTTCTCACTCGAATCACTCGGTTGTAGCCCACCAAGCGCCATTTCTAGCCCATTGAGTAAAGCATGGTACAACTTGCATCTCTGAAGTGTCCCGATCCTTTGGGACTCAAATGTGAAACAATTACTAGTCCCAGGAGGCTAGTAAACACATTCCTTACTTCGAATAGTATAGAGTTTAGATAAATTTATTACAATACCGGGGTACAAGCTCGAGAGAGCCAAATAGAGAAGCGCAGTAGGAAAATACACTAGCCCAAGCCACAGGCAGAACTGGGTGCAGGCACAGCCCTCTTAATCAAGCATAGCAGAAAAGAAGTCCTCGGCTGCTGAAAAACATAAATAAATCTGGGTGAATACACTAGGTATTCCGCAAGCCCACCCCGCTCCCGTAGAGAGAAAGAGACCTATGATATACATGCTCAATTTGGTGGAGTTGTGGTCACTCATCATTTTCTTAGAGAAAGGCAGATACTTGAAGGTTTTTCCCATAGTCTTATATTAACCAAAAACTCAACCGCCACTGAGCTTCCCGCTCCCGTGGCCTTATTTTCTTTTTCAACACCCATTTAATCACACCTTTCCCTTGCCAAGAAACTTAGTGAAGAAAGCTCTAATTGCCATACCATACCAGACTCGTCCATACCAGTGGACACGGACTATTCGAATAGGTTTCAACTCTGCGCAGAGGGGTACACTTTACCCACTAGTCCGGTTTCTGCGATCTCACCATCGCGAGACCCGAATGCCGGATCTCTTTCCTTACTCGTACGTCCTAACCTTAACGGTTATCCGGAAGGAGTCAGGCCACCACCATGTCCAAACCGGACAAAACTTTCCCCCTCCTTATCCTCCCGGTGCTCCCCAGCCTTCTTAACCCTGGGGTTGGACCGCACGAGTTCGGATTGAGTGACTGCCCACACAGTCTCGAGTGGTTGTACGATAAAGGAGTACAGGTAGTGAAAATGACAAACCGGTCCTTATATGAGGGGACAATCCTTCTGCTCACGCCTAAACCAGCTGAGCCAACACCTTAGGCCCTCCCCTAAACCAGGGAGTCCCTGATCATCCCACTCCCAGGGTGATGAGGGTGAGTACCCTTCATCGCAAAACTTTTCAAAAAGATACTTTATTTGGAGGAACACATTGCCCTTCTTTCCAAACACATTTCGTATCCAGAAAGTATATGTTAATGCGGGCCATCTCTCACTCATAATGCAATATTCCCCCATGATTCCCGGCCTAGGCAGTGGTAGAGAGAATAGGTAATTTATGCATCAAGGGAAGGATGGACTTGCCTTCGTTGAAGCTCTCTTGGCACAGAAGATCTACTTCCGGAAGTTCGGGCTCCGACCCTTCTTCCGGAGCTACGGGATCCGGATCTGCGGTTCCCGCTTCTTCTAGGAAACATACAGTAAAACAATACATCAACAGTAGTTCATCAATCATAGTGTGCCATTTTCTAACAACATTATTTTATGTGACCTTGGAAATCCTTTTTGATAATTTTTTGTGCATAAAATATTGAGAAAACTATTTAAATGGGAAAAAGGGTGGAAAAGAAAAAGAAAAGAGAATTCCTCTCTTCTGGGCCGGGGGCACGATTTTTGGCCCACCCCGGGCGCGAGCACGCGCTGAGGCGCTTTCAGCCCAGCGGCGGTCCATGAGCGAGGGGGAAACGGCGCGGCCGCGAGGGTGACGGCGTCGCTTGAGGGCCCACTTGCCAGAGAGAGAGGGGGGGAAGAGACGGCGTTGCGGCCAGACGGCGGGCGAACCGGCCGAGCGCGGGGGGGGGGGAACCGGCCGCCGGGGAAGCTTGACGGCGGCTTGCCGCCGGTGGCCCGGTTCCTGGTCCGAGGGAGGGTGGTTTAGCACGGGCGGCAGTTGGTGATTCTCACGGTAGGTTCAATTTGGCCAGAGGGGGTCGGAAGGGGGCTGCCTACGGGGAGGGGGCGGAGCTCCGCGGCGGGGATCGCCGCCGGTGGGCTCTGGGTGGGGAACGGGGGCTGGAAGGTGGTGCTTCGGGTTCGTGGCTACGCGAGGGAGCTGCTCGGCTCACTCAATTCCTTGCCGGACCAATAGAGAGGGAGAGGGAGGAGGAGGAAAAGACTCACCGGAGAGGAGGACGACGCCGGCGCTTTGTGAATTGAGCTCGGGGAGGGGAGGAGAGGGATAGCCGAAGCTGGTGCGAGGAAGAAGGGGCTCGGGGCGAGCTTTTTATAGGCGCGCGGGGGAAGGGGGGCGGTGGAGCTCCCTGACTCCGGCGAGCTTCCCAGTGCCGCCATAAATGGCGCACAACGCCGCCGAGGGGACGCCACGGCGGGGCGGTACCGGCGAGGACGCTGGTCAAGGGGAGGAGGACGGAGCGGTGCCAAACTTCCCTGTGCGGCAGGATGGCAGAGGGGAGGACGGAGGCGACGGCCGGAGGTGACTTCGGTGAGGGGACGGCGGACGGACGACGAAGCAACTGACTCGTGGGGCCGCTTGGTCAGAGGGAGTGAGCGTGCGAGAGAGCGGGTGGCTGACGGGTGGGGACGCCTTGTCAGCGAGAGGGAGGGCGGGGTGTGGAGCGGCTGTCGCGCGCGCGGAAGCAGGCCGAAGTTGGGCCGAATGCGGAGGAGTGCGGGCGCGTGGGAGGGGGGGTTGCGGGTGTTGGGCCGAGATTTTGTCCAACAGGGAGAGGAGAGGGTTTTTTCCTTTTTCTTTTTACTTTTCAATTCCCATTTCCCATTTTGCCCCTTTTTCTTTTGAACAAAATATTTTGTGAATACTCTAAGTGTTTAGAAAATAGAATCTAAGTGAGGTGCTTTGTGATCAAACAAAATGTATGCAAATGATGAAAGAAAACTTAGTGGAGATCTTAGAATTAGAGGATGAAGGGAGGGGAAAAAGGTGGATTAGGGTTTCAAACCTAGATTAGGATTTTTGGGATGCTACAAACCTACCCCACTTAAAGGAATCTCGCCCTCGAGATTCAGACGGGGCTCGAGAAAAGGTAAGGGTATTCCTTCCTCAGAGAGTCCTCACTTTCCCAGGTGGCTTCCTCTTCTCCATCTCTGCTCCACTGAACCTTACAGAGCTTCACTTCTGAATTGCGGGTCCTTCTGACTGCTGAGTCGAGAATCTTCACTGGTTTTTCCCGGTACTGGAGATCTTTTTGAATCTGAATTGTTTCTGCCTCGATACGAGTTTCTGGTACTTTTAGGCATTTGCGGAGTTGAGACACATGGAACACATTGTGAATATCTGACATGGATTCTGGTAGCTCAAGACGGTATGCCACGGGTCCTATTCGGGAAATGATAGGGTAGGGACCGACGAAACGGGGTGCTAGCTTTCCTCTCATCTAGAACCTTTTGACACCACGCTTTGGGGAAACCTTGAGATAAACAAAATCTCCTTCCTCAAATCTGAGTTCCCTTCACCTATTGTCTGCGTAACTCTTCTGTCGACTCTGAGCTTCAAGTAACCTTCTGCGGACCAAAGCAACTTTTTCTTCGGCTTCTTTAACAAAGTCGGGTCCTTCTAGTGTCCTTTCCCCCACATTGGACCACATTAGGGGAGTCTGGCATTTTCTTCCATATAGTGCTTCGAATGGTGACATTTTGATGCTGGCCTGATGGCTGTTGTTGTACGAGAATTCGGCGTACGACAAACTAGACTCCCAATCTCTGTCGAAGGCTAACACGCAGGCTCTGAGTAAATCTTCAAGGACCTTGTTGACCCTTTCGGTTTGACCATCTGACTGGGGGTGATAAGCAGTGCTGAAATCTAGCTTGGTGCCCATTGCTTGCTGAAGGCCCTTCCAAAATTTTGAAGTGAACTACGTTCCTCTATCTGATACTATCTTCCGTGGAATGCCATGTAGCCTGACTATCTCTTTAAGGTATATTCGGGCAAGGGCTGCTCCTCCAAAAGTGGTCTTTACTGGAACGAAATGGGCCACCTTGGTGAGACGATCGATTATTACCCATATGGAATCATTTCCTCTTTGTGATCTGGGCAGTCCGGTTACGAAATCCATGCCTATTTCTTCCCACTTCCATTCGGGTATTGGGAGGGGTTGAAGTAGGCCTGCAGGCTTCTGATGTTCGGCCTTTGTTCGCTGACAGGTGTCACATCGGGCCACATACTGTGCTATTTCCCTCTTCATCCCTTTCCACCAATATCTGGCCTTAAGGTCTAGGTACATCTTGGTGGTCCCTGGGTGGATAGAGTAAGCTGAGTTGTGGGCTTCATCGAGCAGGGTTTCTCGTGCTTCTCCCATTGGCACGCACAGGCGGTCCTTGAACCAGAGGGCTCCTTGCTTATCTGTCCTGAGGTCCGGAAGTTGCTCCTTTCGTGCTCTTTCCATAAGCTTGGTTGTTTCTGCGTCCAGGCGTTGGGCCTTGCATATGAGATCTTCTAGATTTGGCTTGACTTCCAGGCCACCGTTGTCTCCCAGACATGCATTTAGCTGAGCTGATTCTTTCTTCCAATCTTCCAGAAAGTTTGTTCCTTTAACCCCGAAAGGTTTTCGGTTGAGGGCGTCTGCTACTACGTTGGCCTTTCCGGGGTGGTAGTGGATTTCGAGGTCATAATCTTTGATCAATTCGAGCCACCTTCTTTGACGGAGGTTGAGGTCCGGTTGCGTGAAGATGTACTTTAGACTCTTGTGATCAGTGAAGATGTGGCATTTGTTCCCAATCAGATAATGCCTCCAGATTTTTAGGGCGTGCACTATGGCTGCCAATTCCACATCGTGGGTAGGGTAGTTTTGTTCGTGCGGCTTGAGTAATCGGGATGCATAAGCAATGACTTTCTCGTTTTGCATTAAGACACACCCCAAGCCTTGTTTGGAAGCATCACAAAAGATGACAAAATCCTGGTGTATGTCTGGCAGAGTCAGGACTGGTGCAGTTGTAAGTTTCTCCTTGATGATTTGGAAACTTCCTTCACATTTGGGAGTCCATACAAACTTATTGTCCCTTTTGAGAAGTTTGGTCATGGGTTTTGCTATGCTGGAGAATCCCTTGATAAAGCGGCGATAATACCCTGCCATTCCCAGAAAGCTTCGTACTTCACTGACGTTGGATGGTTGCTTCCAATTTGAAATAGCTTCTACCTTAGATGGGTCCACTTCTATCCCTTCTGCAGTCAAGATATGCCCTAGGAAAGCTATCTTCTCTAACCAGAACTCACACTTGCTGAGCTTAGCATAAAGTTGATGTGCTCTGAGTCTTCCGAGGACGGTTCGAAGGTGATGCTCATGGTCCTTGCGACTCTTGGAATAGATGAGGATGTCGTCGATAAAAACCACGACAAACTTATCCAATTCTTCCATAAATACCTTATTCATGAGGTTCATGAAAAAGGCGGGTGCGTTGGTTAGTCCAAATGGCATCACTGTGAACTCATATTGCCCGTATCTGGTGACGAATGCAGTTTTCTGAATGTCTGCCTCCTTAATCCTGAGTTGGTGATACCCTGACCTGAGGTCTATCTTGGAGAAGTATTTGGCTCCTTGCAGTTGGTCGAAGAGGTCATCGATCCGAGGGAGAGGGTACTTATTCTTGATTGTAACTTCGTTCAAGGATCGATAATCAATACACATCCTCATACTCCCATCCTTTTTGGTAACGAAAAGAACGGGTGCTCCCCAGGGAGACGAACTGGGACGGATGTACCCTTTTTGTTGTAGTTCTGAAATCTGGAGTTTCAATTCTGTCAACTCAGTGGGGGCCATGCGGTATGGTCTCTTTGCGATGGGTGCAGTGCCGGGAATGAGATCTATATAGAACTCTACTCCTCTTTCTGGTGGCATCCCGGGCAACTCCTCTGGAAATACATCTTCAAACTCCTTGATTACAGACATGCTTTCTACTGCCAGATTAAATATCATTGGATCAATTGCGGGCGGTTGGGCTTGACAGGAAACTGCCTTTCCTTGGTGATCTATGAGAAGAACAGTCTTGCTTGTGCAGCTGATAACACCCTTGTGCTTAGCTAGCCAATCCATTCCTAGGATTACATCAATTCCTTGGGATGGCAAGATGGTTAAGTCTGCCAGGAACACTACCCCACTTAAAAGAATTCTGACTTGGGAACACCTGAGTTTGCACAGGAGGTCTGATCCTGGGGTCCGTGTGACCAAAGGGATAGCTAGGGGTGTAGAGGGTATGCCATGCTTCTCCACAAACTTAGCGGCTATAAAAGAATGGGATGCTCCCGAATCAAAAAGCACAGAAGCGGGAGTAAATTCAACAAGGAACTCACCGAGCACTACTCCCGGGGCTTGCTGAGCTTCTTGAGCGTCGACGTGGTTGACCCAGGCCCTGCCCTGGTACTGAGTCCTGCTCTGTTGGCTGTTGGAAGGAAGCGCCTTGGAGGTAGGTGCCGATGGAATCTTGGGGCCATTCACCGAGTTGGAGTAGGTTGGTCCTGGTGCCTTCAACTAAGGGCAGTTGTTCTTGAAGTGACTGGGGTCCCCGCAGTGCCAACAGGCGTTTGCTGGCGGCTGGTTGCTTGCAACGGAGGGTGCCTGATGGGAGCTCTGACTCTGCTGACTGTAGCGCGATGGAGAGGGTCCATATTGCTTATGGAAGCTTGGACCCCTGGGTGGAAGCCCAAAGGGTCGAGCTCTCTGGTGACGTTCTTGCTATTGCGCTCGGAGGACCTGGAATTTCCTCTTGATGTGCCCTTTTTCTTCCTCTTTTGCTCTTTCCACTTGAATAGCCTTGTTGGAAAGGTGAGAGAAGCTGTGGAAGTCTTGGCTAGCGAGGATGGTCTTAAGCTCGGGTCTTAACCCTCTCAGAAAACGGGCCATTTTTCTGGCCTCGGTGCTGACATCCTCGGGCGCGTAGCGGGCCAGCTCTGTGAACTTGTGCACATACTCACTGACTGTTCTCCCGCCTTGAGTTAGCTCCCAGAACTCATCCTCCTTGAGTTGGACTATCCCCTGGGGTACGTGGTGCTCACGGAAGGCTGCTTCGAATTCTGCCCATGTAGCATCTCTGACGGCTTCACTGAAAGTGTCCCACCATGCTAAAGCCATTCCTGAAAGCTGATGAGCTGCCAGCTGAACACGCTGATTCTCAGGACAAGCGATGGCTTCCAACTTCCTCTTGATCGTGCGAAGCCAGTCATCTGCATCGAGGGGATTGCTGGACCCCGCGAACGTGGGCGGCTTGAGTCTCAAGAATTCTCCCATCCTGTCCTGGGGCCTTCCACCGCCTGGGCGCTGGTTTTCCAGACTTCGAGTGAGGACTTCAATGAGTCGGGTTTGATTGGCCAGAACTTGGGCTAGGTCGAGTGGTAGTTCTGGAGGTGCGGGGAGGTGGGTCTCACCCTGATAGTCGCCTAGAGGGGGGGTGAATAGGGCGAAACTGAAATTTACAAATATAAACACAACTACAAGCCGGGTTAGCGTTAGAAATATAAATGAGTCCGAGAGAGAGGGCGCAAAACAAATCCCAAGCGAATAAGCAAGAGAGACACGGAGATTTGTTTTACCGAGGTTCGGTTCTTGCAAACCTACTCCCCGTTGAGGAGGCCACAAAGGCCGGGTCTCTTTCAACCCTTCCCTCTCTCAAACGGTCCCTCGGACCGAGTGAGCTTCTCTTCTCTAATCAAAGCCGGGAACAAAACTTCCCCGCAAGGGCCACCACACAATTGGTGCCTCTTGCCTTGATTACAATGGAGTGTGATCTCAAGAACAAGTGAGAAAGAAAAGAAGCAATCCAAGCGCAAGAGCTCAAATGAACACGGCAAATCACTCTCACTAGTCACTAGGGCTTTGTGTGGAATTGGAGAGGATTTGATCTCTTTAGTGTGTCTAGAATTGAATGCTAGAGCTCTTGTAGTAGTTGAGAAGTGGAAAACTTGGATGCAATGAATGGTGGGGTGGTTGGGGTATTTATAGCCCCAACCACCAAACTTGACCGTTGGCTGGAGGCGTCTGCTCGATGGCGCACCGGACAGTCCGGTGCACACCGGACAGTCCGGTGCCCCTGCCACGTCATCACTGCCGTTGGATTCTAGCCGTTGGAGCTTCTGACTTGTGGGCCCTCCTGAGTGTCCGGTGCACACCGGACATGTACTGTTTGATGTCCGGTGCACCGGCATGGGCGTGCCTGACGTCTGCGCGCGCTGCGCGCGCAATAAATGCACCGCAGGGAGCCGTTGGCGCCGCAGAGAGACGTTGCTCCGCTGGCACACCGGACAGTCCGGTGCACACCGGACAGTCCGGTGAATTTTAGCGGAGCGGCTGCCGCGCGAACCCGAGGCTGGCGAGTTCCTGAGGCCGACTTCCCTTGGCGCACCGGACACTGTCCGGTGTACACCGGACAGTCCGGTGAATTATAGCCGAGTCGCCTTGGAATTTCCCGAAGGTGGCGAGTTGGAGTCTGAGTCCCCTGGTGCACCGGACAGGTACTGTTCACTGTCCGGTGGCACACCGGACAGTCCGGTGCGCCAGACCAGGGGTGCCTTCGGTTGCCCCTTTGCTCCTTTGTTGAATCCAAAACTTGGTCTTTTTATTGGCTAAGTGTGAACCTTTTACACCTGTATATACTATACACTTGGGCAAACAAGTTAGTCCAAAGATTTGTGTTGGGCAATTCAACCACCAAAATTATATAGGAACTAGGTGTAAGCCTAATTCCCTTTCAATCTCCCCCTTTTTGGTGATTGATGCCAACACAAACCAAAGCAAATATAGAAGTGCATAATTGAACTAGTTTGCATAATGTAAGTGTAAAGGTTGCTTGGAATTGAGCCAATAAAACTACTTACAAGATATGCATGGAATGTTTCTTTCTTATTTAACATTTTGGACCACGTTTGCACCACTTGTTTTGTTTTTGCAAAACCTTTTGTAAATCCATTTCAAAGATCTTTTGCAAATAGTCAAAGGTAAATAAATAAGAGTTTGCAAAAGCATTTTCAAGATTTGAAATTTCCTCCCCCTGTTTCAAATGCTTTTCCTTTGACTAAACAAAACTCCCCTAAAAGAGATCCACCTCTTAGTGTTCAAGAGGGTTTTGATATACCATTTTTGAAATACTACTTTCTCCCCCTTTTGAACACAATAGGATACCCATTGATAAATACTTTTGGAAAGCACTAAGTTTTTGAAATTGGTGGTGGTGCGGTCCTTTTGCTTTGGGCTCATTTCTCCCCCTTTTTGGCATGAATCGCCAAAAACGGAATCATTAGAGCCCTTAAAGTAATTTCTTCCCCTTTGGTCAAAAGTAAATGAGTTAAGATTATACCAAAGACGAAGTCCTTTTCCTTGATGCTCATTTCTCCCCAAGGAATAGAGAGTTGCTCGGAGTGATGGCGAAGCATGAGTTACGGAGTGGAAGCCTTTGTCTTCGCCGAAGACTCCAATTCCCTTTCAATATACCTATGACTTGGTTTGAAATAGACTTGAAAACACATTAGTCATAGCATATAAAGGAGATATGATCAAAGGTATTCAAATGAGCTATGTGTGCAAGCTTAGCAAAAGAAATTTCTAGAATCAAGAATATTGAGCTCATGCCTAAGTCTGGTAAAAGATTGTTCATCAAGTGGCTTGGTAAAGATATCGGCTAATTGATCTTTAGTATTAATGTAAGAAATCTCGATATCCCCCTTTTGTTGGTGATCCCTAAGAAAATGATACTGAATGGCTATGTGCTTAGTGCGGCTATGCTCGACGGGATTGTCGGCCATTTTAATTGCACTCTCATTATCACATAGCAAAGGGACTTTGGTTAATTTGTAACCGTAGTCCCGCAGGGTTTGCCTCATCCAAAGCAATTGCGCGCAACAATGTCCTGCGGCAATGTACTCGGCTTCGGCGGTGGAAAGAGCGACCGAATTTTGCTTCTTTGAAGCCCAAGACACCAAGGATCTTCCCAAGAACTGGCAAGTCCCCGATGTGCTCTTCCTATTGATTTTGCACCCCGCCCAATCGGCATCCGAATAACCAAGTAAATCAAATGTGGATCCCCGAGGGTACCAAAGCCCAAACTTAGGGGTATAAGCCAAATATCTCAAGATTCGTTTTACGGCCGTAAGGTGGGATTCCTTAGGGTCGGATTGGAATCTTGCACACATGCAAACGGAAAGCATAATGTCCGGTCGAGATGCACATAAATAAAGCAATGAATCAATCATCGACCGGTATACCTTTTGATCCACGGACTTACCTCCCGTGTCGAGGTCGAGATGCCCATTAGTTCCCATGGGTGTCTTGATGGGTTTGGCATCCTTCATCCCAAACTTAGCAAGAATGTCTTGAGTGTACTTCGTTTGGCTAATGAAGGTGCCCTCTTGGAGTTGCTTGACTTGGAATCCTAGAAAATACTTCAACTCCCCCATCATCGACATCTCGAATTTCTGTGTCATGATCCTACTAAACTCTTCACATGTAGACTCGTTAGTAGACCCAAATATAATATCATCAACATAAATTTGGCATACAAACAAGTCATTTTCAAGAGTTTTAGTAAAGAGTGTAGGATCGGCCTTGCCGACTTTGAAGCCATTAGCAATAAGGAAATCTCTAAGGCATTCATACCATGCTCTTGGGGCTTGCTTGAGCCCATAAAGCGCCTTAGAGAGCCTATAGACATGATTAGGATACTCACTGTCTTCAAAGCCGGGAGGTTGCTCAACATAGACCTCTTCCTTGATCGGTCCATTGAGGAAGGCACTTTTCACGTCCATTTGATAGAGCTTAAAGCCATGGTAAGTAGCATAGGCCAATAATATGCGAATTGACTCAAGCCTAGCTACGGGTGCATAGGTTTCACCGAAATCCAAACCTTCGACTTGTGAATACCCTTTGGCTACGAGTCGAGCTTTGTTCCTTGTCACCACACCATGCTCATCTTGCTTGTTGCGGAAGACCCATTTGGTTCCTACAACATTTTGGTTAGGACGTGGAACAAAATGCCAGACCTCATTCCTCGTGAAATTGTTGAGCTCCTCTTGCATCGCCACCACCCAATCCGAATCTTGGAGAGCTTCCTCTACCCTGTGTGGCTCAATAGAGGAAACAAAAGAGTAATGTTCACAAAAATGAGCAACCCGAGATCGAGTAGTTACCCCCTTATGAATGTCGCCGAGGATGGTGTCGACGGGGTGATCTCGTTGGATTGCTTGGTGGACTCTTGGGTGTGGCGGTCTTGGTTCTTCCTCATCCTCCTTTTCTTGATCATTTGCATCTCCCCCTTGATCATTGCCATTATCTTGAGGTGGCTCATCTTCTTGATTTTGCCCTTCATCAACTTGAGCCTCATCCTCATTTTGAGTTGGTGGAGATGCTTGCATGGAGGAGGACGGTTGATCTTGTGCATTTGGAGGCTCTTCGGATTCCTTAGGACACACATCCCCGATGGACATGTTCCTTAGCGCGATGCATGGAGCCTGTTCTTCACCTATCTCATCAAGATCAACTTGCTCTACTTGAGAGCCGTTAGTTTCATCAAACACAACGTCACATGAGACTTCAACTAGTCCAGTGGACTTGTTAAAGACCCTATATGCCCTTGTGTTTGAGTCATAACCAAGTAAAAAACCTTCTACAGTTTTAGGAGCAAATTTAGATTTTCTACCTCTTTTAACAAGAATAAAGCATTTGCTACCAAAAACTCTAAAGTATGAAATGTTGGGCTTTTTACCGGTTAGGAGTTCATATGATGTCTTCTTGAGGATTCGGTGAAGATATAACCGGTTGATGGCGTAGCAGGCGGTGTTGACCGCTTCGGCCCAAAACCGGTCCGGTGTCTTGTACTCATTAAGCATGGTTCTTGCCATGTCCAAAAGAGTTCGATTCTTTCTCTCCACTACACCATTTTGTTGTGGCGTGTAGGGAGAAGAGAACTCATGCTTGATGCCCTCCTCCTCAAGGAAGCTTTCAATTTGAGAGTTCTTGAACTCCGTCCCGTTGTCGCTTCTTATTTTCTTGATCCTTAAGGCGAACTCATTTTGAGCCCGTCTCAAGAATCCTTTTAAGGTCTCTTGGGTTTGAGATTTTTCCTGTAAAAAGAATACCCAAGTGAAGCGAGAATAATCATCCACTATTACAAGACAATACTTACTCCCGCCGATGCTTATGTAAGCAATCGGGCCGAATAGATCCATGTGGAGTAGCTCAAGCGGCCTGTTGGTCGTCATGATGTTCTTGTGTGGATGATGGACTCCAACTTGCTTCCCCGCCTGGCATGCGCTACAAATCCTGTCTTTCTCAAAATGAACATTTGTTAATCCTAAAATGTGCTCTCCCTTTAGAAGCTTGTGAAGATTCTTCATTCCAACATGGGCTAGTCGGCGGTGCCAGAGCCAACCCATGTTAGTCTTAGCAATTAAGCATGTGTCGAGTTCAGCTCTATCAAAATCCACTAAGTATAGCTGACCCTCTAACACACCCTTAAATGCTATTGAATCATCACTTCTTCTAAAGACAGTGACACCTATATCAGTAAAAAGACAGTTGTAGCCCATTTGACATAATTGGGAAACTGAGAGCAAGTTGTAGTCTAAGGAATCAACAAGAAAAACATTGGAAATAGAATGGTCAGGAGATATAGCAATTTTACCAAGTCCTTTGACCAAACCTTGATTTCCATCCCCGAATGTGATAGCTTGTTGGGGATCTTGGTTTTTCTCATATGAGGAGAACATTCTTTTCTCCCCGGTCATGTGGTTTGTGCACCCGCTGTCGAGTATCCAACTTGAGCCCCCGGATGCATAAACCTACAAAACAAATTTAGTTCTTGACTTTAGGTACCCAAACTGTTTTGGGTCCTTTGGCATTAGAAACAAGAACTTTGGGTACCCAAACACAAGTCTTGGAACCCTTGTGTTTGCACCCAACAAATTTGGCAACTACCTTGCCGGATTTGCTAGTAAGCACATAAGATGCATCAAAAGTTTTAAATGAAATGGCATGATCATTTGATGCATTAGGAGTTTTCTTTCTAGGCAACTTGGCACGGGTTGGTTGCCTAGAGCTAGATGTCTCACCCTTATACATAAAAGCATGGTTAGGGCCAGAGTGAGACTTCCTAGAGTGAATTCTCCTAATTTTGCTCTCGGGATAACCGGCAGGATACAAAATGTAACCCTCGTTATCCTGAGGCATGGGAGCCTTGCCCTTAACAAAGTTAGACAAATTTTTAGGAGGGGCATTAAGTTTGACATTGTCTCCCCTTTGGAAGCCAATGCCATCCTTGATGCCAGGGCGTCTCCCATTATAGAGCATACTTCTAGCAAATTTAAATTTTTCATTTTCTAAGTTATGCTCGGCAATTTTAGCATCTAGTTTTGCTATATGATCATTTTGTTGTTTAATTAAAGCCATATGATCATGAATAGCATCAATATCAACATTTCTACATCTAGTACAAATAGATACATGCTCAACAATAGATGTAGATGGTTTGCAAGAATTAAGTTCAACAATCTTAGCATGAAGAATATCATTTTTATCTCTAAGATTGGCAATGGTAACTTTGCAAACATCAAAATCTTTAGCCTTAGCAATCAAACTTTCATTCTCTAATCTAAGGCTAGCAAGGGAAATGTTTAATTCTTCAATCCTAGCAAGCAAATCATCATTATTATCTCTAGTATTGGGAATTGAAACATTACAAACATGAGAATCAACCTTAGCATTTAAACTAGCATTTTCATTTCTAAGGTTGTCAATCATCTCACGGCAAGTGCTTAGCTCACTAGATAATTTTTCACATTTTTCTACCTCTAGAGCATAAGCCTTTTTAACCTTAACATGTTTCTTGTTTTCTTTAATTAGACAATCCTCTTGGGAGTCCAAAAGGTCATCCTTTTCATGAATAGCACTAACTAATTCATTTAATTTTTCTTTTTGAGCTATGTTGAGGTTGGCAAAAAGGGAACGCAAATTATCTTCCTCATCACTAGCATTGTCATCACTAGAGGATTCATATTTAGTGGAGGATTTAGATTTAACCTTCTTTTTGCCGTCCTTTGCCATGAGGCACTTGTGGCCGATGTTGGGGAAGAGGAGTCCCTTGGTGACGGCGATGTTGGCGGCGTCCTCGTCGTCGGAGGAGTCGCTTGAGCTCTCGTCGGAGTCCCACTCGCGACAAACATGGGCATCGCCGCCCTTCTTCTTGTAATACCTCTTCTTTTCCTTTCGTCTCCCCTTCTTGTCGTCACCTCGGTCACTGTCACTAGATATAGGACATTTAGCAATAAAATGACCGGGCTTACCACACTTGTAGCAAACCTTCTTGGAGCGGGACTTGTAGTCTTTCCCCCTCCTTTGTTTGAGGATTTGGCGGAAGCTCTTGATGACGAGCGCCATTTCCTCATTGTCGAGCTTGGAGGCGTCGATTGGTTGTCGACTTGGTGTAGCCTCCTCCTTCTTCTCCTCCGTTGCCTTGAATGCAACGGGTTGGGCTTCGGATGAGTCGCCAAGCTCGTTGATTTTCCTCGAGCCTTCTATCATGCACTCAAAACTTACAAAATGCCCGATAACTTCCTCGGGGGTCATTTTAGTATATCTAGGATTACCACGAATCAATTGAACTTGAGTGGGATTAAGAAAAATGAGAGATCTTAAAATAACATTTACCACTTCGTGATCGTCCCACTTCTTGCTCCCGAGGTTGCGCACTTGGTTCACCAAAGTCTTGAGCCGGTTGTACATGTGTTGTGGCTCCTCTCCTTTGTGAAGCCGGAACCGACCGAGCTCCCCCTCGATCGTTTCCCGCTTGGTGATCTTGGTGAGCTCGTCTCCCTCGTGCGCGGTTTTGAGTACATCCCAAATCTCCTTGGCGCTCTTTAACCCTTGTACTTTGTTATACTCCTCTCTACTTAGAGAGGCGAGGAGTATTGTTGTTGCTTGAGAGTTGAAGTGCTCGATTTGGGCCACTTCATCCTCATCATAGTCCTCATCCCCTACGGATGGTACCTGCGCGCCAAACTCAACAACATCCCATATGCTTTTGTGGAGCGAGGTTAGATGAAATCGCATTAAATCGCTCCACCTAGCGTAATCTTCACCATCAAATGTTGGTGGTTTGCCTAATGGGACGGAAAGTAAAGGTGTATGTTTGGAAATGCGAGGGTAACGTAGGGGGATCTTACTATACTTCTTGCGCTCTTGGCGCTTAGAAGTGACGGAGGGCGCATCGGAGTCGGAGGTCGATGTTGATGAAGTGTCGGTCTCGTAGTAGACCACCTTCCTCATCCTCTTGTGCTTGTCGCCTTTCCGATGCGGCTTGTGGGAAGAAGATTTTTCCTTCTTCTCTTTGTGATGAGAAGAAGATTTCTTCTCCTTCCCTTTGTTGGAGGAGCTCTTCTTCTTCTCCCTCCTTTTGGTGCGGGACTCTTCCGATGAAGTGCTCCCGTGGCTTGTAGTGGGCTTTTCGCCGGTCTCCATCTCCTTCTTGGCGTGATCTCCCGACATCACTTCGAGCGGTTAGGCTCTAATGAAGCACCGGGCTCTGATACCAATTGATAGTCGCCTAGAGGGGGGGGTGAATAGGGCGAAACTGAAATTTACAAATATAAACACAACTACAAGCCGGGTTAGCGTTAGAAATATAAATGAGTCCGAGAGAGAGGGCGCAAAACAAATCCCAAGCGAATAAGCAAGAGAGACACGGAGATTTGTTTTACCGAGGTTCGGTTCTTGCAAACCTACTCCCCGTTGAGGAGGCCACAAAGGCCGGGTCTCTTTCAACCCTTCCCTCTCTCAAACGGTCCCTCGGACCGAGTGAGCTTCTCTTCTCTAATCAAAGCCGGGAACAAAACTTCCCCGCAAGGGCCACCACACAATTGGTGCCTCTTGCCTTGATTACAATGGAGTGTGATCTCAAGAACAAGTGAGAAAGAAAAGAAGCAATCCAAGCGCAAGAGCTCAAATGAACACGGCAAATCACTCTCACTAGTCACTAGGGCTTTGTGTGGAATTGGAGAGGATTTGATCTCTTTAGTGTGTCTAGAATTGAATGCTAGAGCTCTTGTAGTAGTTGAGAAGTGGAAAACTTGGATGCAATGAATGGTGGGGTGGTTGGGGTATTTATAGCCCCAACCACCAAACTTGACCGTTGGCTGGAGGCGTCTGCTCGATGGCGCACCGGACAGTCCGGTGCACACCGGACAGTCCGGTGCCCCTGCCACGTCATCACTGCCGTTGGATTCTAGCCGTTGGAGCTTCTGACTTGTGGGCCCTCCTGAGTGTCCGGTGCACACCGGACATGTACTGTTTGATGTCCGGTGCACCGGCATGGGCGTGCCTGACGTCTGCGCGCGCTGCGCGCGCAATAAATGCACCGCAGGGAGCCGTTGGCGCCGCAGAGAGACGTTGCTCCGCTGGCACACCGGACAGTCCGGTGCACACCGGACAGTCCGGTGAATTTTAGCGGAGCGGCTGCCGCGCGAACCCGAGGCTGGCGAGTTCCTGAGGCCGACTTCCCTTGGCGCACCGGACACTGTCCGGTGTACACCGGACAGTCCGGTGAATTATAGCCGAGTCGCCTTGGAATTTCCCGAAGGTGGCGAGTTGGAGTCTGAGTCCCCTGGTGCACCGGACAGGTACTGTTCACTGTCCGGTGGCACACCGGACAGTCCGGTGCGCCAGACCAGGGGTGCCTTCGGTTGCCCCTTTGCTCCTTTGTTGAATCCAAAACTTGGTCTTTTTATTGGCTAAGTGTGAACCTTTTACACCTGTATATACTATACACTTGGGCAAACAAGTTAGTCCAAAGATTTGTGTTGGGCAATTCAACCACCAAAATTATATAGGAACTAGGTGTAAGCCTAATTCCCTTTCACACCCCCTTCTCCGCCAGCCTCTCCTTCCGCTCCTAGGGGAAGTCTTGCTCCAATCCCGGAGACGGTAGGCGTGGTTCTATCCGAAGCCATCTGCCATGGGAAGAGAGTCACTATTATGCACATGCTATTTTTTTTAAACTAGTTATTTTATTCATTACATCAAGCCATTACATTACATAGCATACTGCTACCACAAGCTCATCACACACGAGTGCTACCTAGGGTACCCCCGAACTCTTTCTCTAAAGTGTCCCCAAATTCCTTGAGAAGGTCATCAAGGCTGGCCAGGGACATGTCCTCGGTGTCGGACTGGTTCCTAGGAGGGTTCTCTTCCTTCTGCTCAGTCTGACATCCTTGGCTTTTGGTCTTCTTGCGGATTTTTCTAGCGGGGGCGAGCTTCTTCAGTTTCTTGTCGTAGTCCATTTTGAGGGTGCGGTAAGCTTCACGGGTATTGGTCTCTTCGCCTTCAGCTATCGAGAGGCTCTCTTGAAGGGACGCTTTTTCTTCTGAAAGTTCCCTGACTTTTTGCTCCAGGCTTTCCACCCGGGAGGTTAGGGAGGTGCAGTGAAGGGCGAGGTCATCATATTGGTTATCAAGGGTGTGAAGGTATCCAGCCATGTAGACAATGGTGGGATCATTCTCAATAGGATCTCCTTCTGATAGGGCCTGAAGTCTTTTCCTCCAGGTGGGGGTATTCTTGTTGCTGGGTGGAAAGTAGCGAAGGGGGTTTCAATGATTACTTTGTTGTAGTTCTGACACAGTTGTCGGAGGGCTTTTCGGGCCACATTTTGGCAAGCATCTAGGAAATGGACTCCGATAAAAGTGATTTGGAAGGAACGTTGGTTTGGATAGCTTTGGCTTTCCCCCAGGTAGACTGCCATAGAGCATCTTATCATTCCGCCCTCGATATGCTCCGACCAGACGTATTCCGGCTTCTTGCGGATTCCCATGCGGAGCGCACAGCTTCGCAAGAGGCGTGGGAACCCTTCCACTTCTGAGCAGTAGGATGACTTAATGGCCAGAGAGTCTTCCATCTGGAATAGGAAAAAAGGGTCTTGTTAAAACCGGGGAAGGGGAGAGAAAACTTTTCTTGAGATAAGAGGTATTTTCCTTTTAGGGTAAGTTTTTAGGGTCAGGGCTGCGACCTACGGCCAGTCCTATGGGCTCTGATACCACCTGAAGTGTCCCGATCCTTTGGGACTCAAATGTGAAACAATTACTAGTCCTAAGAGGCTAGTAAACACATTCCTTACTTCGAATAGTACAGAGTTTAGATAAATTTATTACAATACCGGGGTACAAGCTCGAGAGAGCCAAATAGAGAAGCGCAGTAGGAAAATACACTAGCCCAAGCCACAGGCAGAACTGGGTGCAGGCACAGCCCTCTTAATCAAGCATAGCAGAAAAGAAGTCCTCGGCTGCTGAAAAACATAAATAAATCTAGGTGAATACACTAGGTATTCCGCAAGCCCACCCCGCTCCCGTAGAGAGAAAGAGACCTATGATATACATGCTCAATTTGGTGGAGTTGTGGTCACTCATCATTTTCTTAGAGAAAGGCAGATACTTGAAGGTTTTTCCCATAGTCTTATATTAACAAAAAACTCAACCGCCACTGAGCTTCCCGCTCCCGTGGCCTTATTTTCTTTTTCAACACCCATTTAATCACACCTTTCCCTTGTCAAGAAACTTAGTGAAGAAAGCTCTAATTGCCATACCATACCAGACTTGTCCATACCAGTGGACACGGACTATTCGAATAGGTTTCAACTCTGCGCAGAGGGGTACACTTTACCCACTAGTCCGGTTTCTGCGATCTCACCGTCGCGAGACCCGAATGCCGGATCTCTTTCCTTACTCGTACGTCCTAACCTTAACGGTTATCCGGAAGGAGTCAGGCCACCACCATGTCCAAACCGGACAAAACTTTCCCCCTCCTTATCCTCCCGGTGCTCCCCAGCCTTCTTAACCCTGGGGTTGGACCGCACGAGTTCGGATTGAGTGACTGCCCACACAGTCTCGAGTGGTTGTACGATAAAGGAGTACAGGTAGTGAAAATGACAAACCGGTCCTTATATGAGGGGACAATCCTTCTGCTCACGCCTAAACCAGCTGAGCCAACACCTTAGGCCCTCCCCTAAACCAGGGAGTCCCTGATCATCCCACTCCCAGGGTGATGAGGGTGAGTACCCTTCATCGCAAAACTTTTCAAAAAGAGACTTTATTTGGAGGAACACATTGCCCTTCTTTCCAAACCACATTTCGTATCCAGAAAGTATATGTTAATGCGGGCCATCTCTCACTCACAATGCAATATTCCCCCATGATTCCCGGCCTAGGCAGTGGTAGAGAGAATAGGTAATTTATGCATCAAGGGAAGGATGGACTTGCCTTCGTTGAAGCTCTCTTGGCACAGAATATCTACTTCCGGAAGTTCGGGCTCCGACCCTTCTTCCAGAGCTACGGGATCCGGATCTGCGGTTCCCGCTTCTTCTAGGAAACATACAGTAAAACAATACATCAACAGTAGTTCATCAATCATAGTGTGCCATTTTCTAACAACATTATTTTATGTGACCTTGGAAATCCTTTTTGATAATTTTTTGTGCATAAAATATTGAGAAAACTATTTAAATGGGAAAAAGGGTGGAAAAGAAAAAGAAAAGAGAATTCCTCTCTTCTGGGCCGGGGGCACGATTTTTGGCCCACCCCGGGCGCGAGCGCGCGCTGAGGCGCTTTCGGCCCAGCGGCGGCCCACGAGCGAGGGGGAAACGGCGCGGCCGCGAGGGTGACGGCGTCGCTTGAGGGCCCACTTGCCAGCGAGAGAGGGGGGGAAGAGACGGCGTTGCGGCCAGACGGCGGGCGAACCGGCCGAGCGCGGGGGGGGGGGGGGGGGGGACCGGCCGCCGGGGAAGCTTGACGGCGGCTTGCCGCCGGTGGCCCGGTTCCTGGTCCGAGGGAGGGTGGTTTAGCACGGGCGGCAGTTGGTGATTCTCACGGTAGGTTCAATTTGGCCAGAGGGGGTCGGAAGGGGGCTGCCTACGGGGAGGGGGCGGAGCTCCGCGGCGGGGATCGCCGCCGGTGGGCTCTGGGTGGGGAACGGGGGCTGGAAGGTGGTGCTTCGGGTTCGTGGCTACGCGAGGGAGCTGCTCGACTCACTCAATTCCTTGCCGGACCAACAGAGAGGGAGAGGGAGGAGGAGGAAAAGACTCACCGGAGAGGAGGACGACGCCGGCGCTTTGCGAATTGAGCTCGGGGAGGGGAGGAGAGGGATAACCGAAGCTGGTGCGAGGAAGAAGGGGCTCGGGGCGAGCTTTTTATAGGCGCGCGGGGGAGGGGGGGCGGTGGAGCTCCCTGACTCCGGCGAGCTTCCCAGTGCCGCCATAAATGGCGCACAGCGCCGCCGAGGGGACGCCACGGCGGGGCGGTACCGGCGAGGACGCTGGTCAAGGGGAGGAGGACGAAGCGGTGCCAAACTTCCCTGTGCGGCAGGATGGCAGAGGGGAGGACAGAGGCGACGGCCGGAGGTGACTTCGGCGAGGGGACGGCGGACGGACGACGAAGCAACTGACTCGTGGGGCCGCTTGGTCAAAGGGAGCGAGCGTGCGAGAGAGCGGGTGGCTGACGGGTGGGGACGCCTTGTCAGCGAGAGGGAGGGCGGGGTGTGGAGCGGCTGTCGCGCGCGCGGAAGCAGGCCGAAGTTGGGCCGAATGCGGAGGAGTGCGGGCGCGTGGGAGGGGGGGTTGCGGGTGTTGGGCCGAGATTTGGTCCAACAGGGAGAGGAGAGGGTTTTTCCCTTTTTCTTTTTACTTTTCAATTCCCATTTCCCATTTTGCCCCTTTTTCTTTTGAACAAAATATTTTGTGAATACTCTAAGTGTTTAGAAAATAGAATCTAAGTGAGGTGCTTTGTGATCAAACAAAATGTATGCAAATGATGAAAGAAAACTTAGTGGAGATCTTAGAATTAGAGATGAAGGGAGGGGAAAAAGGTGGATTAGGGTTTCAAACCTAGATTAGGATTTTTGGGATGCTACAATCTCCTCATCTCTGCGAAGGGGATGCACGGGAGAGAGTAAACTCAAAAGACAGGACGAACCCCTAGATGGATCTCTACATTGAACATAGACTCAGGGCCTCGCCACACACACGTGCGATGGACGGGTAAAAGTCGCACAAAAAGTGCCCCCTATCCAAAAAAACTAGAGCAAACAGGGACCAGGAGGATCCGAAACCCACACACATCAAACAAACCAAATAAAGCCATGATAATGAGATGTCTGAACCAAAGAGAAAAAACAGGACCGAGTAAACCGGTTACGGTAGACCATGGATTATTTCCTACATAGATACCTCCCCAAACACAACATTCGTAGCAACATCAAAATCATCCGTCAAACGATCCATGTCTTCCACCGCCGAACCCTCTAGCAAGCCAATGGCATCACGAAGATCTCCACCAAAGTGCAACTGTGCAATGGCCAAAGCCACAACCTCATCGCGATGAATCCCAAACTCTATAGCCTCGTGGACACGGACTGGGATATCAAGAAGACACAAATCACGGTTCCTACCTCAGACGCGAAGAAACCTTGTGGCCTGATCTGCGCATAAGTAAAGGGTCAGTACTTCTAGTTCTAGCTCTAAAAATGTAAGAAACCACGAAAACTCAATAGCACACTAATAAAGGTATATAGGTAGGAAAACCAGGCTAGCCAAACTCACCAGCCCTCGAATCGTTAAAAGCCTCTGAGCGCGTCCAAAGATGTTAGACCTCAGCGTTGGCAGCACCCACAACAAAGCAGGCCACAACAAGGTCCCTCTGGAGATCTTCCACCGACGTCGCCCGTGTGGGCCAATGGGTTGGTCGGCCTTGGTAGAGAGCCATGACCTCCCCACGCTTTGGGAGGGTGGACCATCACACTGAGGGAAACCAAAAAAGATCGAAGAAGGTGAGGGGAACAAGTAAATTTGACGGATTAAGAAGCACCTGTACCAACACCTCAAGGGACAACCTCTCGAAAGCCCACCCACGAGATGGGGGCATCCCTCGACGGTCCACTCTGATCCATGGCGACGAATAAAAAGACAAGGGAGAGCAGGGGTCGAGAAAGCGACACAGGGTAAGAGAACTTGCACTGTCTATTTGCAAGGATAGTCGATTAGAGACTCACATCTTTAAGATGGTTGGTGACCTATGGACCTAACAAGTTGGGCCTATGAACCTCTGAAGGAAATCGAACCAACGTAAGATCACGAAGCACAACTCCGCAGGCAAACAACAGGGGAGCAATACAAATATTGAAACTTATGTTCCTTTTCAAAAGGGAAACAACAAGACATATTATACAATAGGCTTTGCGAATGGTATCATTCGCAGATAGCCTGTCCACGATGGGACTGACAACCTCATCGAAACCCTCCAATATGTCTTCCAGCCCATCATCAGGAATGTCCTAAGGAAGACCAATGACGTCCTAGAGACAGCATCCAGACCGAAGCTCCTCGACGACCAAGGCTACGCCCACCCCTCGGTGAATGCTAAAATCCATAATATCTCGGATGTGACACGACATACTGTCTAAGCGTCCCACCGAGAAGGAGTCGCGAGCCCCAATGCACTCAACAGTCTGGCCCACCCAATGACGAAGCTTCTCTAGCTCAGACTCTAAAACTAAAGGGTAGAGGAAAAGTGCGAGGAAGAAATTAAAAACTAATGAAAGGCATATGGACATCAAAATAAGAACATTACCAGACACACGCCCATCGAACTTGGCAATTTGGTCCTAGAGTAGGCTCACTTCGGTGTCAGTCGCGTCTATGGCCGTGCAGGAGGCATCAAGGTTCTCCTTGAGCTCCAAGGAACAAGGAGAGGGTCCCACAGACCCAACCATGACTACCCTGCAGAAAGAAGCACCTCCGACTATTGGAGGTTGCTCTACAGTAGAAAACAAACGTCAAAGAGAAAAGGGGGAGAAGGAAGACTTCGAGGGCTAAAGACCTTACCCCGACCCTAACATGGGCACAACGTGGCCTCTTCCTTGCCAGGGTCCGTTAACCGACCCACTGCAGGAACCCATCTGAGGGGTCAATGAGAAGCAAGAGTCATGGTATGACAATTGATGACCCCCGCTCGTACTTATAAAGGCGACAAAAATCCGACACTCCATGGGTAAGAAGAGATCGGTGCATACATTGTCTCATCTCTTAGAGAATTAAACACTTTAACTGGTATGCGAATAAAGGATGATCCCTTGGGACTGGCTGCGGGAATCGAGCGCTACCCGATCCAACAAAAATGAAGCCACCAAGGGTAGACACTCTCCCCTCGGGGGCTCGGAGGCTACTGTCAGGGATTAGAACCCTGGGGGCCATGAGTCAAAAGGGAGGCCAATGAGAGGTCAGGCAAAGAAGGACCCGCCCCCTGATGGCCCGAGACACCGAGTTGAGGGGCTAGGTAAGGCAGAACTATGAGGGGTCAGAGGGACCGTAAGGACCCACTCGAGTGGATTATGTGTCTAACTGACATACTGCCCCCACCATTAATGACCGATTGCATTAACAGTGTCTTGCACCGAGCTACAGCGCGAGTGTCTTACACCGAGCTGCAACGCGTAAAGGAATTGCTGCTTCTTCCACTCATGGCCTACGCACCCTAGGCCAGAGCCCACTTATGACCTATGAGTCCTAGGTCTGCGCCTCACTCATAGCCTATGCCTGACTCCCCTACGGAGCCCATAACACGACGAGGGACACCAAAAGTTAGGCTATGAAGACTAAGAGTCGTCATGGAGCAGAGGGAGTGATGATGACACTTGGACTCCCCACCGCCCGCACACATTGTCCCGGCGAACTTAAAGAAGCACGACTAGAAAGCCAGACGACGAGGGTGAATATCGACGTACAGATCTTTACCGAGGGTAAAACACCTCGTTTTACCACAGCGCAGTGATCCCTTCCAAGGGAAGCCACTTGTAATCAACCCCCTCCTTAGTCTATAAAAGGAGGGTCAACCCGGACCGAGAAAAAGGAGACACAGATAATAGCACTCGACGACTTAGCCTGATAGCGAACACCCGATATGTAGATCTTCGGAACCAACATCGCTTAGAGATTGTGATTCTTCACTCTCTCATCCACTTGTAACCCCTACTACGAACAATCAGCAACAAGGTGCCGATAGTGAGAGCCCCAAAGATTGAAAGTAGAGAAATTCTCCTCGAACCAATATAAATTTTGCGACCACTACGCACACCATCCACATTCAAAATAGGCATATACAAATTTAGGTTAGTGCTGTTTTTCAAAACACCAACATGCTAGAACCTCAGATGTTGCACTATACTACCAATTACACTATATAAAATATGATTGATGTACCATCACATCACAATGCATATTAAGTGGCTGGCTAATACCTCCTTTGAAAGGTAGGAATTTCTCAGAAATCATATAGGAATTTCAGGAATCGGTTCAGTTTAAGGGCTAGTTTGGAAACCCCAATTTCCCACGGGATTCTCGTTTTTCCAAGAGAAAATGAACTAATTTCCCTTTGGAAAATAAGAATTCCGTGTGAAATTGAGGTTTCCAAGCTAGCCCTAACGGAAAAACACTGGAAACGAAATTTTTTCCCACCATCCAAAAGAGACCTACGGTTGCAAACAGGACCTTTAGTCCTTTACTCATCCTCGTTAGTCTTGACTCTTGCGCGTCCACCCCTGCGCTTTTCACTAGTTTGGATTCGGACTTCCTGCGCTCCGCCAATTGCTTCCTACTCCACCTCCTCTTCTCCCTCCCCAAGCCGCCGCCGCCGCCGCCGCCTCATCTCATCCCCATCACCCACTCCCGGCGGATCGTCGATGGCGGCGCCGGCGATATGGCAGCCACAGGAGCAGGGGCTCCACGAGATCTGCACCCTCCTGGAGGCGCACATCTCCCCCAACTCCGACCAGGCCCGCATCTGGCAGCAGCTCCAGCACTACAGCCAGTTCCCCGACTTCAATAATTACCTAACCTTCATCCTGGCCCGCGGAGAGGTGAGCCTTCCTTTCCTCCTAGTGGCACCTCCACCTCAATCGCTCGCTGGCTTCTTCCGATCGCCACGCCGTCAGCAAAGTCTAGGGTTTTCTCCGATGGTACTGGAGATTTGAAGCTTGTTGTTTGACTCCATAGACCCCTAGGTCGCCACTGGAATTTAGCACTTGGATCACACGTGCTAACTTCTAATCCAAATCGATCTTGATACCCTGGTGTTCTAATGGAAATGATAACGTACGTTATGTGCGCTATTTGTGTACACACAAAGGCAGAAAAGATGCGCTGGTGATCAAGCTAAAATTTCAGTGCCGACATAAGGCTACCTACCGTAGCATTTCAGTTTGATTCGGTGGTAATTTGAATTGTCTTGTTGCGGAGTCAGAGGTTCATGTAGGGCTTAGCCTACGCAGATTGTGCCGATGCACAGTAAGAGATGAGAGCTTGTTTCCATGTTAGTATTTTATGTCTACTACTTGCCACTGCATCATCACTTATTGTGGTAATGATTTCTCAAATTGCTCAGAATGTTTAAACTGCAAATGATGCGATATTTTTAGAATCCTCGTGCAGTCATGTGTGCACGTCAAAATCTTGCTCAGATGGTTAGTTAATTTGCCTACTTGAGTTCTAGTGGTGTTTGAGTTTCGACTGGTGATGCTCCCACTCCCACGAAGATCAAAGTAACCACTGGAGGTGAGCAGGGGCGAAGCCATCTAGGGCTTGCCGAGTGCACATGCACCAGGGAAAAATAGTTTTTAGTGATTAATAATTAGATTTTACCACTTGTGCAGTGTGCACACTCTAAATTTCAGTTGGAGAAGATTTTTATTACATGTCTATATTGAAATGTCAAATGTGCACTCGGATTATCTGGGCTCTAGTTTCGTCCCTGGAGGTGAGTGACTGCTTGATCCCACTATCTAAAACATTTTCCTTGTAAAAGTTTACTTAGAGATACATATGATAGGAAATATTTGGTCTTTTATGTTTTGATAGTGAGACCACACCAGGAACCATATGGTAGCATTGGCGTGATCTAGACTCTGGAACAACAACAAAAAAAACACATTCAGAGTGACTGCTACTTTTAACTTTCTGTGTACGATTTGTATTTTGGTTATTACCAAATTTAGTTTCATGTTTGATTGGCAATTATAAGAAACAGTGATAAACAATGAATTGAATCAATAAGGGTGTCATTTATTAATCATGGAGTTCATGTGGGATGAAAATAGTGGATTGCATGCTTCCCTTGTGTTCTTTTCCGTGCTTATTTGTTCTAAAACGTTTTCGACGTTGGGATGTCTCCTACTTGTTATGGAGCAAAATTATCTTCCGGTATGACTATGCTTGTAGGTCCAGCTATTTTTTTCTTCGACATATCTGACATGCATTTACTTTTTTTTTGTTTTGTACCAGGGGAAATCAATTGAAGTTAGACAGGCAGCTGGTCTACTACTGAAAAACAATCTGCGAACGACTTTCATCTCTATGCAACCTTCGTCCCAGCATTATGTTAAGTCTGAGCTGTTACCATGTATAGGGGCAACCAATAGGGCTATTAGATCCACAGTTGGAACAGTGATCAGTGTACTTTTCCAAATTGTACGAGTCGCTGGATGGATTGAGTTGTTTCAGGCACTCCATAAGTGTTTGGAGAGTAATGACCTGGATCACATGGAAGGTGCTATGGATGCGATATACAAGGTAATGTGCACTTCTGTCATACTAGGGGTTCCATGCATTAAACCAGCATGATGTAGTATATCTTACAATTTGCGTTCTCAAAGTCTTGCTTTCCGATGACAGATCTGTGAGGATGTCCCTGAAGAGCTCGATGTTGATGTTCCTGGTTTGTCTGAACGACCGATCAATGTGTTTATGCCAAAAATACTGCAGGTCTATATCCAATATCCAGAAACAACCAATTATATACCTACAGAATCGACACTTTGACTTCCTCTCTGTAAATGATCATATATATGTCTTCGTACACCAGTTGCCTATAATTCAGCTGAGCATGTATCTGTGGTGGCATATAGATGTTTGAACAGTCTGGTTTAACATATTTATGGGGTTTCATTCTGATACATGCTGCCTTTTTTCTTCCTTCAGTTCTTCCAGTCACCACATGCAAGTTTGAGAAAACTATCGTTGGGTTGTATAAATCAGTACATAGTAGTGATGCCATCGGTAAGAGTCCTAGTCCCATCTTCAGCTTATCTTTCTCAACACTTTTGACTCACTGTTGGATTCACACAGGCACTCTACATGTCTATGGATCAGTATATTCAGGGATTATTCAACCTTGCAAAGGACCCTTCAGCAGATGTTCGGAAACTGGTATTCACCGTAGATAATTACTTATCGTACCAACTTATTTGTTACAATGAAATTGCACATTATGGCATGCTACTTATTTGCAAGAGAATAAGATTCAAAAGCAAATGTAATTATTTCATACTTGAAGCAGGATTTATTTTCTAGGCTTATAGCTGATTTGTCAGCAAGCGCAAATGCCAATAATGATTGTTTGATGGCACATAACATCTTGCTAATTCTCCCTGTTTACTTGATAGGTTTGTTCAGCCTGGGTTCAGCTCATTGAAGTTCGCCCATCTATTTTGGAGGTGTATTAAATTTGCTGTCTATTTGACCTTTTTCCTGCACTCACTTAATATGTATTAATGATGTAATGTAACTAGAGCTCCAAACTTCTCCATTTTCCTTTATCTTTTTCCCCACAATTTTTATGATGGTGTACATGATTTTTTTTGCCTTGAACTGTATTAGTTTGGTTATTCCCTTGCTGTAGTGGATCTAACATTGGATATTAAAACTGCAGTCACATCTTAAAAATGTTACTGAATTGATTCTGCAAGCTAATAAAGATCCAGATGATGAAGTCGCTCTGGAAGCTTGCGAGTTCTGGTATGTTTTCAGTAAGCGAGTGTAATAAGGGTTGCACAAAGAATGCACCTAGTAATTTACATTGACTATCTGAATCTAAGTTATATTACTAGAATGAATGGGGCGCATACTGTGATGGACACACCCCTTTTACAACAATTTAATTAACTATTGGTTCTAACTTTTGAAGTTCACAATTTAATTTTGCTTAAATTCAAAACTAAGTCTGAATAACTAACTATATGGCCAGGAATCTGAAGCCTATTGTCATTTTTAAATTATTAAATCTTTCAGGTCTGCATACTGTGATGTGAGCATGCCTCCTGAAGGTTTACGGGAGTTCTTGCCACGCTTAATCCCGGTATATGCCTTTGCTGTACTTCAATTTAGTGCAGCTGTACCTTGGTGCTGGATATAATTTCTTACATTCCAATTTTTTTCCTAGACTTTGTTGTCGAACATGGTATATGCTGATGATGATGAGTCCCTTGATGATGCTGAGGTGTGGTAAACTTTTATATCTTTCATGTTTGATCCATTGGGTCATCAATGACAATATCTTATTCTTATAAAATATTATATATACATTTTCAGGAAGATGAATCCTTTCCGGACAGGGACCAGGTTGGGTTCATTCTTTTTGAGCAATATTCATAACCAATAATAGCCTAATTTTATGAATGTCTCTATCTGTGGGCATCCATTGTAGTGGTTAGACCTGCTTCCACAGAATGAAATTGTTAGTGGCTGAAACCCTAACCCTAAACCAGGGTTGGGTGATGTATTATAATAGAGGTAAGTGGGCCTAGGCCCAATACAGGATTACAGGGACAATCACACACAATACATCAGTACACACACAGTACATCTAACATAAATGATCACATATAGCTTTAGCTCATTTCAGGAGTATCAGTGAGATCTAATTTTTGGTTGGGGGTGGAGTGGTGCATCAGCAATGCATTGACCAAGCTGATTCTGTTTCAGACTTTTTTTTGCTGTATTTTACCTAATAACTGTTGGCTGGCTTTGTCACTCGGGTTTTTAACTGTATCACCACACCCCTCACTCACACATGTGCTGGAGGTTGAAGATGAGATCAGATCACACACACACATGAACACACGCGAAAGAGCTGCTGAACTACTCTGGGTGCAGCTAGCTTCCTCCTTCATATAGAAGCAAAGATTACAGAAGTCAAACTAGCACTACTTGTTACTGTAGCCACACTATCTACTATAGGACACTATAGCCATACTACCAAGTACCAACTACTGCTGTCCTTTTGACAGGAAGGGAGGGAGCAGTCACTATTCCTATGCTCTTATGACAAAAGAAAGATGTGAGAGCAGTAGATCATCTAATCTAACAATAATAGGAGAACTTAACCTTGCAGCTGTATACTACTGAATTGTAAAGCACATAGCATATTGAAGATTGGTCAGTAGTTATTTCTCTTGGAAGTCAGTTAACACAATATGAAGAATAATGTGAGTGTCTTTCAACATTTATGTACACAATGTGTAACAGGATTTGAAGCCCCGCTTTCATGCCTCTCGATTGCATGGATCACAAACTGGAGATGATGATGTGAGTTTAGAATTCGTTTCTTTTTAAGCCATTTAGTTTTGATGGATTTTGCCAACCAACTTACCTCATCAATTTGAATGTTGAAAAAAAACTACTTGTGATTCGAACAGGATGATGATGATGCTGTAAATGTCTGGAACCTGCGGAAGTGTAGTGCTGCTGGGTTGGATGTTCTCTCTAATGTGTTTGGTGACAGCATCCTTCCAACTTTAATGCCATTGATTGAGGTAACTTGTACCTATGGTAGTCTAGTATTGTTTCTTTTTGTTGAAAAAAAACTTAAATGGCCTGAACTGGAGCCTTTTGCATGGCTCATGGAAAAACGTTGTGGTTTTATGTTTTCCTTATTATGGCGCTATTGCTCAGGCATCAGGCTTTGTGTTTAGTTGAAAATAATGTGAAACTCCTCAATAGGCGCTGAACATTATTATTATTAGCACTAGTCAAATAGCATGGCTTGAAAACCCTAAAAGCCACTCCTGAAAATTGGCTAGTCATCAAAAGTGCAAAAGTAATTCCTAATGTAAACCTGTTGTTGCGTAGTTGTCTTCATGACATATTTCCGAAGGCTGATATCATTTAATGGTTGGATCTGTTCAAATGTATATGCCTTTTGGCTTCCTTTTACTGGTAGTATATGCTACTCTTAACCTTGCATCTTTGGTTCAATATACATGTACCATTTTCTGTAATTTGCAGCAAAACTTGGCTCGAACAGATGACAATTCTTGGAAGGAGAGGGAAACTGCTGTTTTGTGTCTAGGCGCTATAGCAGAGGGGTGCATTGGTGGTCTATACCCACACCTTCCTCAGGTAATCTTAATGAACAATGAGTAATGGATAATTTATGGCTATGTTTATATGCGCTGCAAGAATAGTAGTTAAATATTTTTTCTTCTTTCGTATAAATGTTTAAATATCTCATTGTGGTGGCTGACTATGTGCTAAATCTTTTTTATACCATCATAAACGCTGGTATATTACATTGATTATAGCTTAGTTCCAAACAAAGGCAGCTCTATAGACTTAATGCTTGATCATGGTACATGCGAGCCCTTGAAAACATAGCTATAATATTGTTACAACATGTGGTGATTTTAAAATGCCTATTGCAGGAGCAATGGAGCATTATGTTGTTGCAATCTTAGTATTTACTGCATAAATCAAAACTCAAAATATTCATTATTATTATCAGGCCCTTATTTTTATTAGATTTGTTCTCTTTGCAACTATGGGTTATAGTCATTTTTCTTATTCTCTATACTGTACCGCCATGCGTCTTGCTATATATGCTGTACATTTTATAAGATATCTTCATTGAAATGCAGATTGTTGCCTTCCTAATCCCACTTCTTGATGATAAATTTCCTCTTATACGGAGTATTACGTGTTGGACGCTCTCTCGATATAGCAAATTCATTGTTCAGGTAACATGACACATTAGTTCCCTGATATTATTCTTTTTTTTTCGAAAACGCAGGAGAGCTGCGTATCATTATATTAAGAGGAAAAAGGTGAGGATAGAAAACCTCATACAAAGCCAAACAAACCCACACACCCACACACTCTAGGATAGCTAGAAGTACAATGATATTATGACCAAACTGCACTCATGACCATGAAAGAAGGTCGCCGATTAGTGCGCTGGAGCGGAAAGGATGCTATCTAATCCACTGGCTCCAGCCCTACACCAGTAGTGAGACTCCTCCTTGACCCACTTGATGACCATGCTAGAACAAGGCTGCTCTCCATTGAAGACACAACGGTTGCGGTGATTCCAAATGGCCCAAGCCCCAATAATGATCAAAGAATTGAGGCCCTTTGACAGCCCCTTATACGTTGGACCACCCGGGACCGCGACAACTCCTTCCCACCAAACTTCAAAGGAAGAGGTCGCAAGGTTAGGAGCAAGGTGCTGCAAACGGACATTTTTCAGAATCTGAAACCAAACGTCACGTGAGAAGACACAGGAAATTAACAGATGGTTTAGGGTCTCCTTCTCCTGATCACACAACGGACAGAGATGAGGGTGAGGCAGCCCCTTTCTTGCCAGACGGTCAGCTGTCCAGCAGCGACCATGAGCCACAAGCCACATGAAGAATTTGCATTTTCCAGATGCCCAAGCTTTCCAAATCCTCTCCCAAGATTTAAATGTTGTTGATCCAAAAAAGAAACCAGCGTATGCCGAATTGGTGGAATAAAGACCTGAGCTAGAGAGTAGCCAGATGTGCTTATCCTCATGGTCCTGATGCAAATCCCAGTGTACGGTGAGGTCCCAAACATTGAAGAATTCAGATAGAACACTTAGGGTGATAGCACCTCGAATGTCCTGCACCCACCCCCTTGTTGTGAGAGCATTGTGGACACTCCTCTTTTTAGCCCTAGAAGAGACCGTCTTGACCAGGTGAGGGGCCAACTGACAGAGACTCTGGCCATCAATCCTGATATTATTCTTATTATTCACATTCTAGGGTTTCAGTGGAAGCTCATTATGTTCAAATCATGTTTTAAGAATGTAGAGTTCACATTTATGCACCATCTTTTGAAAAAGTATCACTTCTGCATTTTTTAAATTTATACATTATTATGGTTCTTATGGAATTGTATTCTTGTCTCCAATGCAGAGCCTTGATCATCCAAATGGACGTGAACAATTTGATAAGATTCTCATGGGATTGCTAAGAAGGATATTGGATACTAACAAAAGAGTGCAAGAGGCTGCTTGTTCAGCGTTTGCAACTCTTGAAGAGGTTAATGACATATATAGTATGCTTTGTTTTTTCCCCCTGGGAATTGCATAAGAATTAGTATTATGCATGCAAGTAAGTTTGCAGATTCTAATCTGTACATATTGGTTTTCTATTTTCAGGAAGCTTCTGAAGAATTAGTACCCCACTTGGAAGTAATTTTGCAGCACCTCATGTGTGCCTATGGAAAATACCAGGTTCTTTGAAATTTAAATAATATTGTTTTATGCATGCACTGATTGTTATCAAGCACTGCTATGTTAGCTCTCACATTCTTATTTCTAGTTTTTTATATGTTGCTTCTGAGCAGAGACGAAATCTTCGGATACTCTATGATGCCCTTGGTACCCTGGCTGATGCTGTTGGAGCAGAATTAAATCAGGTGCTAACATCTTCACAAATCCTTCACTGTTTTTTTTGTATATCATGCAAAACTATTTTGGTTCTTTCAGAGTTCAGACTCCTTGGTGCCATGATCTCTTGTATGCCAATTCCTTGTGAAGATACTAATTCTTCTAAGTTGCTATGCAGGCAAAATATCTAGATATATTTATGCCGCCTTTGATCACGAAGTGGCAGCAACTTTCCAATTCTGACAAAGATCTATTTCCACTCCTTGAATGCTTTACATCTATTGCACAGGTACTGTGGTTTTAATCTGTGGAAATCATCTATGTTTTTTCTGAATATACCTTATCTGGAAATCATCTATTGAAACAGTTTGGAGTAGGAGTTGCTTTTAGTTGCTAGTTATGGTTCGGGTTCGAAACTAAAAGAATATGAATAATTAGAAGATTTTGTACAGTTTTGGATTTTCGCCCAAGGTTTTCCTAAGATGCTCATATACAATATTGGGACTTCAATGCCTTATGTTTAATCTTCAGGCATTGGGACCAGGATTTGCTCAGTTTGCGGAACCAGTGTTTCAAAGGTGCATCAATCTTATCCAATCGCAACAGTTGGCAAAGGTCTGTCTAATCTTCGCCTTCTATAACATGTTTGTCATTTGAGTCATGTTCTCTGTGAATCGCTCATCTCAGCGAAGTAGTATGCTACTTTTTCAGGCAAAGTGTAGTGTCAAAATTATTTGTTTTTTTGTGAGACCTGATCAATGATGTTTTATTTTTTTCACTTTTCATTTCAACCACAACTTTAGGGCCTGCTTGGGAACATAGTATTTTCTTGGTTCCAAGATATCACTGTGGTATTTGGGCATACCATGGTATTTTAAGCCAAAAGGTGTTTGGGAGCACATCTAGAAACTCTGTATTTTAAACTATGGTTTCACCAATACCACAGGATTTTTGGGTCTAAAAAACTTTGGTCTGGACAAGTTTTTCGCTGGCACGTGGCTGCAGTCTTGCCCTTTCTCTTTCCCTCCTATGCTGCAACTAAAATACTATGTCTCCAAACAGGTGTTGTATTAGAGTCATTAGACTGTTGTAAAATATACCATTGGTTGTGTCATGCCATTCGGTAAACTGTGGTATTATAAATTGTGGTTTTGAAAAACAATGTTCTCAAACTGTGGTTCCACACTAGCGTAATGATCTACTCACTAGTCACTACTAATACCAAATTTCTATAAAAACGAGATGGTTGTTTAACATTGACTGCTCAATCTTGATTATCATGTCAGAATGATTATTAATATGATACTATATAAAATTGGAGCTGTCCAATCGTGCAAAACACATTATCCTAGCTGTTTCACAGAATTGGTGAAACTGATTATATAATGCGTCATGGAAGGAATTAGATGTTCACCTTAGGCCTTGTTCGGTTATTCCCATTACACGTGGATTGGATAGGATTGAAAAAATTAAGAAGAAATTTGACTTGCTTTGGATTTAAACCCACCCAATCCCACTCAATCCACATGGATTGAGAGCGAACCGAACAAGCCCTTAGTGGTTACATGTCCCGTGAGCTGTTTTATGTATTTTGGACTTGTAACTTGTAAGCACAGAAAGTGGCTTCCAACATTGTAATGTGCTTTGACTTCTGAGTACTCTGGATCTAAGGCCACCTGAAAAAACAACAAATATGACAACTACAAGGTCAAATCACATATACGACTCATACATTTTCTGTTCTTTGTGATCTCCTTCCAATGTGCAGATTGATCCTACTGCAGCTGGTGCGGTGTATGATAGAGAATTCATTGTTTGTTCGTTGGACCTACTGTCTGGACTTGCAGAAGGTCTTGGCGCTGGTATTGAAAGTCTTGTAAGTTCTTGCCTTTGCATATGGTATTGTTTTCCCTTTCAAGTACACAAACACACCACTCACATACCCACATGGGTGCGTCCGGGGTGGAGTTAGATTATTTAATCATGGGTCAATCATACTGGGGTGATGCTGTAATATGTACTTAGAGGAGGAATTTGCTATTGTTAAAGGGGAACTATAGTGGATTCACCATGGAAGTACATAGCTCTGCCCCTAGGGTTTGTTCTAGCACACATCTAAACTAGGGAGGCCTACCCACAGAATGGACCTACATGCGTGCGCTAGGTCCTGACTCTTGAGGAAAGGTGAGCCCTAAGATCTGAGTGGGTTTGATCTTAAACGACTGACTACTCTTGGTTCTCTTTCGGTAGTATCTGATGGTTTTGCTGTATACACATGAATCTCTTATTCCATTTGAACTATTTCAATATCTACTGTGTTGTTCATAGAAATTATCAGCTGACATGGGGCTGTATCATATGTGCTGAGTAGATTGTCCAGCTGGTACTTTTGCTGGGTAGCTGAGTTTAGGCATTTCTAAACAAGATACAAATTTGTCTGTTTATGATGGAATAAGTCTTGAGCATCTAGAGGACAACATTCACTTTTGACTGTCCTCTGGAGTCCTTTAGCATCTAGAGGACAGCTTGACTGTCCTCTGTAGTCTCTTTAGCATCTAGAGGACAGCAGTCGCTTTTTGACTGTCCTCTGTAGTCTCTTTAGCATCTAGAGGACAACAGTCACTTTTGACTGTCCTCTGTAGTTTCTTTAGCATCTAGAGGACAATCCTGTTGTGTAGTGTGTGTGAGAAGGTGTGGTAGTGCAGCCTCTAGGGCTATAAATATGGGTCTCCAACCCTTAGATGGGTATGACATTGTGTAGTGTTTGAGGAAATAAACAGAAAATTGCCCCAACTCATAGTGTCATCCTCTTGATGAGAGTTAGAGTCCCTCTACTTACAATTGGTATCAGAGCCAAACTATCCTGCAGCCTAAACATCTCTTGCTCATCTCCTTCCCGCGCCTCTCTCCACACTCAGTCGGCAGCAAGAGCTCCAACTGTTCCTTCCTTCCTGCTCAGACGAGCAACCTTTCGTCTGAGACAGCCTCTTCATGTCTTCCACACGCAGCGACCCCTCACTAGCCCACCATGTCCCTACGCTCGGTCACTTCGAGTGCGCGGCACCAGCAGGAAGTCGAGGTCGCCGCGACACAAGAACGAGAGCGAGCAGCAGCGGCGGCTGCAGCGACAGCGGCGAGGGCAGCACGGCTGGCGGCAGCGGAACTGGCAGCAGCGAGAGCGGAAGTAGAAGCAGCGGAGGCGGCGGATGCTGCACGTGCGGCGGCAGCAGAGCTCGAGGTTCTGCGCGGCAGTAGAGCCGGCAACTCTGCTTCTGTCGACGACAACACCGACGAAGAGCTCAGGCTGGCGAGGGAAGCAGCGCGAGAGCAGGCGGCACAGTGGGCAGCCGCGCACCCCCATGGGGGCGCGCATGGCGGCAGCCCAGATAGGCGCCGACGCGCCGACGGCGCTCTGGGTGAGGGCGCACGCGGCGGCAGCCCAGACAGGCGTAGACGCGCCGGCGGTGCTCCCGGCGGCGGCGACTGGGTCGACAGAGATCGCGGCCTCTACAGGCGACGCGACTCTCCCTCCCCGGATCGGTACCATGGTTGCCGCATGGCCCAGGCCATTGTCATGGACATCGGTCCCGACGGTCGGTGGCCTACCCTCACCAAGACCAACTACGTCGAGTGGGCCGCGGTGATGAGGGTACGGCTCCAGGTTCGCCAAATGTGGGAAGCAGTTCGGTACGGCGACGTCGACTACCACGAGGATCGGCGGGCGCTGGATGCCCTCATTGCTGCAGTCCCATCCGAGATGCCGTTTTCGCTTTCCCAGAAGCGGACTGCCAAGGAGGCCTGGGACGCCATCGCTGCGACCCGCATCGGCAGCGACCGTGCCCGCAAGACCACACTGCAGGCACTTCGCAAGGAGTGGGAGAACCTGGCCTTCAAGCCAGGTGAGGATGTTGATGACTTTGCTCTCCGCCTCAACACTCTGTTGCAGAAGATGGTGCAGTTCGGCGACGACACCTACGATGAGGAGAGAGCTGTTGAGAAGCTCTTCCGTTGCATCCCCGAGAAGTACAAGCAGATCGCTCGCTCGATCGAGTCTCTGCTAGACCTCTCCACGATGACGATCGAAGAGGCGATAGGTCGTCTCAAGGTGGTCGACGGCGACGAACCACAGGCTCCCTCTGGCCCTATCACTATTGGCGGGAAGCTACATCTCACTCGGGAGCAGTGGGAGGCCTGCCAGGGTGACCAAAAGAAGGGGGAGTCCTCCTCGACACGAGGCCGCAAACGCGGCAAGCCGTGCAAGGCGCGTGGAGGCGCCCAGGCCGGGGCGCGAGGACATGCTGAGGGTGGTGCCCGTGGAGGTGCCCAAGGCGGCGCCGTCTGCAACAAGAAGCCGGCACGAGACGGCGACTGTCACAACTGCGGCAAGCTTGGCCACTGGGCCAGGGACTGTCGGCAGCCACGACGTGGCCAGGCCAACGTCGCACAGGCGGAGGCGGAGAAGGAGGCTCTGCTTCTAGCACATGCAAGCATCGAGCTATCTCCAGCGGCACCGGCCGCAGCGGCACTCCTCCACCTTGATGAGTCGAAAGCACGCGCTTTCCTTGGCGACGACTCCAACAAGGACATGATCGAAGGATGGTGCCTCGACACCGGCGCCACTCATCACATGACCGGCCGACGGGAGTTCTTCACCGAGCTTGACTCTAGCGTCCGAGGCTCCGTCAAGTTTGGGGACGCCTCCGGCGTAGAGATCAAGGGCGCCGGCTCAGTCGTCTTCACCACCGCGTCTGGTGAGCACAGGCTGCTCACTGGAGTCTACTACATCCCCGCGTTGAGGAACTCTATCATCAGCTTGGGACAGCTGGATGAGAACGGTTCGCGCGTGGAGGTCGAGCACGGAGTCATGAGGATCTGGGATCCCTCTCGTCGCCTTCTTGCCAAGGTACGCAGGAGTCCAAATCGGCTATACATCCTCAATGTGAAGGTGGCACAACCTTGCTGCCTTGCTGCTCGTCGAGACGACGGGGCATGGCAGTGGCACGAGTGCTTCGGGCACCTTAACTTCGAGGCCCTGAAGCGGCTCAGTGCCAAGGAGATGGTACGAGGCCTGCCGTGCCTTGACCATGTGGAGCAATTCTGCGATGTCTGCTTGTTGACAAAGCAGAGACGGCTCCCCTTTCCCCAGCAGTCGAGCTTCCGAGCCAAGGAGAGGCTCGAGCTCGTGCATGGGGACTTGTGTGGCCCGGTGACACCAGCCACACCAGGAGGACGACGCTACTTCTTGCTGCTCGTCGACGATCTCTCCTGCTACATGTGGGTGATGATCCTTGGCAGCAAGGGAGAGGTTGCGAACGCCATCAGGCGTGTGCAGGTCGCTCTCCGGGAACGTCCTCTCCGACACCAGCTCGTGTCGAGCACGACCCAGTGGAGCTCGTGACCCCTCTGTCCCGCGACGAGGAGCGCGTCGACGCGTGCTACGACGGCGAGCCGTTGCGGTATCGAAGGGTGGAGGGCCTTCTCATCGACCCGTCGGTGCCAGGCCCTGCATCTCGCATTCTGGCAGGAGAGTTGCATCTTGCATGCGACGATGGTGAGCCTCGGTCTTTCGCGGAGGCCGAGAAACATGCGGCTTGGCGTGCCGCGATGCAGTCGGAGATGGACGCGGTTGAGACGAACCGCACCTGGGAGCTCGCTGATCTCCCTCATGGTCATCGCGCGATCACCCTTAAATGGGTGTTCAAACTGAAGAGGATGAAGCCGGCGCCATCGTCAAGCACAAGGCTCGCTTGGTGGCACGCGGTTTCCTACAGCAGGAGGAGGTCGACTTCGACAATGCTTTCGCCCCCGTTGCACGGATGGAATCCGTGCGACTTCTCCTTGCGCTGTCAGCCCAGCAGGGCTGGCACGTTCATCACATGGACGTCAAGTCGGCGTTTCTTAACGACGACTTAAAGGAGGAGGTCTACGTACACCAGCCGCCAGGTTTTGCGATCCCTGGCAAGGAGGGCAAGGTGTTGCGCCTGCGCAAGGCTCTCTATGGCCTGCGACAGGCACCGAGGGCGTGGAATGCCAAGCTGGATTCCACGCTCAAAGGAATGAGTTTCACGCCAAGCCCGCATGAGGCGGCCATCTATCGGCGGGGCAATGGAGGAAGTGCCCTGCTGGTGGGTGTCTACGTCGACGACTTGGTGATCACCGGCGCCAAGGATGCAGAGGTGGCAGCGTTCAAGGAAGAGATGAAGGCCACCTTCCAAATGAGTGACCTGGGGCATCTCTCCTTCTACCTGGGGATTGAGGTGCACCGGGGAGACTCCGGGATCACACTTCGCCAGACCGCCTACGCCAAGCGCATTGTTGAGCTGGCTGGGCTCACTGACTGCAACCCAGCTCTCACTCCGATGGAGGAGAGGCTGAAGCTGAGTCGCGACAGCACGACGGAGGAGGTGGATGCTACACAGTACCGGCGTCTTGTGGGGAGCCTTCGCTACCTCGTCCACACACGGCCTGACTTGGCATACTCCGTCGGCTACGTTAGTCGGTTCTTGCAGCGACCGACGACGGAGCATGAGCAGGCTGTGAAGAGGATCATCCGCTATGTTGCGGGGACTCTCGACCACGGTCTCTACTACCCGAGGTGCCCTGGGGAGGCACACCTTGTCGGGTACAGCGACAGCGACCACGCCGGTGACATCGACACTAGCAAGAGCACAAGCGAGATCCTCTTCTTCCTCGGCAAGTGCCTCATTAGCTGGCAGTCGGTGAAGCAGCAGGTGGTGGCCATGTCCAGCTGCGAGGCCGAGTACATAGCGGCGTCCACTGCTTCGACTCAGGCGCTCTGGCTGGCTCGACTGCTCGGTGATCTCCTCGGGAGAGACACTGGAGCGGTGGAACTCAGGGTGGACAGCCAGTCCGCTCTGGCATTGGCCAAGAACCCCGTATTCCATGAACGGAGCAAGCACATCCGGCTGAGATACCACTTCATCCGAGACTGCTTGGCAGAAGGGAGCATCAAGGCGCACTACATCAACACCAAGGATCAGCTTGCAGACCTGCTCACCAAGCCCCTTGGGAAGATCAAGTTTGTTGAGCTTTGCTCCAGGTCCGGGATGACCCAACTTTCTCACAAGACGACACCCAAGACTTAGGGGGAGAATGATGGAATAAGTCTTGAGCATCTAGAGGACAACAGTCGCTTTTGACTGTCCTCTGTAGTCCTTTAGCATCTAGAGGACAGCTTGACTGTCCTCTGTAGTCTCTTTAGCATCTAGAGGACAACAGTCGCTTTTTGACTGTCCTCTGTAGTCTCTTTAGCATCTAGAGGACAACAGTCGCTTTTGACTATCCTCTGTAGTTTCTTTAGCATCTAGAGGACAATCCTGTTGTATAGTGTGTGTGAGAAGGTGTGGTAGTGCAGCCTCTAGGGCTATAAATATGGGTCTCCAACCCTTAGATGAGTATGTCATTGTGTAGTGTTTGAGGAAATAAACAGAAAATTGCCCCAACTCATAGTGTCATCCTCTTGATGAGAGTTAGAGTCCCTCTACTTACAGTTTATAGCATGTAGCCTGGATGAATGTTAGGTGTGACTCCTCAGGCATGAAATCTCACTTCTCACTGGCTGGAATGCTGGATATGTTTTTCCTTTCCATGTGGAAAGAGTTAGTTCCACTTGTTATGTTGGCTTTACTGATTACTGTCATGTAGCGAAGTCTGAGTTTATTAACACTAAGCGCTGATGATTGGCCATGATGCTTTGTGCAGTAATAAAATTGGATTAAATAAAACCTCCCCCCCCCTCCCCCCAAACCAAAAAAAACGTACCTCGGGTTGCCATCTCTCACTCTTACCTTTCTAGCCTTGAGTTTGGTTTCACCATTCATGTCATGGTCTGGCTGCCTCAGCTCATGTGTGTTGTGGCATATGGGCATGTGGTTCGCCTTCCACCTTTCTTAAACTCGGAGCAGGTGCACACAATGGTCACCCATTTAAGTTGAGCGCTAAACCTCCCTAGGGTCAGCGCGTAGTGTCCTGTGCAATTCTGTTCAGGTGAACAGTGCGTGTTCCTGTTCACAGCATGCTCAGGGTGGGTATGTTGCCTGTTTGTTGGTTAGAGATTAGATTAGAATATTTGATTAGACTGTTATTTTCTATTTCCTTAATCCAAGAGATGTTTATTAAAGACCAAGTCTTTCCATGTCATTAAGCAAGGAGCCAAGGAATAGATTGAAGTTCCTAGTAAACTCCCTGCCCTTGTTTTTATGGTCACACTATTGGGGTTTAGAGCCAAGTAAAGTACACTTTCTTGAAGGGCGATTACTCTGAAGAGCGCTTTTCCTTTGTTTATTATACTTCAAATTTTAGTGCCAAATATGTAGAAGTTTGATAAGTCATCTTTTCTTTGTAGGTTGCACAGAGCAGTTTGAGAGATCTGCTTTTGCAATGCTGCATGGATGAAGCAGCTGATGTTCGACAAAGTGCCCTTGCCCTTCTTGGAGACCTTTCTAGGGTTGACTGCATACCACCATAGTTCATATTATTTTGACATAATTTTCACTCTACAAAAAAAATAACTCTTTGTTGTACTAGGTTTGCCCAATACATTTGCATCCACGTCTTCAAGAATTTCTTACTGTTGCAGCAAAGCAACTGGTAAGCATTTCTGTGGTCTATATGTCGTTATTATAATTATCTTGATTCATTTCTCACTCAACTTCATTGCAGAACCCTCAGTCTGTGAAGGATGCGGTATCAGTAGCTAACAATGCCTGTTGGGCTATTGGAGAATTAGCAATCAAGGTTAGTGCCTACTTCTATACCTATTTGGCTTAACTTACATTTTGCTGCTGTTAAAGTTGAAACTGTTTGGCATGGGTTTCCCCGTGGTATGTCACTTATAAAGTTGCAGTGCACTGGCCCCACAGGCCACAGCAGAGCTTATTTTATTGTGTGCTCTTAGTAATGTCTTGACATACAGGTACTGATTGGTATTTGTGAAGTTTCGTACATATATGTGATATATATTTTATTTGTTTCCAGATTGGCAAAGAAATAGCACCTGTGGTGATCACCGTTGTTTCGTGCTTGATTACCATCCTAAAATCCCCAGAGGTGGGTGATTTTAAGGTTTCTTATGTCACGTTTCATTTAAAATTTCAACTAAATGGCTAGTTTTCCCCCCTTCACATTGACAGGGTTTGAACAAGTCACTTGTTGAAAATAGTGCGATCACTCTTGGGAGGCTTAGCTGGGTCTGTCCAGACATCGTGGCCCCTCATATGGAGCATTTCATGCAAGCATGGTGCAGTGCCTTGTGCACGTAAGTGCCCCCTCTTTTTTTCCCTGGACCCGAAGGGTTAGAGAAGGAAGGATGGGTTTCAGGTGTTTTATCTATGGTTTGTTGCATGACGAATGGAACTTGTTTCTTTGGTGTGAACCAGGATCAGAGATGATTTTGAGAAAGAGGACGCGTTTCATGGACTGTGTGCAATGGTATATGTATATCCAGACCTCCTGGTTATGGCTGCATTCTTCCTTATCTGGGTGATCTTGTTCTGAAATCTTATTTGGTTACACCAGGTGGCAGCAAACCCTACAGGAGCCGCTGGTTCATTAGCTTACATCTGCCAGGCCTGTGCAAGTTGGACTGTGAGTTGCGATTCCTATTAGATTAGATTGGGGGGAGTCTTTTCTAAGGTCCACCTATAGCCCTACTCTTTTGATCTGTGTGTACATACAGGAGATAAAAAGCGAAGGTCTTCACAATGAGGTGTGCCAGATTCTGAATGGCTACAAGCAGGTAAAGCTGGCCTCTTTACCTTCCTTTGCATTTGTGTTATGTGATGGCAAGAATGATAAAATATTATTATTATTTTTGGTGTCTAGCTGCTTGGAAACAACGGTGGGTGGGAACAATGCATGGCCGCCCTGAAACCAGACGTTGTGCAGAAATTAGCTAGATACGGAGTATGATGAGAAGCAAGCTCGTGTGGTTTATTCACCTCATACACCGACCATCATCTTTATGGCGGAGACAAGAGAGGAGCAGAAAGGGGTGGGGGTCGTCGAGAGTGTCTCTGCTGCTGATGCATCATCTTTACATGTGTGGCACTTGAGAGTCGATTCGGTTCGTTGGTACGCCATTGTCCGTTCGTTCATTGTTATACTGGTTGGTGCACAGCATTTCCAGAGCGAGAGTAGGATGTCTTGGTAAACCCCCCATGTGTATTGGTTGGTTGGGCCAGTGGACTTGGTTTTGGTTTTTTTGTCATTCCTACTGGCAAACACAACAAGGCCACCACCCTCTTGCTCGCCCCACCCCGGCAACATTGAGAAAACAGAAAGGTTTTGTAGCGTGTAATTCTCTCTCTTTTCTTGGTTTCTTATTATTATTAGGTGTAGGATTGTTTTCGAGTCTTGTTTGGCAGGAAGGGTTTGTACGAGAAATCAATTGATTGCTCACTCACCACAAAATAATAAAAAAGATCGATCGATGGGGCTTGTATCTCCTGCGACTCTTCCTCTTGGTTTGAGCTTGAGTATGAACTGTGCTTGTTCAAGTATGTATTGGAAATGCGGTCGAGTCCATGGGTTTGTAGACGCAAAACAACGGACACTGCCCCACGACCCCTGCACCCTAAAAAACTCTTATCGGCTTATCTCCTGAGCGGCTGAGCCTGAATCGATACACTATGCTGCTGACCTCCCGTCCTCCCCCTTCGTGTCCGTGTCGCCGCCACACTTCTCCCATGGCGCTCGTCCTGCCGCTCTGCGGATCGAGGCGGCAAGGCAGCTGACAGGGCGGGTGGTGACGACCAAGGCGGACAAGACGGTGGGGGTGGAGGTGGCGCGTCTCGCGCCTCACCCCAAGTACAAGCGCCGGGAGCGCATCAAGAACAATTACCAGGCACACGACTCCGACAACAATGTATCTGTCGCTCCTCTAGTAGCATGGTGAAAGATCCATGTGTGATTTTGGTAACTAAGACAATTAATAGACTAAACTTTACTTTAGTATTATATATGAACTAGGATTAAATCTACATATAAAGTTGGGCAAGAATGGCAACCATGAAAAGGATAATTATTGTCATAAAGGACGATCTAGTGCTGAACATAAAAAGAGAAACGAGAAAAACAAGATGCAAGGAGTCAAAGCAAAGGTATAAGATAGGGTAGTTTGTTTAACCGGTCAAGACGCAATAGAGTGTGTGATTGGATTAAGGATAGATGGTCGTATTATTAATAGATGAGTTTAATTAAGACGATTTGGACATCTAGTGTCACTAGGTGCTGAAATCATGTGTTGTATGTAGTTCTAAGTGACATAAGTGAGAGTGAAAGTCGTCTAGAGGGGGTAAATAAGCGAAATCTAAAATTTTACTTAAACAATCTGAAACTTGATCTGAGATTCTGATATTAAGTAGCTTGAACAAGATGAGTTAGTCTGGGGTTAGTATAAGCACAATACTTGTGTCAGGTATCGTAATTAGGGGTTCCTAGACCACACCCCTAAAATACGCTTAACCCCAAGACCACCGTCAGACATATTCCTCGAGGACAAGAAAGAGTAAACCACGATTCGCCCGAGGCCCCTCTCGGTGGTCACACATAACTCTCCTTTGCCCGAGCCTGCCCTCGAACAAGGTACGTACTCGAGGAAATCCTTGTCCCTACCGAGGTTCCCTCTCCACGGAACCACCATTTCCGCCTCGCCCGAGCCCGTTCGGGCAAGGAAGACAACCCCAAGTCAGGCCTCGGCCAAAGGTCGTAGGGGACATGAGCATTCAATGCGCGTACCTACTCCACGCAGCGTCACAGGCGAACAGGAGCGATAGGACCACGGTCCCGTCGGCTTTCACCAACTATGATGACGCATGTCTAGGTACAACGGCTACTGTTCCCCCACACAATCTGCCAACTCCTGATGGGACACACATACGACAGAGCACGGGCTGGTCCTCAGGAGGAAACTCCGCCTCGTCCGAGCCCGGCCTCGGCTACCTACTCCCCCCAAATCCCGCAGTAGGCCACTCCTTTGATTGTCCTGCACGACATCAAGCCCTAGAGCAGGCTCGGTCACGACCTCGGGAAGATTTCCGCCTCGCCCGAGCATGGCTTCGGCCTCAATACTACCAACGAAGGGGCGTACTGAAAGGGAAATGTGCTCTTGGGCCATTTCTACAATATTTTGGTGATTAAGTGTCCAACACATAGTGAGTGAGATATTATGTGCCAAACAAGCCAAAAGTGCAAATGTGACCAAGTACGTTTCTAGACTTAGTACATTGTTTTGAGTACTAACATATTGTGTCTAAGTGCCAGAAACAGGAAAAGAAAGAATTGCAAAAGACTTGGCTGAGTACAGCCAAAGTCCAGCTCGGTCTGGCACACCGGACTGTCCGGTGGTGCACCGGACAGTGTCCGGTGCGCCAGGCCAGCCTCCGGTGAACAGGTCACTCTCGGGAGAATTTGGCGGCGTACGACTATAATTCACCGGACTGTCCGGTGGTGCACCGGACTGTCCGGTGAGCCAACGGCCGCCAGCGCAAAGGTCAGCCGCGCAATCCGCGGGTGACGCGTGGCCCGTGCCAACGGTCGGCAGGGGGCACCAGACTGTCCGGTGTGCACCGGACAGTGTCCGGTGCGCCAACCGCCACGAATCTGCAACGGTCGTCTGCGCCAGAATAGGAAGGAGATCGCGCACCGGACATGAACAGTGGCTGTCCGGTGGTGCACCGGACTGTCCGGTGCGCCACCCGACAAAAGGCAAGGATAACCTTCCTTGTTGGCCTCCAACGGCTCCTAGCTGCCTTGGGGCTATAAAAGGGGTGAAAGGGAATTAGGCTTACACCTATTTCCTAAATGATTTTGGTGGTTGAATTGCCCAACACAAATAATTGGACTAACTAGTTTGCTCTAGTGTATAAGTTATACAGGTGCCAAAGGTTCACACTTAGCCGATAAAAAGACCAAGTTTTGGGGTTAAACAAAAGAGCAAAGGGATAACCGAAGTGTGCCCTGGTCTGGCGCACCGGGCTGTCTGGTGTGCCACCGGACAGTGTTCGGTGCACCACCGGACAGTGTCCAGTGCACCAGGGGACTTCACGCTGAACTCTTCACCTTCGGGAAAATCCAGAGACGCTCCGCTATAATTCACCGGACTGTCCGGTGTACACCGGACAGTGTCCGGTGCCCCAAGGAAGAGCGGCTCTGGAACTCGCCAGTCTCGGGAATTCACTCCGCTAAAATTCACCGGACTGTCCGGTGTACACCGGACTGTCCGGTGAGCCAGCGGAGCAACGACTACTTCGCGTCAACGGTCACCTGCAGGCGCATTTAATGCGCGCCAGAAGCGCGCAGAAGTCAGGCACGCGCGAGACGGTGCACCGGACAATCTACAGTACTTGTCCGGTGTACACCGGACAGCCAGGCGGGCCCAGAAGTCAGAAGCTCCAACGGTCGAATCCCAAAGGCCTGGTGACGTGGCTGGCGCACCGGACATGTCCGGTGTGCACCGGACTGTCCGGTGCACCATACGACAGTCAGCCACCACCAAACGACTAGTTTGGTGGTTGGGGCTATAAATACCCCCAACCACCCCACATTCAAGTCATCCAAGTTTTCCCACTTCAACTACTTACAAGAGCTCTAGCATTCAATTCTAGACACACTCAAGTGATCAAATCCTCTCCAAACTCCACACAACGCCCTAGTGATTAGAGAGAGATTTGCTTGTGTTCTTTCGAGCTCTTGCGCTTGGATTGCTTTCTTCTTTCTTTGATTCTTTATTGCGATCAAACTCACTTGTAATTGAGGCAAGAGACACCAATCTTGTGGTGGTCCTTGTGGGAACTTTGTGTTCCAAGTGATTGAGAAGAAAAGCTCACTCGGTCCGAGGGACCGTTTGAGAGAGGGAAAGGGTTAAAAGAGACCCGGTCTTTGTGACCACCTCAACGGGGAGTAGGTTTGTGAGAACCAAACCTCGGTAAAACAAATCCACGTGTCTCACTCCTTATTCGCTTGCGATTTGTTTTGCACCCTCTCTCGCGGACTCAATTATATTTCTAACGCTAACCCGGCTTGTAGTTGTGATTATTTTTGAGAATTTCAGTTTCGCCCTATTCACCCCCCCTCTAGGCGACTTTCAATTGGTATCAGAGCCCGGTGCTTCATTAGAGCTTAACCGCTCGAAGTGATGTCGGGAGAACTCGCCAAGAAGGAGATGGAGACCGGCGACAAGCCCGCTACAAGCCACGGGAAGGCTTCATCGGGAGAGTCCCGCAACAAGGAGAAGAAGAAGGAGAAGAAGACTTCTTCTCACAAGTCGCATCGGAGTGGCGACAAAATAAAGAAGATGAGGAAGGTGGTCTACTACGAGACCGACACTTCATCACCTTCTACCTCCGGCTCCGACGCGCCCTCCATAACTTCTAAGCGCCATGAGCGCAAGAAGTTTAGTAAGATCCCCTTACATTATCCTCGTACTTCTAGACATACTCCATTACTTTCCGTTCCATTAGGCAAACCGCCAACCTTTGACGGTGAAGATTATGCTAGGTGGAGTGATTTAATGAAATTTCATCTAACCTCACTCCACAAAAGTATATGGAATGTTGTTGAGTTTGGAGCACCGGTACCATCCGTAGGGGATGAGGATTATGATGAGGACGAGGTGGCCCAAATCGAGCACTTCAACTCCCAAGCCACAACCATACTCCTCGCCTCTCTAAGTAGGGAGGAGTACAACAAGGTGCAAGGACTAAAAAGCGCCAAGGAAGTTTGGGACGTGCTCAAGATGGCGCACGAGGGTGATGAACTCACCAAGATCACCAAGCGGGAAACGATCGAGGGGGAGCTCGGTCGCTTCCGTCTTCGCCAAGGGGAGGAGCCACAAGATATGTACAACCGGCTCAAGACCTTGGTGAATCAAGTGCGCAACCTCAGGAGCAAGAAATGGGATGACCACGAGGTGGTTAAGGTTATTTTAAGATCACTTATATTCCTTAACCCTACTCAAGTACAATTAATTCGTGGCAATCCAAGATATACACTAATGACTCCCGAGGAAGTAATCGGGAATTTTGTTAGCTTTGAATTTATGATCAAGGGCTCACGTAAGATCAACGAGCTTGACGGTCCTTCTACGTCCGAAGCTCAACCGGTCGCATTCAAAGCGACGGAAGAGAAGAAGGAGGAGTCTACACCGAGTAGAACACCCATCGACACCTCCAAGCTCGACAACGAGGAGATGGCGCTTGTCATCAAAAGATTTCGCCAAATCCTCAAGCAAAGGAGGGGGAAGGATTACAAGCCCCGCTCCAAGAAGGTTTGCTACAAGTGTGGTAAGCCCGGTCACTTTATTGCAAAATGTCCTATTTTTCTAGTGACAGTGACAGGGGCGATGACAAGAAGGGGAGAAGAAAGGAGAAGAGGTACTACAAGAAGAAAGGTGGCGATGCCCATGTTTGTCGGGAGTGGGACTCCGACGAAAGCTCTAGCGACTCCTCCGACGACGTGGATGCCGCCAACATCGCCGTCACCAAGGGACTTCTCTTCCCAAACGTCGGCCACAAGTGCCTCATGGCAAAGGACGGCAAAAAGAAGAAGGTTAAATCCAAATCCTCCACTAGATATGAGTCTTCTAGTGATGAAAATGCTAGTGATGAGTAAGATAACTTACACACTCTTTTTGCCAACCTCAACATGCAACAAAAAGAGAAACTTAATGAATTGATTAGTGCCATTCATGAAAAGGATGATCTCTTGGACACCCAAGAGGACTTCCTTATTAAAGAAAATAAGAAGCATGTTAAGATAAAAAATGCTTACGCTATAGAAATAGAAAAATGTGAAAAACTTTCTAGTGAGCTAAGCTCTTGCCATGAAACTATTGACAACCTTAGAAATGAGAATTCTAATTTGTTAGCTAAGGTTGATTCTATTGCTTGTAATGTTTCAATTCCCAATCTTAGAAATGATAATGATGATTTGCTTACTAAGATTGAAGAATTAAACATGTCTCTTGCTAGCCTTAGGATTGAGAAGGAAAAATTGCTTGCTAAGGCTAAGGATGTTGATGTTTGCAATGCTACTATTTCCGACCTTAGAACTAAAAATGATATTTTGCATGCAAAGGTTGTAGAATTAAAATTTTGCAAACCCTCTACATCTACCATTGAGCACACTTCTATTTGTACTAGATGTAGAGATGTTGATGTTAATGCTATTCATGATCACATGGCTTTAATTAAACAACAAAATGATCATATAACAAAACTAGATGCTAAAATTGCCGAGCATGACTTAGAAAATGAAAATTTTAAATTTGCTAGAAGCATGCTCTATAGAGGGAGACGCCCTGGCATTAAGGATGGCATTGGCTTCCAACAGGAAGGCAATGTCAAAATTAATGCCCCTCCTAAGAAGTTGTCTAATTTTGTTAAGGGCAAGGCTCCCATGCCTCAGGATAACGAGGGATACATTTTGTACCCTGCCGGTTATCCTGAGAGCAAAATTAGGAGAATTCATTCTAGGAAGTCTCACTCTGGCCCTAACCATGCTTTCATGTATAAGGGTGAGACATCTAGCTCTAGGCAACCAACCCGTGCTAAGTTGCCTAAGAAGAAAACTCCTAGTGCATCAAATGACCATGACATCTCATTTAAAACTTTTGATGCATCTTATGTTTTGACTAACAAATCCGGCAAGGTAGTTGCCAAGTATGTTGGGGGCAAGCACAAGGGGTCAAAGACTTGTGTTTGGGTACCCAAAGTTCTTGTATCTAATGCCAAAGGACCCAAAACCATTTGGGTACCTAAAGTCAAGAACTAAACATGTTTTGTAGGTTTATGCATCCGGGGGCTCAAGCTGGGTAATCGACAGCGGGTGCACAAACCACATGACAGGGGAGAAGAAGATGTTCTCCTCCTACGAGAAAAACCAAGATCCCCAACAAGCTATCACATTCGGGGATGGAAATCAAGGTTTGGTCAAAGGATTGGGTAAAATTGCTATATCACCTGACCATTCTATTTCCAATGTTTTTCTTGTAGATTCATTAGATTATAATTTGCTTTTCGTCTCTCAATTATGCAAAATGGGCTACAACTGTTTATTCACTGATGTAGATGTCACTGTCTTTAGAAGAAGTGATGATTCAATAGCATTTAAGGGAGTGTTAGAGGGCCAACTATACTTAGTGAATTTTGATAGAGCTGAACTCGACACTTGCTTAATTGCTAAGACTAACATGGGTTGGCTATGGCACCGCCGACTAGCCCATGTTGGGATGAAGAATCTTCACAAACTTCTAAAGGGAGAGCACATTTTAGGATTAACAAATGTTCATTTTGAGAAAGACATGATTTGTAGCGCATGCCAAGCAGGGAAAGCAAGTTGGTGCTCACCATCCACACAAGAACATCATGACTACTGACAGGCCACTGGAGCTCCTACACATGGATCTATTCGGCCCGATCGCTTACATAAGCATCGGCGGGAGTAAGTACTGTCTAGTTATTGTGGATGATTATTCTCGCTTCACTTGGGTATTCTTTTTGCAGGAAAAATCTCATACCCAAGAGACTTTAAAAGGATTCTTGAGACGGGCTCAAAATGAGTTCGGCTTAAGGATCAAAAGGATTAGAAGCGACAATGGGACGGAGTTCAAGAACTCACAAATTGAAGGCTTCCTTGAGGAGGAGGGCATCAAGCATGAGTTCTCTTCTCCCTACACGCCACAACAAAATGGTGTAGTGGAGAGGAAGAATAGAACTCTATTGGACATGGCTAGAACCATGCTTGATGAGTACAAGACATCAGATCGGTTTTGGGCCGAGGCGGTCAACACCGCCTGCTACGCCATCAACCGGTTATATCTACACCGAATCCTCAAGAAGACATCTTATGAACTCCTAACCGATAAAAAGCCCAATATTTCATATTTTAGAGTCTTTGGTAGCAAATGCTTTATTCTTGTTAAAAGAGGTAGAAAATCTAAATTTGCTCCTAAGACTGTAGAAGGCTTTTTACTAGGATATGATTCAAACACAAGGGCATATAGAGTCTTTAACAAGTCCTCCGGACAAGTTGAAGTTTCTTGTGACGTTGTGTTTGATGAGACTAACGGCTCTCAAGTAGAGCAAGTTGATCTTGATGAGATAGGTATTGAAGAGGCTCCGTGCATCGCGCTAAGGAACATGTCCATTGGGGATGTGTGTCCTAAGGAATCCGAAGAGCCTCCAAATGCACAAGATCAACCATCCTCCTCCACGCAAGCATCCCCATCAACTCAAAATGAGAATGAGGCTCAAGTTGATGAAGGAGAAGATCAACCAAATGAGCCACCTCAAGATGACGGCAATGATCAAAGGGGAGATGCACATGATCAAGACAAGGAGGATGAAGAACAAAGGCCGCCTCACCCAAGAGTCCACCAAGCAATCCAACGAGATGACCCCGTCGACACCATCCTCGGCGACATTCATAAGGGGGTAACCACTAGATATCGTGTTGCACACTTTTGTGAACATTACTCGTTTGTTTCCTCTATTGAGCCACACAGGATAGAGGAAGCACTTCAAGATTCGGATTGGGTAGTGGCGATGCAAGAGGAGCTCAACAACTTCACTAGGAATGAGGTATGGCATTTAGTTCCACGTCCTAATCAAAATGTTGTAGGAACCAAATGGGTTTTTCGCAACAAGCAAGACGAGCATGGTGTGGTGACAAGGAACAAAGCTCGACTTGTGGCCAAGGGATACTCCCAAGTCGAAGGTTTGGATTTCGGTGAAACCTATGCACCCGTAGCTAGGCTTGAGTCAATTCGTATATTATTGGCCTATGCTACTTACCATGGCTTCAAGCTTTATCAAATGGACGTGAAGAGTGCCTTCCTCAATGGACCAATCAAAGAAGAGGTCTATGTTGAGCAACCTCCCGGCTTTGAAGATAGTGAGTACCCTAACCATGTCTATAAACTCTCTAAGGCGCTTTATGGGCTCAAGCAAGCCCCAAGAGCATGGTATGAATGCCTTAGAGATTTCCTTATCACTAATGGATTCAAAGTCGGAAAAGCTGATCCTACTTTATTCACTAAAACTCTTGAAAATGACTTGTTTGTATGCCAAATTTATGTTGATGATATTATATTTGGGTCTACTAACGAGTCTACATGTGAAGAATTTAGTAGGATCATGACACAAAAATTCGAGATGTCTATGATGGGGGAGATGAAATATTTCTTAGGATTTCAAGCGAAGCAACTCCAAGAGGGCACCTTCCTAAGCCAAACGAAGTATACTCAAGATATTCTAAGCAAGTTCGAAATGAAGGATGCCAAACCCATCAAGACACCCATGGGAACCAATGGGCATCTCGACCTCGACGAGGGAGGTAAATCCATCGATCAAAAGGTATACCGGTCGATGATAGGATCTTTACTCTATCTTTGTGCATCTCGACCGGACATTATGCTTTCCGTATGCATGTGTGCAAGATTCCAAGCCGACCCTAAGGAAGCTCACCTTACGGCCGTAAAACGAATCTTGAGATATTTGGTTTATACTCCTAAGTTTGGGCTTTGGTATCCTAGGGGATCCACTTTTGATTTAATTGGTTATTCGGATGATGATTGGGCGGGGTGTAAAATTAATAGAAAGAGCACATCAGGGACTTGCCAGTTCTTGGGAAGGTCCTTGGTGTCTTGGGCTTCAAAGAAGCAAAATTCCGTAGCTCTTTCTACCGTCGAAGCCGAGTACATTGCCGCAGGCCATTGTTGCGCGCAACTACTTTGGATGAGGCAAACCCTTAGGGACTACGGTTACAAATTAACCAAAGTCCCTCTTCTATGTGATAATGAGAGTGCAATCCGCATGGCGGATAATCCCGTTGAGCATAGCCGCACTAAACACATATCCATTCGGTATCACTTTTTAAGGGATCACCAACAAAAGGGAGATATCGAGATTTCATACATTAATACTAAAGATCAATTAGCCGATATCTTTACCAAGCCTCTTGATGAACAAACCTTTAACAAACTTAGGCATGAGCTAAACATTCTTGATTCTAGGAACTTCTTTTGTTGATTTGCACACATAGCTCATTTATATACCTTTGATCATGTCTCTTTCATATGCTATGACTAATGTGTTTTCAAGTCTATTTCAAACCAAGTCATAGGTGTATTGAAAGGGAATTGGAGTCTTCGGCGAAGACAAAGGCTTCCACTCCGTAACTCATCCTTCGCCATCACTCCGAGCAACTCTCCATCTTTGGGGAGAAAAGGACTCCGTTCTTTGGTATAATCTTCACTCATTTACTTATGACCAAAGGGGGAGAGAGTAATTCTAAGGGCTCTAATGACTCCGTTTTTGGCGATTCATGCCAAAGGGGGAGAAAATAATAGCCCAAAGCAAAAGGACCGCACCACCACCTAATTTTAAAAAGAGTTTTTCAATTGGTATGATTTTGGTATGATTCTCAATTGATAAATTTAAAATTGGTATCTTATTGTGTTCAAAAGGGGGAGAAAGTATCATTTCAAAATTGATATATCAAAACCCTCTTGAACACTAAGAGGAGAATTTCATTTAGGGGGAATTTTGTTTAGTCAAAGGAAAAGCATTTGAAACAGGGGGAGAAAATTTCAAATTTTGAAAATGCTTCGCAAAAATCTTATTCATTTACCTTTGACTATTTGCAAAAGAACTTTGAAGAGGATTTACAAAAGAATTTGCAAAAACAAAACATGTGGTGCAAGCGTGGTCCAAAATGACAAAAATTGAAGAAACAATTCATGCGTATCCTATAAGTATTTATATTGGCTTAAAGTCCAAGCAACCTTTGCACTTACATTATGCAAACTAGTTCAATTATGCACTTCTATATTTGCTTTGATTTGTGTTGGCATCAATCACCAAAAAGGGGGAGATTGAAAGGGAATTAGGCTTACACCTATTTCCTAAATGATTTTGGTGGTTGAATTGCCCAACACAAATAATTGGACTAACTAGTTTGCTCTAGTGTATAAGTTATACAGGTGCCAAAGGTTCACACTTAGCCGATAAAAAGACCAAGTTTTGGGGTTCAACAAAAGAGCAAAGGGATAACCGAAGTGTGCCCTGGTCTGGCGCACCGGACTGTCTGGTGTGCCACCGGACAGTGTCCGGTGCACCACCGGACAGTGTCCGGTGCACCAGGGGACTTCACGCTGAACTCTTCACCTTCGGGAAAATCCAGAGACGCTCCGCTATAATTCACCAGACTGTCCGGTGTACACCGGACAGTGTCCGGTGCCCCAAGGAAGAGCGGCTCTGGAACTCGCCAGTCTCGGGAATTCACTCCGCTAAAATTCACCGGACTGTCCGGTGTACACCGGACTGTCCGGTGAGCCAGCGGAGCAACGACTACTTCGCATCAACGGTCACCTGCAGGCGCATTTAATGCGCGCCAGAAGCGCACAGAAGTCAGGCACGCGCGAGACGGTGCACCGGACAATCTACAGTACTTGTCCAGTGTACACCGGACAGCCAGGCGGGCCCAGAAGTCAGAAGCTCCAACGGTCGAATCCCAAAGGCCTGGTGACTAGAGATGGCAATGGGTACCCGAAACCCGAATACCCGACGGGTTTTACCCGATATGAAGGCGGGTACGGGATGATTTCTCTACCCGCGGGTATGTTAATGGGTAAAAACCTCTACCCGTTGGGTAGACGGGTACGGGTACGGGTTGGAACTACCCATACCCGTCTACCCATGGGTAAAATATACCCGCATCAATACAACTATAACCATCTAATAGAGCCCATCTTAACTAAAATAAAACCCTTCTCTAGCTATCATTTGTCTAGATACCAAGTCATGTAATCATATGATTTGTTATATGTGAAGTTGAAGTTGTGTTTATATGTTTATTTAATATTTTGAGTGATTGGTATATTAGAATTTAAAACTTTTCTAGCGGGTACGGGTTACCCGACGGGTATAAATACCCGCGCGGGTACGGGTATGGGTAAGATTTTATACCCGCGAGTATATATGGGTAACCCGACGGGTAGAATTTTTTTGATGGGTATGGGTATGGAATGGTACTACCCGACGGGTATGTACCCGTTGCCATCCCTACTGGTGACGTGGCTGGCGCACCAGACATGTCTGGTGTGCACCGGACTGTCCGGTGCACCATACGACAGTCAGCCACCACCAAACGACTAGTTTGGTGGTTGGGGCTATAAATACACCCAACCACCCCACATTCAAGTCATCCAAGTTTTCCTACTTCAACTACTTACAAGAGCTCTAGCATTCAATTCTAGACACACCCAAGTGATCAAATCCTCTCCAAACTCCACACAACGCCCTAGTGATTAGAGAGAGAGATTTGCTTGTGTTCTTTCGAGCTCTTGCGCTTGGATTGCTTTCTTCTTTCTTTGATTCTTTATTGTGATCAAACTCACTTGTAATTGAGGCAAGAGACACCAATCTTGTGGTGGTCCTTGTGGGAACTTTGTGTTCCAAGTGATTGAGAAGAAAAGCTCACTCGGTCCGAGGGACCGTTTGAGAGAGGGAAAGGGTTGAAAGAGACCCGGTCTTTGTGACCACCTCAACGGGGAGTAGGTTTGCGAGAACCGAACCTCGATAAAACAAATCCACGTGTCTCACTCCTTATTCGCTTGCGATTTGTTTTGCACCCTCTCTCGCGGACTCAATTATATTTCTAACGCTAACCCGACTTGTAGTTGTGATTATTTTTGAGAATTTCAGTTTCGCCCTATTCACCCCCCTCTAGGCGACTTTCAATGGGCCCCTAGGCGCATGGAGGAGTCACCCAAGCATTCACTAAGCATTCTAAGTCTCCCACGCTCCATCTCTGCGCACTTGATCGATCGTGTTAGTGATTTGAGCTCCGTTCTAGTTGTGAACTCTTTGTGCCTCATTTTGAGCTCAAGTCTTGGCTTGTGTGCGTGTGTGTGCTGCGGATTTGTGTGTGTTGCTCCCCAACCTTACTCTTGTGTTTTCATTGTGATCTTTGTTGTAAGGGCGAGAGACTCCAACTTGTGGAGATTCCTCACAAACGGGAAAAGTGATAAGGAAGAAAAGTCGTGGTATTCAAGTTGATCATTGGATCACTTGAAAGGGGTTGAGTGCAACCCTCGTCCATTGGGACGCCACAACGTGGAAGTAGGCAAGTGTTACTTGGCCGAACCACGGGATAAAATCACGTGTCTCTTGTGTGCCTTCTATTTGATTATCTATGTTCACAAGAACTAACTTCAAGCTACTTAGCCGTTCTAACTTTCATAATCAAGTTTTGTGGCCATTAGTGTTGAATTTTACAGGATCACCTATTCACCCCCCTCTAGGTGCTCTCAATTGGTATCAGAGTCGTTCTCTTCATTTAAGGGACTAACCGCCCGAAGAGATGGATCCTAAGGGAAAGGGGATGGTGGTCAACGACAAGGAGAAGGAGTCCCTCTTCAACGAGCCAAGGGACGATAAGCCCACTGACTCAGGATCAAGTCACAAGAAGAGGGACGGGAAGAAGAAGAGACGGATCAAGAAGATCATTTACTACGACAGCGACGCCTCCTCTTCTTCACCAAGAGACGACGATGACTCATCTAAAAACAAACCGGTTAATCAAAACTATTCTTTTGATTACTCTCGTATTCCGTTCAATTCCAATGCTCATTTGCTTTCAATTCCTCTTGGTAAACCTCTACACTTTGATGAAGAAGACTACTCTTTTTGGAGTCACAAAATGCGTAGTCACTTATTTTCTCTCCATCCTAGTATTTGGGAGATAGTTGAAAATGGAATGCATTTCGATAGTACGGATAACCCGATGTTTATTAATGAACAAATTCATAAGAATGCACAAGCTACCACTATTTTGCTAGCATCTTTGTGCAGGGATGAATACAACAAGGTGAGCGGCTTGGACAACGCCAAGCAGATTTGGGATACCCTCAAGATATCACACGAGGGAAACGACGCCACCATGATCACCAAGATGGAGTTGGTGGAAGGCAAACTGGGAAGATTCGCAATGATCAGGGGAGGGGAGCCAACACAAACATACAATAGGCTCAAGACCCTGGTCAACAAAATCAGGAGCTATGGAAGCACAAGATGGACGGAACACGACGTCGTCCGACTAATGCTAAGGTCATTTATCGTAATTGACCCCCATCTTGTCAACCTTATTCGTGAGAACCCCAGGTACACTAAGATGATGCCCGAGGAGATTCTTGGGAAGTTTGTAAGCGGACGCATGATGGTGAAGGAGGCTCGATATGTGGAAGACGCGCTAAACGGTCCACTACCCGTCTACAAGCCTCAACCTGTGGCTCTTAAGGCTACCAGCAGCAGGGAGGCGCTTCCAAGCAAGGTGGCGCAAGTAGAGGCTGCTAGCCTCAACGAGGATGATATGACGCTTATCATCAAGCGCTTCAAGACCGCACTTAAAGGACGCAAGGAGTACCCCAACAAGAACAAAACAAGGGGAAAGCGCTCCTGCTTCAAATGCGGTAAGACAGGTCATTTTATTGCTCAATGTCTGATAATGAAAATGACTAGGGGAAGAAAGACATGAGAAGAAGGAGAAGAAGAAAAACTATAGGAAGGCGAAAGGCGAGGCTCACCTTGGCAAAGAATGGGATTCAGACTGCTCTTCATCCGACTCCGACGATGAAGGACTGGTAGCCTCGGCCTTCAACAAGTCCTCCCTCTTCCCCAACGAACGCCACACCTGCCTCATGGCCAAGGAAAAGAAGGTGAGTGTTCGAGATTCCCCCAAGTACTCTACTTCTAGTGATGAGGATTCTAGTGATGATGAAGTAGATTACTCTAGCTTGTTCAAAGGATTAGATAGAGCTAAAGTAAAAAAGATTAATGAGCTAATTGATGCTTTAAATGAAAAGGATAGACTTTTAGAAAAGCAAGAGGATATTTTGTATGAAGAGCATGATAAGTTTGTTAGTGTGCAAAAATCTCTTGCTTTAGAGATTAAAAGAAATGAAATGCTATCTTCTGAATTATATGCTTGCCATGAAACTGTGTCTAGTTTAAAAAGTGTAAATGATGATTTAAATGCTAAACTAGAGGAAGCAAATAAATCTAGTTCATGTGTAGAGCATGTAAGGATTTTGATGTTGATGCTTGTGATGAACACCTTATGTCTATTACCAAATTAAATGATGAGGTGGCAAGTCTTAATGCTCAACTTAAGACTTGCAAAACTAATTTTGATCAATTAAAGTTTGCTAGGGATGCCTACACCGTTGGTAGACACCCCTCTATTAAGGATGGGCTTGGTTTTTGAAAGGAAACCAAGAACTTAACAAGCCATAAGACTCCCATTCTCAACTAGGAGAAAGGGAAGGCCCCTATGGCTAGTAGTACTCAAAGGAATCATGCTTTCATTTATAATGATAGAAAATTTCTAGGAATACTCATTACAATAGGAGTTATGATCATGATGCCTTTAATTCACATGCTATGATTGCATCTAGCTCTACTTTTGTGCATGCTAAGCCTAGGAGAAATCATGTTGTGCATCATGTGCCTAAGAGAGTATGTAATGAACCTTCTCCTATTTACCATGTTTGCAATACTTCTTTTGCAATTTTTCGTAGGAATGAAAAAGTAATTGCTAGGAAGTTGGGATCCAAATGCAAGGGAGATAAGACTTGTATTTGGGTTCCAAAGGCTATTGTGACTAACCTTGTTGAAAGTCGCCTAGAGGGGGGGGTGAATAGGCAAATCTGAAATTTATAAAGTTTAAGCACAACTACAAGCCGGGGTTAGCATTAGAAATATAAACGAGTCCGAAAGAGAGGGTGAAAACAAATCACAAGCAAATAAGGCGGATGACATGGTGATTTGTTTTACCGAGGTTCGGTTCTTGCAAACCTACTCCCCGTTGAGGTGGTCACAAAGACCGGGTCTCTTTCAACCCTTTCCCTCTCTCACACGGTCACCTAGACCGAGTGAGCTTCTCTTCTCAATCAATCGGGACACTAAGTCCCTACAAGGACCACCACACAATTGGTGTCTCTTGCCTTGATTACAATTGAGTTGAAAACAAGAAAGAAGGAAGAAGAAAAGCAATCCAAGCGCAAGAACTCAAATGAACACAATTGTCTCTCTCACTAGTCACTATTTGATTGGAATGATCTTTGGACTTGGGAGAGGATTTGATCTCTTTGGTTGTGTCTTGGAATGAAGTCTAGAGCTCTTGTATGAGGTTTGAAGGTTGAAAACTTGGATGCATTGAAGTGTGGTGGTTGGGGGTATTTATAGCCCCAACCACCAAAAGAACCGTTGGTGAGGGCTTCTGTCGTATGGCGCACCGGACAATCCGGTGCGCCACCAGACACTGTCCGGTGCGCCAGCCACATCACCAGGCCGTTGGGTTTCGACCGTTGGAGCTTCTGACAACTGGGCCACCGGACAGGTCCTGTTCACTGTCCGGTGCGCCTTCTGGCGCCTGCTCTGACTTCTGCGCGCGCAGGCAAGCACTGTAGCATTTCACTGTTCCTCTGCAGACGGCCGTTGGCGCGGACGATCGTTGCTCTGCTTGGCACACCGGACAGTCCGGTGCTACACTGGACAGTGCGATGAATTATAGCGGAGCGGCCTCCCGAATTCTCGATGGTGGCAAGTTGAGAGTCGATCTCCCTGGTGCACCAGACACTGTCCGGTGGTGCACCGGACACTGTCCGGTGCGCCAGACCAGGGCACACTTCGTTTGTCTTTTGCTCTTTTTATTTGAACCCTTCCTTGGACTTTATATTGGTTTGTGTTGAACCTTTGGCACCTGTATAACTCATAATCTAGAGCAAACTAGTTAGTCCAATTAATTTGTGTTGGGCAATTCAACCACCAAAATTCATATAGGAAAAGGTGTAAGCCTATTTCCCTTTCAATCTCCCCCTTTTTGGTGATTAATGCCAACACAAACCAAAGCAAATATAGAAGTGCAGAATTGAACTAGTTTGCATAAGGTAAGTGCAAAGGTTGCTTGGAATGAAACCAATAATTATTTCTACTAGATACTCATGGATGGCTTTCTTCTTATTTAAAATTTTGGACCACGCTTGCACCACTTGTTTTGTTTTGCAAAGATTTGGAAATTCTTTTTCAAAATCTTTTGCAAATAGTCAAAGGTATATGAATAAGATTTTGATAAGCATTTTCAAGATTTGAAATTTTCTCCCCCTGTTTCAAATCCTTTTCCTTTGACTAAACAAAACTCCCCCTTAATGAAATCCTCCTCTTAGTGTTTAAGAGGGTTTTAGATATTAATTTTGAAGAGGGTATATCAATTTGAAATTATATAAAAAATGATATACCAATTTGAAAATCTTTAAAAACACCTTTTTAATACAAATTGAAAGACTACAAATTTTTGAAATTTGTGGTGGTGGTGCGGTCCTTTTGCTTTGGGCTAATACTTTCTCCCCCTTTGGCATGAATCGCCAAAAACGGATACTTGTGAGTGAAATATAAGCCCTTTTTCAAACTTTCTCCCCCTTTGGTAAATAATATAGGAGTAAAGATTATACCAAATTGGAGAGCGATGCGGAGTGTCGGCGAAGGATGAAGAATTTGATGGAGTGGAGTGGAAGCCTTGTCTTCGCCGAAGACTCTATTTCCCTTTCAATCTATGACTTAGCATGAAATACACTTGAAAATCACATTAGTCATACCGCATGAAAGAGATATGATCAAAGGTATATAAATGAACTATGTGTGCAAAATATCAATCAAAATTCCTAGAATCAAGAATATTTAGCTCATGCCTAAGTTTGGTAAAAGTTTTCTCATCTAGTGGTTTGGTAAAGATATTGGCTAATTGTTCTTTAGTGTTAATATAAGCAATCTCGATATCCCCCCGTTGTTGGTGATCCCTCAAAAAGTGATACCGAATGACTATGTGCTTAGTGCGGCTGTGCTCAACGGGATTATCCGCCATGCGGATTGCACTCTCATTATCACATAGGAGAGGAACTTTGGTTAATTTGTAACCATAGTCCCTAAGGGTTTGCCTCATCCAAAGCAATTGCATGCAACAATGTCCTGCGATAATGTACTCGGCTTCGGCGGTAGAAAAAGCTACAAAATTTTGTTTCTTAGAAGCCCAAGACACTAGGGATCTTCCCAAGAACTGACAAGTCCCTGATGTGCTCTTTCTATAAATTTTACACCCTGCCCAATCAGCATCTGAATAACCAATTAAATCAAAAGTGGATCCCTTGGGGTACCAAAGGCCAAACTTAGGAGTATAAACTAAATATCTCAAGATTCGTTTCACGGCCCTAAGGTGAACTTCCTTAGGTTCGGCTTGGAATCTTGCACACATGCATACGGAAAGCATAATATCCGGTCGAGATACACATAAATAGAGTAAAGATCCTATCATCGACCGGTAAACCTTTTGATCTACGGATTTACCTCCCGTGTCGAGGTTGAGATGCCCAGTAGTTCCCATGGGTGTCTTGATGGGCTTGGTATCCTTCATTCCAAACTTGGTGAGTATGTCTTGAATGTACTTTGTTTGGCTGATGAAGGTGCCTTCTTGGAGTTGCTTCACTTGAAATCCTAAGAAATACTTCAACTCCCCCATCATAGACATCTCAAATTTTTGAATCATAATCCTACTAAACTCTTCACAAGTAGATTTGTTAGTAGACCCAAATATGATATCATCAACATAAATTTGGCATACAAACAAATCATTTGCAATAGTTTTAGTAAAAAGAGTAGGATCGGCTTTTCCGACTTTGAAGCCATTAGCGATAAGAAAATCTCTTAGGCATTCATACCATGCTCTTGGAGCTTGCTTTAGCCCATAAAGCGCCTTAGAGAGTTTATAGACATGGTTAGGGTACTCACTATCTTCAAAACCGGGAGGTTGCTCAACATAGATGTCGGCGTTTCGAACCTGGGGGGTCCCTGGACCAACGAGTAAATTGTCGCCGCGTGCCCCAGCCTAGATGGGTCGGCGCGAGACGGAGCGCGAAGGGGGGAAGAAGCCGGAGGAAGACAGGCGTAAAAGGGGAAACCCGCGGCCTTCGTGTTTGTCCCGCGCCCAGGTCGGGTGCGCTTGCAGTAGGGGGTTACAAGCGTCCACGCGGGAGGGAGCGAGAGGCTTACACGAGCGCCGTCCTGATGAGGACATCACTTCTATATATACAATGAATGGATCGATAACACGATCTCGTGCACGACAGCTAAATCTCCAGGTACGTTCTACCCTAGTCAATTGTGTTTCAGAGCTTACGCTTGGGGCCATGGATGTTTTGATGATTAGGTACCTTGGAGAGGACCAGCAAGGACTTGAGAAAGGCCAAGGTGTTGAGGAGGAGCAGCAAGGGCGTCCACAACAGGAAGGAGATCAAGTCCGAGTCGGCTGCGACTCTATCTCGGGTTCCAGGACCAGTCTGCACTAAAATGGACGCCCAAGATGCCTCCGGACTCCGATTGCGACGGACTGGATATGGTTGGAAAGATAACGAGATTATCTAACCAACCCAACTAGTTCCACCCTAAAATTCATCCGGAGTCAACGGTAATCGTCGAAACAAGTCAGCGTTCAGATTCTGTTTTGGTGCTGCGACACCGTCTGTTGGGCCGTTGGGCCGTGTATCGCGTCGGAGCCCATTAGGGGCGAGTCCAGGGCTACGCACGCCCTAATACTCTATTTATTCAGCAGCCGCCGCCACATTTAGGTTCGGGTTTTGCTTAGATCAATTCTGTCATCGAACAGTGTCGCCGTCATCGGCTTGTGAGACCCCCTTCCGTAATCAATACAATTTTGGTTGCGTTTCTTTCCTGTTCTTGCTTGTGTTCTTGATTGCGCTTGCAGGGATAAGCCTTCGTGGCGAGGTCATTCGTGTGTCACGGGTGATAACCAACGGAGCCGTGGTGTAGTGATTGCGAGGAACCGTTCGCTCGGAGCCTTGGATCATCAACGTCGAGATCTCCACTCAATCAAATTATCGTATCTCACGGAAGATCGAGCCGCGTCTACTATCACGTCCCATCCTTCCCCGCGCGGCCAACCCTCTGTAAGAGGGCCCTGGACCTTCCTTTTATAGGCGTAAGGAGAGGGTCCAGGTGTACAATGGGAGGTGTAGCAGTGTGCTAACGTGTCTAGCGGAGAAGAACTAGTGCCCTAAGTACATGCCGTTGCGGCAGCCGGAGAGGTTTTGGCACCCTGTTCGTGTGGTGTCGTGGCCGTCGGAGGAGCGCTGGTGCCTGGCGGAAGGACAGCTGTCGGGGCTGTCGAGTCCTTGCTGACATCTCCTTGCTTCCGTAAGGGGGCTGAGAGCCGCCGTCGTCATGGATCATGCAGGGCGTCATCATTACTTGTTTACCGGGGCGAGCCAGATGGGACGCCGGTCTCATTCCCCGTAGCCAGAGTTAGCTAGGGGTAGGGTAATGATGGCCCCTCCTATGACGTGGTCGGTTTGAGCCCTGGGTAGGGCGAGGCGGAGGCTCCTCCGAGTTCGAGGTTGAGTCTGTCTTCCGAGGTCGAGGTCAAGTCCGAGCCCTGGGTCGGACGAGGCGTAGTTTGTCGTCTTCCGGGGCTGAGCCCGAGTCCGAGCCCTGGGTCGGGCAAGGCGGAGTTCGTCGTCTTCCGGGGCTGAGCCCGAGTTTGAGCCCTGGGTCGGGCGAGGCGGAGTTCGTCGTCTTCCGGGGCTGAGCCCGAGTCCGAGCCCTGGGTCGGGCGAGGCGGAGTTCATCGTCTTCCGGGGCTGAGCCCGAGTCCGAGCCCTGGGTCGGGCGGGGCGGAGTCCGTCGTCTTCTGGGGCTGAGCCCGAGTCCGAGCCCTGGGTCGGGCGAGGCGGAGCTTCCTATGGCACTCAAGGCCGAACTTGGCTGCTGTCAGCCTCACTCTGTCGAGTGGCGCAACAGTCGAAGCGGCGCGGGTGGCGCTGTCCTTTTGTCAGGCCGGTCAGTGGAGCGGTGAAGTGACTGCGGTCACTTCGGCTCTGTTGACTAAAGGGCGCGCGTCAGGATAAAGGTGTCAGGCCACCTTTGCATTAAATGCTCCTGCGATACGGTCGGTCGGCGTGGCGATCGGGCCAAGGTTGCTTCTTGGCGAAGACTGGGCCTCGGGCGAGCCGAAGGTGTGTCTGTTGCTTGAGGGGGCCCTCGGGCGAGACGTGAATCCTCCGGGGTCGGTTGCCCTTGCCCGAGGCTGGGCTCGGGCGAGGCGAGATTGTGTCCCTTGAGTGGACCGAACCTTGGCTTAATCGCACCCCATCAAGCCTTTGCAGCTTTGTGCTGACGGGGGTTACCAGCTGAGATTAGGAGTCTTGGGGGTACCCCTAATTATGGTCCCCGACAGTAGCCCCCGAGCCTCGAAGGGAGTGTTAATACTCGCTTGGAGGCTTTTGTCGCACTTTTTTGCAAGGGGACCGGCCTTTCTCGGTTGCGTTTTGTTCCGGTGGGTGCGCGCGAGCGCACCCGCCGGGTGTAGCCCCCGAGGCCTCGGAGGAGTGGTTTGACTCCTTCAAGGTCTTAATGCGTTTCGCGATGCTTCGGCCGGTCTGGTTGTTCCCTCATGCGAGCTGGCCGTAGCCCGGGTGCACGGTCGGGTCCCACGTTCTCGGGCTGGTATGTTGACGCTGTCAACGGTTTGGCCGGAGCCGAGTTTGCGAGAGCATCCCCCGAGCCCCTGCACAGAGCGAGAGGACGGTCAAGGACAGACTCGACTTTTTTACATATGCCCCTGCGTCTCCTTTCCGCAAGGAGGAGGGGGGGAAGCGCCATGTTGCCCTTGGAGGGCGCCGAACATGGTGTCTCCAGTGAGCTGCTGACGGGTAATCCGAGTGGACGCCCGTGCCCCATTTGTTAGGGGTCGGCTAGAGGCCCGGAGGCACGCTCCAAAAGTACCTGCGGGTGATCTACCGGACCCGGTCCCCTTTTGACGGGGTCCGAGGGCTCGATGCCTCCCTCTGATGGGATTCAATTACAAGATCGTTCCCGCTGGTCTCGGAAATGTCCTAGGGTACCTCGGGAGCGTAGCCTGAGCCTTGGTTATGTATCGAACGTACCCAGGGTCATCCCTTGCTCTGCGTCTGAGGCGGCTGTGAACCCTTCGAGGGCCAGCCTACGAACCCCTGATCAGTAGTGGGCACGGAGCCCGAGTGGCCTGAGGCGGCCGTTGAACCCTTCCGAGGGGCCGGCCTTCGAACCTCTGACCAGTAATGGGCGCGGAGCCCGAGCGCTCTGAGGCGGCTGTTGAACCCCTCCGAGGGGCCAGCCTTTGAACCTCTGATCAGTAGGGGGGCTCGGGACCCGTTTCCTTCGCGGAGAAGGATCCCTTTCGGGGTATCCCCCTTTCCCGGTCCCTGTTGTAAGAGAGAGAAAGGGGAAAAGGAAAAGGATACAAAATCGAATGACGTGGCACATCTTTTTGACGCGGTCATTATGGCGAAGGCGAAGCGTCGCCCGCTTCTCCTGCCAAAGGTGCCGCCTGTCCTGCCGCAGAGTTAATGCGACGGGACGAGCGGTTCACGGGGCAGCCGTTGCGCGCGTGCGAGCCGTTCGAGGAACGGAACACGGGCGCTCCGTCTTCACGCCGCGAGAGAGGGTTCCCTTGCTGTCCCTGGATGGGACGTGAGCTTGGCTGACGACGTGACCGCTGCTTCCGCCCGCCTGCCACCGCCATTACTGCTGGCCCATTTTTGGCCGTATTGACCGTCGCGCCTTCTCCCGCAGCTGACTGACCCATGACCGATGCGCCTGGCTGGCACTGTTGGGTCATACGCAGGGTTGCCTCGAGTCGCGGTACTGGTTCCGCAGTCGAGGAGGCGCGGTAGTGGCGCGAGTGGCGGTGCAGTTGCTCGCACGTAGCAACCGGCGCGCCGGTTGCATGACGTGTGGGCCTGGGCCTCCATGCTGGGCGCGTTGGAGTCGAAGGGGTGCGCCCACTTGGCGCGGTCGCATGCCGCCTGCATGGCTGTCCGCCCTTTCACCCGCTGGTCTGGGCGAAAGTGGAGGAATGCTTGTAACCGCTGGGGAGTTGCGCGCACCGCGCGCGACGGTTTGGCTTCTTCTGCCCTGGGCCAGCTTGCATGACGCATGGGACCCAGCCCCCGGGTCGTAGGGGGAGGACCTTGGAGCGTGTTGGAGAAAACTCAGCCCGCGATGGCTGAGGACGCAAGTGGGGAGAGTTGCCTTTAAAAGGAGGGTGACCCTCTTGAAAGGCAACCATGTCTTCACGCTCCCTTATGCATCGCGTCTTTCCACCTTCCGAGCCCCCGGATGGGGAACACCCGCGATCCTTCTGCCTTGTTCGTTGGAGGAACGCAACTTCGCGGAAGTTGGTACCTTTCAGCCATCGTCCGGCTTCAAGGATTTTCATCAGGCAGCCCGGCCGCATCCCCTCGCCGGTGGTCACCCAAGACGGTGACCACCAGCTCCTAGGTGGGGAGAAGCAAGTCGGGCTGCGATCTTGGTCCCGCCCTCAGCTTCAAGGATCTTCATCATCCTTGCTGGGGCGGAGGCCGGGCTGAGCCGGAGCTCTACCTCCCGCGCGGGTTCGTGGGTCAGCCTCTCCCTCAGCATTCAAGGGAGAGGGCGCTCGCCGGCCTAGCGGGAGGGTCGGACTCTGACAACTTGGGGCCGATCGGCGGCGAGCATCGTCAGCTTCAGCGCGTTGGGCTCGCTGTCTCAGCTGGCTCTGGCTCGGCTCCCGGTGCCCCCTCTCGCCGCAAGGGCGGTTGTCGCGCCGCGCGCACCGGAGGACCGCCCAAGACGTCGCGCGCTGCTAGGGCGGCGTTCGTGTTCTGGGGCTGTCCTGCCTTTGCCCCGGTACGGCGCCTCTGCGCAGAGGTCGGTGCTCCGCTCGTCCGGGAGGATCCGAGTGGGGATCTGCCGGTGGGCAGATGGCTCCTGTCGTTGGTGCTGAGGTGGCGGCGGCTGGAGAAGTCCTCGTCGCCGACGGGATCACCGCCACCATCCGCACTCCGGGCCTCCGGCTCTTTGTACATGTCCTCGCCCCTCGAGCGTAGGCGTGGGCGAGGACATTGTTGCAGCGGCGTCCGCCCTGAGGCCATTGCCGCTGCAGTTCGGCCACCCGGAGCGGAGGTCGTTGTCGCTGCTGCTGGAGCGGGCGACGGTGGGCGACCTAGAGCCTTATCGCCCCGCGGGCCCTCCAATGTGGGGGGGGGGGTTGTTCGTACCCACGGGGACGGAACCGGAGTTCCGTTTGTAATGGCACCTTGAGTGCCTGTGTCTGTTCATTGTGGCTGTCGAGGCCTGAACGTGTATGTATTTTTGGCACGGAGCCGTGTTTTTTCCTCATTTCGAGCACTAAGACTCGCCTGTCGGCTATCTGAACCGCTTCACCAAGTGTGAGTTGCCTCGTGCGAAGGTGACGAGTGAGGTATCTGTATCCCGGAGGCGTAGGAATCCCTCGGCTCGGTCGGCCTTGCCGCCCGAGGCTTCTCTTGCTTAGTTAAAGGAACCCCTCGGCCGCCCTTCGATGAGCCGAAGCCGGAGGTAGCGGTGTCAGCATGGACAGGGGCAGAGTTGGCTCGAAAAGAAGATTTGGTCGGCCAGAGCCTGGCCAGGTCGTCCGCTGGCGGGACCGACGCTGGATTTGAGTTGCCGAGGCCACAAACCGGGCTGATGTCCTCGGGGGACAGCTGGCTGAGGCTTCGGGGTGGCCGGCCGAGCCGTCTGCTCGAGCCGGATTCCTGGAGAAGACCCTGGCGGCGATGGCCCGGGCGTGGTGCTGATGTCGTCCTTCGGAGTGGGGATCCTCCAACCGCGTCGCTGTCTGAGGCTAGGTCGGACCTCGCCGAAGGTGTAGATGACGCTGAGGGTGCTGCTGCTCCCTTCAACTGTCAAGGTCCGAGCCTGCAGGATCGGGTTATCTTGTAGTGTGCGTATGTTTTCTGCGGCCGCCGAGGCCCAAACATACTGTCGTCGTGTTGTAAAGCTGCGTTTCTTTTCCTCTTGTTTCGAGTATCTGGACTTATTTGTCGGTAACAGAATTGTTTGTCCGAGCGAGAGTTACTTTTCACGGAAGGTGATGAGTGAGGTATCCGTATCCCGGAGGCGTAGGAATCCCTCGGCTCGGTCGGCCTTGCCGCTTACGTGTACTCTTACTCGTCCGTAGAATTCTGCTATCGATGTAGTCGAGAAGGCCCGAAAAATCGTTTCGACAGAAGAATTTTTGAGCGTGAAGACTTGTTCGGTCCGTGGAATCACTTATCCGAGCGTGAGTTACTTATCGCAGAAGGTGATGAGTGAGGTATCCGTATCCTGGAGGCGTAGGAGTCCCTTGGCTCGGTCAGCCTTGGCTGCTTACGTGTACTCCGTCGTTTTCAGGATCCACTTTTGAAGTAGTCGAAAAGCACGAAAGACATTCTGGCAGAAAAGATCTTTTTCCGAGGAAAATTTTGACGCAGATGGGGTTCCCCCCTTTTAGCCCCCAAGGGAGGGTCGGGCTTTGTCGAGGCAAGGCTGACCCTTCCTTGATGACTAGACTTCGTGTGTGAACGAGGTGTATGAACAACTTGAAAGCATCTTAAGGGTAGAAGCGACGTAGCTGTCGGATGTTCCAAGCATTGCTGTAGACCTCGCCTTGACTGTTGGCCAGCTTGTACGTCCCGGGCTTCAGAACCTTGGCGATGACGAACGGCCCTTCCCAGGGAGGCGTGAGCTTGTGCCGCCCTCGGGGGCGTCTTGTCGCAGCCGAAGCACCAGGTCGCCCACCTGGAGGTCTCGGGACCGAACCCCTCGGGCGTGGTAGCGTCGCAGGGACTGCTGGTACCGCGCCGAGTGTAGTAAGGCCATGTCCCGAGCCTCTTCCAGTTGGTCCAGTGAGTCTTCTCGATTAGCTCGATTGCTTTGGTCGGCGTAGGCCCTCGTCCTCGGGGAACCGTATTCTAAGTCTGTGGGCAAGATGGCCTCAGCCCCATAGACTAGAAAGAACGGTGTGAAGCCCGTGGCTCGGCTCGGCGTTGTCCTCAGACTCCAGACCACCGAGGGGAGCTCCTTCATCCATCGCCTGCCGAACTTGTTGAGGTCGTTGTAGATCCGAGGCTTGAGTCCTTGCAGAACCATGCCGTTGGCACGCTCTACTTGCCCATTCGTCATGGGGTGAGCCACGACGGCCCAGTCCACCCGGATGTGGCGATCCTCGCAGAAGTCCAGGAACTTTCTGCCGGTGAACTGGGTGCCGTTGTCGGTGATGATGGAGTTTAGGACCCCAAAACGATGGATGATGTTGGTGAAGAACGCCACTGCCTGTTCGGACCTGATGCTGTTTAGAGGTCGGACCTCGATCCACTTGGAGAATTTGTCGATGGCGACCAGCAGGTGCGTGTAGCCCTCGGGCGCCTTCTGCAAGGGACCGACGAGGTCCAGACCCCACACAGCAAACAGCCAGGTGATGGGTATCGTCTGTAGAGCCTGAGCGGGCAGGTGTGTCTGCTTCGCATAGAACTGACACCCTTCGCAGGTGCGGACAATTCTAGTGGCGTCGGCCACCGCTGTCGGCCAGTAGAAACCTTGTCGGAAAGCGTTTCTGATAGTCGCCTAGAGGGGGGGGGGTGAATAGGGCGAAACTGAAATTTACAAATATAAACACAACTACAAGTCGGGTTAGCGTTAGTAATAAAGAAACGAGTCCGCGAGAGAGGGTGGAAAACAAATCGCAAGCAAATGGAGAGTGTGACACACGGATTTGTTTTACCGAGGTTCGGTCCTTGCAAACCTACTCCCCGTTGAGGAGGCCACAAAGGCCGGGTCTCTTTCAACCCTTCCCTCTCTCAAACGATCCCACGGATCGAGTGAGCTTTCTCTTCTCAATCACTTGGAACACAAAGTTCCCACAAGGACCACCACAAGTTTGGTGTCTCTTGCCTCAATTACAAGTGAGTTTGATCGCAATGAAAGAATCAAGAAAGAAGAAAGCAATCCAAGCGCAAGAGCTCAAAAGAACACAAGCAAATCACTCTCTCTAGTCACTATGGCGTTGTGTGGAATTTGGAGAGGATTTGATCTCTTGGGTGTGTCTAGAATTGAATGCTAGAGCTCTTGTAGTAGTTGGGAAGTGGAAAACTTGGATGCAATGAATGGTGGGGTGGTTGGGGTATTTATAGCCCCAACCACCAAAAGTGGCCGTTGGGAGGCTGTCTGTTCGATGGTGCACCGGACAGTCCGGTGCACACCGGACATGTCCGGTGCCCCCGCCACGTCATCACTGCCGTTGGATTCTGACCGTTGGAGCTTCTGACTTGTGGGCCCGCCTGGATGTCCGGTGCACACCGGACATGCACTGTTCCTTGTCCGGTGCGCCAGTATGGGCGCACCTGACTTCTGCGCGCGCTGCGCGCGCATTAATTGTGTCACAGGTAGCCGTTGGCGCCGAATAGCCGTTGCTCCGGAGTTGCACCGGACAGTCCGGTGCACACCGGACATGTCCGGTGAATTATAGCGGACTAGCCGTTGGAGTTTCCCGAAGCTGGCGAGTTCCTGAGGCCGACCTCCCTTGGAGCACCGGACACTGTCCGGTGTACACCGGACAGTCCGGTGAATTATAGCGGAGTTGCCTCTGGAAATTCCCGAAGGTGGCAAGTTTGCGTTGGAGTCCTCTGGTGCACCGGACACTGTCCGGTGGCACACCGGACAGTCCGGTGCGCCAGACCAGAGGTGCCTTCGGTTGTCCCTTTGCTCCTTTGTTGAATCCAAAACTTGATCTTTTATTGGCTGAGAGTGAACCTTTTACACCTGTATAATTCTTATACACTTGGGCAAACTAGTTAGTCCAAATATTTGTGTTGGGCAATTCAACCACCAAAATTAATTAGGGGCTAGGTGTAAGCCTAATTCCCTTTCAATCTCCCCCTTTTTGGTGATTGATGCCAACACAAACCAAAGCAAATATAGAAGTGCATAATTGAACTAGTTTGCATAATGTAAGTGTAAAGGTTGCTTGGAATTTAGCCAATATAACTACTTACAAGATATGCATGGATTGTTTCTTACTTATAACATTTTGGACCACGCTTGCACCACATGTTTTGTTTTTGCAAATTCTTTTGTAAATCCTTTTCAAAGTTCTTTTGCAAATAGTCAAAGGCAAATGAATAAGATTTTGAGAAGCATTGTCAAGATTTGAAATTTTCTCCCCCTGTTTCAAATGCTTTTCCTTTGACTAAACAAAACTCCCCCTAAAAGAGATCCACCTCTTAGTGTTCAAGAGGGTTTTGATATACCATTTTTGAAATACTACTTTCTCCCCCTTTTGAACACAATAGGATACCAATTGAAAATATTCAACACTAAGTTTTTGAAATTGGTGGTGGTGCGGTCCTTTTGCTTTGGGCTCATTTCTCCCCCTTTGGCATGAATCGCCAAAAACGGAATCATTAGAGCCCTCGAAGTGCTTTCTTCCCCTTTGGTCATAAATGAACGAGTTAAGATTATACGAAAGACGAAGTCCGGTCCTTTTCTTTGATGCTCATGCTTTTCTCCCCCAAGAATGGAGAGTTGCTTGGAGTGACGGCGAAGTATGAGTTACGTAGTGGAAGCCTTTGTCTTCGCCGAAGACTCCAATTCCCTTTCGATATACCTATGACTTGGTTTGAAATAGACTTGAAAACACATTAGTCATAGCATATAAAAGAGACATGATCAAAGGTATATAAAAGAGCAATGTGTGCAGTTTAACAAAAGAAGTTCCTAGAATCAAGAATATTGAGCTCGTGCCTAAGTTTGTTAAAAGATTGTTCATCAAGAGGCTTGATAAAGATATCGGCTAATTGATCTTTAGTGTTAATATAAGAAATCTCGATATCTCCCTTTTGTTGGTGATCCCTAAGAAAATGATACCGAATGGCTATGTGTTTAGTGCGGCTATGCTCGACGGGATTGTCGGCCATTTTGATTGCACTCTCATTATCACATAGCAAAGGGACTTTGGTTAGTTTGTAACCGTAGTCCCGCAGGGTTTGCCTCATCCAAAGCAATTGCGCGCAACAATGACCTGCGGCAATGTACTCGGCTTCGGCGGTGGAAAGAGCGACCGAATTTTGCTTCTTTGAAGCCCAAGACACCAAGGATCTTCCCAAGAACTGGCAAGTCCCCGATGTGCTCTTCCTATTGATTTTGCACCCCGCCCAATCGGCATCCGAATAACCAATCAAATCAAATGTGGATCCCCTAGGATACCAAAGCCCAAACTTAGGAGTATAAGCTAAATATCTCAAGATTCGTTTCACGGCCGTAAGGTGAGCTTCCTTAGGGTCGGCTTGGAATCTTGCACACATGCATACGGAAAGCATAATATCCGGTCGAGATGCACATAAATAGAGTAAAGAACCTATCATTGACCGGTATACCTTTTGATCCACGGACTTACCTCCCGTGTCGAGATCGAGATGCCCATTAGTTCCCATGGGTGTCTTGATGGGTTTGGCATCCTTCATTCCAAACTTGGTTAGAATGTCTTGAGTGTACTTTGTTTGGCTAATGAAGGTGCCCTCTTGGAGTTGCTTGACTTGGAATCCTAGAAAATACTTCAACTCCCCCATCATAGACATCTCGAACTTCTGTGTCATGATCCTACTAAACTCTTCACATGTAGACTCGTTAGTAGACCCAAATATAATATCATCAACATAAATTTGGCATACAAACAAGTCATTTTCAAGAGTTTTAGTAAAGAGTGTAGGATCGGCCTTTCCGACTTTGAAGCCATTAGCAATAAGGAAATCTCTAAGGCATTCATACCATGCTCTTGGGGCTTGCTTGAGCCCATAAAGCGCCTTAGAGAGCTTATAGACATGGTTAGGGTACTCACTGTCTTCAAAGCCGGGAGGTTGCTCAACATAGACCTCTTCCTTAATTGGTCCATTGAGGAAGGCACTTTTCACGTCCATTTGATAAAGCTTAAAGCCATGGTAAGTAGCATAGGCCAATAATATACGAATTGACTCAAGCCTAGCTACGGGTGCATAGGTTTCACCGAAATCCAAACCTTCGACTTGGGAGTATCCTTTGGCCACAAGTCGAGCTTTGTTCCTTGTCACCACACCATGCTCATCTTGCTTGTTGCGGAAGACCCATTTGGTTCCTACAACATTTTGATTAGGACGTGGAACTAAATGCCATACCTCATTCCTAGTGAAGTTGTTGAGCTCCTCTTGCATCGCCACCACCCAATCCGAATCTTGGAGTGCTTCCTCTACCCTGTGTGGCTCAATAGAGGAAACAAACAAGTAATGTTCACAAAAATGTGCAACACGAGATCGAGTAGTTACCCCCTTATGAATGTCGCCGAGGATGGTGTCGACGGGGTGATCTCGTTGGATTGTTTGGTGGACTCTTGGGTGTGGCGGTATTGGTTCTTGCTCATCCTCCTTTTCTTGATCATTTGCATCTCCCCCTTGATCTATGCCGTCATCTTGAGGTGGCTCATTTGCTTGATCTTCTACTTCATCAATTTGAGCTTCTTCCTCATTTTGAGTTGGTGGAGATGCTTGCATGGAGGAGGATGGTTGATCTTGTGTATTTGGAGGCTCTTCGGATTCCTTAGGACACACATCCCCAATGGACATGTCTCTTAGCGCGATGCACAGAGCCTCTTCAATACCTATTTCATCAGGATCAACTTGCTCTACTTGAGAGCCGTTAGTCTCATCAAACACAACGTCACAAGAAACTTCAACAAGTCCTGAGGACTTGTTAAAGACTCTATATGCCCTTGTGTTTGAGTCATATCCTAGTAAAAAACCTTCTACAGTCTTAGGAGCAAATTTAGATTTTCTACCTCTTTTAACAAGAATAAAGCATTTGCTGCCAAAGACTCTAAAATATGAAATGTTGGGCTTTTTACCGGTTAGGAGTTCATATGTTGTCTTCTTGAGGATTCGGTGTAGATACAATCGGTTGATGGCGTAGCAAGCGGTGTTGACAGCCTCCACCCAAAACCGATCCGAAGTCTTGTACTCATCAAGCATGGTCCTTGCCATGTCCAATAGAGTTCGATTCTTCCTCTCCACTACACCATTTTGTTGTGGCGTGTAGGGAGAAGAGAACTCATGCTTGATGCCCTCCTCCTCAAGGAAGCCTTCAATCTGTGAATTCTTGAACTCCGTCCCGTTGTCGCTTCTTATTTTCTTGATCCTTAAGCCGAACTCATTTTGAGCCCTTCTCAAGAATCCCTTTAAGGTCTCTTGGGTTTGAGATTTTTCCTGTAAAAAGAATACCCAAGTGAAGCGAGAATAATCATCCACAATAACTAGACAGTACTTACTCCCGCCGATGCTTATGTAAGCGATCGGGCCGAATAGATCCATGTGTAGGAGCTCCAGTGGTCTGTCGGTCGTCATTATGTTCTTATGCGGATGATGGGCACCAACTTGCTTCCCTGCTTGGCATGCACTACAAATCCTGTCTTTCTCAAAATGTACATTTGTTAGTCCTAAAATGTGGTCTCCCTTTAGAAGCTTGTGAAGATTCTTCATCCCAACATGGGCTAGTCGGCGGTGCCAGAGCCAGCCCATGTTAGTCTTAGCAATTAAGCATGTGTCGAGTTCAGCTCTATCAAAATCTACTAAGTATAGCTGACCCTCTAACACACCCTTAAATGCTATTGAATCAACACTTCTTCTAAAGACAGTGACACCTACATCAGTAAATAGACAGTTGTAACCCATTTGACATAATTGAGAAACAGAAAGCAAATTGTAATCTAATGAATCTACAAGAAAAACATTGGAAATGGAGTGGTCAGGGGATATAGCAATTTTACCAAGACCTTTGACCAAACCTTGATTTCCATCCCCGAATGTGATAGCTCGTTGGGAATCTTGGTATTTCTCGTAGGAGGAGAACATCTTTTTCTCCCCTGTCATGTGGTTTGTGCACCCGCTATCGATGATCCAACTTGAGCCACCGGATGCATAAACCTACAAAACAAGTTTAGTTCTTGACTTTAGGTACCCAAATGGTTTTGGGTCCTTTGGCATTAGACACAAGAACTTTGGGTACCCAAACACAAGTCTTTGACCCCTTGTGCTTGCCCCCAACATATTTGGCAACTACTTTGCCGGATTTGTTAGTTAAAACATAGGATGCATCAAAAGTTTTAAATGAAATGCTATGATCATTTGATGCACTAGGAGTTTTCTTTCTAGGCAACTTAGCACGGGTTGGTTGCCTAGAGCTAGATGTCTCACCCTTATACATAAAAGCATGGTTAGGGCCAGAGTGAGACTTCCTAGAATGAATTCTCCTAATTTTGCTCTCAGGATAATCGGCAGGGTACAAAATGTAACCCTCGTTATCCTGAGGCATGGGAGCCTTGCCCTTTACAAAATTAGACAACCTTTTAGGAGGGGCACTAAGTTTGACATTGTCTCCCCTTTTGAAGCCAATGCCATCCTTGATGCCCGGGCGTCTCCCATTATAGAGCATACTTCTAGCAAATTTAAATTTTTCATTCTCTAAGTTATGCTCGGCAATTTTAGCATCTAATTTAGCTATATGATCATTTTGTTGTTTAATTAAAGCCATGTGAACATGTATAGCATCAATGTTAACATCTCTACATCTAGTACAAATAGAAACATGCTCAACACTAGATGTAGAGGATTTGCATGAATTAAGTTCAACGATCTTAGTACGCAATATATCATTATTATCTCTAAGATCAGAAATTGTAACATTGCAAATATCTAGTTCTTTAGCCTTAGCAATTAAATTTTCATTTTCTACTTTAAGGCTAGCAAGAGAAATGTTTAATTCTTCAATCCTAGCAAGCAAATCATCATTATTATCTCTAGGATTGGAAATCGAAGCATTACAAACATGAGAATCAACCTTAGCTAACAAATTAGCATTTTCATTCCTAAGGTTGTCAATAGTTTCATGGCAAGAACTTAGCTCACTAGAAAGTTTTTCACATTTTTCTACTTCTAGAGCGTAAGCATTTTTGACCTTAACATGCTTCTTATTTTCTTTAATAAGGAAGTCCTCTTGGGTGTCTAAGAGGTCATCCTTTTCATGGATAGCACTAATCAATTCATTAAGTTTTTCTTTTTGTTGCATGTTGAGGTTGGCAAAAAGAGTACGCAAGTTATCTTCCTCATCACTAGCATTATCATCACTAGAGGATACATATCTAGTGGAGGATTTAGATTTAACCTTCTTTTTGCCGTCCTTTGCCATGAAGCACTTGTGGCCGACGTTGGGGAAGAGGAGTCCCTTGGTGACGGCGATGTTGGCGGCGTCCTCGTCGTCGGAGGAGTCGCTTGAGCTTTCGTCGGAGTCCCACTCCCGACAAACATGGGCATCGCCGCCCTTCTTCTTGTAGTACCTCTTCTTCTCCTTTCTTCTCCCCTTCTTGTCGTCGCCCCTGTCACTATCACTTGATAATGGACATTTAGCAATAAAGTGACCGGGCTTACCACACTTGTAGCAAACCTTCTTGGAGCGGGACTTGTAGTCTTTCCCTCTCCTTTGCTTGAGGATTTGGCGGAAGCTCTTGATGACGAGCGCCATTTCCTCATTGTCGAGCTTGGAGGCGTCTATTGGTTGTCGACTTGGTGTAGACTCCTCCTTCTTTTCCTCCGTCGCCTTGAATGCGACGGGTTGAGCCTCGGATGTGGAGGGATCATCAAGCTCGTTGATCTTCCTCGAGCCTTCGATCATGCACTCAAAACTTACAAAATTCCCGATAACTTCCTCGGGGGTCATTTTAGTATATCTAGGATTACCACGAATTAATTGAACTTGAGTAGGGTTAAGGAAAATGAGAGATCTTAGAATAACCTTAACCATTTCGTGGTCGTCCCACTTCTTGCTCCCGTGGTTGCGCACTTGGTTCACCAAGGTCTTGAGCCGGTTGTACATGTGTTGTGGCTCTTCCCCTTTGCGAAGCCGGAACCGACCGAGCTCCCCTCGATCGTTTCCCGCTTGGTGATCTTTGTGAGCTCATCTCCCTCGTGCGCGGTTTTGAGCACATCCCAAACCTCCTTGGCGCTCTTCAACCCTTGAACTTTGTTATACTCCTCTCTACTTAAAGAGGCGAGGAGTATCGTTGTTGCTTGAGAGTTGAAGTGCTCGATTTGGGCCACCTCATCTTCATCATAATCCTTATCCCCTATGGATGGTACCTGTGCACCAAACTCAACGACATCCCATATACTTTTGTGGAGTGAGGTTAGATGAAATCGCATTAAATCACTCCACCTAGCATAATCTTCACCGTCAAAAGTCGGCGGTTTGCCTAATGGAACGAAAAGTAATGGAGTATGTCTAGATGTACGAGAGTAGTGTAAGGGGATCTTACTAAACTTCTTACGCTCTTCGCGTTTAGAAGTTACGGAGGGTGCATCGGAGTCGGAGGTCGATGTTGATGAAGTGTCGGTCTCGTAGTAGACCACTTTCCTCATCCTCTTTTGCTTGTCCCCACTCCGATGCGGCTTGTGGGAAGAAGATTTTTCCTTCTTCTCTTTGTGGTGAGAAGAAGATTTCTTCTCCTTCCCTTTGTTGGAGGAGCTCTTCTTCTTCTCCCTCCTTTTGGTGCGGGACTCTTCCGATGAAGTGCTCCCGTGGCTTGTAGTGGGCTTTTCGCCGGTCTCCATCTCCTTCTTGGCGTGATCTCCCGACATCACTTCGAGCGGTTAGGCTCTAATGAAGTACCGGGCTCTGATACCAATTGATAGTCGCCTAGAGGGGGGGGGGGTGAATAGGGCGAAACTGAAATTTACAAATATAAACACAACTACAAGTCGGGTTAGCGTTAGTAATAAAGAAACGAGTCCGCGAGAGAGGGTGGAAAACAAATCGCAAGAAAATGGAGAGTGTGACACGCGGATTTGTTTTACCGAGGTTCGGTCCTTGCAAACCTACTCCCCATTGAGGAGGCCACAAAGGCCGGGTCTCTTTCAACCCTTCCCTCTCTCAAACGATCCCACGGATCGAGTGAGCTTTCTCTTCTCAATCACTTGGAACACAAAGTTCCCACAAGGACCACCACAAGTTTGGTGTCTCTTGCCTCAATTACAAGTGAGTTTGATCGCAATGAAAGAATCAAGAAAGAAGAAAGCAATCCAAGCGCAAGAGCTCGAAAGAACACAAGCAAATCACTCTCTCTAGTCACTATGGCGTTGTGTGGAATTTGGAGAGGATTTGATCTCTTGGGTGTGTCTAGAATTGAATGCTAGAGCTCTTGTAGTAGTTGGGAAGTGGAAAACTTGGATGCAATGAATGGTGGGGTGGTTGGGGTATTTATAGCCCCAACCACCAAAAGTGGCCGTTGGGAGGCTGTCTGTTCGATGGTGCACCGGACATGTCCGGTGCCCCCGCCACGTCATCACTGCCGTTGGATTCTGACCGTTGGAGCTTCTGACTTGTGGGCCCGCCTGGATGTCCGGTGCACACCGGACATGCACTGTTCCTTGTCCGGTGCGCCAGTATGGGCGCACCTGACTTCTGCGCGCGCTGCGCGCGCATTAATTGTGTCGCAGGTAGCCGTTGGCGCCGAATAGCCGTTGCTCCGGAGTTGCACCGGACAGTCCGGTGCACACCGGACATGTCCGGTGAATTATAGCGGACTAGCCATTGGAGTTTCCCGAAGCTGGCGAGTTCCTGAGGCCGACCTCCCTTGGAGCACCGGACACTGTCCGGTGTACACCGGACAGTCCGGTGAATTATAGCGGAGTCGCCTCTGGAAATTCCCGAAGGTGGCGAGTTTGCGTTGGAGTCCTCTGGTGCACCGGACATGTCCGGTGGTGCACCGGACACTGTCCGGTGGTGCACCGGACACTGTCCGGTGGTGCACCGGACAGTCCGGTGCGCCAGACCAGAGGTGCCTTCGGTTGTCCCTTTGCTCCTTTGTTGAATCCAAAACTTGATCTTTTTATTGGCTGAGAGTGAACCTTTTACACCTGTATAATTCTTATACACTTGGGCAAACTAGTTAGTCCAAATATTTGTGTTGGGCAATTCAACCACCAAAATTAATTAGGGGCTAGGTGTAAGCCTAATTCCCTTTCAGTTTCCAACAAGGGCTCGAGGCACTGCGTGATGACCGCAAGCCCCCGAGTGTATTTCTTGCAAGAGCTCCTGGCCTTCAGCGATGGATATGCACCGCTGGAGGATGCCTGAGGGGCTGCAGTGATAGAGCTCCTTCCCGTCGCCCAGCAAGACGAACGACTTGGCGCGCCGCGCCAACCGCCGAGCTTCGGCTCGGTCGAGGGGTAGCTCTCCTCGGTGGAGATATTGCAGGTACGGGGTCTGCCAGTTTCGATTGGGCGTGACCCCGCTCGCTCCTCCTCGACGCGCAGTGCCTCACCCTCGGGGGCCGAGGGTGCCTCGGGCTGGGCCGAGGGTGCCTCGGGCTCGGGCGCGTCGTCGGTCTTGACAGAGGGTTGATGCAGGTCTTGGGAGAAGACGTCCGGGGGAACCGTTGTTCGCCCCAAAGCTATCTTAGCTAGCTCATCCGCAGTCTCGTTGTAGCGTCGGGCGATGTGGTTGAGCACGAGCCCGTAGAACTTGTCTTCCAGGCACCGAACCTCATCGCAGTAGGCTTCCATCTTCGGGTCGCGGCAGTGGGAGTTCTTCATGACTTGGTCGATGACGAGCTGCGAGTCACCGCGAGCGTCGAGGCGTCGGACCCCCAGCTCGATGGCGATGCGCAACCCGTTGACTAGAGCCTCGTACTCGGCCACATTGTTGGACGCCGGGAAGTGGAGGCGTAGCACGTAGCGTAGGTGCTTCCTGAGGGGCGAGACGAAGAGCAGGCCCGCGCCTGCCCCTGTCTTCATCAGCGACCCGTCGAAAAACATGATCCAGAGTTCCGGTTGGATCGGAACTGTTGGGAGCTGGGTATCGACCCATTCAGCCACAAAATCCGCCAAGACTTAGGACTTGATGGCCTTCCGAGATCGTCTCGCCCATGATTTCCACTGCCCACTTTGCAATTCTACCCGAGGCCTCTCGGCACTGGATGATCTCCCACAGAAGGAAGGATGACACCACAATTACCGGATGAGACTCGAAGTAGTGTCGCAACTTCCGCCGTGTCAGGATCACCGCGTACATCAGCTTCTGAATTTGTGGGTAGCGGATCTTGGTCTCGGACAGTACCTCACTGATGAAGTAGACTGGCCTCTGGACAGGCAATGCATGCCCCTCTTCTCGTCTCTCAACCACGATCGCGGCGCTAACCACCTGAGTGGTGGCGGCGACGTAGATCAAGAGGGCTTCTCCGGCGGCGGGAGGCACCAAGATGGGCGCGTTCGTGAGGAGCGCTTTCAGGTTCCCGAGGGCTTCCTCGGCCTCAGGGGTCCAAGTGAAGCACTCGGCCTTCCTTAAGAGGCGATACAGAGGCAGGCCTCTTTCGCCGAGGCGCGAGATGAAACGGCTCAGAGCCGCAAGGCATCCCGTGACCCTCTGTACGCCTTTTAAGTCCTTGATGGGCCCCATGTTGGTGATGGCCGCGATTTTCTCCGGGTTGGCCTCGATGCCCCGCTCGGAGACGATGAACCCCAAGAGCATGCCTCGGGGGACCCCAAAGACACACTTCTCAGGATTGAGTTTTACGCCTTTCGCCTTGAGACACCGGAATGTTGTTTCATGGTCGAAAAGGAGGTCGGAGGCTTTCCTCGTCTTGACTACGATGTCATCGACGTAGGCCTCGACCGTTCGACCAATGTGTTCGCCGAACACGTGGTTCATGCACCGTTGGTACGTTGCACCCGCATTCCTCAAACCAAACGGCATGGTAACATAGCAGTACATGCCGAAGGGTGTGATGAAAGAAGTCGCGAGCTGGTCGGACTCTTTCATCCTGATCGGGTGATACCCTGAGTAGGCATCGAGGAAAGACAAGGTTTCACACCCAGCAGTGGAATCCATGATTTGATCGATGCGAGGCAGAGGGTAGGGAACTTTCGGACATGATTTGTTTAGACCAGTGTAGTCTACACACATCCGCCATTTCCCTCCTTTCTTTCTCACAAGCACAGGGTTGGCAAGCCATTCGGGATGGAATACCTCTTTGATGAACCCTACCGCCATTAGCTTGTGGATCTCCTTGCCTATGGCTCTACGCTTTTCCTCGTCGAATCGGTGCAGAGGCCGTTTCACGGGTCGGGCCCCAGCTCGGATATCCAGCGAGTGCTCGGCAACATCCCTCGGTATGCCGGGCATGTCCGAGGGACTCCACGCGAAGACATCGGCGTTTGCGCGGAGAAAGCCGATGAGCACTACTTCCTATTTGGGATCGAGCTCAGAGCCGATCCAGATCTGCTTGGAGGCATCGTTGCTGGGGTTGAGAGGGACAGATTTAACCGTCTCTGCTGGCTCGAAGTTGCCGGTGTGGCGCTTCACGTCTGGCGCCTCCTTGGAGAGGCTCTCCAGGTCGGCGATGAGGGCCTCGGATTCGGCGAGGGCCTCGGCGCACTCCACGCACTCCACGTCGCATTCGTACGCGTGTCGGTACATGGGGCCGACGGTGATGACCCCGTTGGGGCCCGACATCTTGAGCTTGAGGTAGGTGTAGTTGGGGACGACCATGAACTTGGCGTAGCATGGTCTCCCCAGCACTGTGTGGTAGGTTCCTCGAAACCCGACCACCTCGAACGTGAGGGTCTCCCTTCGAAAGTTGGAGGGCGTCCCAAAGCAGACGGGTAGATCCAGTTGTCCGAGGGGCTGGACGCGTTTCCCGGGGATGATCCCGTGAAAAGGCGCAGCGCCTGCCCGGACCGAGGACAGATCGATCCGCAGGAGCCCGAGGGTCTCGGCATAGATGATGTTGAGGCTGCTGCCTCCGTCCATGAGGACCTTGGTGAGCCTGACGTTGCCGATGATGGGGACGACAACGAGCGGGTATTTCCCCGGGCTCGGCACGCGGTCGGGATGGTCGCCCTGGTCAAAGGTGATGGGCTTGTCGGACCAGTCTAGGTAGACTGGCGCCACCACCTTTACCGAGCAGACCTCCCGACGCTCTTGCTTGCGGTGCCGAGCCGAGGCGTTCGCCACTTGCCCACCGTAGATCATGAAGCAGTCGTGGACCTCGGGGAACTCTCCTGCCTTGTGATCCTCCTTCTTATCGTCGTCGCGGGCCCTGCCACCCTCCACAGGTGGCCCAGCCTTGTGAAAGTGGCACCGAAGCATGGCGCACTCCTCAAGGGTGTGCTTGGCGGACCCCTGATGATAGGGGCATGACTCCTTGAGCATCTTGTCGAAGAGATTGGCGCCCCCGAGAGGTTTCCGAGGGTTCTTGTACTCGGCGGCGGCGACAAGGTCCGCGTCGGCGGCGTCGCGTTTCGCTTGCGACTTCTTCTTGCCTTTCTTCTTGGTGCCGCGCTGAGTTGACGCCTCGGGGACATCTTCCTGTGGGCGGCCCTGGGGCTGCTTGTCCTTCCGGAAGATGGCCTCAAGCGCCTCCTAGCCAGAGGCGAACTTGGTGGCGATGTCCATCAGCTCGCTCACCCTGGTGGGGGTCTTGTGACCCAGCTTGCTCACCAGGTCGCGGCAGGTGGTGCCGGCGAGGAACGCGCCGATGACATCCGAGTCGGTGACGTTGGGCAGCTCGGTGTGCTGCTTCGAGAATCGCCGGATGTAGTCCCGGAGAGACTCTCCCGGCTGCTGGCGGCAGCTTCGGAGATCCCAGGAGTTCCCAGGGCGCACGTATGTGCCCTGGAAGTTGCCGGCGAAGGCTTGGACCAGGTCGTCCCAGTTGGAGATCTGCCCTGGAGGCAGGTGCTCCAGCCAGGCTCGAGCGGTATCGGAGAGGAACAGGGGGAGGTTGCAGATGATGAGGTTGTCATCGTCCGTTCCACCCAAGTGGCAGGCCAGCCGGTAATCCGCGAGCCACAGTTCCGGCCTTGTCTCCCCCAAGTACTTTGTGATAGTAGTCGGGGTTTGGAACCGGGTCGAGAACGGCGCCCGTCGTATGGCCCAACTGAAAGCCTGTGGACCGGGTGGTTCGGGCGAGGGACTCCGATCCTCCCCACTGTCGTAGCGTCCCCCACGCCTGGGGTGGTAGCCTCGGCGCACCCTCTCGTCGAGGGGGGTTTGACGGTTGTGGTGAGGGTGTTCGTTGCCGAGGTGACCCGGGGCCGCAGGCGCTGTGTTGCGCGTGCGCCCGGTATGGACCGAGGCTTCCCGCATGAATCGGGAAGTCGCGGCGTGATGCTCCGAGGGGTAGCCCTGCCTGCGGGAGGCAGAGCTTTCGGCCCGTCGGACCGCGGCATCCTCTAGGAGATTCTTGAGCTCTCCCTGGATACACCGTCCTTCGGTGGTTGATGGCTCCAGCATCGCGCGGAGAAGTATTACCGCTGCAGCCAGGTTCTGGCCGACCCCACTGGAAGTCGGTGGCGGCCTTGCCCTGACGTCATCGGCGATGCGGTGCTGGATGCCCTAGGGTAGATGACGCGCTTCTCCGGCCGGAGGTTGGCCCGCCCATTCCTGCCCGATGTCCCGGCCTGCATCTCGCGGATTCGCTCGAGCCGTGGGTCATGACCCCCCGCCGGGACGGGGACCACAGCTAGCTCTCGAAGGATGTCAACGCGAGGCGCAGGCCTAGGGGGATCACCGTTCTCCGGTATACCAAGATGGTTGCCTTCACCGGGACCCCCTAGATCGACGTGGAAACATTCACGACTTGGGCCGCAGTCCTCGTCGCCGAGGCTGCGGCTACCGTCGGAACAGTCGGAAAGGCAGTAGTCGCATGCGGTCATGAAGTCCCACATGGCACTGGGGTTGCCAAGTCCGGAGAAATCCCAACAAAAGTCGGGCTCGTCATCTTCCTCAGAACCCGAGGGCCCGTAGGTCGAGACGGCTGTTAGCCGGTCCCAGGGTGACCGCATACGATATCCCGGAGGGTTTGGACTCGCCTCTACGAGAGCGTCCACCGAAGCGAAGTCGCTTGGTGGGTCGAGGCTGAATCCGAAAGGCACGAGATGGGGGTCGGTCGGTACCTCTTGGTCGACGGGCGGTGACGAAGTCACGTCAGGGGTAGACTGCACCGTCGTCTCAGGTACGAGGGTGATGCCCAGCAAGTCTTTCGCGAGCGTGCTGGCGTCGTCCGTCCGCTTGGAGTTGGTGTGTTGCGGGGAAACGACGCTCGTCTTCGTCTCAGACGTGAGGACGATGCCCAAGGTGTCCCCCGTTGGGGCGCCGGCGCCGTCGACTCGCTCGACAGCCGATGAGGTGCCGCCTCCTGCTTGGCCTTGGTTGCCCCGCCTCCTCCTCCGTCGGCGGGGGAGGGGACGGGACAAGCCCGAATGTTGTTCTTCCACCATGTGGGGAAGACATCGTCGATTCCGTCGCCGGCGGGCGGGTTGTCGGCCGCCATTGTCACCGTCGCGCGGCGGGGGAAGGAGTATCATGTCGTAGCTGCCATCGAGGGACATGAACTCAAGACTCCCGAAACGGAGCACCGTTCCGGGCTGGAAAGGTCGCTGGAGACTGCCCATCTGGAGCTTGACGGGAAGCTGTTTGTCAACACGCAGCAGGCCCCTACCTGGCGCGCCAACTGTCGGCGTTTCGAACCCGGGGGGTCCCTGGACCGACGAGTAAATTTTCGCCGCGTGCCCCAGCCCAGATGGGTCGGCGCGAGACGGAGCGCGAAGGGGGGAAGAAGCCGGAGGGAGACAGGCGTAAAAGGGGAAACCCGCGGCCTTCGTGTTTGTCCCGCGCCCAGGTCGGGTGCGCTTGCAGTAGGGGGTTACAAGCGTCCACGCGGGAGGGAGCGAGAGGCTTACGCGAGCGCCGTCCCGTCCTTCCCCGCGTGGCCAACCCTCTGTAAGAGGGCCCTGGACCTTCCTTTTATAGGCGTAAGGAGAGGGTCCAGGTGTACAATGGGAGGTGTAGCAGTGTGCTAACGTGTCTAGCGGAGAAGAGCTAGTGCCCTAAGTACATGCCGTCGTGGCAGCCGGAGAGGTTTTGGCACCCTGTTCGTGTGGTGTCGTGGCCGTCGGAGGAGCGCTGGTGCCTGGCGGAAGGATAGCTGTCAGGGCTGTCGAGTCCTTGCTGACGTCTCCTTGCTTCCATAAGGGGGCTGAGAGCCGCCGTCGTCATGGAGCATGCGGGGCGCCATCATTACTTGTTTACCGGGGCGAGCCAGATGGGACGTCGGTCTCGTTCCCCGTAGCCAGAGTTAGCTAGGGGTAGGGTAATGATGGCCCCTCCTATGACGTGGTTGGTCCGAGCCCTGGGTAGGGCGAGGCGGAGGCTCCTCCGAGTTCGAGGTTGAGTCTGTCTTCCGAGGTCGAGGTCGAGTCTGAGCCCTGGGTCGGACGAGGCGGAGTTCGTCGTCTTCTGGGGCTGAGCCCGAGTCCGAGCCCTGGGTCGGGCGAGGTGGAGTTCGTCGTCTTCCGGGGCTGAGCCCGAGTCCGAGCCCTGGGTCGGGCGAGGCGGAGTTCGTCGTCTTCCGGGGCTGAGCCCGAGTCCGAGCCCTGGGTCGAGCGAGGTGGAGTTCATCGTCTTCCAGGGCTAAGCCCGAGTCCGAGCCCTAGGTCAGGCGAGGCGAGTCCATCGTCTTCCGGGGCTGAGCCCGAGTCCGAGCCCTGGGTCGGGCGAGGCGGAGCTTCCTATGGCGCTCGAGGCCGGACTTGGCTGCTGTCAGCCTCACTCTATCAAGTGGCGCAGCAGTCGGAGCAGCGCGGGCGACGCTGTCCTTTTGTCAGGCCGGTCGGTGGAGCGGTGAAGTGACTACGGTCACTTCGGCTCTGTTGACTGAATGGCGCGCGTCAGGATAAAGGTGTCAGGCCACCTTTGCATTAAATGCTCCTGCGATACGGTCGGTCGGCGTGGCGATCGGGCCAAGGTTGCTTCTTGGCGAAGACTGGGCCTCGGGCGAGCCGAAGGTGTGTCCGTTGCTTGAGGGGACCCTCGGGCGAGACGTGAATCCTCCGGGGTTGGCTGCCCTTGCCCGAGGCTGGGCTCGGGTGAGGCGAGATCGTGTCCCTTGAGTGGACCGAACCTTGGCTTAATCACACCCCATCAGGCCTTTGCAGCTTTGTGCTGATGGGGGTTACCAGCTGAGATTAGGAGTCTTGGGGGTACCCCTAATTATGGTCCCCGACAATAGACCTCCTCCTTGATTGGTCCATTGAGGAAGGCACTCTTCACGTCCATTTGATAAAGCTTGAAGCCATGGTAAGTAGCATAGGCAAGTAAAATGCGAATTGACTCAAGCCTAGCTACGGGTGCATAGGTTTCACCGAAATCTAAACCTTCGACTTGTGAATATCCCTTGGCCACAAGTCGGGCTTTGTTCCTTGTCACCACACCATGCTCATCTTGTTTGTTGCGGAAGACCCACTTGGTTCCTACAACATTTTGGTTACGACGTGGAACTAAATGCCATACCTCATTCCTTGTGAAGTTGTTGAGCTCCTCTTGCATTGCCAACACCCAATCCAAATCTCTTAATGCATCTTCTACCCTGTATGGCACAATAGAAGACACAAAGGAGTAATGTTCACAAAAATGAGCAACATGAGATTGAGTAGTTACCCCCTTATGAATATCACCGAGGATGGAATTCACGGGGTGATCTCGTTGTATTGCTTGGTGGACTCTTGGGTGTGGTGGTCTTGGACCCTCATCATCTTCCTTGTCTTAATCATTAGCATCTCCCCCTTGATCATTGTCCTCCCCTTGAGGTGGCTCCTCTTGATCTTCATCATCATCATTTTGAGCTTGATCCTCATCTTGAGTTGGTGGAGATGCTTGCATTGAGGAAGATGGTTGATCTTGTGCTTGTGGAGGCTCTTCGGATTCCTTAGGACACACATCCCCAATGGACATATTCCTTAGCGCGACGCACGGAGCCTCTTCATCATCTAGCTCATCAAGATCAACTTGCTCTACTTGAGAGCCATTAGTCTCATCAAACACAATGACACAAGAAACTTCAACTAGTCCAGTGGACTTGTTAAAGACTCTATATGCCCTTGTGTTTGAATCATAACCAAGTAAAAAGCCTTCTACAGCCTTAGGAGCAAATTTGGATTTTCTACCTCTTTTAACAAGAATAAAGCATTTGCTACCAAAGACTCTAAAATATGAAACATTGGGCTTTTTACCGGTGAGGAGTTCATAATATGTCTTCTTGAGGATTCGATGTAGATATAACCGGTTGATGGCGTAGCAAGCGGTGTTGACCGCCTCGGCCCAAAAACCGATCCGAAGTCTTGTACTCATCAAGCATGGTCCTCGCCATGTCCAATAGAGTTATATTCTTCCTCTCCACTACACCATTTTGTAGTGGCATGTAGGGAGAAGAGAACTCATGCTTGATGCCCTCCTCCTCAAGAAAGCCTTCGATTTGTGAGTTTTTGAACTCCGTTTCGTTGTCGCTTCTTATTTTCTTGATCCTCAAGCCGAACTCATTTTGAGCCCGTCTCAAGAATCTTTTCAAAGTCTCTTGGGTTTCTGATTTTTCCTATAAAAAGAATACCCAAGTGAAGCGAGAATAATCATCCACAATGACTAGACAATACTTACTCCCGCCGATGCTTATGTAAGCTATCGGGCCGAATAGATCCATGTGAAGTAGCTCCAGTGGCCTGTCAGTCGTCATGATGTTCTTGTGTGGATGATGAACACCAACTTGCTTCCCTGCTTGACATGCGCTACAAATCCTGTCTTTCTCAAAATAAACATTTGTTAGTCCCAAAATGTGCTCTCCCTTTAGAAGCTTATGAAGATTCTTCATCCCAACGTGGGCTAGTCGGCGATGCCAGAGCCAACCCATGTTAGTCTTAGCAATTAAGCAAGTATCGAGTTCAGCTCTATTAAAATCAACTAAGTATAGCTGACCCTCTAATACTCCCTTAAAAGCTACTGAATCATCACTTCTTCTAAAGATAGTAACACCTACATCTGTAAAAAGACAGTTGTAACCCATTTTGCATAATTGAGAAACAGAAAGCAAGTTGTAATCTAAAGAATCTACAAGAAAAACATTGGAAATAGAATGGTCAGGTGATATTGCAATTTTACCAAGTCCTTTGACCAAACCTTGATTTCCATCCCCGAATGTGATAGCTCGTTAGGGATATTGGTTTTTCTCATAGGAGGAGAACATCCTTTTCTCCCCTGTCATGTGGTTTGTGCACCCGCTATCGATGATCCAACTTGAGCCCCCGGATGCATAAACCTACAAAACAAATTTAGGCCTTGTTCTTAGGTACCCAAACGGTCTTGGGTTCTTTCACATTAGAAACAAGCACCTTGGGTACCCAAACACAAGTCTTTGATCCCTTGTGTTTAGCCCCAACATATTTGGCAACTACTTTGCCTGATTTGTTAGTGAGCACATAGGAAGCATCAAAAGTCTTGAATGAAATGTTATGATCATTTGATGCGATAGGAGTTTTCTTCTTAGGCATTTTAACATGTGTAGAACGCCTAGAGCTAGAAGCCTCATTCTTATAAATAAAAGCATGGTGAGAATGAGTCTTCTTTGCATGAATTCTCCTAATCTTATCCTCAGGATAACCAGCAGGATATAAAATATAGCCCTCGTTATCCTGAGGCATAGGAGCCTTGCCCTTAACAAAATTAGACAATCTTTTAGGAGGGGCATTAAGCTTGACATTGTCTCCCTGTTGGAAGCCAATGCCAACCTTAATGCTAGGGCGTCTCCCACTATAAAGCATACTACGAGCAAATTTAAATTTTTCATTCTCTAATTCATGCTCGGCAATTTTAGCATCTAATTTTGCTATATGATCATTTTGTTGTTTAATCATAGCAAGGTGATCATGAATAGTATCTATATTAACATCTCTACATCTAGTGCAAATAGAAACATGCTCAATGGTAGATGTAGAGGGTTTGCAATTATTTAATTCAACAATCTTAGCATGTAAAATGGCATTCTCATATCTAAGATTGGAAATAGAAATATTGCAAACATCTAATTCCTTAGCCTTAGCAATTAATTTATCATTCTCAAATTTAAGGCTAGAAAGAGAGGCATTCAATTTTTCAATCTTAGCAGTTAGACTAACATTATCATTTCTAAGATTGGTAATTGAATCATCACTAATGTTTGACTTCTCAACCTTAGCAATCAAATTAGCATTCTCAATTCTAAGGTTGGAGATAGTGTCATGGCAGGTACTTATCTCACTAGTTAATTTTTCATTTTTCTCTACCTCCTGAGCATAAGCATTTTTAGTCTTAACATGTTTTTTGTTTTCCTTAATAAGGAAGTCCTCTTGGCTATCCAAGAGTTCATCCTTCTCATGAATAGCACTAATCAATTCATTTAATTTCTCCTTTTGTTGCATGTTAAGATTGGCAAAAAGAGTGAGCAAGTTATCCTCATCATCACTAGAATTATCCTCATCACTAGAGGTTGCATACTTAGTGGAGGATCTTGATTTTACCTTCTTCTTCTTGCCATCCTTTGCCATGAGGCACTTGTGGCCGACGTTGGGGAAGAGAAGGCCTTTGGTGACGGCGATGTTTGTGGTGTCCTCGTCGGAGGAGGAGTCGGTGGAGCTCTCGTCGGAGTCCCACTCTCGGCAAACATGGGCATCGCCGCCCTTCTTCTTGTAGTACCTCTTCTTTTCTCTTCTCTTTCCCTTCTTGTCGTCACCCCTATCACTATCACTAGACAAATGACATTTAGCGATAAAATGACCCGGCTTACCACATTTGTAGCAAACCTTCTTGGAGCAGGGTTTGTAATCCTTCCCCCTCCTTTGCTTGAGGATTTGGCGGAAGCTCTTGATGATGAGCGTCATTTCCTCGTTGTCGAGCTTGGAGGCGTCGATGGGAATCCTACTTGGTGTAGAATCCTTCTTTTCTTCTTCTGTCGCCTTGAATGTGACGGGTTGCACCTCGGGTGTTGAGGTGGCGCATTGCTCGATGATTTTCTTGGAGCCTTTGATCATCAATTCAAAGCTCACAAATTTTCCTATCACTTCCTCGGGAGACATTAGTTTATACCTTGGATCACCACGAATTAATTGAACTTGTGTAGGGTTAAGAAAAACGAGTGATCTAAGAATAACCTTGACCATTTCATGGTCATCCCATTTGGTGCTCCCGAGGTTGCGCACTTGGTTCGCCAAAGTCTTGAGCTGGTTGTACATTGCTTGTGGCTCCTCTCCTTGGTGAAGCATGAAGCGACCGAGCTCCCCCTCGATCGTTTCCCTCTTGGTGATCTTGGTCACCTCATCTCCTTCGTGCGCGGTTTTGAGCACGTCCCAAATCTCCTTTGCACTCTTCAACCCTTGCACCTTATTATACTCCTCTCGACTTAGAGAGGCGAGGAGTATAGTAGTGGCTTGGGAGTTGAAGTGTTGGATTTGTTCGACCTCCTCCGAATCATAATCCTTGTCCCCCTTTTTTGGTACCTGCGCTCCATACTCAACAATATCCCATATGCTTTTGTGAGAAGTGGCGGATGTCGATTCCGAGCCGGAGGTGGAGGGTGACGAAGAGTCGGTCTCGTAGTAGACCACCTTCTTCATCTTCTTCTTCTTGTCACCCTTCCGTTGGGACTTGATGAGGAAGAGGATTCCTCCTTGTGCTTGTGGGCGGACTCTCGTGAGTGTGTTCTCCCCGAGCTTACGGACTTGTCGCTGGTCCCGATCTCCCTCATGGCAGATGCTCCCGACATTACTTCAAGCGGTTAGGCTCTAATGAAGTACCGGGCTTTGATACCAATTGAAAGTCGCCTAGAGGGGGGGTGAATAGGCAAATCTGAAATTTATAAAGTTTAAGCACAACTACAAGCCGGGGTTAGCGTTAGAAATATAAACGAGTCCGAAAGAGAGGGTGAAAACAAATCACAAGCAAATAAGGCGGATGGCACGGTGATTTGTTTTACCAAGGTTCGGTTCTTGCAAACCTACTCCCCGTTGATGTGGTCACAAAGACCGGGTCTCTTTCAACCCTTTCCCTCTCTCACACGGTCACCTAGACCGAGTGAGCTTCTCTTCTCAATCAATCGGGACACTAAGTCCCTACAAGGACCACCACACAATTGGTGTCTCTTGCCTTGATTACAATTGAGTTGGAAACAAGAAAGAAGGAAGAAGAAAAGCAATCCAAGCGCAAGAACTCAAATAAACACAATTGTCTCTCTCACTAGTCACTATTTGATTGGAATGATCTTTGGACTTGGGAGAGGATTTGATCTCTTTGTTTGTGTCTTGGAATGAAGTCTAGAGCTCTTGTCACACCCGGTTTTAAGGAACAAAGCCGGGTGCATCTCATACATGCGCCAAGAAGACAACATATACAATAACAGAGTGTATAGAGATAAATGTCATAAAACATCAGAGTATTTATTACATAGCGGAAGACTTATTACAAAATAAAATAATAAATATAAAATGAACTAAGGATCGTCAGCGCCAATGTCAACTGAGAAACGCCACCTAGATCAGATCATACTCCTCGCCTTGTGGCTCCTCCTGAACCACCTACTCTTCTCCTGTGGGGGGGGTGTGAGACAGCAAGAGTGAGCTCACACATGTTCATTGCTCAACAAGTTGTGGGGAATAATGTGGCATGAACTCACCAAAGGTGGGAGTTCATGAAGTGTAAGGCTGATCAATGATATAAGGCTGAAGCTGAGCATTGATTTTAAGTTGGTCAAAATTTTATTAGCAATTACTAAGTGTAAGTAAATACCAAACCTTAGTAATAATAAGTAAAAGTAATAATAAAATAATCCCAAATGCAATGAAATGACAGATTAAGTTTAAGTTTCATATATTAATCATGTGAGTGTCCGAGCCGCTCATGACCGTGAGCACGACTAGTATACCAGTTTTACACTCTGCAGAGGTTGCGCATCTTTACCCACAAGTCGTGTTACCCATTTGCCACGGAGTTGATCAGACTCCATACACCTCTACCTAGGAAGCGAGGCAGGGTACCACTACGAGGCCTTTACAAAGTTCCACTAGCTTCAGAAAACCCGCTACAGTTTATAGGAAGCTTGTTGGGGACTTGTTCTCAAGTGCTATGAGTTAAGAACAAGGCAACATAAAAAATGTTAATCGTTAAAGTCCTTCGTCCTTCGAAGCATTATTTCCCTTAGGATATAATGGTTTACGGACGAAGGTCATGAAGGACGTACCTTCATAAACTCATTAAACAACGACGAAGGAGGAAATGTAAAAGATATAAAAGACAACATGAACGATTATATATTATTATCAGGCATAAACAGAAATATTATTGAATTACAAGTGTACCTTTAATCGAGAGGAGATGACAATACAAGCGTGACGCAAAAAGTGAATGCCAAGTCAGCGTGAACAGTACGGGAGTACTGTTCAACTATTTATAGGCACGGGACGCAGCCCATGTAAAATTACACTCATGCCCTTTACATTTGATAATAATCTTATAGTAGTCTATCGAGGTCTGAATAGCCTTTTCATCTTTAAGTCGGTTCCACTCTTTGCTGTCACGCCGAAGCTTTCCTGCTCGCACCTTCGGCTCTGTATCAACCTTCGTATTATTATGGTCTACTGCAATGCCGACTTTAGTCCGAGGATACCTGTTCACACATTGTACTCCAGAAATACTGTTAAATCCTGTTTTTGAGGACCTTCGGATGCCGAAGGTCCCCAACAGTAGCCCCTCGCAATATTAATTTGTTCGAAATAATAAATTTAGATTGCGATATGGACGAAGGCTCTACGCCGAAGGTCCGAAAAAACACCTTCCCTTTGCTAGAATAGCAACATTCACTGACAAGTGGGGTCTTTCAATTTTCAACGCACCGAGCGTATAAATACAGTCATACCGCAAACTCATTTGGCACGCTTTCTTGCCATTTGTTTCTGCTCACTCAATTTTTAGCTCTTGCACACTAAGATTTGCTGAGCTTTTAGTTTTGAAGCTTCGGCTTTGAAAACAGTTTTTTAGTGTTTCCGAAGATGTCTGAAGCTGCTAAGAAGGCTGCTGCTGAGATGAAGCTGAGTCTTGATGAAGAGAAGAACTTGGGGTTTCTTATAGCGATGTCGAAGACCAACACAGAAAAAATCACCAAGGAGATTCTGGAAGGTTTGTCTGAAGATACTGGTGACAGCGACAGTTATGATGTGGACAGCGGTGGTGAAGACTCCGAAGATCGTCCCTGGCGACCGAGCCATTCAGTTTACGGTAAATCAGCTATCAAAGAGAATCATCTTGTTAACATGAGAGGAAGGTATTTCCGGGATTTGTCCGTTGTGAGGGCCGACGAAGGGGAGAAAACTTGTCCACACCCTGAAGAGAATGAAGTCGTAGTGTTCCGAAGCTTTTTGAAAGCTGGACTGCGGTTTCCCCTGAGCAGTTTTGTTGTAGAGGTGCTGAAAACATTTGAAATCTACCTTCACCAACTTATCCCCGAAGCAATCATAAGGCTAAATATCTTCGTATGGGCCGTGAGAAGCCAAGGTCTGGAGCCTGATGCAAAAAGTTTCTGCAACATACATGAATTATTATACGAGACAAAACCCTGGGGTAAAGAACAGTATCACAATAATTTTTGTTGCTACAGTTTTGTTTCTCGGTCTGGGTCAAGCTGTCCCGTGCCAACCTTTCGGAAGAGATGGCCCGGCGACTGGATGACAGAATGGTTCTATGTAAAAAACGATCTGAAAGCCCGAGAAGATATCGAAGGTATAATTATGCGTCCTATCTGGCAAAGCTTCGGCCTTCGGAGGCCGAAGGTTGAAATGAATGAAGCTGCCGAAGAATGCCAGAGAGCCTTCGGCGTTGTCTGCTCTTTTATAGGAACAAGGGACTTAGTACAAGAGCATATCGCCTTCAGGGTGTGGCCGCTTGCGGAGAAATGGGAAATGCCACAAGAAACCATAAAAGAGGCCGACGAAGGTGGACTTATCAGGTTTAAGTACACTTTTAAGTTTGGAGATAAATTCGTTGAGCCAGATGATGACTGGTTAAAAAGCATTGAAAATTTAAGTGATGAGCTGCTTGGGACCTATTCGAAGGCCGAAGACACTGCAATGTCAGCAGCCTTCGGAGGCCGAAAAAAGAAGAGGCTGAATCGGGTATTTGATGCAATCGGGTTTGTCTACCCTGACTATTGCTATCCCATTCGAAGGCAGAAGAGAAAAAACACAACCTCTGCAATAGAAGAAACTGCAACTGCTCCTAGCGAGCCAGAACCGAAAAGAAAGAAGATAAAGGTTCTTACGCATCGGCCGCGCTATATTGAACCAGCTTCGGTGCCCGAGTTTACCGGAGAAACTTCTTCGGCCACCGAAGCTGAAAAACCAATCGAGCCAGCCTTGTTGCCAGAAGTCGCAGAAACGGCCGAAGTGCCAACAAAGATAGAATTGGAACAATCAAACATTTTGTTATCAGAAACAAAAGAGAAAGCCGAAGCGCCGTCCACAGAAAAAATGGAAGAGGTAAAAGAAGCAACTGAGGGCTCCAAAACATCAGGAGTTTTGAGTCCTGCAGCAAACGTTGAGACAGTAAAAAATCAAAAAGTGCCAGCAATGACTCCGAAAAGAAAGAGGATGGCCAATGTGCTAGATGTACTGGAAACGATCAAATCTTCAAGCACACCTCCGAAGAAGGCTGCTGTCATTCCCGAAACAGCAACTGAAATTTCTGGTTCTAAAGCTCCAGAGCAAGAGATTGAAGCCGAAGCTGGGCCCTCAGAGCCCGCAAAGATAAAACCCTTGGAAAGTGAGGCAGAAAAAATAATAAAGCCAACTTTTGTTGAAGAAACCGGTGTTATTGCCCCCGAAGCATCCCCCAAAGTTCGTGATTATATTTTTCGTCATGCTTCGGGGAAAAAATTATCAGAAAAAGAAGAGCAAGAGGCCCAACACTATGCCCAAAAACTGAAATATCCAAAGGGGGCGTTAATATTCAATGGCAGTGGAGAGGAAGACTTCTTGTATTGTCTTCCCGACAGCAAGGAGATTTCTGTCTGCCGGGAGATGAGCAAGAGCTTCGGATTCCCGACTTTAGAAGACGGGCTCTCGGTGCTGTCGAAGAACGATCTGGCCGACAGCCTGGCTTACAATAGCTTAAAGGTACGACAAATGAAATCCTTGTATTTTTTCGTTCGTTTAAACCTATTGACATACACATATTTCTCTTTGCAGGGCTTGATACTTAGCAATGCCCTCAGAGCACAGAAAGATGCTGAAGACGAAGGGTGTACTATAGCCCTGAGCAACCTTCGTTCCGAAGTAATTGAACTGAGGAACGAAGGTCTCAAAAAAGATAAAATATTATACTCATTGATAAATAAAATAAAGGAAGACGAGGCTGCTTTTAAAGTTCAAGCTGAAGCTCAGAAGCGCGAAATTGAAGATCTTCGGAAACAACTGGCCAGAGCTAAGGAAGAACACATACTTGAAGAAACAAAGCGTGAACTCAGCGATCAATGGGCAGATCACCTAGAAGTGGCTGTTGAAGAGCTTCGTTCGTCCAAAAAGAGATGCTATGACAAATCTATAGATTGTGTTAAGAAGCTAAAGGCTAGCTTCGCCAGGGTCGGTGCATTCTCAAGCGAAGAAAACTTTACAAGAGGCAATCCCGAAGGTCCCATCGAATGGATCGATCACGAAGCTGAGGCCTTCGAGGAAATTTTAAATAGCCGTGGAGATATATGTGCTTTCTCGGGTGCCAGAGGGATTGCCACCATTTTAGAGAAAAAGGGCTGTGAGCATATAAAGATTTTAGCGCAATCCGAAGCTGCCTTATCCTTCGAAGATGCAAGGGATCCTTCGGCCGAAGCTAGTATGGTCGGTGGAAAATTTTTCACCGATATCTGGGATAACGGTGGCCGAGAAATGGCTCGAGAGATTATTCGAAAAAGCGAAAAGGGCATTCACGACGCTAGAGAAGTAGCTGAGGCTGCTGAGAAGAGCGCAGAGCCCGAAAGGCAATTAGGTACTAACGAATAGTTTTTATTGTGTTGTAACTTTTGATCTTAAACTTCGTTTGTGATCTGTAATAGCAATGTAGTCGTGTCCTGTCCTTCCTCAGATCCTACTGAAGTATCTCCGGGTCCTCAGCCTAAAGATGACGATAAAATTAAAAAGATGGCCGAAGCTATCATGGATGAAGTTGTCGATCGATTATTGAACGAAGCTGCAGAGGTAGTACTTAGGGAAGACTAAGTGCTATTGTAAAAACATTTGAGATGTAATATGTGTAATATCTTGTAATCCTGCATATGATATTTCATGGTTCAATTCTTTACGATGCATGAAACTGTAAACACATACCGTTTTTGAGTCTTTGACGAAAAAACACCTTCCCTTCTTTTCATGCTTCGTGAAGAAGAATTGTCATTTATCACAACAATATCCAAAGTGTTCTGAAAAGTGTCCAAGCTTCGTAGAAATATTCTTCGAAGTTATACTTCAGAGATCAATATTGTTTCTCCTTGTGACTTGGCATGATTTGCCCCCTTTTTCAAAGCATTTTCCCGAAGATCAATATCATACCCCCTCCTTATGCCACATGCAGCATGATGTATGATGCTTATGTTATGCAAAATGATGTGATGATGTTATGCTATGTAAGATGATATTCCGAAGGTACACGCACATCCGCGCGATAAAACACACAATCTTTTTGTGAATCAGCGCTGACTTTTCGCTGTAAGCCTCCCTTAGGAGCTTCTTCGCCTTTTACTTCAGCGGAATCAGCGTTGACTTTTCGCTGTAAGCTCTGCATTCCCTTGGGAACGACTTTGGAGCTTCTTCGCCTTTTACTTAGGCGGTATCAGCGTTGACTTTTCGCTGTATGCTCTGCATTCCCTTTGGAACGTCTTTGGAGCAGAGAACTTACACTGTGCTCCCTTTGGAACGGCTTTTTGTGACTTCGTCAAACTTACTCTGCGTTCCTTAGAACGGCTTTTCGTTGCTTCGAAGAATTTTCGATAATTCGAAGGTCCTCTTTGTTATGACAAATCTTTAAACTTCAACAACTGAAGCCTGTGAAGAAAATATATTTTCCTTGTGGGAATCAACGAAACTATTTACATGAAATCTAAACGATGTCCTTTATTACACAGAAAATAAAACTGAATGAAAAAGATTGCTATTAAGGTAGGATATTTGTCAATAGATGTGCTTTGACTCTGGCACAGTGCTGTTGACCGTGCGAGCTTCGGACTGTTCTCTGAAGTCCCTTTGGTGTGGAGCATATTGGCTCCCTTCTGGCTGCTGGCCTTGTTGCAGCGGTGGTGGAGGCGGAGGCTGTTGCCAGGAAGCTTGAGGCTGACTCGCCGAAGCAACAGAAACTGCAGGATGATTGCCCACATATTCTGGGATGTAGGGCGAATGATACGAAGCTGTATGCATGACCTGCTTCGGCTGAGCTTGTTGTGCTGCTGCTTCAGCTATTTCCTTTTGCTTCTGAATAGTAACATGGCACATCCTGGTAGTATGGCCTTTGTTCTCACCACAGAATAAGCAAAAGATTCTTCTCGGTTGATCGCCAAATCTTCCTCCGAAGCCCCTGGCGCCTCTGCCTCTTGGAGCTGGTGGTCGGAAGGAGCTTTGTTGTTGCCCCGAAGCCTGTGAGGAGTATTGTGGCCTTTGCTGCTGACTCCCTTTATCATCATTTTGAGTAGAATTGTGAATTGACCTGACATGCCTCGGGTAAAACCTTCCTCCGAAGCCCCTGGTCATCTCAGAAAACCTGAAAGCCTCCTCCCTTCTTTGACGAAAATCATTGTCAGCTCGAATGTATTCGTCCATCTTCTGGAGCAGCTTTTCCAGCGTTTGTGGTGGCTTCCTGGCAAAATACTGTGCTGACGGCCCTGGCCGAAGCCCCTTGATCATAGCCTCAATGACAATCTCATTGGGCACTGTCGGCGCCTGTGCCCTCAGTCGCAGAAACCTTCGGACATACGCCTGAAGGTATTCTTCATGGTCCTGGGTACACTGGAAGAGAGCCTGAGCGGTGACCGGCTTCGTCTGAAACCCTTGAAAGCTAGTTATCAGCATATCCTTCAATTTCTGCCAAGAAGTAATCGTTCCTGGCCGAAGAGAGGAGTACCAAGTCTGAGCAACGCTTCTGACGGCCATGACAAAGGATTTTGCCATGACTGCCGTATTGCCACCGTACGAAGATATAGTTGCTTCATAACTCATTAGGAATTGCTTGGGGTCTGAGTGACCGTCATATATGGGAAGTTGGGGTGGCTTATAAGTCTGTGGCCAAGGTGTAGCCTGCAATTCTGTTGAGAGAGGAGAAGCATCATCAAAAGCAAAGTTTCCATGATGGAAATCGTCATACCAGTCATCCTCATTGCGGAAGTCTTCCTGATGAAGCTCTCTGCGTGGAGGCCTTCGGTTTTGATCATCTTGAACAAGATGACGAACTTCTTCGGAAGCTTCATCTATTTGTCTCTGAAGATCGGCTAGACGAGCCATCTTCTCCTTCTTGCGTTGAACCTGCTGCTGAAGGATCTCCAGATTTTGAATTTCCTGATCTAGATCATCCTCCGGAGGTGTTGGACTGACAGCCTTCCTCTTCTGGCTTCGGGCCTCTCTAAGAGAAAGGACGTCTTGATTGGGGTCCAGCGGCTGCAGCGTGCCAGCCCCTGCTGCTGAAGCTTTCTTCGGCGGCATGACGAAGGTGATGCTTGCCGAAGGTGTTCAAAAGCTCAAGAAATGGAAGTGAGTTCACCGGAGGTGGGCGCCAATGTTGGGGACTTGTTCTCAAGTGCTATGAGTTAAGAACAAGGCAACATAAAAAATGTTAATCGTTAAAGTCCTTCGTCCTTCGAAGCATTATTTCCCTTAGGATATAATGGTTTATGGACGAAGGTCATGAAGGACGTACCTTCATAAACTCATTAAACAACGACGAAGGAGGAAATGTAAAAGATATAAAAGACAACATGAACGATTATATATTATTATCAGGCATAAACAGAAATATTATTGAATTACAAGTGTACCTTTAATCGAGAGGAGATGACAATACAAGCGTGACGCAAAAAGTGAATGCCAAGTCAGCGTGAACAGTACGGGAGTACTGTTCAACTATTTATAGGCACGGGACGCAGCCCATGTAAAATTACACTCATGCCCTTTACATTTGATAATAATCTTATAGTAGTCTATCGAGGTCTGAATAGCCTTTTCATCTTTAAGTCGGTTCCACTCTTTGCTGTCACGCCGAAGCTTTCCTGCTCGCACCTTCGGCTCTGTATCAACCTTCGTATTATTCTGGTCTACTGCAATGCCGACTTTAGTCCGAGGATACCTGTTCACACATTGTACTCCAGAAATACTGTTAAATCCTGTTTTTGAGGACCTTCGGATGCCGAAGGTCCCCAACAAAGCTCCAGTGCAGGAATCCCTCGCCTGACCGCCATCGCAGCAAAATCAACCCAAGGACCTCCCTACACTGACCACTCCCCTACTGCCCTTGCCCCTTTCGGGTAAGATAGTCATCCACTAGCTTTCTTAATTAATCAGCCAAGGGCGTCCCATTATACCCTTGTGGTAGCACTATTTTCTCGGGTGGTTCTCCATGTTCCCATTAACATAATGATCTTATCAAGAATAATAATAATAATAAACAGATAATAAAAAGTATAACAATGAGTGATAAATATCTTTATACCCAAATCCACATAAAGCGATAGCATATACTACCCAAAAATTTAGTAGTAAAACCAGTGGTGAAACAAGGTATAAAGATAGTCAAAATCTAGGGTAACCTATTGGGTCCCATCAAAATTAACCTATGCAGATCATTATGATTAATAAGAATATGACTGGGTAAAAGAAGTGATCAAGGGCACAACTTGCCTTCAACGAGCTCCTGCTCAGCAGTCTCTACCAGCTGAACCACAGGATCCTCAGTGACTTGCTCGTCTACTCGCATCAACACAATACATACATGGTATAGCAAAAATTAACATCACACCAAACATATAAAAAATACACAATAATAATCTAGACATTAAAATGAGATTATAGGAACTGGAATTATTAATTTTGGAGTTATATATTTTAAGATATGAATTTCCAAAGGTTTGATGTACTTAATACAAGATTTAGTACTAGATCAATTTTAATGTGTCTTTCATGTCAAAATAGTGGCACAAATGGATAGAAAATAATATTACAAAAATTTAGGAACTGGAATGGACCAATTTGGAGTTCATATGCATTTTCTATGAATTAAACAAGTTCTAGTAATTATTTTTTCACTAAAAAGTATTTTCCTAATGAATTTATTTGATTTTCTCATTATCTAGACCGAGCGCACCATTACCAGAAAGTCCAGGGGCCCTGGTGCAATAAATCCCCAGACACAGAGCCAGTCCTTGCGGACGGCGGGTTTATTCTATCAAAACAGAGGGTCCCCTATGAAATTATGCATTCGCGAAAGGGCTATGAAGCATCCCAGACCGTCTGATCTACTCCATGCGGTCCAGATTAGACTGTCACTTAACTGAACCGGTATGCGATCTTGCCCCTCCGATCGGAATCTAGCGGTGCAGATCTTAAATACCAGAGACTCCCCAGAGCCGCACGATCGCAAATCTACGATCCAGAACCCATCACGTGAAAGGGTACGCAGGATCTAATCGTAGCCGTTCAACAAAGATCGAACAACCCTGGTTCGTCCCCTACCTCCCGGTCGAGCAGACGGCGCCGCCGCCCACGGTGCACGGTGGCGTGCCCGCCGGAGTAAAGCAATCCGCAGATCCGCTGCGCTATTTCCTACCCCGATAACGAATACACGAAGCACTGGTGATTGCATGCGCAAAGAAGGAGGTCTCACCGATTGTCGTGGCGTGGAGAGACCTGACCACAAGCAGCGTGGCCCGCGGCGGATCCTGGAACTCTAGCGACGAATTCACCGCTCCCCGACTGCCAAATCCGCAGGGTAAGGCCGCGGACACCACACACGTATCGAGGCGAAGCTCTCTGACCTCCGACAGAGGCAAAGCCGGCGACCTACGAAGGAATTGCCCGCGGCGGCGGCCTCCCCTATTTTCTCTCTCTCTGTGTGGAGCCACAGGGGTGGTGCTGCTACGATAATGGCGGAACCCAGGGTTTATAGGCACGTGCAGGCTGCAGCTGGGTTGTTGAGCCCGCGCGGATCCCATGTCGTTGGCGACCGCGAGGATGAAGGCACGATTCTTATGGTGGCGCGCGAGATTCTGGACGCAGTATCGCCCGAGGCCGAGAAAAGATCGGAAGGGAGAAGGGGATAGACCCGACCGGTGGGTCCCACTCCAAACCCGTGATGCGCGGGTGAGTGGCTCAGGGCAGCGACTGTGTGTGTGCACGCGAGATCCACGGGCGGGCGTCGGAAATTCGTTCGGCCGTGGACTCGGGGAAGGAGACGACCCGGACGCTGCAGAGGGGAGAGAGTATGTCACACGGGGACCGCACGGCAGTGTCAGCCGGCCGAGTAGCGCAGAGGTGCCACAAGTTGGGCCACGCGGATGGAAAATGCCAGGATGGGCCGAGGCAGGCGTTTGGGTCCATGCAGTTCTTTGCTCTTTTTCTTTTCCTTTCCTTTTGTTTTCTTTTCATATTTGAATTCTTAAATTTGAATCCAAATTTGATTGTAAATTTTGAATTTGAACTAGATGTACTAGTCCAAGATGTTGATATGAAATGACACATTTATTTATATATTTTCCTTACATTGTATACAGGGCTTTTCCTATTTTCCTCTTCACCTTCTATATCTTATTTCCCAATTCTAGCATTTAATTTAGGCTTAATACCTAATTCTCATTATTAATGTATCCTTATTAAATTTTTTTTATTATTAAATGCACAAACACTAAAAATCCAGCATGATGCACAAATTATCTTTGGTCTCTTTAACAAATTATTCTCACTTAGTATAGTTATTCCCAAGTGATGATAAGTAGAAGACAAAATAACTAATGAGATTACCCCATTCTCTTATTATTTCCAAACTGGGTATTACAGCTCTTGTATGAGGTTTGAAGGCTAAAAACTTGGATGCATTGAAGTGTGGTGGTTGGGGGTATTTATAGCCCCAACCACCAAAAGAACCGTTGGTGAGGGCTTCTGTCGTATGGCGCACCGGACAGTCCGGTGCGCCACCGGACACTGTCCGGTGCGCCAGCCATGTCACCAGGCCGTTGGGTTTCGACCGTTGGAGCTTCTGACAACTGGACCACCGGACAGGTCCTGTTCACTGTCCGGTGCGCCTTCTGGCGCCTGCTCTGACTTCTGCGCGCGCAGGCGCGCACTGTAGCGTTTCACTGTTCCTCTGCAGACGACCGTTGCTCCGCTTGGCACACCGGACAGTCCGGTGCCACACCGGACAGTCCGGTGAATTATAGCGGAGCGGCCTCCCGAATTCCCGAAGGTGGCAAGTTCAGAGTCGATCTCCCTGGTGCACCAGACACTGTCCGGTGCGCCAGACCAGGGCACACTTCGGTTGTCTTTTGCTCTTTTTATTTGAACCCTTTCTTGGATTTTATATTGGTTTGTGTTGAACCTTTGGCACCTGTATAACTCATAATCTAGAGCAAACTAGTTAGTCCAATTAATTTGTGTTGGGCAATTCAACCACCAAAATTCATATAGGAAAAGGTGTAAGCCTATTTCCCTTTCACTTGTAGGACCCAACAAGAGTTGGGTACCTAAAACCCAAGTGTAAATTACCTTGCAGGTTTATGCATCCGGGGGCTCAAGCTGGATTATCGACAGCGGATGCACAAACCATATGACGGGGGAGAAGAAGATGTTCACCTCCTACGTCAAGAACAAGGATTCCCAGGACTCGATCATCTTTGGAGATGGGAACCAAGGCAAGGTTAAAGGATTGGGAAAGATAGCCATTACATCCGAGCATTCCATATCCAATGTATTCTTAGTTGAATCGCTCGGATACAACTTATTGTCTGTAAGTCAATTATGTTACATGGGTTATAATTGTCTATTTACAAATATAGATGTTTCTGTCTTTAGAAGGAGTGATGGTTCATTAGCGTTAAGGGTGTATTAGACGGCAAACTCTACTTAGTTGATTTTTCGAAAGAGGAGGCCGATCTAGATGCATGCTTAATAGCTAAGACTAGCATGGGTTGGCTGTGGCATCGCCGTCTAGCACATGTTGGGATGAAGAACCTTCATAAACTTCTAAAGGGAGAGCATGTGTTATGACTAACCAATGTCTGCTTCGAGAAAGACAGACCTTGTGCAGCTTGTCAGGCAGGGAAACAGGTGGGAAGCACTCATCACAGCGAGAATGTGATGACTACATCAAGACCACTAGAGCTTATTCACATGGATCTTTTTGGACCCGTCGCCTACCTCAACATCGGGGGAAGTAAGTATGGTCTTGTAATTGTTGATGACTTTTCCCGCTTCACTTAGGTGTTCTTTTTGCAGGATAAATCAGAAACCCAAGGGACCCTAAAGCGCTTTCTAAAGAGGTCTCAAAACGAATTTGAGCTCAAGGTGAAAAAGATAAGAAGCGACAACGGGTCCGAGTTCAAGAACTTACAAGTTGAGGAGTATCTTGAGGAGGAAGGCGTCAAGCACGAGTTCTCCGCTCCCTACACACCATAGCAAAACGGTGTGGTAGAGAGAAAGAACAGGACGCTAATCGACATGGCGAGGACAATGCTTGGAGAGTTCAAGACGCCCGAGCGGTTTTGGTCAGAAGCTGTGAACACAGCTTGCCACGCCATAAACCGGCTCTATCTGCATCGTCTCCTCAAGAAGACCTCCTACGAACTCCTTACCGGTAACAAACCCAATGTCTCTTACTTTCGTGTATTTGGGAGCAAATGCTACATTTTGGTGAAGAAAGGTAGACATTCCAAATTTGCTCCCAAAGCTGTAGAAGGGTTTTTACTAGGGTATGACTCAAATACAAAGGCGTATAGGGTCTTCAATAAATCATCGGGTTTGGTTGAAGTCTCTAGCGACGTTGTATTTGATGAGACTAATGGATCTCTAAGAGAGCAAGTTGATCTTGATGACATAGATGTAGATGATGTTCCAACGGCCGCAATACGCACTATGACGATTGGAGATGTGCGACCACAGGAACAACAAGAGCAAGATCAACCTTCTTCCTCAACGATGGTGCATCCCCCAACTCAAGATGATGGGCAAGTTCATCAAGAAGAAGTGTGTGATCAAGGGGGAGCACAAGAAGAACAAGCTATGGAGGAAGAAGCACCACCGGCTGTCGGGGACCATAATTAGGGGTACCCTCAAGACTCCTAAATCTCAGCTGGTAACCCCCATCAGCACAAAGCTGCAAAGGCCTGATGGGTGCGATTAAGTCAAGGATCGGTCCATTCGAGGGACGCGATCACGCCTCGCCCGAGCCCAGCCTCGGGCAAGGGCAGCCGACCCCGGAGGATTTACGTCTTGCCCGAGGACCCCCTCCAGCAACGGACACACCTTCGGCTCGCCCGAGGCCCAGTCTTCACCAAGAAGCAACCTTGGCCAAATCGCCGCGCCAACCGACCGAATCGCAGGGGCATTTAATGCAAAGGTGTCCTGACACCTTTATCCTGACGCGTGCCCTCCAGTCGACAGAGCCGAAGTGACCGTAGTCACTTTGCCGCTCCACTGACCGGCCTGACAAGAGGACAGCGCCGCCTGCACCGCTCTGACTGTTGTGCCACTCGATAGAGTGATGCTGACAGCAGCCAAGTCCGGCCTCAGGCGCCATAGGAAACTCCGCTTCGCCCGACCCCAGGGCTCGGACTCGGGCTCAGCCCCGGAAGACGACAAACTCCTCTTCGCCCGACCCCAGGGCTCGGACTCGGGCTCAGCCCCGGAAGACGACGAACTCCGCTTCGCCCAACCCCAGGGCTCGGACTCGGGCTCAGCCCCGGAAGACGACGAACTCCGCTTCGCCCGACCCCAGGGCTCGGACTCGGGCTCAGCCCCGGAAGACGAAGAACTCCGCTTCGCCCGACCCCAGGGCTCGGACTCGGGCTCAGCCCTGGAAGACGACGAACTCCGCTTCGCCCGACCCCAGGGCTCGGACTCGGGCTCAGCCCCGGAAGACGACGAACTCTGCTTCGCCCGACCCCAGGGCTCGGACTCAGCCCTAGCCTCAGCCGACGGTCTCCGCCTCGCCCGACCCAGGGGCTCGGACTCGACCTCGGCGTTGGAAGACAGACTCGACCTCGACCTCGGAGGAGCCTCCACCTCGCCCAACCCAGGGCTCGGACCGACCACGTCACAGGAGGCACCATCATTACCCTACCCCAAGCTGACTCAGGCTACGGGGAACAAGACCGTTGTCCCATCTGGCTCGCTACGCTAAACAAGTAATGATGGCGCCCCGCACACTCTATGATGACGGCGGCTCTCAGCCCCCTTACGGAAGCAAGAGGACGTCAGCAAGGACTCGACAGCCTCGACAGCTACGACACCACACGACGGCCACGACAGTATCATGTCGTAGCTGCCAGGCTCCAGTGCTCCTCCGACGGCCACGACACCACACGAATCGGGTGCCAAAACCTCTCCGGCTGCCACGATGGCGTGTACTTAGGGCACTAGCTCTCCTCCGCTAGACACGTTAGCACACTGCTACACCCCCCATTGTACACCTGGATCCTTTCCTTACGCCTATAAAAGGAAGGTCCAGGGCCCTCTTACAGAGGGTTGGCCGCGCGGGGAAGGACGGGACGGCGCTCGTGTAAGGCCGCTCACTCCCTCCCGCGTGGACGCTTGTAACCCCCTACTGCAAGCACACCCGACCTGGGCGTGGGGCAAACACGAAGGCCACGGGTTTCACCTCTCACGCCTGTCTCCCTCCGGCTTCTTCCCCCCTTCGTGCTCCGTCTCGCGCCGACCCATCTGGGCTGGGGCACGCGGCGACAATTTACTCGTCGGTCCAGGGACCCCCCAGGTTCGAAACGCCGACAGTTGGCGCGCCAGGTAGGGGCCTGCTGCGTGTTGACGAACAGCTTCCCGTCAAGCTCAAGATGGGCAGTCTCTAGCAACCTTTCCAGCCTGGGATGGTGCTCCGTTTCGGGAGTCTTGAGTTCATGTCCCTCGATGGCAGCTACGACATGATACTCCTTCCCCCGCCGCGCGACAGCGACAATGGCGGCCGACAACCCGCCCGCCGGCGGCGGAATCGACGACGTCTTCCCCACATGGTGGAAGAACAACATTCGGGCTTGTCCCGTGCCCTCCCCCGCCGACGGAGGAGGAGGCGGGGCAACCAAGGCCAAGCAGGAGGCGGCACCTCGTCGGCTGTCGAGCGAGTCGACGACGCCGGCGCCCCAACGGGGGGCACGTCGGGCATCGACCTCGCGTCTGAGACGAAGATGAGCGTCGTCTCCCCGCAACATGCCAACCCCAAACAAACGGACGATGCCAGCACGCTCGCAAAGGACTTGCTGGGCGTCACCCTCGTACCTGAGACGGCGGTGCAGTCCACCCCTGACGTGACTTCGTCACCGCCCGTCGACCAAGAGGTACCGACCGATTCCCATCTCACGCCTTTTGGATTCGGCCTCGACCCACCAAGCGACTTCGCTTTGGTGGACGCTCTCATAGAGGCGAGTCCAAACCCTCTGGGGTATCGTATGCGGTCACCTTGGGACCGGCTGACGGTCGTCTCGACCTACGGGCCCTCGGGGTCCGAGGAAGATGACGAGCCCGACTTCTGTTGGGATTTCTCCGGACTTGGTAACCCCAGTGCCATGCGGGACTTTATGACCGCGTGCGACTACTGCCTTTCCGACTGTTCTGACGGTAGCCACAGCCTCGACGACGAGGACTGCGGCCCAAGTCGTGAATGTTTCCACGTCGATCTAGGGGGTCCCGACGAAGCCAACCATCTTGGTATGCCGGAGAACGGTGACCTCCCTAGGCCTGTGCCTCGCGTCGACATCCTTCGGGAGCTAGCTGTGGTCCCCGTCTCGGCGGGGGGTCATGACCCACAGCTCGAGCAAATCCGCGAGATGCAGGCCAGGCTCAACGAGGGAGCAGGAACACTTGAGCCGTTCCGCCGGGACAATGGGCAGGAATGGGCGGGCCAACCTCTGGCCGGAGAAGTGCGTCATCTACCCCAGGGCATCCAGCACCGCGTCGCCGACGATGTCAGGGTAAGGCCGCCACCGACTTCTAGTGGAGTCGGCCAGAACCTGGCTGCAACGGCAATACTTCTCTGCCCGATGCCGGAGCCATCAACCACCGAGGGGCGGCGTATCTAGGGAGAGCTCAAGAATCTCCTGGAGGATGCCGCGGTCCGACGGGCCGAAAGCTCTGCCTCCCGAAGGCAGGGTACCCCTCAGAACATCGCGCCGCAACTTCCCGATTCATGCGGGAAGCCTCGGTCCACACCGGGCGCACGCGCAACACAGCGCCTGCGGCCCCGGGTCGCCTCGGCAACGAGCACCACCACCGCAACCGTCGGGCCCACCTCGACGAGAGGATGCGCCGAGGCTACCACCCCATGGGGGACACTATGACAGCGGGGAGGATCGGAGTCCCTCGCTCGAACCACCTGGTCCGCAGGCTTTCAGTCGCGCCATACGACGGGCGCCGTTCCCGACCCAGTTTCGAACCCCGACTACTATCACAAAGTACTCGGGGGAGACGAGACCGGAACTGTGGCTCACGGACTATCGGCTGGCCTGCCACCTGGGTGGAACGGACGATGATAACCTCATCATCCGCAACCTCCCCCTGTTCCTCTCCGATACCTCTCGGGCCTGGTTGGAGCACCTGCCTCTGGGGCAGATCTCCAACTGGGACGACCTGGTCCAAGCCTTCGCCGGCAATTTCCAGGGCACGTACGTGCGCCTAGGGAACTCCTGGGATCTCCGAAGCTGCCGCCAGCAGCCAGGGGAGTCTCTCCAGGACTACATCCGGCAATTCTCGAAGCAGCGCACTAAGCTGCCCAACGTCACCGACTCGGATGTCATCGGCGCGTTCCTCGCCGGCACCACCTGCCGCGACCTGGTGAGCAAGGTGGGTCGCAAGACCCCCACCAGGGCGAGCGAGCTGATGGACATCGCCACCAAGTTCGCCTCTGGCCAGGAGGCGGTTGAGGCCATCTTCCGGAAGGACAAGCAGCCCCAGGGCCGCCCACCGGAAGATGTCCCCGAGGCGTCAACTCAGCGCGGCGCCAAGAAGAAGGGCAAGAAGAAGTCGCAAGCGAAACACAACGCCGCCGACGTGGACCTTGTCGCCGCCGCCGAATACAAGAACCCTCGGAAACCTCCCGAAGGTGCCAACCTCTTCGACAAGATGCTCAAGGAGCCGTGCCCCTATCATCAGGGGCCCGTCAAGCACACCCTTGAGAAGTGCGCCATGATTTGGCGCCACTTTCACAAGGCCGGGCCACCTGCGGAAGGTGGCAGGGCCCGTGACGACGATAAGAAGGAGGATCACAAGGCAGGAGAGTTCCCCGAGGTCCACGACTGCTTCATGATCTACGGTGGGCAAGTGGCGAACGCCTCGGCTCGGCACCGCAAGCAAGAGCGTCGGGAGGTCTGCTCGGTAAAGGTGGCGCCGCCAGTCTACCTAGACTGGTCCGACAAGCCCATCACCTTCGACCAAGACGACCACCCCGACCGCGTGCCGAGCCCGGGGAAATACCCGCTCGTTGTCGACCCCGTCATCGGCAACGTCAGGCTCACCAAGGTCCTCATGGACGGAGGCAGCAGCCTCAACATCATCTACGCCGAGACCCTCGGGCTCCTGTGGATCGATCTGTCCTCGGTCCGGGCAGGCGCTGCGCCTTTCCACGGGATCATCCCCAGGAAGCGCGTCCAGCCCCTCGGGCAACTCGATCTACCCATTTCCTTCGGGACACCCTCCAACTTCCGAAGGGAGACCCTCACGTTCGAAGTGGTCGGGTTTCGAGGAACCTACCACGCAGTGCTGGCGAGGCCATGCTACGCCAAGTTCATGGTTGTCCCCAACTACACCTACCTCAAGCTCAAGATGTCGGGCCCCAACGGGGTCATCACCGTCGGCCCCACGTACCGACACGCGTATGAATGCGACGTGGAGTGCGTGGAGTACGCCAAGGCCCTCGCCGAATCCGAGGCCCTCATCGCCGACCTGAAGAGCCTCTCTAAGGAGGCGCCAGACGTGAAGCGCCACGCCGGCAACTTCGAGCCAGCGGAGACGGTTAAATCCGTCCCTCTCGACCCCAGCAACGACGCCTCCAAGCAGATCTGGATCGGCTCCGAGCTCGATCCCAAATAGGAAGCAGTGCTCGTCGACTTTCTCCACGCAAACGCCGACGTTTTCGTGTGGAGTCCTGAAGCGTCCCCAATCCTTTGGGACTCAAATGTGATACAATTACTAGTCCTAGGAGGCTAGTAAACACATTTATACATCAGATGACACCAAATCTGCTTAAACGAGACAAACCTACAAAGGTGGCGAACAACTTTAAGAGTTGGTCCACAACTCGAGACATATCATCAGAGTGGGGCTGAAGCAGCCTGATATACGCAGCGAAGCAAATCAGCGGTCCAACAGCCACAAGCAAGGTTGGGAACAGTCGTAACTCTTACCCGATCTCCTTTTTTTCTGAAAAAACAACAAATAAGCAAGGGTGAGTACAAACGTACTCAGCAGCCCACCTTCACCCGCGGAATGGGGAAATCAGATATAATGCATGGAATATGTGGAGCTCAGAATATTTTGCAGAAACAGCAATATTTTATGCAGGGTTGTTTTGAAAAAACATTTTGTACTTTTGCAAAGCGCATCCTCTCCAAAAGGAGCAGGAAGTTTTTTTTTGTATTATAACAAAATCCCCTGGACTAAACCATCCAGGTATCTCAGCAGTTTCCCACTGGTTTTTCCTTTTTCAAAAACAGCTACTGGACTTCCCGTCCACCATAGCTCACGGCTCAACAGCCAGACCTTTTAAAAACCACTTTTCAAAAGCATCCCTTTTTTTGGAAAACAAAACACTAATTGCCATACCATACCAGACTCGTCCATTCCTGTGGACACAGACTATTCGAATAGGTTTGAACTCTGCGCAGAGGGGTACACTTTACCCACTAGTTCGGCTCTGCGATCCCATGGCCAATGAGACCCGAATCTGACTCTCTTTCTTTCCCCGCACGTCCTAACCTTAACGGTTATCCGGAAGGAGTCAGGCCACCACCATGTCCAAACCGGACAAAACTTTCCCCCTCCTTATCCTCCCGGTGCTCCCCAGCCTTCATAACCCTGGGGTTGGACCGTACGAGTTCAGATTGAGTGACTGCCCACACAGTCTCGAGTGGTTGTACTATAAAAGAGTACGAGTAGTGAAGATGACAAACCGGTCCTTATATGAGGGGACAATCCTTCTGCTCACGCCTAAACCAGCTGAGCCAACACCTTAGGCCCTCCCCTAAACCAGGGAGTCCCTGATTATCCCACTCACAAGGTGATAAGGGTGAAAACCCTTCATCACACACATTTTGAAAAGCATTTTCTTTTGAAAACTCACACCTATTCTCAAATCATTTGGAACATATATATCAGGGATTGATTGCGGCAAGCGGCTGGGTGGCCATAATAACTTGTCTCAAAATCATATCATGCATAGAATAACAGGCTGAGGGTTGTGGTTAAAAAATCATAGGTAATTTATGCATCAAAGGGATCCAGTGAGCTTGCCGTGCTTATCCGGCGAAGGGGGAAGGAGAGCTCGCGGAACTGGCTTCTGGCTCCACCGCCTGGCGTAGACTTGCAGATCTGGCCTCCACGAGATGGCACGAACGCTCCGATAACTATGCAACATGAACAAGCAAACATACAAACAAGCAAGTATACCATCAAATATTTAGTATAGTGGTCAGAATAGCGATATATGGATGGGTAGAGTCTTGAGTAGAATCTGTGTCATGTGGTGTTGTGATATTACTGGTGGTGGAGCGGAGGTGCTTACCAGGAGGGTGGACTGGAGGCGAAGCGACACTATGCGTGTAGCCGGAAGAGCGGAGTAACTGAGTGGGTAGGGTGTTTTCCTTGGTTGAGGGTGTTGAGTGTGTGTGGAGAGGGAGAGGGTAGTTGGGTGTATTTATAGCTGGGTGTATGTGGTGTAGCACAGTGAAGTTCACTGTTGGTGAGAATAGTGACGAATGAATCGTCTGACTTAGTATGAACAGGAGAGTTATAGGCAGAATATGGGACAAGAGTATTTTGGAAGTTTTCTGTAATATGGACCATGCTTAAGAGATGACATGGTTGGATAGGGAATAGTTTGATAAGAATTTAGAAACAAGAATTATTGGAATCTGAGTTTGGAAGCTTGGTTCGAAGGAATCTCAAAGTTAAGCGTGCTCAACTTGGAGAAACCTGGGATGGGTGACCAGATGGGAAGTTCCCTACTGGAAGGAAAATCACAGTCACCGGAGTTCGTATGACTGGAATATGGGTCTGTCTGGTCTTAGGTGGACTGGACAGCATGATGGATGAGTAGTTGAAATTTGGGGTGATCGGATGATTGATGAATAGTAACAGAGAACGATGAATAGGGACTATGAACGAACGATGAATGATGAATAGGAACTATGAACGAACGATGAACGATCGAATGATCGAACGAACGAACGATCGGAATTTCGGCAGCATAACGGCAGGAAAAAGATTATTTGGACAAACGAACGGACGAACAAACCATGAACGATCAGACGAACGATCGGACGAACGAACGAACAAACTAAGAACAGGGGGACGAACAATCGAAGAACGACCGAACGATCCTTGTGCTAGTGTGTGCTTGTGTGGAACATGGAGTGGGTGTGTGTGGGGGGAGAGAGTTGCCATGAAATGGCTTGGGGTGGGATGAGAGGAGGCCCTTGCCCCTCTATTTATAGTCATGGTGGGGGGATTAGGGGGAGGGATGAGAGGATTAGTGGGAGATTAGCATGTATTTGTCTTGTATAAGTGAGATTAGCTTGTAGAGCTCACCGTATGACACTTGAGGCATACGTATACGTATGAGCATGAGGAAAGTTATGAAGAAAATATTTATAGGGACTTGAAAAATGATTCTGAAGGTATTTCTCAAGTGGAAAATACTTGGAGATATATCGGTGGAATACTTGGACAGTATTTCTGGAAAGAACTTGAAGGGGATCACTAGGGAAATATCTGGGCAGTATTTCTGGAAAGAATTTGAAGGGGATTACTGGGAAAATATTTGTAGGATATTTTGAGGAGGATTTTAGAGAGAATATAGACCACTATATTTTATTTGCTGATGTCAACTCACAAACAAACATTTTGAAATAAAATTTGAAATTCATTTTGAATTTAGAGCGAGTTTGAGAAAATTTCAAGATTTGAATTTTTGGGATGCTACAAGTCCCTCGGACATGCCCGGCATACCGAGGGATGTCGCCGAGCACTCGCTGGATATCCGAGCTGGAGCCCGACCCGTGAAGCAGCCCCTGCGCCGATTCGACGAAGAAAAGCGCAGAGCCATAGGCGAGGAGATCCACAAGCTAATGGCGGCGGGGTTCATCAAAGAGGTATTCCATCCCGAATGGCTTGCCAACCCTGTGCTTGTGAGAAAGAAAGGAGGGAAATGGCGGATGTGTGTAGACTACACTAGTCTAAACAAAGCATGTTCGAAAGTTCCCTACCCTCTGCCTCGCATCGATCAAATTGTGGATTCCACTGCTGGGTGCGAAACCCTGTCTTTCCTCGATGCCTACTCGGGGTATCACCAGATCAGGATGAAGGAGTTCGACCAGCTCGCGACTTCTTTCATCACACCCTTCGGCATGTACTGCTATGTTACCATGCCGTTCGGTTTGAGGAATGCGAGTGCGACATACCAAAGGTGCATGAACCATGTGTTCGGCGAACACATTGGCCGAACGGTCGAGGCCTACGTCGATGACATCGTAGTCAAGACGAGGAAAGCCTCCGACCTCCTTTCCGACCTTGAAGCGACATTCCGATGTCTCAAGGCGAAAGGCGTGAAGCTCAATCCCGAGAAGTGTGTCTTCGGGGTTCCCCGGGGCATGCTCTTGGGGTTCATCGTCTCCGAGCGGGGCATCGAGGCCAACCCGGAGAAGATCGCGGCCATCACCAGCATGGGGCCCATCAAGGACTTGAAAGGCGTACAGAGAGTCACGGGATGCCTTGCGGCTCTGAGCCGTTTAATCTCGTGCCTCGGCGAAAGAGGCCTGCCTCTATACCGCCTCTTAAGGAAGGCCGAGTGCTTCACTTGGACCCCTGAGGCCGAGGAAGCCCTCGGGAACCTGAAGGCGCTTCTCACGAACGCGCCCATCTTGGTGCCCCCCGCTGCCGGAGAAGCCCTCTTGATCTACGTCGCCGCGACCACTCAGGTGGTTAGCGCCGCGATTGTGGTTGAGAGACGAGAAGAGGGGCATGCATTGCCCGTCCAGAGGCCAGTCTACTTCATCAGTGAGGTACTGTCCGAAACCAAGATCCGCTACCCACAAATTCAGAAGCTGTTGTACGCGGTGATCCTGACACGGCGGAAGTTGCGACACTACTTCGAGTCTCACCCGGTAACTGTGGTGTCATCCTTCCCCCTGGGGGAGATCATCCAGTGTCGAGAGGCCTCGGGTAGAATTGCAAAGTGGGCGGTGGAAATCATGGGCGAGACGATCTCGTTCGCCCCTCGAAAGGCCATCAAGTCCCAGGTCTTGGCGGACTTTGTGGCTGAATGGGTCGACACCCAGCTCCCAACAGCTCCGATCCAACCGGAACTCTGGACCATGTTCTTCGACGGGTCGCTGATGAAGACAGGAGCAGGCGCAGGCCTGCTCTTCATCTCGCCCCTCGGGAAGCACCTACGCTACGTGCTACGCCTCCATTTCCCGGCATCCAACAATGTGGCCAAGTACGAGGCTCTGGTCAACGGGTTGCGCATCGCCATCGAGCTAGGGGTCCGACGCCTCGACGCTCGCGGTGACTCGCAGCTCGTCATCGACCAAGTCATGAAGAACTCCCACTGCCGCGACTCGAAGATGGAAGCCTACTGCGATGAGGTTCGGCGCCTGGAAGACAAGTTCTACGGGCTCGAGCTCAACCACATCGCCCGACGCTACAACGAGACTGCGGACGAGCTGGCTAAAATAGCCTCGGGGCGAACAACGATTCCCTCGGACGTCTTCTCCCGAGACTTGCATCAACCCTCCATCAAGACCGACGACACGCCCGAGCCCAAGAAGGCCTCGGCCCAGCCCGAGGCACCCTCGGCTCAGTCCGAGGCACCCTCGGCTCGGCCCGAGACACCCTTTGCTCGGCCTGAGGTACCCTCGGCCCCCGAGGGTGAGGCACTACGCATCGAGGAGGAGCGGAGCGGGGTCACGCCTAATCGAAACTGGCAGACCCCGTACCTGCAATATCTCCACCGAGGAGAGCTACCCCTCGACCGAGCCGAAGCTCGGCGGTTGGCGCGGCGTGCCAAGTCGTTCGTCTTGCTGGGAGACGGGAAGGAGCTCTACCACCGCAGCCCCTCGGGCATCCTCCAGCGATGCATTTCCATCGTCGAAGGCTAGGAGCTCCTACAAGAGATACACTCGGGGGCTTGCGGCCATCACGCAGCACCCCGAGCCCTTGTTGGGAACGCCTTCCGACAAGGTTTCTCCTGGCCGACGGCGGTGGCCGACGCCACTAGAATTGTCCGCACCTGCGAAGGGTGTCAGTTCTACGCAAGGCAGACCCACCTGCCCGCTCAGGCTCTGCATACCATACCCATCACCTGGCCGTTTGCCGTGTGGGGTCTGGACCTAGTCGGCCCCTTGTAGAAGGCACCCGGGGGCTACACGCACCTGTTGGTCGCCATCGACAAATTCTCCAAGTGGATCGAGGTCCGACCCCTAAACAGCATCAGGTCCGAACATGCAGTGGCGTTCTTCACCAACATCATCCATCATTTTGGGGTCCCGAACTCCATCATCACCGACAACGGCACCCAGTTGTAACGCCCCGAATTTTGCAGTTGAATTTTTTCTTTTCTTTACTCGCCAAAATTCGGGCGTTACCTTTCCCTTTTCTTTTTCCCCTCGCTAAACCTTGACCTTTTTCAAAGTTTAGCGGGATTCGGTTTGGATCTCCCGTGTAGGAAAAACCCTAAATACCTTATGTTGTTTGATGCACCATGCCGAACCTTGCATTTCTTTTGATTGCTTTGAAAGTGCAAATGCATGCATGTAGAAAGATCGGATTTCGAAAATGAGGAGAAGATCTTTTCTTTCTTTTTCTCTCTCTTTCTCTCTCCTCTTTTTCTCTCTCTCCCGCGCCGTGGGCCGACCCCGGCCGGCCCAGCCGCCCCTGGCGCCCCCCCTTTTGGGCCCAATTGGCCCATGCCGCCCCCCATCTCCCTTTTTCCCAAAACCCTCTCCCTCTCCCTCTCATTTTCCCTCTCTCTCCCTAAGCCGCCGCCCCTACCCCTGCCCTAGCCGCCGCCCCTGCCTAGGCCGCCGCCCCTCCCCGTCGCCGATCGGCCGCCCCGCTCGGCCGCCCCGTCCCCGTCCCCGGTGAGGCCCCTCCCCCTCTCCTCCCTCCCCCTCTCCTCCCTCCCCCTCTCCTCCCTCCCCTTCCCCTCGCCGCTCGGCCCCATGGCCGGTTCGGCCGCCCGCCCCACCCCGCCCGCTCGGCCCCTTGGCCGCGCCCCCGGCCCCCCAGCGCGCCCCCGGCTCGGCCGCTCGGCCGCCCCGCGCCCTGCCCCGCGCCCCTGCGCGCCCAGCGGCTCGGCCGCCCCGCCCCCCTGCTCGGCCGGCTCGGCCGCCCCCTGCGCCGCCCGCCCTCGCCAGCCCGGCCGCCCGCCGCCGGCTCAGCCGCCCCGGCTCGGCCGCCCCTGCGCGCCCCGCCTAGGGCCGGTTCAACCGCCCCTAGGGCCGGTTCAACCGCCCCCCCCCCCCCTCTGTTTTTTTTATTTTTTTTTTATTTTATTTTATTTACTTTCTGTGATCATAATTACTGTATTTTAAGTAGGCTAATCACTGTTCATGCTATGGGAAAATAGGAAGTTTAATTTAAAATTCCGTTATGTTATTGATTCACGTAGTTAATTGTTTACCCTGTGCAATGTTGATCAACTAAAAGTGATTAGGTTTCCATTAGTATATACAAATATATATAACAGAATTATTTTGTTAAAAAACCAATTGTGTCATTAGTGCATAAGATTTAACCCCCTGCGAGACCTTTCCCGTTTCTTTCTAACCATAACAAATGCGTTATCGAATGTCATACTTGGTGCATATTCACTTTATTTGTTATCTTGTATGGTGTACTGTTCTTTTGTATTAAATATGTGGATGGATGTATGTATGTTTGCGCTCGCATAGAGAACGATCCGGTCGAAGAGCCCGAGGAATTCGCAGGAGAAGCCCCTGAGCAGCAGTCGGTTGGTGGAGGCAAGTGTCCTTTGACCTATCTCTGTCCTATTCATTCTTTAATTCACCTCCCGCATTACACATTTATACCTAAGGATTGACTAGCTTTTGTTATCCATGTCCTTGTTTACCTATTTGGGTCGGATTATTACTACTTAGTCTGATGCTATTGCTCAACTCTAATCAATGAACATGATGTGATTATCTATGATACGCTGTTTTCCCGTTCTTCTTTATGATTATACTTGTGGTTTTCAAGGGGACTCGAGCGGTTTCTCGAGTGCCTCTCCGTAAGGACCTGTTCTATGGATGACCGCCCGGGAAAACAGTGCAACCATGAGGGTGGAATGGGGTGCCCTTAGCTGAATAATTAGAGGATCCGGGATGTAGTTCACTTAGCCGTCGTGCCGTCAATGGGGCTCGGTGTATGCGGCTCGCTCTGCCAAGTTTGGGTTCGCCCCTTGGGGAGGAGTGCGGTGCATTTAGGAAACCTAACGGGTGGCTACAGCCCCGGGGAATCTTTGTAAAGGCTACATAGTGAAACCCTGCCTATTCACCTTGGTAGTGTTTAAGGGTTTGATCGGCCCGAGGCAAGAGGGAATCACGGCTTGTGGGTAAAGTGCACAACCTCTGCAGAGTGTTATGAAACTGATATATCAGTCGTGCTCACGGTTATGAGCGGCCAAGGGAGCTCCAGAGATTAGTGATACTTGATCAGAGATATTTTGGTACAGGTGGCAATGAGATTGATGGTTCTGGTTATGATTATGGTATTGGTAAGTGGTATTCTTTCCGTTTGGAAAGGATACATTGGGTTAATAACTTGGGTTAATGTTAAAACCTGGCTTTCTACTAGTAAGTAATAACCTGACCAACTAAAAGCAACTGCTTGACTGATCCTCACATAAAGCTAGTCCACTACAGCCAAACAGGATACTTGCTGAGTATGTTGATGTGTACTCACCCTTGCTCTACACACCAAACCCCCCCCCAGGTTGTCAGCATTGCAACCACTGCTCAGGAGAAGATGAAGCTGTGGAAGGAGACTTCCAGGAGTTCCAAGACTACGACGAGTTCTAGGTGTGGGTTAGCGGCAACCCCCAGTCGGCTGCCTGTGAAGGCCGCGTTATCTACGTTTCTTTTCCGCACTTTGATTTATTGTAAGAACTATATGGACGTCTCAGACGTATGATGTAATCGACTATTATTTCCCTTTTAATACTATTTTGAGCACTGTGTGATGATGTCCATGTTATGTAACTGCTGTGTACGTGAATAACTGATCCTGGCACGTACATGGTTCGCATTCGGTTTGCCTTCTAAAACCGGGTGTGACATAAGTGGTATCAAAGCCGTGCTGACTGTAGGACCGCTAACCTAGAGTAGAATGGTCGTTCTAAGGACTATAGACCTCTGTCCCTGCCTTGACTTTGATATCTCTTCAAAAGTTGGTCCTACTGACCAAACCTATGTTCTACTACATATTATACCTTGCTGAAAATTATGTTTTATTCTGATCCTTCATTTATTTATGATTCATTACTTGCTGGTCATATTAATTCTGTTCTCACCCTTTTGCTTGCGATGTCTTTTGTAGATGGCTCGACTTAGACACACTGCACGAAAGTCAGTCATCCCCTTCTTACCCTCCCGCCTTGCTGAGCGTCCGCTTCGCCGTCCTGTGGCCGGACAGTCCAGCCACTTGGAGAGACTACACCACCGCCTGCGTGAGGAGCAGGAGCGTCGACGACAGGAGCAGCAGAGCTCTTCCTTCTCGCTCCACCAGGAGATAGAGTCTGTGAGGAGCTGCTCTCCTGTGCTTCCTCTGGAGGCGCCCCCTGCACCACCACTGGGCGTCCCAGCTTCTGGAGTAGCTGCTGGAGGAGACCCAGACGACGGAGATGGCGACGACAGCTCGAGCCACGACACCGACTTCTCTGCTAACCCTGAGCCGGAAGGATGGGTTGCTCGACCCATCACTCGCGACGCTGCTCGCGGGTGTCACTTCCACGATGCGCTCGACACCCTGCTACGTCGGGCATTTGACCGGCATACTTGGTCCGTCGAGTATCGCTGTGTGGTCTACCAGCACAGTCGCGGGGTCTACCCGGACCGCTGGGAGGCAACTTGCTTGGTGCGCTGCCCGGAGAACAGTCTCCAGGGAGCGGAGGCTTGCTCAGAGCACTATTCTATCTCTGAGCGGGACTCAGCTGAGGCAGCCATGCAAGATGCTGCACGGCGTGCGCTTTCGCACTACTACTCGGTTTTCGGTGGGGCAGCCGACGGCCTTGACCTGAAGTATTACCCCCGCCGTCCATCTGGCAGCACAGGAGGCGTGATTGTCTCACCTGTCGGTGAGGGCAATCCTAGGTTGAGCAGCACAGTCAACCTAGCCGCCGTGCTAAACACGGAGCTGGACCATGCATTAGATGAGCTGAGTAGGGCTCGTGCTAAGATCGCCCTGCTGCGGGCTGAGCGCGCGGAGCGTCGTCACCTGGATGGTGGTTCCCCCGCTCCCGTTGGGACTCAGCACCCGTACCGCTCACCTCAGCGTGGACACCAGTCTTATGGCAATCCCGACTGCAAGACCAAGATCAACCTAGAACCATAGATCGTTAGAGTTGGATCTCGTAATTAATACGAAATAAATATATACATGGAAGCTTCAGTCTTAGCGTTAGTCTCGGTCTTAGTTAGTTTTAGTTAGACAGGGCAGTTTGCTATATCCTGTGCATTTATGTTTGTCATGATGAACTATGTTTGGTTTGGATCTTTGTAATGATTGTCACCAGAGTGTGGGTATCCCCTGCATTTTGGTTTACATACTATGTCAATAAAGTTAGTTATATAGTTGGGAAAACCTTTATTCTACTTTCCTCTTTATCTGAGAAGCTGTGTGGTCTGTGTTGGAGATCAGTGAAGATGCTCATCTGTTCAGTGCTGTTGGAGAATTCTATACTCTTTTCTTATGCTGCAAGCTTTGCCAGATCAGTTCTGATGTGTGGTTGCGTTCTGCAGATGTCAGAGAACAGGCGTAGAGGAGGAAGGCGTGCTCAGCAGGAGCAAGCCGGTCAGCAAGATGAGGCGCCCCAGCAGCAGCAGCTGCCGCCCCGCCCCCGATGTCGATTGAGCAGATGTTTTTGATGCAGACTCAGGCAGTTCAAGCCATCGGTCAGACTCTGGCCGCCATTCAGTAGCAGCAGCAGCAGCAGGCTCCACCCCAGCCTCAGATGCCTCAGATGCCTAGAGATAAGCGTGCTGAATTCATGAGAGGTCATCCACCAACGTTCGCTCATTCTTCCGACCCCATGGATGCTGAAGATTGGCTGCGCACTGTGGAGCGGGAGTTGCATACCGCTCAGTGCGATGACAGGGAGAAAGTTCTGTATGGTCCCCGTCTGTTGAGAGGAGCAGCCCAGTCATGGTGGGAGTCTTACCTCGCCACCCATGCCGACCCCGACACCATCACCTGGGAAGAGTTCAGAGGTAGCTTTCGTCAGTACCATGTGCCTGCAGGTCTGATGACAGTGAAGAAGGAGGAGTTCCTGGCCCTTAAGCAAGGGTCATCGTCTGTCAGTGAGTATCGGGACAGGTTTCTGCAGTTGTCTCGCTACGCTCCCGAAGATGTCAACACCGACGCCAAGCGACAATACCGTTTTCTGAGAGGCTTGGTTGACCCTCTGCAGTATCAGCTGATGAATCACACCTTCCCGACATTCCAGCACCTGATTGACAGAGCAATCATGACAGAAAGGAAGCGTAAGGAGATGGAAGATCGTAAGCGCAAGATCAGTGGACCCCAGCCTGGAAGCAGCAGCCGTCCCCGTTTCTCAGGCAATCAACCTCAGCAGTTCAGGCAGAACCAGCGTCCACCTCAGCAGCATCAGCAGCGTCAGCAGTATCAGCAGTTCCAAAGGCAGTATCCTCAGCATCAGTACCAGAACCGTCAGAGCAATCAGTCAGGAGGTCAGTTTCAGAAGCAGAATCAGCAAGCACCTCGTCTTCCTGCCCCAGCAAATCAGCAGAACAGTCAGGCAGCACCAGCTCAGGTTGGAAACAGGGCATGTTTCCACTGTGGAGAGCAAGGCCATTGGGTGATGCAATGTCCGAAGAAGGCAGCCCAGCAGCAGTCAGGCCCCAATGCCCCAGCAAAGCAGAATGTGTCTCAGCCTGGAGCAGGCAATCGCCCTCAGCCGCGCTATAATCATGGAAGGCTGAACCACTTGGAGGCTGAAGCAGTTCAGGAGACCCCCGGCATGATAGTAGGTATGTTCCCAGTCGACTCCCATATTGCAGAAGTGTTATTTGATACTGGAGCAACACATTCTTTCATTACTGCATCATGGGTAGAAGCACATAATCTTCCAATTACTACCATGTCAACCCCTATTCAAATTGACTCAGCCGGTGGTAGAATTCGAGCTGATAGCATTTGTTTAAATGTAAGTGTGGAAATAAGGGGGATAGCGTTTCCCGCCAACCTTATAGTAATGGGTACTCAGGGAATAGATGTCATCCTAGGGATGAATTGGTTAGATAAGTATCAGGCAGTTATCAGTTGTGATAAAAGGACAATCAAGTTGGTGTCCCCACTAGGAGAGGAAGTGGTGACCGAGTTAGTCCCGCCTGAGCCAAAGAAAGGAAGTTGTTATCAGATGGCTGTCGATAGCAGTGAAGCAGACCCAATTGAGAGTATCAAGGTTGTGTCTGAATTCCCAGATGTGTTTCCAAAGGATTTACCGGGTATGCCACCAGAGCGGAAAGTTGAATTTGCTATAGAGCTTCTTCCTGGAACCGCCCCCATCTCTAAGAGAGCTTACAGAATATCTGGACCAGAGTTGGTTGAGCTTAAGAAGCAGATTGATGAGCTGTCAGAGAAAGGTTACATCCGGCCAAGCACCTCGCCTTGGGCCGCCCCTGCCTTGTTTGTGGAGAAGAAAGATGGCACCAAGAGGATGTGTATCGATTATCGAGCTTTGAATGAAGTCACGATCAAGAACAAGTATCCTTTGCCCAGAATAGAAGATCTGTTCGACCAGTTGAGAGGAGCCAGTGTGTTCTCCAAGATCGATCTGAGGTCAGGTTATCATCAGCTCAGGATCCGACCTTCGGACATTCCGAAGACGGCATTCATTACCAAGTATGGTTTATATGAGTTCACAGTGATGTCTTTTGGTTTGACCAATGCGCCAGCATTCTTCATGAACTTGATGAACAGTGTATTCATGGATTATCTTGATAAGTTTGTGGTGGTATTCATTGATGACATTCTGGTTTATTCTCAAAGTGAAGAAGAGCATGCAGATCATTTGAGGATGGTATTGCAGAGATTGCGAGAGCACCAGTTGTATGCAAAGTTGAGCAAGTGTGAGTTCTGGATCAGTGAAGTCCTGTTCTTGGGTCACATAATCAACAAAGAAGGATTGGCTGTGGATCCGAAGAAAGTGGCAGACATTCTAAACTGGAAAGCGCCAACGGATGCTCGAGGAATCAAGAGCTTCATTGGAATGGCCGGATATTATCGGCGATTCATTGAAGGGTTTTCGAAGATTGCGAAGCCAATGACAGCGTTGCTAGGCAACAAGGTTGAGTTCAAGTGGACCCAGAAATGCCAAGAGGCCTTTGAAGCGCTGAAAGAGAAGTTGACAACAGCGCCTGTCCTAGTCTTGCCTGATGTGCACAAGCCCTTCTCGGTGTATTGCGATGCTTGTTACACAGGTTTGGGATGTGTGTTGATGCAAGAGGGAAGAGTTGTGGCTTACTCGTCCCGACAGCTGAAGGTTCATGAGAAGAACTACCCAATCCATGATCTAGAGTTGGCAGCAGTGGTTCACGCACTGAAGACATGGAGGCACTATCTGTATGGACAGAAATGCGATGTTTACACAGACCACAAGAGTCTGAAGTACATATTCACTCAGTCAGAATTGAACATGAGGCAACGAAGATGGTTAGAATTGATCAAAGACTATGAGTTGGAGATTCATTACCATCCAGGAAAAGCGAACGTAGTGGCAGATGCTTTGAGCAGAAAGAGTCAAGTCAATCTGATGGTCGCTCGTCCGATGCCTTATGAGTTGGCCAAAGAGTTTGACAGGTTGAGTCTCGGGTTTCTGAACAATTCGCGAGGAGTCACAGTTGAATTGGAACCTACCTTGGAGCGCGAAATCAAAGAAGCGCAGAAAAATGATGAGAAGATCAGTGAGATTCGGCGATTGATTCTAGATGGCAGAGGCAAAGACTTTCGAGAAGATGCAGAAGGTGTGGTATGGTTCAAAGACCGCTTGTGTGTTCCCAATGTCCAGTCTATTCGGGAGTTGATTCTTAAGGAAGCTCATGAGACAGCTTATTCGATTCACCCTGGCAGTGAGAAGATGTATCAGGATCTGAAGAAGAAATTCTGGTGGTACGGAATGAAAAGAGAAATCGCAGAGCATGTGGCTATGTGCGATAGTTGTCGAAGAATTAAGGCAGAACACCAGAGACCAGCTGGATTGTTGCAACCGTTGCAGATCCCTCAGCGGAAATGGGATGAAATTGGTATGGATTTCATAGTCGGATTGCCTCGCACTCGAGCCGGCTACGATTCCATTTGGGTAGTAGTGGACCGCTTGACCAAGTCAGCCCACTTCATACCTGTCAAGACCAACTACAACAGTGCAGTATTGGCAGAATTGTATATGTCTCGGATCGTTTGTCTTCATGGTGTGCCAAAGAAGATAGTGTCAGACAGAGGAACGCAGTTCACCTCTCATTTCTGGCAGCAGTTGCATGAAGCCTTGGGCACGCATCTGAATTTCAGTTCAGCTTATCACCCGCAGACAGATGGTCAGACTGAAAGAACCAATCAAATCCTTGAAGATATGTTGAGAGCCTGTGCGTTGCAAGATCAGTCCGGATGGGACAAGCGATTGCCTTATGCGGAGTTTTCCTATAACAACAGTTACCAGGCCAGTTTGAAGATGTCACCGTTTCAAGCGCTGTATGGAAGGAGTTGCAGAACTCCGTTGCAATGGGATCAGCCTGGAGAGAAGCAGGTGTTTGGGCCAGATATTTTGCTTGAAGCCGAAGAGAACATCAAGATGGTCCGAGAGAATCTGAAGATAGCGCAATCAAGGCAGCGAAGCTATGCAGACACAAGAAGAAGAGAGCTGAGTTTCGAAGTCGGAGACTTTGTCTATCTGAAAGTGTCACCGATCAGAGGAGTCAGAAGATTCGGGGTCAAAGGCAAGCTGGCACCCCGCTACATTGGTCCGTATCAAATTCTCTCAAAGCGTGGAGAAGTGGCTTATCAGCTCAGCCTGCCAGAGAATTTGTCTGCTGTGCATGATGTCTTTCATGTGTCTCAATTGAAGAAGTGTTTGCGTGTGCCAGAAGAGCAGTTGCCAGTGGAAGGTCTTGAAGTCCAGGAGGACTTGACCTATATTGAGAAGCCAGCTCAGATCCTTGAGGTTGCAGATAGAGTCACCCGAAGGAAGACCGTCAGAATGTGCAAAGTCAGATGGAGTCACCACTCTGAGGAAGAAGCAACCTGGGAGCGTGAAGATGATCTGATGGCCAAGTACCCGGAGCTCTTTGCTAGCCAGCCCTGAATCTCGAGGGCGAGATTCTTTTAAGGGGGATAGGTTTGTAACGCCCCGAATTTTGCAGTTGAATTTTTTCTTTTCTTTACTCGCCAAAATTCGGGCGTTACCTTTCCCTTTTCTTTTTCCCCTCGCTAAACCTTGACCTTTTTCAAAGTTTAGCGGGATTCGGTTTGGATCTCCCGTGTAGGAAAAACCCTAAATACCTTATGTTGTTTGATGCACCATGCCGAACCTTGCATTTCTTTTGATTGCTTTGAAAGTGCAAATGCATGCATGTAGAAAGATCGGATTTCGAAAATGAGGAGAAGATCTTTTCTTTCTTTTTCTCTCTCTTTCTCTCTCCTCTTTTTCTCTCTCTCCCGCGCCGTGGGCCGACCCCGGCCGGCCCAGCCGCCCCTGGCGCCCCCCCTTTTGGGCCCAATTGGCCCATGCCGCCCCCATCTCCCTTTTTCCCAAAACCCTCTCCCTCTCCCTCTCATTTTCCCTCTCTCTCCCTAAGCCGCCGCCCCTACCCCTGCCCTAGCCGCCGCCCCTGCCTAGGCCGCCGCCCCTCCCCGTCGCCGATCGGCCGCCCCGCTCGGCCGCCCCGTCCCCGGTGAGGCCCCTCCCCCTCTCCTCCCTCCCCCTCTCCTCCCTCCCCCTCTCCTCCCTCCCCTTCCCCTCGCCGCTCGGCCCCATGGCCGGTTCGGCCGCCCGCCCCACCCCGCCCGCTCGGCCCCTTGGCCGCGCCCCCGGCCCCCCAGCGCGCCCCCGGCTTGGCCGCTCGGCCGCCCCGCGCCCTGCCCCGCGCCCTGCCCCGCGCCCCTGCGCGCCCAGCGGCTCGGCCGCCCCGCCCCCCTGCTCGGCCGGCTCGGCCGCCCCCTGCGCCGCCCGCCCTCGCCAGCCCGGCCGCCCGCCGCCGGCTCAGCCGCCCCGGCTCGGCCGCCCCTGCGCGCCCCGCCTAGGGCCGGTTCAACCGCCCCTAGGGCCGGTTCAACCGCCCCCCCCCCCTCTGTTTTTTTTATTTTTTTTTATTTTATTTTATTTACTTTCTGTGATCATAATTACTGTATTTTAAGTAGGCTAATCACTGTTCATGCTATGGGAAAATAGGAAGTTTAATTTAAAATTCCGTTATGTTATTGATTCACGTAGTTAATTGTTTACCCTGTGCAATGTTGATCAACTAAAAGTGATTAGGTTTCCATTAGTATATACAAATATATATAACAGAATTATTTTGTTAAAAAACCAATTGTGTCATTAGTGCATAAGATTTAACCCCCTGCGAGACCTTTCCCGTTTCTTTCTAACCATAACAAATGCGTTATCGAATGTCATACTTGGTGCATATTCACTTTATTTGTTATCTTGTATGGTGTACTGTTCTTTTGTATTAAATATGTGGATGGATGTATGTATGTTTGCGCTCGCATAGAGAACGATCCGGTCGAAGAGCCCGAGGAATTCGCAGGAGAAGCCCCTGAGCAGCAGTCGGTTGGTGGAGGCAAGTGTCCTTTGACCTATCTCTGTCCTATTCATTCTTTAATTCACCTCCCGCATTACACATTTATACCTAAGGATTGACTAGCTTTTGTTATCCATGTCCTTGTTTACCTATTTGGGTCGGATTATTACTACTTAGTCTGATGCTATTGCTCAACTCTAATCAATGAACATGATGTGATTATCTATGATACGCTGTTTTCCCGTTCTTCTTTATGATTATACTTGTGGTTTTCAAGGGGACTCGAGCGGTTTCTCGAGTGCCTCTCCGTAAGGACCTGTTCTATGGATGACCGCCCGGGAAAACAGTGCAACCATGAGGGTGGAATGGGGTGCCCTTAGCTGAATAATTAGAGGATCCGGGATGTAGTTCACTTAGCCGTCGTGCCGTCAATGGGGCTCGGTGTATGCGGCTCGCTCTGCCAAGTTTGGGTTCGCCCCTTGGGGAGGAGTGCGGTGCATTTAGGAAACCTAATGGGTGGCTACAGCCCCGGGGAATCTTTGTAAAGGCTACGTAGTGAAACCCTGCCTATTCACCTTGGTAGTGTTTAAGGGTTTGATCGGCCCGAGGCAAGAGGGAATCACGGCTTGTGGGTAAAGTGCACAACCTCTGCAGAGTGTTATGAAACTGATATATCAGCCGTGCTCACGGTTATGAGCGGCCAAGGGAGCTCCAGAGATTAGTGATACTTGATCAGAGATATTTTGGTACAGGTGGCAATGAGATTGATGGTTCTGGTTATGATTATGGTATTGGTAAGTGGTATTCTTTCCGTTTGGAAAGGATACATTGGGTTAATAACTTGGGTTAATGTTAAAACCTGGCTTTCTACTAGTAAGTAATAACCTGACCAACTAAAAGCAACTGCTTGACTGATCCTCACATAAAGCTAGTCCACTACAGCCAAACAGGATACTTGCTGAGTATGTTGATGTGTACTCACCCTTGCTCTACACACCAAACCCCCCCCCCCCCAGGTTGTCAGCATTGCAACCACTGCTCAGGAGAAGATGAAGCTGTGGAAGGAGACTTCCAGGAGTTCCAAGACTACGACGAGTTCTAGGTGTGGGTTAGCGGCAACCCCCAGTCGGCTGCCTGTGAAGGCCGCGTTATCTACGTTTCTTTTCCGCACTTTGATTTATTGTAAGAACTATATGGACGTCTCAGACGTATGATGTAATCGACTATTATTTCCCTTTTAATACTATTTTGAGCACTGTGTGATGATGTCCATGTTATGTAACTGCTGTGTACGTGAATAACTGATCCTGGCACGTACATGGTTCGCATTCGGTTTGCCTTCTAAAACCGGGTGTGACACCAGTTCACCGACAGAAAGTTCCTGGACTTCTGCGAGGATCACCACATCCGGGTGGACTGGGCCGCCGTGGCTCACCCCATGACGAATGGGCAAATAGAGCGTGCCAACGACATGATTCTGCAAGGACTCAAGCCTCGGATCTACAACGACCTCAACAAGTTCGGCAAGCGATGGATGAAGGAACTCCCCTCTGTGGTCTGGAGTCTGAGGACAACGTCGAGCCGAGCCACGGGCTTCACACCATTCTTTCTAGTCTATGGGGCCGAGGCCATCTTGCCCACAGACTTAGAATACGGTTCCCCGAGGACGAGGGCCTACGCCGACCAAAGCAATCGAGCTAATCGAGAATACTCACTGGACCAGCTGGAAGAGGCTCGGGACATGGTCTTACTACACTCGGCGCGGTACCAGCAGTCCCTGCGACGCTACCACGCCCGAGGGGTTCCGTCCCGAGACCTCCAGGTGGGCGACCTGGTGCTTCGGCTGCGACAAGACGCCCGAGGGCGGCACAAGCTCACGCCTCCCTGGGAAGGGCCGATCGTCGTCGCCAAGGTTCTGAAGCCCGGAACGTACAAACTGGCCAACGGTCAAGGCGAGGTCTACAACAACGCTTGGAACATCCGACAGCTACGTCGCTCCTACCCTTAAGATGCTTTCAAGTTATTCGTACGCCTCGTTCACACACAAAGTTTAGTCATCAAGGAAGGGATAGCCTTGCCTCGGCAAAGCCCGACCCTCCCTCGGGGGCTAAAAGGGGGAACCCCTCTGCGTCGAAATTTTCCTCGGAAAAAGATCTTTTCTGCTAGAATGTCTTTCGTGCTTTTCGACTACTTTGAAAGTGGATCCTGAAAACGATGGAGTACACGTAAGCAGCCAAGGTTGACCGAGCCGAGGGACTCGTACACCTCCGGGATACGGATACCTCACTCATCACCTTCTGCGATAAGTAACTCGCGCTCGGATAGGTGATTCCACGGACCGAACGAGTCTTCACGCTCGAAAGCTCCTCTGCCGAAACGATTTTTCGGGCCTTCTCGACTGCGTCGGTGACAGAACCCTATGGACGAGTAAGAGTGCACGTAAGCGGCAAGGCCGACCGAGCCGAGGAATTCCTACGCCTCCGGGATACGGATACCTCACTCATCACCTTCCGTGAAAAGTAACTCTCGCTCGGACAAACAATTCTGTTACCGACAAATAGGTCCAGGTACTCGAAACGAGGGGAAAAGAAGCGCAGCTTTGCAACACGACGATGGTGTGTTTGGGCCTCGGCGGCCGCAGAAAACATACACACACTACAAGATAATCCGATCCTGCAGGCTCGGATCTTGACAGTTGAAGGGAGCAGCAGCACCCTCGGCGTCAACTACACCTTCGGCGAGGTCCGACCTAGCCTCGGACGGCGACGCGGTCGGAGGATCTCCACTCCGAAGGACGACATCAGCACCACGCCCGGGCCATCGCTGCCAGGGCCTTCTCCAGGAATCCGGCTCGAGCAGACGGCTCGGGCCGGTCACCCCAAAGCCTTAGCCAGCTATCCCCCAAGGACATCAGCCCAGCTTGTGGCCTCGGCAACTCAACTCCGGCGTCGGTCCCGCTAGTGGACGACCCGGCCAGGCTCCGGCCGACCAAATCTTCTTTTCGAAGCCAACTCCGCCTCTGTCCGTGCTGACACCGCTACCTCTGGCTTCGGCTCATCAAAGAGCAGCCGAGGGTTTCCTTTAACTAAGCAAGAGAAGCCTCGGACAGCAAGGCCGACCGAGCCGAGGGACTCCTACGCCTCCGGGATACAGATACCTCACTCGTCACCTTTGCACAAGGCGACTCACGCTTGGTGAAGCGGTTCAGATAGTCGGCAAGCGAGTCTAAGTGCTCGAAATGAAGAAAAAACACGGCTCCGTGCTGAAAATACATACATGTTCAGGCCCCGACAGCCACAATGAACAAGACACCGGCACGCAAGGTGCCATTACAAACGGAACTCTGGTTCCACCTCCGCAGGTACGAACAACCCCACATGATAGGGGGGCCTACGGAGCAACAGAAGGCCGACGGGTGGCTCGCCGTCGCCCGCTCCAGCAGCAGCGACAACGACCCCCGCTCCGGGTAACCGAACTGCAGCAGTGATGGCCTCAGGGCGGACGCTGCTGCAACCTTGCCCTCGCCCACGTCTACGCTCGAGGGGCGAGGACAAGTACAAAGAGCCAGAGGCCCCGAGCGCGGATGGTGGCGGTGATCTCGCCGGCGACGAGGACTTCTCCAGCCGCCGCCACCTCCGCACCGACGACAGGAGTCGTCTGCCCTCTGGCAGATCCCCACTCGGGTCCTCCCGGATGAGCGGAGCACCGATCTCCGTGCAGAGGTGTCGTACCGGGGCAAAGGCAGGACAGCCCCCGAACACGAACGCCGCCCTAGCGGCGCACGACGTCTTGGGCGGTTCTCCGGTGCGCGCAGCGCGACAATCGCCCTTGCGGCGAGAGGGGGCACCACGGGCCGAGCCAGCGAGCCCAGCGCGCTGAAGCTGACGACGCCCGCCGTCGACTAGCCCCGCGTTGTCGAAGTCCGATCCTCCCGCTGGGCCGCTGAGCGCCCTCTCCCTTGAACACTGAGGGAGAGGCTGACCCACGAACCCGCGCGGGAGGTAGAGCTCCGGCTCAGCCCGGCCCCCGCCCCAGCCAGGATGATGAACATCCTTGAAGCTGAGGGCGGGACCAAGATCGCAGCCCGGCTTGCTTCTCCCCACCCAGGGGCTGGTGGTCACCGTCTTGGGTGACCACCGGCGAGGGGGTGCGGCCAGGCTGCCTGATGAAAATCCTTGAAGTCGAACGATGGCTGAAAGGTACCAACTTCCACGAAGTTGCGTCCCCCCAACGACAAGGCGGAAGAATCGTGGGCGTTCTCCATCCGGGGGCTCGGAAGGTGGAAAGACGCGATGCATAAGGGAGCGCAAAGACATGGTTGCCTTTCAAGGGGATCACCCTCCTTTTAAAGGCGACTCTCCCCACTTGCGTCCTCAGCCATCGCGGGCTGAGTCTTCTCCAACACGCTCCAAGATCCTCCCCCTATGGCACGGGGGCTGGGTCCCACGCGTCATGCAAGCTGGCCCAGGGCAGAAGAAGCCAAACCGCCGCGCGCGATGCATGCAACTGCCCAGCGGTTACAAGCATTCCTCCACTTTCGCCCAGACCAGCGGGTGAAAGGGCGGACAGCCATGCAGGCGGCAAGCTACCGCGCCAAGTGGGCGCACCCCTCCGACTCCAACGCGCCCAGCATGGAGGCCCAGGCCCACACGTCATGCAACCGGCGCGCCGGTTGCTACGTGCGAGCAACTGCACCGCCACTCACGCCACTACCGCGCCTCCTCGACTGCGGAACCAGTACCGCGACTCGAGGCAACCCTGCGTATGACCCAACAGTGCCAGCCAGGCGCGACGGTCAATACGGCCAAAAATGGGCCGGCAGTAATGGCGGTGGCAGACGAGCCGAAGCAGCGGTCACGTCGTCAGCCAAGCTCATGTCCCCTCATGGGACAGCGGGAGAACCCTCTCCCACGGCGTGAAGACGGCGCGCCCGTGTTCCGTTCCGCGAACGGCTCGCGCACGCGCAACGGCTGCCCCGTGAACCACTCGTCCCGTCGCATTAACTCTGCGGCAGGACAGGCGGCACCTTTGGCAGGAGAAGCGGGCGACGCTTCGCCTTCGCCATAATGACCGCGTCAAAAAAGGTGTGCCACGTCATTTCGATTTCGTATCCTTTTCCTCTTCCTCTTTCTCTCTCTTACAACAGGGACCGGGAAAGGGGATACCCCGAAAGGGATCCTTCTCCGCGAAGGAAACGGGCCCCGAGCCCCCCTACTGATCAGAGGTTCGAAGGCTGGCCCCTCGGAGGGGTTCAACAGCCGCCTCAGAGCGCTCGGGCTCTGCGCCCACTACTGGTCAGAGGTTCGAAGGCTGGCCCCTCGGAAGGGTTCAACGGCCGCCTCAGGCCACTCGGGCTCCGCGCCCACTACTGATTAGGGGTTCGTAGGCTGGCCCTCGAAGGGTTCACAGCCGCCTCAGACACAGAGCGAGGGATGACCCTGGGTACGTTCGATACATAACCAAGGCTCGGGCTACGCTCCCGAGGTACCCTAGGACATTTCCGAGACCAGCGGGAACGATCTTGTAACGGAATCCCATCAGAGGGAGGCATCGAGCCCTCGGACCCCGTCAAAAGGGGACCGGGTCCGGCAGATCACCCGCAGGTACTTTTGGAGCGCGCCTCCGGGCCTCTAGCCGACCCCTAACAAATGGGGCACGGGCGTCCACTCGGATTACCCGTCAGCAGCTCACTGGAGACACCATGTTCGGCACCCTCCAAGGCCAACATGGCGCTTCCCCCCCCCCCCTCCTCCTTGCGGAAAGGCGACGCAGGGGCGTATGTAAAAAAGTCGAGTCTGTCCTTGACCGTCCTCTCGCCCCATGCGGAGGCTCGGGGGCTGCTCTCGCAAACCCGGCTCCGGCCAAACCGTTGATAGCGTCAACATACCAGCCCGAGAACTTGGGACCCGATCGTGCACCCGGGCTACGGCTAGATCGCATGAGGGAACAACCAGACCAGCCAAAGCATTGCGAAATGCATTAAGACCTCGAAGGAGTCAAACCACTCCTCTGAGGCCTCGGGGGCTACACCCGGCGGGTGCGCTCGCGCGCACCCACCGGCACAAAACGCAACCGAGAAAGGCTGGTCCCCTTGCAAAAAATTGCGACAAAAGCCTTCAAGCGAGTATTAACACTCCCTTCGAGGCTCGGGGGCTACTGTCGAGGACCATAATTAGGGGTACCCTCAAGACTCCTAAATCTCAGCTGGTAACCCCATCAGCACAAAGCTGCAAAGGCCTGATGGGTGCGATTAAGTCAAGGATCGGTCCATTCGAGGGACGCGATCACGCCTCGCCCGAGCCCAGCCTCGGGCAAGGGCAGCCGACCCCAGAGGATTTACGTCTCGCCCGAGGACCCCCTCCAGCAACGGACACACCTTCGGCTCGCCCGAGGCCCAGTCTTCACCAAGAAGCAACCTTGGCCAAATCGCCACGTGTTGGGGACTTGTTCTCAAATGCTTAAAGTTAAGAACAAGGCAACATAAAAAGTGTTAAATGTTATAGTTCTTCGTCCTTCGAAACATTATGAGTTTCGGAGGACGAAGGTTACGAGAGACAAACCTTCGTAAGCACGACAAATAATAACGAAGGGTTCATATATGAAGCAAAAGATATAATATAAATATTTAAACATTATCATAAAATCATTTCTATTTTATTACAATGGAGGAATAGAAATGATTTTATATTACAAATGTACCTTCAACTTGAGGGAAGGTAAAAGTACAAGCGTGACGCGAGAACAAATGCAAAGTCAGCGTGAACAGTACGGGAGTACTGTTCAACTATTTATAGGCACGGGACGCAGCCCATGTAAAATTACACTCATGCCCTTTACATTTGCTAATAACTCTATAACAATCCATAGGGGTCCAAATAGCCTTTTCCCCTTTAAGTCGGTTCGCTTTTCTGTTATCACGTCGAAGCTCCCCTGCGCGTAGCTTCGGCTCTGCACCATCCTTCGTATTTTTTGTACTTCAGTACGAAGGTACCTGTTCATGTATCATACTCCAGAAACATTGTTGTTAAATCCTGTTTTTGAGGACCTTCGTAAGCCGAAGGCCCCCAACAGTAGCCCCTCGCAATATTAATTTGTTTTTAGAATAATAAATTTAGATTGCGACACGGACGAAGGCTTTATGCCGAAGGTCCGAAAAAACACCTTCCCTTTGCTAGAATAGCAACATTCACTGACAGGCGGGGTCTTTCAATTTTCAACGCACTGAGCGTATAAATAAGATCATACCGCAAACTCATTTGGCACGCTTTCTTGCCATCTGCTCCTGCTTACCCAATTTTTAGCTCTTGCGGACTGAGATTTGCTGAGCTTTTAGTTTGAAGCTTCGGCTTTGAAAACAATTTTTTAGTGTGTCCAAAGATGTCTGAAGATAAGAAGGCTGTTGCTGAGATGAAGCTAAGTCTCGACGAAGAGAAGAACTTGGGGTTTCTTATAGCGATGTCGAAGACCAATACGGAAAAAATCACCAAGGAAATTCTGGAAGGTTTGTCTGAAGATACTGGTGACAGCAACAGTTATGATGTGGACAGTGGTGGTGAAGACTCCGAAGATCGTCCCTGGAGACCAAGCCATTCAGTTTATGGTAAATCAACTATCAAAGAGAATCATCTTGCCAACATGAGAGGAAGGTATTTCCGGGATTTGTCCGTTGTGAGGGCCGACGAAGGGGAGAAGACTTGTCCACACCCTGAAGAGAATGAAGTCGTAGTGTTCCGAAGCTTCTTGAAAGCTGGACTGCGGTTTCCCCTGAGCAGTTTTGTCGTAGAAGTGCTGAAAACATTTGAAATCTACCTTCACCAACTTATCCCCGAAGCAATCATAAGGCTAAATATCTTCGTATGGGCCGTGAGAAGCCAAGGTTTGGAGCCTGATGCAAAAAGTTTCTACAACATACATGAATTATTATACGAGACAAAACCCTGGGGTAAAGAACAGTATCACAATAATTTTTGTTGCTACAGTTTTGTTTCTCGGTCTGGGTCAAGCTGTCCCGTGCCAACCTTTCGTAAGAGATGGCCCGGCGACTGGATGACAGAATGGTTTTATGTAAAAAATGATCTGAAAGCACGAGAAGACATCAAAGATGTAATCATGCGCCCTATTTGGCAAAGCTTCGGCCTTCGGAGGCCGAAGGTTGAAATGAATGAAGCTGCCGAAGAATGCCAGAGGGCCTTCGGCGTTGTTTGTTCTTTTATAGGAACGAGGGATTTGGTCTAAGAACATATTGCCTTTAGAGTATGGCCGCTTGCAGAAAAATTGGAAATGCCGCAAGAGACCACAAAGGAGGCTGACGAAGATGGACTTATCAGACTGAAGTATACTTTCAAGTTCGGAGATAAATTCGCAGAGCCAGATGATGACTGGCTAAAAAGCATTGAAAACTTAAGTGATGAACTACTTGGGACTTACTCGAAGGCCGAAGATACTGCATTATCAGCAGCCTTCGGAGGCCGGAAAAAGAAAAGGCTGAACCGAGTGTTTGACGCAATTGGGTTCGTCTATCCTGACTAACGTTATCCCATTCGAGGGCAGAAAAGAAAAAACACAACCTCTGCGAAGGAAGAAGTTGCAACTGCCCCTAGCGAGCCAGAACTGGAGAGAAAAAGGATAAAGGTCCTCACACATCGGCCACGCTATATTGAACCAGCTTCGGTGCCCGAGTATACCGGAGAGACTCCTTCGGCCACCGAAGCTGAAGAGTCAACCAAACCAACCTTGTTGCCAGAAGTCGCACAAATGGCCGAAGCTTCAACAAGAATAAATTTGAAAGAACCAAAGGTTTTGCTACCAGAAAGCAAAGAGGTGGCTGAAGCGCCATTGAAAGAAAAAATGGAAAAAGCAAAAGGATCCACTGAGGGATCAAAAGTACCAGCAGTTTTAAGTCCTTCAGCAGATGTTGAATCAATAAAAAACCAAAAGGGGCCAGCGGTGACCCCAAAAAGAAAAAGAATGGTCACTGTGCTAGATGTTTTGGAGACAATTGAGTCCTCGAACTTGACTCCGAAGCAGGCTGCTAAAACATCCGAAGCAGAAACTGAAATCCTCGATGCTGAAGCTCCGAAGCAACAGGCTGAGACCGAAGCTGGGCCTTCAGAGCCCACAAAAGAAGAAGAAAAAATATCAGAGCCACTCCCGGTTGAAGAAGTCAGTGCTGCTGCCCCCGAAGCATCCCCCATAGTCCCTGATTACATTGTTCGTCATGCTTCGGGGAAAAAACTATCAGAAAAAGAAAAGCAAGAAGCCCAACATTACGCCCAAAAACTGAAGTATCCAAAAGGAGCGTTAATATTCAATGGCAGTGGAGAAGAAGACTTTTTGTATTGTCTCCCTGACAACAAAGAGATTTCTGTCTGTCGGGAGATGAGCAAGAGCTTCGGATTCCCAACATTAGAAGACGGGCTCTCGGTGCTGTCGAAGAACGATCTGGCTGACAGCCTGGCCTATAATAGCTTAAAGGTGCAACAAATGGGAACTTTGTATTTTTTGTTGAGATCAAAAATTTTCGTTTGTTTAAATCTATTAACGCACACATATTTCTCTTTGCAGGGCCTGATACTTAGCAATGCCCTCAGGGCACAGAAGGATGCTGAAGACGAAGGGTGTACTATAGCCCTGAGCAACCTTCGTTCCGAAGTAATTGAACTGAGGAACGAAGGTCTTGAAAAAGATAAAATATTATACTCATTGATAAATAAAATAAAGGAGGACGAAGCTGCTTTTAAAGGTCAAGCTGAAGCTCAAAAACGCGAAATTGAAGATCTTCGGAAACAACTGGCAAGAGCCAAGGAAGAACGCATACTTGAAGAAACAAAGCGAGAACTTAGCGACCAATGGGTAAATCACTTAGAAGGAACTGTTGAAGAGCTTCGTTCGTCCAAGAAGAGATGCTATAACAAATCTATAGAGTGTGTTAAGAAATTAAAAGCTAGCTTCGCCAGGGTCGGCGCATTCTCAAGCGAAGAAAACTTTACAAGAGGCAATCCCGAAGGTCCCATCGAATGGATCGATCATGAAGCTGAGGCCTTCGAGGAAATTTTAAATAGCCATGGAGATATATGTGCTTTCTCGGGTGCCAGAGGAATTGCCACCATTTTAGAGAAAAAGGGCTGTGAGCATGTAAAGATTTTAGCGCAATCCGAAGCTGCCTTATCCTTCGAAGATGCAAGGGATCCTTCGGCCGAAGCTAGTATGGTCGGTGGAAAATTTTTCACCGACATCTGGGATAATGGTGGCCGAGAAATGGTCCGAGAAATTATTCGAAAAAGCGAAAAGGGCATTCACGATGCTAGAGAAGTAGCTGAAGCCGCTGAGAAGAGTGCAGAGCCCGAAGGGCAGTTAGGTATTAACTAACAGTTTTTATTGTGTTGTAATTTTTGATTTTAAGCTTCGTTTGCAATTTGTAATAGCAATGTAGCCGTATCCTGTCCTACTTCAGACCCTGCTAAAGCGTCTCCGGGCCCTCAACCGAAAGGAGACGACGAAATTAAAAAGATGGCTGAAGCTATTATGGACGAAGTCGTCAATCGGCTCCTGAATGAAGCTGCAGAAATTGTTCTGAGAGAGGATTAAATACTATTGTAACTTAAACTTCTGAAATGTAATATGTGTGACATCTTGTGGCCCTGAATGTAATATACCTGTTTTTATTGTTTAACTCTTTACGATGCATGAAATTTTAAACACGTACCGTTTTTGAGTCTTCGACGAAAAAACACCTTCCCTTCTTTTCATGCTTCGTGAAGAAGAATTGTCATTTATCACAACAATATTTTCCGAACTTCGTAAAAATATTTTCCGAAGCTATACTTCGAAGATCAATATTGTTTCTCCTTGTGACGTGGCATGATTTGCCCCTTTTTCGAAGCATTTTGCCGAAGATCGATATGATGCCCCCTTCTTGTGCCATATGCAGCATGATTTATGATGCTTATGTTATGCAAAATGATGTGATGATGTTATGCTATGTAAGATGGTATTCCGAAGGTACACACACATCAGCGTTGACTTTTCGCTGTAAGCTCTGCATTCCCTTAGGAACGACTTTGGAGCTTCTTCGCCTTTTACTTAGGCGGTATCAGCGTTGACTTTTCGCTGTATGCTCTGCATTCCCTTTGGAACGACTTTGGAGCAGAAAACTTACACTGCGCTCCCTTTAGAACGGCTTTTTATGACTTCGTCAAACTTACTCTGCGTTCCTTAGAACGGCTTTTCGTTGCTTCGAAGAATTTTCGATAATTCGAAGGTCCTCTTTATTATAACAAATCTTTAAATTTTAACAACTGAAGCCTGTGAAGAAAATATATTTTCCTTGTGGGAATCAACGAAACTATTTACATGAAATCTAAACAGTGTCCTTTATTACACAGAAAATAAAACTGAATGAAAAAGATTACTATTAAGGTAGGATATTTGTCAATAGATGTGCTTTGACTCTGGCATAGTGCTGTTGACCGTGCGAGCTTCGGACTGTTCTCTGAAGTCCCTTTGGTGCGGAGCATATTGGCTCCCTTCTGGCTGCTGGCCTTGTTGCAGCGGTGGTGGAGGCGGAGGCTGTTGCCAGGAAGCTTGAGGTTGACTTGCCGAAGCAACAGAAACTGCAGGGTGATTGCCTACATACTCTGGAATGTAAGGCGAATGAAACGAAGCAGTGTGCATGACCTGCTTCGGCTGAGTTTGTTGCGCTGCAGCTTCCGCTATTTCCTTTTGCTTCTGGATGGTAACATGGCACATCCTGGTGGTATGGCCTTTGTTCTCTCCACAAAACAAGCAAAAGATTCTTCTTGGTTGATCTCCAAATCTTCCGCCGAAGCCCCTGGCGCCTCTGCCTCTTGGAGCTGGTGGTCGGAAGGAGCTTTGTTGTTGCCCCGAAGCCTGTGAGGAGTATTGTGGCCTTTGCTGCTGACTCCCTTTATCATCATTTTGAGTAGAATTGTGAATTGACCTGACATGCCTCGGGTAGAATCTTCCTCCGAAGCCCCTGGTCATCTCAGAAAACCTGAAAGCCTCCTCCCTTCTTTGACGAAAATCATTATCAGCTCGAATGTATTCGTCCATCTTCTGGAGTAGCTTTTCCAGCGTTTGTGGTGGCTTCCTGGCAAAATACTGTGCTGACGGCCCCGGCCGAAGCCCCTTGATCATGGCCTCAATGACAATCTCATTGGGCACTGTCGGCGCCTGTGCCCTCAGTCGCAGAAACCTTCGGACATACGCCTGAAGGTATTCTTCATGATCCTGGGTACACTGGAAGAGAGCCTGAGCGGTGACCGGCTTCGTCTGAAACCCTTGAAAGCTAGTTATCAGCATATCCTTCAGTTTCTGCCAAGAAGTGATTGTCCCTGGCCGAAGAGAAGAGTACCAAGTCTGAGCAACGCTTCTGACGGCCATGACAAAGGATTTTGCCATGACTGCCGTATTGCCACCGTACGAAGATATGGTTGCTTCATAGCTCATTAGGAATTGCTTAGGGTCTAAGTGACCGTCATATATGGGAAGCTGGGGTGGCTTGTAGGTCTGTGGCCAAGGTGTAGCCTGCAATTCTGTTGAGAGAGGAGAAGCATCATCAAAAGCAAAGTTTCCATGATGGAAATCGTCATACCAGTCATCCTCATTGCGGAAGTCTTCCTGGTGAAGCTCTCTGCGTGGAGGCCTTCGGTTTTGATCATCTTGAACAAGATGACGAACCTCTTCGGAAGCTTCATCTATTTGTCTATGAAGATCGGCTAGACGAGCCATCTTCTCCTTTTTGCGTTGAACCTGCTGTTGAAGGATTTCCAGATTCTGAATTTCCTGATCGAGATCATCCTCCGGAGGTGTTGGACTGACAGCCTTCCTCTTCTGGCTTCGGGCCTCTCTAAGAGAAAGGACGTCTTGATTGAGGTCCAGTGGCTGTAGCGTGCCAGCCCCTGCTGCTGAAGCTTTCTTCGGCGGCATGACGAAGGTGATGCTTGCCGAAGGTGTTCAAAAGCTCAAGAAATGGAAGTGAGTTCACCGGTGGTGGGCGCCAATGTTGGGGACTTGTTCTCAAATGCTTAAAGTTAAGAACAAGGCAACATAAAAAGTGTTAAATGTTATAGTTCTTCGTCCTTCGAAACATTATGAGGTTCGGAGGACGAAGGTTACGAGAGACAAACCTTCGTAAGCACGACAAATAATAACGAAGGGTTCATATATGAAGCAAAAGATATAATATAAATATTTAAACATTATCATAAAATCATTTCTATTTTATTACAATGGAGGAATAGAAATGATTTTATATTACAAATGTACCTTCAACTTGAGGGAAGGTAAAAGTACAAGCGTGACGCGAGAACAAATGCAAAGTCAGCGTGAACAGTACGGGAGTACTGTTCAACTATTTATAGGCACGGGACGCAGCCCATGTAAAATTACACTCATGCCCTTTACATTTGCTAATAACTCTATAACAATCCATAGGGGTCCAAATAGCCTTTTCCCCTTTAAGTCGGTTCGCTTTTCTGTTATCACGTCGAAGCTCCCCTGCGCGTAGCTTCGGCTCTGCACCATCCTTCATATTTTTTGTACTTCAGTCCGAAGGTACCTGTTCATGTATCATACTCCAGAAACATTGTTGTTAAATCCTGTTTTTGAGGACCTTCGTAAGCCGAAGGCCCCCAACACCACGCCAACCGACCGAATCGCAGGGGCATTTAATGCAAAGGTGGCCTGACACCTTTATCCTGACGCGCGCCCTCCAGTCGACAGAGCCGAAGTGACCGTAGTCACTTCGCCGCTCCACTGACCGGCCTGACAAGAGGACAGCGCCGCCTGCGCCGCTCTGACTGCTGTGCCACTCGACAGAGTGATGCTGACAGCAGCCAAGTCCAGCCTCAGGCGCCATAGGAAACTCCGCTTCGCCCAACCCCAGGCTTCGGACTCGGGCTCAGCCCCGGAAGACGACGAACTCTGCTTCGCCCGACCCCAGGGCTCGGACTCGGGCTTAGCCCCGGAAGACGACGAACTCCGCTTCGCCCGACCCCAGGGCTCGGACTCGGGCTCAGCCCTGGAAGACGACGAACTCCGCTTCACCCGACCCCAGGGCTCGGACTCGGGCTCAGCCCCGGAAGACGACGAACTCCGCTTCACCCGACCCCAGGGCTCGGACTCGGGCTCAGCCCCGGAAGACGACGAACTCCGCTTCGCCCGACCCCAGGGCTCGGACTCGGGCTCAGCCCCGAAAGACGACGAACTCCGCTTCGCCCGACCCCAGGGCTCGGACTCGGGCTCAGCCCCGGAAGACGACGAACTCCGCTTCGCCCGACCCCAAGGCTCGGACTCGGGCTCAGCCCCGGAAGACGACGAACTCCGCTTCGCCCGACCCCAGGGCTCGGACTCAGCCTTGGCCTCAGCCGACGGTCTCCGCCTCGCTCGACCCAGGGGCTCGGACTCGACCACGGCCTTGGAAGACAGACTCGACCTCGACCTCGGAGGAGCCTCCACCTCGCCCAACCCAGGGCTCGGACCGACCATGTCACAGGAGGCGCCATCATTACCCTACCCCAAGCTGACTCAGGCTACGGGGAATAAGACCGGCGTCCCATCTGGCTCGCTCCGCTAAACAAGTAATGATGGCACCCCGCACGCTCTATGACGACGGCGGCTCTCAGCCCCCTTACGGAAGCAAGAGGACGTCAGCAAGGACTCGACAGCCCCGACAGTTGTCATCCCGCCAGGCTCCAGCGCTCCTCCGACGGCCACGACACCACACGAACCGGGTGCCAAAACCTCTCCGGCTGCCACGATGGCATGTACTTAGGGCACTAGCTCTCCTCCGCTAGACACGTTAGCACACTGCTACACCCCCCATTGTACACCTGGATCCTTTCCTTACGCCTATAAAAGGAAGGTCCAGGGCCCTCTTACATAGGGTTGGCCGCGCAGGGAAGGACGGGACGGCGCTCGCGTAAGGCCGCTCGCTCCCTCCCGCGTGGACGCTTGTAACCCCCTACTGCAAGTGCACCCGACCTGGGCGCGGGGCAAACACGAAGGCCGCGGGTTTCACCTCTCACGCCTGTCTACCTCCGGCTTCTTCCCCCCTTCGTGCTCCGTCTCGCGCCGACCCATCTGGGTTGGGGCACGCGGCGACAATTTACTCGTCGGTCCAGGGACCCCCCCCCCCCCCCCCCGAGTTCGAAACGCCGACACCGGCCCCTCCAACTCAAGTCTGAGCGACGATTCAAAGAAATCACCCATCGATCAGATTCTGGGTGACATAAGCAAGGGAGTAACTACTCACTCAAGATTAGCTAATTTTTGTGAGCATTACGCGTTTGTCTCTTCTATTGAGCCTTTCAGGGTAGAAGAGGCCTTGCTAGATCCGGACTGGGTGTTGGCCATGCAGGAAGTGCTCAACAACTTCAAGAGGAATGAAGTTTGGAGCCTGGTGCCACGTCCAAAGCAAAATGTTGTGGGAACCAAGTGGGTGTTCCGCAACAAACAAGACGAGCATGGGGTGGTGACAAGAAACAAGGCTCGACTTGTGGCAAAAGGTTATGCCCAAGTCGCAGGTTTGGATTTCGAGGAGACTTTTGCTCCTGTGGCTAGGCTAGAGTCTATTAGAATATTATTAGCCTATGCCGCTCACCACTCTTTCTGGTTGTTTCAAATGGATGTGAAGAGCGCTTTCCTCAATGGGCCAATAAAGGAGGAGGTGTACGTGGAACAACCCCCTGGCTTTGAGGATGACAGGTACCCCGACCATGTGTGTAAGCTCTCTAAGGCGCTCTATGGCCTTAAGCAAGCCCCAAGAGCATGGTATGAATGCCTTAGAGATTTTTTAATTGCTAATTCTTTCAAGGTTGGGAAAGCCGATCCCACTCTTTTCACTAAGACTTGTGACGGTGATCTTTTTGTGTGCTAAATTTATGTCGACGATATAATATTTGGTTCTACTAATCAAAAGTCTTGTGAGGAGTTTAGCAAGGTGATGACTCAAAAGTTTGAGATGTCAATGATGGGCGAGTTGAACTACTTCCTTGGGTTCCAAGTGAAGCAACTCAAGTACGGCACCTTCATCTCCCAAACGAAGTATACTCAAGAACTTCTCAAGCGGTTTGGGATGAAGGACGCCAAGCCCGCGAAGACACCTATGGGAACTGACGGACATGTCGACCTCAACAAAGGAGGTAAGTCCATTGATCAAAAGGCATACCGGTCTATGATAGGGTCCTTACTTTATTTATGTGCTAGTAGACCGGATATTATGCTTAGCGTATGCATGTGTGCTAGATTTCAATCCGACCCAAGGGAATGTCACCTTGTGGCCGTTAAGAGGATTCTTAGATATTTAGTTTCTACGCCTTGCTTCGGAATCTGGTATCCAAAGGGGTCTACCTTTGACTTAATTGGATACTAGGTTCGTGCCCGTGCGTTGCCACGGGAGTAAAAAATTAGTACGAAACATAGATACAGAACAACAAATATTATCATAATAAGTCAGTGCCCGTGCGTTGCAACGAGGGCATATAATATCTTGATAACTTATATAATTCATACTGTTACATTGGCTCACATAGTTCTATATATTTCATACTGTTAAGCCGATCACATCTGGAATACTCTACCGATGAACAAAACATTTTACACCTACCATGTTCAAGCCATATAATTCATACTGTTACATTAGCTCACGATCAGTCACTCAGATCAAGTTTTGTGTTTCAGAAATAATACGCCTACAGGAACCAAAGCTTTTTTCTCTACTTGGTTTCTTGGTATTTTCTCCGGCTTCAACTTTTCGTGTGGCTTGCTTGAACCGTCTTCTAGGCTCTATCAGTATATTGAAGTGCTACAACAGTGTGGGTCTAGGGCTAATGCCTCGTCCTCTTCTTGCTGTTCTTCATGTGCTTCTTTCGGTTTCCGCTTTTGCCATGCGACTTTCTTGAACCGCCATCATCTTCCTTGTCTCCTCCCAACAGCATGTTCATCCCAAGGCCAAAACCATCAGTTAAGCCTCCTAGCCTATTGTCGGGATCAGATACCAGATGGTGGTGTACGTTGGATATTAAGACAAGCTGAAAATCCCAATGGGCAAACCAAGTGCTATCAAAGGCGATTGTGTATTTACACAGTCAATAAGCAACAAAAGATAAACTATCTGAACATACCCATGAAGTTGTATCCTTATGCGCTTCTCGATCTGCTTATCATGTTTGGTTACAGGAGCCCGAGTGAACAACTATGCTTCCTGCTTCTCTTGCTCTTCTCTCTGTCGCATGTACCTCCCAAATTCCCTGCTTTCATCGCCCACTGTTTCCTTCCACTGTAAGTTCCAGAAAGATCATTTAGCATGAAAATAAACAGCACATAACTTGCTTACTCTATATCCAAGACATCCTACTAATAAATTCATAGCAAAAGTTGAGCAAACATCTTTAGGTCTGTCCGCATCATCATCGATTATCTCTTTAATGTAAGGGTTTTCTATTGCCACTGGGCAAACATCATTTGACAGATTATAAGAGACCATGAAGAACTATTTGATTTCATAACAGCAAAAGAACATGTCATCTCAGAGCAGAGAGGTTAGTACCAGGAAATATTTGAAGTTCGTACATGTATATTTGTCATTTGCTTTATAAAATTCCTATAACCGAGCCTGCACACTTTGTACAAAGATAACATTTAATTTGGAAACTTCAACACTGGAAGCATATATTTCAGTAATACTCCACGAAAGAGAAACAAAAATCGAATACAGTTGTCCCCAATGTATTCTTGGTTTCGATATTGGACAATCTCATATAAACGCATTGTCATGAATTTTCCTTTTTGTCAACACCTACGTAGAGACTTGGCCTATGAAGACTCTTGAAGGGTGCATTTACAGCTTCTAGCCTTCAGCTCGCCCTTGTCCTAGTCCCAGCTTCATGACTGACCTCCACATATAGGCTCGACAAAGCTCACTTCACTCACGTCCCGCCACCGCGGCCTTGACCCTCCTCACCACCTCCTTCCTGCACCGGTCGAGACAAAGAATCAGATCACAGTTCATACCAATGGAAGATTGATTCACATATTGTACAACAGATGAAACGCCTGATGGTCGTACCGCAGCAGCTGCCTGTCGAAGGAGGAGGCGGAGAGGAGGCCCCTGTTCTCCTCGGCGCGCCTCATGATATCTTATTGCAATCATCTAGTTATAATTAAAGTAAGAACATAAAACTTCAGAAAAATTAGTTAAGCTGGTACCAAAACCCTGCTTCTAAGATCAAGATCATAAAAAAACAAAATGTAAAAGCAAAAGAAGACTTCTAATATCAAACTTGACTGGAAGCTCTAGCTTCTTTATAATCAACTGCAATCAGACAAACAGACTTCTAATATCAGACTTCTAATATCAGCTCTAGCTTCTTTATAATCAACTGCAATCAGACAAACAGACTTCTAATATCAAATGCAGTCTAGCTTCATTCTCCAGTACCAAAAGTATCATCAACTTATTTGATATAGCATACTTTCTATTTGAAATACTGGAACTGTTAGCCCATAAATTCAAATCAGTAGTTCCTAAGCATGTCTGAGATTCAAATGTCAAAATACATCATAACAAAAAAACTTGCGAACTATGGAGCACTCAAACAAGTACCAAACATGGCTATAAAAAGAACGGTACAATTCTGGGTCAGATTTGTGGATGACTTAGCATATGTACCAGTACAGGTCCAGGAAACCAACACCAACATCACAAAAGGATTTTCTGAGAAGGTGCATGGACATTGATATGAATAATCCTTTTATTCATTGATCTGGCAAAATGGAAGATAAGTTTTCAAGCATCATCGCACTAAGTTATTTAGATAAACATGAAGTCAAGCCTATCATAGTATAATAGGTTATTAATTTTCAAAATACGATAAATACTAAATGCATATCGTAACTGAGGGAAACTGATAATTTTTGTGATGTAAAGCTCTATGTATAACAATGTACATCATAAATGCTTTACTAACTGGTATGCATTACCAAATCTAACATAGATCATAAGGAAGCTAGAATCGACTTGTCAAAACATCCAACAAATGAGCCAGCATAATTGGTCCAACTCGACCAACAACCACATGATCCTATAGTTACCGAATACCGACAAAATCTTCCGGTTCAATGGCCTATGTATGAAGGAATAGGCCATTGAAATCTTAGCTTGCTTAGCAGTCCCGTTCTTGCAATCTGCAGGCGTCAAAATCAAACAGAAAGAAAGTGAGCGGAGATGAAATCAAATGGAACAAAGGGATCAAGAACACGGGAAGACTTGAGATCTGAGGATGAAGTAGTGGCCGGTACATCACATTTACATTTACCTCATTGTAGAGCTAGAAGATCAGTGAGCTCCACATTGTACAGCTCAAGAAAAGAAACCTTCATGCTGTACTCTGCACTCTGTGCCTCGAGGATGTCAAATATGCGCTTAACAGCACTTGGAATGACACTAGCATCAGTCGGGAGGTCAGCATTCTATAGAAATGGAGTAGAGTTATGGCGTCAGTTGAAGCAGCAAACTAACCGCATCAGAATTCAGAAACATGTGTAGCATGTGAATATATATAATAAAAATTGCACCAGTGCTTTGCCCCCTCCTCCTTCCATTATGTATGTTTTGCCAGTTCCAGTCTGGCCATATGCAAATATTGTGCAATTATAACCGTCCAAAACCTCGCTGACAAGTGGCACAACAGCATGGTTGAAGACGTCCTGCTGTTGAGACTTTGGACCTAGCACCTGCGTGTTCGGTTGGTTACCAAGTGATGAATCAATCAAGTGAATGCCTGGGGTGTGGCAGTGGCCAACAAGTGGAGTAAAATAGCTACCTTGTCGAATGCAACGGTGCGGTCAATTTCCTTGTTAGCGATGTTCTGGGCAACGGAGACCTCCCGTCTCTGGTCATTGCAAGTGACCACCAAGGGAGTGCTGACGCGGCGTGCCTCGTCGCTCAATGGCCTATGTATGAAGGAATATGCCATTGAAATCTTAGCTTGCTTAGCAGTCCCGTTTTTGCAATCTGCAGGCGTCAAAATCGAACAGAAAGAAAGTGAGCGGAGATGAAATCAAAGGGAACAAAGGGATCAAGAACACAGGAAGAGCCAGAGAAGCTGTACCAAACGGGGATGCGAAAAACGCAGTTGCAGGATTGGAAGAACATGTGGAGCCAGTTTTGTGTACAAAAGTAGAGCCACAGTTTATAGCTCCACCCTATAGCTCTGGCTCTGGTGTGTTTGTGTTTGTTTGTGTAATGTATGAGTTACATATATCCACATGTTTATATACAAAAGGCAATAAAGCACCAATGGTACGTGAAAAGCACATTACAAAATGCCAACGCGAAGATACTTATTTCAGACATTAACAGGGCCGAATGCCTATCTGAATTGTAAGGTTATACATAACAATGGCATCAACGATGGGACACCCATCGTGTCGAGATCATATTGCTCTGAGCTTAAGCTGCGCACCGTGCATAGGATGCAAGGTTATCATGGTATGCGGCGCATGAGCATAGGATGGCGCGAGCCCGAACTCAAACCGCTGGAGGATCATGCAGAGCGCCATCTTGGCCTCCAGCAGCGCGAAGTTCTGGCCGATGCAGATGCGCGGGCTCCAACCGAACGGGAGGAACGCGCCGGGGTCCTTGGAGGCCCTGGACACGCCCTCGGAGAACCTATCGGGCCTAAACTCGCGCGCGTCGCCTCCCCAGATGTCCGGGTCGTGGTGGATGAGCAGCACGGGCAGCTCCAGGATCACGCCGGCGGGGTAGGTGACGCCTCCGACCTCCATCTCCTTGTACGTTTGTCGGACGACGGAGGTGGCCGGCGGGTACAGTCGGAGCACCTCGTAGAGCACCATGGTCACCTGCAGCATATATATACACGGCACCCATGCGTTGCCGTTTCACTCATCCATCGGTCGTTCTGCACGCACGCGCACGGACGACGACACAAAAGGAACAAGAGTAATCTGAATGAACGGCCGGAAGAAGTAGTCAACAGTACTCACGACTTTGAGGCGGCTTAGGCCGTCATACTCGGGCTTGTCGTCCCTGCCGAACAGAGCCGTCACCTCCTCCCTCGCGCGGTCCTGCCACTCCGGGTGCATGCTGAGCACCACCATCGTCCACATGAGCAGCACCAACGTGGTCTCCATCCCGACGAAGTAGAACACCTTGCACTCCTCGATCACGTCTTCGATCGTCATCCCCATGTCGTCTCTCATGTTTGTCTCCAGCAGTAGACCCACCAGGTCGTCTTTGGTGCCCTCGCCTTGTTCCATCGCCTGGATCCTCTTCCCGATTATCTCTCGCAGGATTGACTCCACCTCCCTGTTGTTCCTGCGCATCTTCCTGTTGTTCGCGGTAGGCAAGTACCTGATCAAGGCAAGGCATGGCCCCGTACGTTCCGTGAAACATTTTGTTTTAGGATACTATTTAATCAGTACTGAACACACTGCTAACTGTTTAATCGTCAGTACTGAGCACACAGCAACCAAGGTAGTACTAACTACTAACTCACATGTAGCCGGGGATCATGATCTTCCGAATGTTGGTCATGACAAGCGAAGCTTGCTCGACCTGTAGCTGGAAGATCCTTCTCCCTTCGCTGTAGCTGCTGCTGAACACGGTGCGAGAAATGATGTCTCCCGTCAGGTTCTGCAGCTCCGGCCAGACGTCCAGCTCGCACGAGCCGTCGGAGCCAAGGGACTCCGCCGCCCACCTGCTCACCAGCTCCTCGCAGCACGTAGAAAACGCCGGCAGCATGCGCTGCACATTGCCAGATAATTCCAAGGATCAATTAATTATATGCAATTAATTATATGTAGTAGTTAGTAGTACCTTGAGCTTCTCAAGATGGAACGCATGGTTGAGGATCCTCCGGTGCTTGACCCACTTCTCGCCCTCGTGGCTGGCCACGCCGGAGCCCAGCATCTTGGACAGCGCCGGGACCTTGAGCTTCTCGAAGTGGCCGAACTTGTTGGACAGCACGTCCTTGGCCAGGTCCGGGTCGACGATGGTCACCTTGGGGCTGGGGCCGAACCAGGACATGCTCGTCCTCCCGTGCTCCAGGACCAGCCGGTGCATGAACGGCGTGACTCGCGGCGCGGTGGAGGCTAGCAAGCGGCGGGGGCCGCAGGGCGGTGGTGGCCGCGGGTGGAGGCGAGCAAGGAGCGGGAGCGCTGGCGGCCGCTGGGGTGCTGGAGATTAGGGTTTTCATTTGTCGTGGGAGATGGGCCTCGTACAAATTGGCAGATGGGCCTCATATGGCGCATGTGTCTTTGTCTTCATGGTTTGCAAGTTAAAATTAGTACCACATTGCCCACCGGTTGGTGTTTAAATCTGCTTATATGCCTACATGTGCGCGTAGTAGTACTGTTGTGGTCACCGGATGCGTTGTGGGATGTATTTTTTGGCTGAACCAGGAGCATGTACGGGGAACCTGTCAGAGATCGGGATCATACGCAGAGACGGGTTATGTGGGCCCTACCTGTCAGAGACCGAACCGGCAGAACACAAAAAGGCAGGCTACTATTGCAGCCTTAATAAGTAGTAGAGATTCAGACTCCGATTATGCTGGATGCAAGGTTGATAGGAAGAGTACATCAGGAACGTGCCAATTCCTAGGAAGGTCCCTGGTGTCGTGGAGTTCAAAGAAACAAACCTCCGTTGCCCTATCCACCGCTGAGGCCGAGTATGTTGCCGCAGGACAGTGTTGCGCGCAACTACTTTGGATGAGGCAAACCCTCCGGGACTTTGGCTACAATCTGAGCAAAGTCCCACTCCTATGTGACAATGAGAGTGCAATCCGCATGGCGGATAATCCTATTAAACACAGCCGCACTAAGCACATAGACATTCGGCATCACTTTCTGAGAGACCACCAGCAAAAGGGAGATATCGAGGTGTTCCATATTAGCACCGAGAACCAGCTAGCCGATATCTTTACCAAGCCGTTAGATGAGAAAACCTTTTGCAGACTGCGTAGTGAGCTAAATGTCTTAGATTCGCGTAACTTGGATTGATTTATAGCATACATGTGGTTTATGTCTTTGATCAAGTTATTTTATGCATTTATGAAATTTGTTGATTATTTACGGTGCTCAAGTTGTGCAAGGGATCCCCGGACCTCACAAGTCCATGTGTGAATGATGCACATATTTAGGGGGAGAAGTGCTACAACTTGACCCTTTGAGACTAACCTTTGTGTTTAAGTGTACTTGATGTAGTCTCAAAGGTGAATTGAAAGGGGAAGGTGAACTTGGACCATGCAAAGACTTCCACTGCACTCCGGTATTAGTGAACGCACCTCCAAGTTCAATCTTATGCTCTTATTGCCTTTTGCTCTTAATTGACAAATTTGGTGAGGCAATGGGGTTAAAGGGCCAAGAATGATCCTGTTATGGTGCTTGATGCCAAAGGGGGAGAAATTAAGGCCAAAGCAAATGGATCAGCTACCACTTGAGAATTTTTGAAAACAATAGAGTTAGAACTTTTGATTTGTCAAAAAAACTCTTATTACAAAATTTGGTCTCGTGTGGGGAGATTCTATGATTATGGGAAAAGGGGGAGTTATTGGCACTTGATCAATTTTTCCTTTGGAATATCTCTCTTTGTGCCTAAACAAGTGTGTTTGACTTAGAGATAGGAAAATGAGTTTGATTTGCAAAAACAAACCAAGTGGTGGCAAAGAATGATCCAAATAAGCCAAATTATAGTCAAAAACAATTTGGTCTTCAATTTGAATCAATGTTGCATGTTTTGCATTGCTTTTTGATGTGTTGGCATAAATCACCAAAAAGGGGGAGATTGAAAGGGAAATGTGCCCTTGGGCCATTTCTATAATGTTTTGGTGATTAAGTGTCCAACACATAGTGAGATATTATGTGCCAAACAAGCCAAAAGTGCAAATCATGTGATAAGGTACGTTTCTAGACTTAGTACATTGTTTTGAGTACTAACATATTGTGTCTAAGTGCCAGAAACAGGAAAAAAAAGAATTGCAAAAGACTTGGCTGAGTACAGCCAAAGTCCAACTCAGTCTGGCACACCAGACTGTCCGGTGGTGCACCGGACAGTGTCCGGTGCGCCAGGCCAGCCTCCGGTGAACAGGCCACTCTCGCGAGAATTTGGCGGCGTACAGCTATAATTCACCGGACTGTCTGGTGGTGCACTGGACTGTCCGATGAGCCAACGGCCGCTAGCGCAACGGTCGGCCGCTAGCGCAACGGTCGGCAGGGGACACCGGACAGTGTCCGGTGCGCCAACCGCCACGAATCTACAGTGGTCGTCTGCGCCAGAATATGAAGGAGATCGCGCACCGGACATGAACAGTGGCTGTCCGGTGGTGCACCGGACTGTCCGGTGCGCCACCCGACAGAAGGCAAGCATAGCCTTCCTTGTTGGCCTCCAACGGCTCCTAGCTGCCTTGTGGCTATAAAAGGGACCCCCTAGGCGCATGGAGGAGTCACCCAAGCATTCACTAAGCTTTCTAAGTCTCCCACACTCCGTCTCCGCGCACTTGATCGATCGTGTTAGTGATTTGAGCTCCGTTCTAGTTGTGAACTCTTTGTGTCTCATTTTGAGCTCAAGTCTTGGCTTGTGTGCGTGTGTGTGCTGCGGATTTGTGTGTGTTGCTCCCCAAACTTACTCTTGTGTTTTCATTGTGATCTTTGTTGTAAGGGCGAGAGACTCCAACTTGTGGAGATTCCTCGCAAACGGGAAAAGTGATAAGGAAGAAAAGTTGTGGTATTCAATTTGATCATTGGATCACTTGAAAGGGGTTGGGTGCAACCCTCGTCCATTGGGACGCCACAACGTGGAAGTAGGCAAGTGTTACTTGGCCGAACCACGGGATAAAATCGTGTGTCTCTTGTGTGCCTTCTATTTGATTATCTGTGTTCACAAGAACTAACTTCAAGCTACTTAGTCGTTCTAACTTTCATAATCAAGTTTTGTGGCCATTAGTGTTGAATTTTACAGGATCACCTATTCACCCCCCCCCCCCCCCTCTAGGTGCTCTCACGTACGACGTCACTAGAAACACCGGAGCTAACATATTACCAGGAGCTTTTTGCCATACTTACCACTGCTCCAACCACTGCGATTTGGACAGCTTTCCCATTAGACTGGCTCGGGTACGTGACCGAGCCCTCAGCTCTTGCCTTGGCCCTCTGCACAGTCAAAGATGCAAATACAGGAACCAGACATCCCCTCTCGGCACAAGTCGACAGCAAGTACAAGGACCATACCACAGGCCATACTGGCTACAGGGGCTCGGTTTCGCCTCCTCACCGTACACGACAAACCCCAACGCTCCTGGAAGCCCTCCTAGAGGCAATAAATAGGTACGTACATGGCTTCAGGCAGGGAGGGCGAACACTTCACGATTTCCCCCTCCACTATGATATTGGCACTTGTCTCAATCAACTCTAGTGACTTGGGATCCTTCACTCTCCCGAATAGCTTGTACTCCATACTACAAGCACTTAGTTGCAAGTAATATAAGTTACATCCCCCTCTGTTAGAAGTAGGGCTTTCTCTAGCCTGAACCAGGATAAACGACTTGTGTCACGTTGCATCACCCATCTGGGCAGGGCACACAACATCATTTCACTAGTTGGTGAAATCCTCGGGTCAAAACATCGACAACTTGCACAATGTTGCTAATGAATATAATTGCGGAATTGAATTTAGCAACACTATGGAATATAATTTAAGCGTAAAGCAAGTATGGACTTAGGGAGGAAAGGGAAAGTCAAATGGTAAAGACAAATCTAGAGGAACATGATGATTTGTTACCGAAGTTTGGCTTCACAAAGAAACATATGTCTATGTTGAGGAGTCCACAAAGGACCAGGTATTTCTCGACCCTTTCCTCACTCAAGTAATTACTAAGGTCGAACTTGAATTCCTATTTTTTCAAATAATACTTAGTCTCTGCAAGGCGCTTCATACCTTGAAGGCTCTTGCCCGCTTTACACTTTTCAATGGGAGCTTAGCTCCAAGGTTCAAGTTCACAACACACTCCAATAATGTAGCACAACACAAGCGCATTCTCACAAATTGCTTAAAGTAAGGCTATCACTAAGCTCACTACTTGATTTGTGGCACTTGGATTACTTGAATGGTTGGAGGTGTCTGTTTAGTGTATACAGTTCATTTTTCTGCTCTTGAATGCTCAACACAGTGGATGAAGTCATATTTATATGCCCCTAAAAACCTTAGAGCCGTTGGAAACCCACTCCCAAAATCTATCTAAATCTAGTCGCATCGGACCTTTAAATGTTCCAGGTCTGGCTGTGCCTATCAGATCAATGATCGTTGGGTAAAGGTGACAGCTTGTCCATGTGTCGAGGGCTAAGTCTAGTGGGAGTCAAGTTTTGGAGCACATGCGCGATGTATCAGACGCCCTCCAACTGTTCTCGGCCTCCAATCGTTCCCCCCATATGCTTCCCACTATTGCGTGTATAGTTGTATATTGAGTCCCTCCAATCGTTCCCCCTTCACGGCCACCTCAACAGGGAAAGAGAAGAAAATCCTCCTCTATAGAGGGGTGCTCTAATATCCCCTTTCATTAATTAGTGACTTTTAACTGTGAAATTAATCTTTTTAAGGTTAATTAATTGATAACAATACATATTATGGTAAAACTCCTAAAATTGATGTAGAAAAGTCAAATAGCTTAGTTAGAACGTATATGAGGAGCTGATTAGGGAAAATAGTTGGAGAGTAGGTGAAATGGAGGGAGTATATTTAAATATGAATTGGAAGTACGATTTGAGAGGAGTAATGTGAAAGGATCACGATGCCCAAGAGGGGGGTGAATTGGGCTTTTCTAAAAATCAACACTAATTAAAACCTAAGCAAGAGCTAAACAAGAGCCCAACTTCACCCCAACAACTAGCACTAAGAAAATAATACTAGAAATGTAACAAGGCTAAGACAATGCTTCAAATACTTGCTAAACAAATACACAAAGTAAAGAGCTTGAATTAAGTGCGGAATGTAAAGCAAAGTTTAGAAGACTCCTCCAATTTTTCCCGAGGTATCGAAGAGTCGGCACTCTCCACTAGTCCTCGTTGGAGCACCCGCGCAAGGGTATCGCTCCCCCTTGGTCCTCGCAAGAACCAAGTGCTCACTACGAGATGATCCTTTGCCACTCCGGCGCGGTGGATCCCTCGAGACCGCTTACAAACTTGAGTCGGGTCACCAACAAGATCTTCACGGTGATCACCGAGCTCCCAACGCCACCAAGCCGTCTAGGTGATGCCGATCACCAAGAGTAACAAGTCGTAGACTTTCGCTTGACCAAGAGAAGCCTAATGCAAGTGGTGTGTGCTCTAGGTGGCTCTCACTAGCGCTAATGAGGAACAAGCGCGGATTATGATTCTCTAATCTCCTCACTAGGCTTTTGGTGCTTGCAATGCTCTACCAATGTGCTGGAATAAATGTGGAGTGCAAGACAATGAATATGGTGGGTGGAGGGGGTATAAATAGCCCTCACCCACCAACTAGCCGTTACAGGCATTTACTGCGCGATGGCGCACCGGACAGTCCGGTGCGCCACCGGTGCGCCAACGGTGCGCCACCGGTGCGCCAACGGTCACTTCCAACGGCTAGTTCTGACAGCTAGCCGTTGGACTCATGGCGCACCGGACAGTGAACAGTCCACTGTCCGGTGCACACCGGACAGTCCGGTGCGGTGTCCGGTGTGCCACTAAAATTCAACTTCAAACTCTGCACTCTCGGGTTTCTGCGAAGGTAAAAACACTGCCGAGGACCAGCCTGGCCCCACCTGGCAGAGGGTGCACCGGACAGTCCGGTGCACACCGGACAGTCCGGTGCCCCTAAGCCAGAAACACTAGGTCTTGTTTTTCAGCTGATTTTCAAATCGGTTTTCGTTCTAACTTGTGTGTGAGTTCTAGAGTGACACCTAGCACTGTATATGAGTGTGATTGTGCACCAACACTACACTAGAACTCTCTTGGTCAAACTACTCATCGACAACCCCTCTTTATAGTACGACTAAAAGAGAATAAAAGACCTAACTAAATTGCGAGTGTCCACATCTCCTTGACACTCGGACTCCGTAGACCTTCACCTTTTGTTCCGTCGTTTTAGCCGTCGCTTCGAGTTCTTATTTCCGGGATTGTTTTCACCGTTGTAGTACTTCTACCTGTCATGCGACCTAACTTACCATTTGTCTCTGCAAAACACACGTTAGTCACATATAATATTACGTTGTCATTAATCACTAAAACCAACCAGGGGCCTAGATGCTTTCAATCTCCCCCTTTTTGGTGATTGATGACAACCCTACAAGTTTTGTGAGAGTAGTTTGTTTTGAAGATTCTGTCAATAAAAAGAATGGTTAGTTATACTCAGTAATCTTTGACAGAAGGAATGTATACCATAATAATAAGAGTGAGCGCATACATATCATAAGATTCTTGTCCATATAAAAGTGAAGTTAAATTAATGAAACAAGAGCTAGAAGACTGGTGATATAATATAAGGTGAAAACATAATACACACAGTCAATCATACGCAACGAGAGTATATGACGAGTTTGTGAGCCAAAAACATCAAGCTAGTACAGAGAGTAGCAGGCACATATATTACATCAAAATGACTCTGACTCTCTACTAACTCTCTAACTCCCCCTAGCTCTCACAACTCATATCTCTCCCCCTTTGGCGTCAAACACCAAAAGGGACCTGAACCTAGACACCTGAAGCAGGAGGAGGCGGCGGGGGCGCATCCGGTCGAGGTCGAGGTAGCAGAGCAAACGCTGACGGAGGGTCAGAGTCAGTCTCGGATCCAGGATCTGCGGTAGAAGCTGGAGCTGGTACTGACTCGGACTGAGGCCGCGCTGCAGGAGCTACCGGAGCAGAAGCGGTCACAGATACTGCCACAGCGGTAGTGGTAACAGCAGATGCTGGTGGCACTGGCGGCTGCGGACAGACAGAGCTGAGAACCGGAGAGGTGAACGCCAAAGTGACCGGCCGGAGCGGAGAGGTACCAACAGGGGGTCCAGACAAAATCAAAGGCACCACTGGAGCGTGAAGCGGAGGAGGCGGAGCAGACTGAACCGGAGGAGCAGAGATACCAGAATGCTGAAGCATGAGGGCCATGAATGCCCTATTCTCTGCCCTATCCTGAATAAGCTGCTGCTGAAGTGCATCCTGCCTGCCCTGCATGTTCTGAAACATTGAGAGCATCCTCTCGGATATACGGGCCTGCTCGGCTGCCAGGTGAGCCTGCTGCTGAGAGAGAGTCTGGAGAATCGAAGCAAGAGCAGGGTCCATAGCCTGAGGAGTAGCAAGGGCAGCACTAGAGCTCCCAGCCTCATGATCATGTGAGCGTGGAGGCATAGGAGGCGGAGGCGGAGGAGGAACCCCAAAATCATCATCATCATCATCATCATCAGCTGCTGTACCCTGAGTGTCAAACTATCGTATAGCTGCATCCTCGGCCTGAGAGTCAAACACAGAAGCAGAAGCTGGCACTAGAATCTCAGGAGCAGGGCGGTAAGATCCAAACACAAGGCGGTGCACTCGCAGCGCTATCTGAGCAGACATCTGAGCCCTGAAGAATGACTCCTGAATCCGTGTGCTGAAAAGAACACCTGCTGCTGGGTCTCTCTGAGCTGGTAGCCAAGACTCCACGGGTACGTACCTGAACCGACGTACCCGTGCTGCAGTAGCACGCTGAAGATCAAACAGACGAGGATCCGAAACCAGAGGACGGACCTCAGTCTCATCACGCTCCCGGAATCGAGGTGGAGGAACAGGAGGAGCTGAAGCGGGGGCGGGAGCAGGGGTAGCAGTGGAAGCTGGCGTAGTGCTGGTAGTGGGTATGGCTGTGGAGGTGGATGGAGCAATAGGAGTGACGGGAGCAGGCAGGGTGGGTGGCGGAGTGGAAGTGGAGGTGTGAGTGGAGGAGCGAGACCGGGAGGCGAGACGACGAGCACGGAATGCAATCTGATCGGATGGAACATCCGGCTGATCTCCAAGTGCTGCCTGCGCAGCGGCTGCTGCAGCTGCTGCTGCTGCACGAGCCTCTCTGTCCGAACGCCGCTTCTTGCGGCCTTCCTGCTGCTCCAAAAAGACAGTCTTGCCCTTCACCTGCCTGAAGGGGCGACGAGGGTCCTCATCATCGCCACCCCCTGACGCCGACGGATTCTTCGTGCGCGGCATCCTGAACTAAAGTCTGCAAATGAGATAGAGAGACTAAGCACAGAGCAAAAGTGACCGATAGATTTAGCAAAGATTGAGATGTCTACCTGGAAAGCTCACACGAGAGGTGACGATCCAGGCAGGACGGGAGACGGCACACGGTCACACAAGGTCACTGAAATGACAGAAGAGGTGAGCACGTATTAGTCACATAGTCATAAGCATATGAAATGTGAATAAATACATACACAGAGAGATATGGCACGAGACGAGACGATCAAGAAGTCAAACGACGTGAAAACGACGTGTGACAGACAAATTGTGACATAGGAGGTTTGGAATTCGTAATGAGGCACGAAATGATATGGAATTGAGCCGAGACTTCACGAATAGGTTTATATAGTTGAATATGAGTGAAGTGTGTGCTTGGTTTGAATTTAGGCGAAGAAAAAGGAATTAGGGCACTCGGCTCGGAAACGATCGCTCAAAACGGAAATTTTGGTGAAATTTAGGCCTGGGATCTCGGATTGGCGTGAAATTTGGCAAGTAGGTTACTGGAAGTATTGTGAAGGTGCCTGAAAAATTTGGGTTCAATTGGAGCAAGTTTGGGTGGTTTGGGCATTTCACCGAACACGTGAAGGGCGAGGAATTAGGGTTTTAGGGAAATGGCCATTTGAGGTGGGAATGCCCTCCCGAAGGAGCTAAAAGTTTGCAGGGATACACAAAAGAGATACTTGAACTCATTCCACCAATTGGATTCACAGGATTTTGACAAGAATTCAAAGGAATTGGAATGGGTGCAAAGGGGTGGTGCACAGTCTCACTGACAGAGAAACAGGGATAGAGATGACAGAGGGAGAGAAGAGCAGCACGTACCAAGAGAGGGGGGACGGGCGCAACAGCAGGGGATCGCCGAAGCACGGCCGGAGACGGTGGACGCCGGTGAGGGGTGAGGGGAATCGCCAGGAACAAAGAAGAACTGGCGGCTGGCTGGGAAGAAGAGCCCTCTGGCTCGGCCGAGCTGGGGGCCGATTTTTTAAAACGCGAGATGGGCACACCGGACAGTCTACAGTGCCTGTCCGGTGCACACCGGACAGCGCACAGTAGCTGTCCGGTGAACCACCGGACAGCGCACAGGAGAATTGGATTTTAGAGCGGGGCTGCCGGTGCACCGGACATTGCACAGTGCAGTGTCCGGTGCACACCGGACTGTCCGGTGAGCCCAGACAGAGGGGAGTTTGGAAAATTTTGAATTTTTCTATCTAACTCCTAACCAAACCAAATCCCAACTTATAATCACACAAAATAACACTTGTTGGGACAGGTATTGGCACCCTCATATATTTTTCAAAATATTTTGCCATAGGCTAGATAATTTTTAGAGAAAATAGGCAAATGGTGAAATTTGCATTTTGGCTTGCACTAGGGGTTTTTAAGAATGATTTGAGTTTTGAATACTCCCCCTAAGTGCAGTACCTCATGCATATTTCAAGAACCAATAATTGCATGAAAAGTAAGAATTTAAGTGTTAAAAGCTTAAAAACTAAGACTTGTCAGGTTTGACCCGAGTTAAGCTTTTTCACTCGCTTTATTGGCGGTTATCTCAACTAGGTTAGACAAGTCCTAGATGCAATACAAGGAATTTAAATATGCAATGCAAGTGACAACACCATTTGACATTTCACATAAAATTTCTGAGATCAAGAATATTTAGTTCATTCCTCAACATGCAAAAGCGGGTCTTATCAAGTGGCTTAGTGAAAATATCCGCTAATTGATCTTCCGACCTCACTCCTTCTAAAATGATGTCTCCTTTAGCAACATGATCTCTAAGGAAGTGATGACGGATATCAATGTGCTTGGTGCGAGAGTGTTGTACAGGATTATTAGCAATTTTAACAGCACTCTCATTATCACACAACAAAGGTACTTTTTCTAGAACTACGCCATAGTCTAGAAGAGTTTGTTTCATATATAAAATCTGTGTACAACAAGCACCTGCGGCAATGTATTCCGCTTCGGCAGTTGACAAGGCAACACTATTTTGCTTTTTGGATGTCCATGAAACTAGTGATCTACCAAGCAAATGGCATCCCCCAGAAGTACTTTTCCTATCAATTTTACAACCGGCATAATCCGAATCGGAATAGCCAATTAAATCAAAAGTAGCTCCTTTGGGATACCACAGACCAACGCTTGTGGTGTGCTTGAGATACCTAAGAATTCTCTTAACAGCGCGAAGGTGAGCTTTCTTAGGATTAGATTGAAATCTAGCACACATGCAGACACTAAACATAATATCGGGCCTAGATGCGGTAAGGTATAATAAACTACCAATCATAGAACGGTAGAGAGTTTGATTAACCGGGTTACCTCCCTCATCTAAGTCGAGATGTCCATTTGTAGGCATGGGGGTCTTGATTGGTTTGCACTTCTCCATGTTGAACCTTTTCAACAAGTCTTTGGTATACTTCTCTTGTGAGAGAAAGTTACCATCTTTCATTTGCTTGACTTGAAAGCCGAGGAAGTATGTTAGCTCACCAATCATTGACATCTCGAACTCCTTCGACATCAACTCACCAAATTCCTTGCAATGATAGTCATTTGTCGAGCCAAAGATTATATCATCAACATATACTTGACAAATGAAAATATCACCGTTATGTTTCTTTGTGAAGAGAGTTGTGTCGACGGTCCCGATTTTGAAGCCCTTTTCGATGAGGAAGTCGCGAAGACGCTCATACCAAGCTCTTGGAGCTTGCTTTAGCCCATAAAGCGCCTTGGACAACCTGTAAGCATGGTTAGGATATCTAGGGTCTTCAAATCCAGGTGGTTTCTCAACATATACAAGTTCATTTATGAAGCCATTTAAAAATGCACTTTTTACATCCATTTGATAAAGTTTTATATCATAGCATGATGCATATGCAAGTAGGATACGGATGGCTTCCAGTCGAGCAACCGGTGCAAAGGTCTCTCCAAAATCTAAGCCTTCAACTTGAGAGAATCCCTTTGCGACAAGTCTTGCCTTGTTTCTTACAATCACACCTTGATCATCTTGTTTGTTTCTGAACACCCACTTTGTTCCAATGATTCTTGCATCTTGTGGGGGCTTCTCCAGGGTCCAAACTTCGTTACGGGTGAAGTTGTTAAGTTCTTCATGCATGGCATTCACCCAGTCCGGATCCTGTAGCGCCTCATCTATACAAGTAGGCTCAACACAAGAAACAAAAGAGTGATGTTCAATAAAATTAGCATGTCTATGTGATCGAGTAATAACCCCTTGTGAAGGACTCCCGATGATTTGGTTTTGAGGATGAGCTTGAAGTAGTGATGAGTTTCTCCTGTCAACCACTTGGGAAGAAGATCCTGGAGCATCAATATCTTCGGCTTGTACCCTTGCTTGTTCATGAGAGACAAATGTATCTTCATTTGCATGCCTCTCATCTTTTTCATCATCTTGTGGTACATTTGATGAAGAAGGCCTGTCAATGATTTGCACCTCTTCTTCATCTTCTTTTGGTTTGATAGCTCCAATAGGCATGTTCTTCATTGCTTCCCTAAGTGGCTCATCACCTACATCATCAAGATTCTCAAGTGCTCCTTGGGAGCCATTAGTCTCATCAAATTCCACATCATATGTTTCTTCTACCGCGCCAGTGGCATGGTTGAATACTCGATATGCTTTGGACTTTAATGAATAACCCAAAAGAAAACCAATATCACAACGTCTTTGAAACTTCCCTAGGTGATGGCGTTTCTTGTAGATGTAGCATTTGCACCCAAATACCCGGAAGAAGGAGACGTCTGGCTTTTTCCCATTTAGCAGTTCATAAGGAGTCTTCGCAAGTAGCCGGTGAGGAAATAGCCTGTTTGATGCATAACAAGCAGTGTTGACAGCTTCGGCCCAAAACCTCTCCGGTGTGTTATACTCATCAATCATTGTTCTTGCAAGGGTGATCAAGATCCTGTTTTTCCTTTCAACAACTCCATTTTGTTGAGGTGTATATGTGGCAGATACTTCATGCTTGATCCCAATTTCATCACAGTACTCATGAATGTTGGTGTTGTCAAATTCTTTGCCATTGTCACTTCTAATCTTCTTAATCTTGCAATCAAATTCATTTTGTGCTTTCTTGGCAAACTTCTTGAATATAGATGCAACTTCAGATTTGTCATGGAGAAAGAACACCCAAGTGTATCTTGAGAAGTCATCAACAATCACTAGACAGTAGAGGTTGCCACCGGCACTGACATAATTTGTAGGTCCAAACAAATCCATATGAAGTAGTTCCAGTGGCCTTGATGTTGACATGAAAGCTTTAGTGGGATGTGTGTTAGCAACCTGCTTTCCAGCTTGACATGCACTGCAATGCTTGTCCTTTTCAAATACCACATCCTTTAATCCTCTAACCATATCTTTCTTTAATACCTTCTTGAGTGTGCTCATCCCAACATGTGCAAGCCTCCTATGCCAAAGCCATCCAAGAGAAGCTTTGGTGAAGAGGCAAGTTCTTAAGTCTGCATCTTCTGAAGTGAAATCCACTAAGTAGAGGTTGTTGTATCTAAATCCCTTGAATACCATTGATTCATCATCCATTTTTGTTACAATAACCTCTGATGGAGTGAATAAGCATTGAAGTCCAAGATCACAGAGTTGTCCCACTGATAATAAATTGAAGCTCAAGGGTGCAACTAAAAGAACATTTGATATTGATAAATCATTTGAAATTGCCACCTTGCCAAGTCCTTGCACTTTTCCTTTTGAATTGTCTCCAAATGTGATTTTATCTTGACCATCAACATTCTCATCTAGTGAGGTGAACATCCGTGGGTTGCCTGTCATATGTTGTGTGCATCCACTGTCAATAACCCAATGGCTCCCACCAGTCTTGTAGTTCACCTACATTCACAGACAATTCAAGCTTGAGTTTTGAGGGCCCTATATTGCATAGGACCAGTGACTCTCTCAATTAAGGACTTTGCCACCCAGATTTGTCTAGGTCTACTCTTATTTGGTGGACCTAGGAATGTAACCTTAATCTTTCCATTTGCAACCTTTCTTAGAACATAGTGAGCATTGAAAGCAAATGGTCTTGAGTGCTTAGGCAAGGGAGTTGGTGGTTTAGCTTTGCAGTTGTGGGCAAAATGACCTTCATTTCCACACTCAAAGCATTTGATAGGCTTGTGAGTCTGCTTTGGCTTGTATTGAGTGATAGCTTTCTTTTGCACAAAAGCATTGTATCCAATACCACTCTTGTTATTTTTCATAACAGTGTTCATAAGCAGCTCATTTTGGAGGTATTGACCCTTGTTGAACTTTTGCACACTTGTTGCAAGATGTTCATTTTCACTTTTTAGTTTCATGACCTAATTCTTAAGCCTTTGATTATCCACTGCCAACTCATTGTTGAAATCATTGTTCTCAATAGCAACTTTTCCTCTAGTAGTTGCATCAGTCAAGTAATTCTTCAATTTTTGGTTGTCTAAAGTCAGGACTTCAACTTTTTCAGTCAATTCAGCATGTAGACTAGTTTGCTCTTCTTGAATCAAGTCATCACATGAGGTTGCTACATCAAGCTTAACAACAGGGTTAATAGCCTCATGTGTTTTGCAAGATAAAAGTTCATTTTCAACAAGAAGATTGTCATGATCAAATTTAATTTGAGTATAGTCTTCCTTGATCTTTACTAGTCTATTTTGCAACTCCCTATTAGCTTCATTTAATTTGTCATATTTTTCCTTAGCATCTTTTAGGGAGTTTGTGAGCTCATTTACAGTGGATGACATAGTTTTATTTTCTTCTTTTATTTCATCACTAGCCTTTATAACTATGTCATACTTGGTATTTAAAGATTCATTTTCATTTTTCAACCTATCACATTTAGCTTTTGACTTTCTAATGATTTGAGTATATTCTTTAAGTAAGTCAGCTAACTCATCATATGAAGGTGAAGCAAATTCTTCATCACTATCACTATCACTATCATCATCAATATTAATATCATTTTGTACCTTCCGTTCACCCCTAGCCATGAGGCATAGGTGAGAAGTGGATGATGGCGATGGTGGTGGTGAAGAGAAGTCCCCGGCGATGGCGGCAACTTTTTCATCATTCTCTTCTTCACTTGAAGAAGACCCACTTGATGATTCGATGTCGGTGAGCCAGTCGCCAACAATATATGCCTTTCCATTCTTCTTCTTGTGGAACCTCTTTTGCTTCCCATCCTTTCTTTTGAAGAATTTCTTTTCCTTCTTTTCATCATCGCTGTCATCTTCTTTCTTGCCCTTGAACTTGTTCTTCTTGGGCTTGTTGCATTGATGAGCAAGATGACCAAGCTCACCACAGTTGTAGCAGTCCATCTCAGAAATGGGCTTTCTTTTGTTGGAAAAGAACTTCTTCTTCCTTGAATCAAATTTGATGCCTTCTCTATTTAGCTTCTTCAACATCTTGGTGGTCTTCCTTACCATCAAGGCAATGTTTGCATCAAGGTCATCATCACTTGAGGATTCTTCCTCAACTTGTATTTTTGCTTTTCCTTTTCTTTCATGATTTGCTTTGAGAGCCAAATCCTTTCTTTTGGAAGATGATTCTTCTTTGTCGTTGATGTGCATGTACATTTCATGGGCATTGATCTTTCCCAAAATTTGTGTAGGTGTGGTAACCGAAAGATCCATTTGATGTAGCACAGTGACAATGTGTCCATATTTGTCTATTGGGAGGACACTGAGAATCTTCCTCACAACATCCGGTTGTGAGATTTGAGTAAGCCCCAATCCATTGACTTCCTCTACAAGAATATTAAGTCGTGAGTACATAGCATTTGCATTTTCATTAGTAAGCATTTCAAAAGTATTTAACTTTCGCATGGCTATGTGATATCTTTCCTCACGTTCACTTCTAGTTCCTTCGTGTAGAGCACAAATGTCCATCCACAAATCATGAGCATTTTTATGATTCCTTACTCTATTGAACACATCTTTGCAAAGGCCTCTAAAAAGGGTGTTTTTGGCCTTAGCATTCCATTTCTCATAATTGAACTCATCACCTACAAGATTTGTGGCGTCTCTAGGTTCGGGGAACCCTTGTGTGGCGGCTTTATAGACACCGATGTCTATAGCCTCTAAGTATGCTTCCATACGAATTTTCCAATAAGGAAAATCGTCACCATCAAAAACGGGAGGAGGTCCATCCCCACCGGACATCGTAACTCTAGCGGTTAAGCTAATCTATGAGCAACAAGGCTCTGATACCAATTGAAAGGATCACGATGCCCAAGAGGGGGGTGAATTGGGCTTTTCTAAAAATCAACACTAATTAAAACCTAAGCAAGAGCTAAACAAGAGCCCAACTTCACCCCAACAACTAGCACTAAGAAAATAATACTAGAAATGTAACAAGGCTAAGACAATGCTTCAAATACTTGCTAAACAAATACACAAAGTAAAGAGCTTGAATTAAGTGCGGAATGTAAAGCAAAGTTTAGAAGACTCCTCCAATTTTTCCCGAGGTATCGAAGAGTCGGCACTCTCCACTAGTCCTCGTTTGAGCACCCGCGCAAGGGTATCGCTCCCCCTTGGTCCTCGCAAGAACCAAGTGCTCACTACGAGATGATCCTTTGCCACTCCGGCGCGGTGGATCCCTCGAGACCGCTTACAAACTTGAGTCGAGTCACCAACAAGATCTTCACGGTGATCACCAAGCTCCCAACGCCACCAAGCCGTCTAGGTGATGCCGATCACCAAGAGTAACAAGCCGTAGACTTTCGCTTGACCAAGAGAAGCCTAATGCAAGTGGTGTGTGCTATAGGTGGCTCTCACTAGCGCTAATGAGGAACAAGCGCGGATTATGATTCTCTAATCTCCTCACTAGGTTTTTGGTGCTTGCAATGCTCTACCAATGTGCTGGAATAAATGTGGAGTGCAAGACAATGAATATGGTGGGTGGAGGGGGTATAAATAGCCCTCACCCACCAACTAGCCGTTACAGGCATTTACTGCGCGATGGCGCACCGGACAGTCCGGTGCGCCATCGGTGCGCCAACGGTGCGCCACCGGTGCGCCAACGGTCACTTCCAACGGCTAGTTCTGACAGCTAGCCGTTGGACTCATGGCGCACCGGACAGTGAACAGTCCACTGTCCGGTGCACACCGGACAGTCCGGTGCGGTGTCCGGTGTGCCACTAAAATTCAACTTCAAACTCTGCGCTCTCGGGTTTCTGCGAAGGTAAAAACACTGCCGAGGACCAGCCTGGCCCCACCTGGCAGAGGGTGCACCGGACAGTCCGGTGCACACCGGACAGTCCGGTGCCCCTAAGCCAGAAACACTAGGTCTTGTTTTTCAGCTGATTTTCAAATCGGTTTTCGTTCTAACTTGTGTGTGAGTTCTAGAGTGACACCTAGCACTGTATATGAGTGTGATTGTGCACCAACACTACACTAGAACTCTCTTGGTCAAACTACTCATCGACAACCCCTCTTTATAGTACGACTAAAAGAGAATAAAAGACCTAACTAAATTGCGAGTGTCCACATCTCCTTGACACTCGGACTCCGTAGACCTTCACCTTTTGTTCCGTCGTTTTAGCCGTCGCTTCGAGTTCTTATTTCCGGGATTGTTTTCACCGTTGTAGTACTTCTACCTGTCATGCGACCTAACTTACCATTTGTCTCTGCAAAACACACGTTAGTCACATATAATATTACGTTGTCATTAATCACTAAAACCAACCAGGGGCCTAGATGCTTTAATGGTTGGATTCAGCCTCATGTACGGTGACCCCCCCCCCTAGCAAGCTAGGAACTCTTTCAAACTTGTACATTGGGTCGGGTTCATTCCCCTTCAATCTGTTGTAAGTTAAAGCGGTATGTGTGAGTTACTCCCTCTGTCCTAAAATATATTTCGTTTAGACTAATTATACATTCACTAAGTAACATATAAGTATAGTTTGCATGTGTCTATATTCACTATCATTTGAATAAATGTGGACAGAAAAAGTGGGCTAGAAAGAACTATATTTTGGGACAGATGAAGTATTATTTAGTTGTGGCTGATAGTTTTTATCTGTCTGTATTCGAATTCTATCCGTCTAAAAAAGTTGAGATTCTATTCGTATCCGAGTACTCAATATTCGATCCGTATCCGATCTTTATCCGTATTCACAAAGTTGGATATTTAGAATGCTGATATCAATTCAAATCTTATCCGACAAAACTTAATAATATTCATACCCGATTCGAATCCGAAGAGAAAATATGAAAACAATATAGAATATCCGTCCGTATCCCACTACACCCCTACTACTACTTGGCAAACAAATGTGCTAAACTGGTCGTTAACGACACATGCATGATTATGTGCTGTTTTTGTCTGTCAATGATGCACAGAACAGTAATCAAATTCACCTCATCATCAGTAGATCATGGCCAGATGGCTTAGGGTTTAGGAGTAGCGTACGTACATTGCATTTCAGTCTGTCTAATTGAATTTCACGTTCTGCAGTCAAGCACAGCGGGCACTTTATGAATGCATAGCTACCTAGGTTAACAAAGCATTCTAAAACTGATTAGTCCGTTCGCTTTCCCAAACCAACCATGCACCGCTGCTTTCAGTCAACACTTCACTTCGAAGCAGCTTTGCCTCGCGTCCCTGCAAAACGCATTCAAAGGAAACTTGAGAAGAAAACTCGCAGAATGCAGCACTGAATGAACCTACGATCATCAAAGGAAGGCTTGGGAGCAGCCAGAGGAAGAACATACTCGAATGCTTTCTACCACGGCAGTATCTGCTTCCGCACAGGCATTCAAATGATTTGACAGGATGCTTATCACCATCAAAATCAATACCATAATCCTGAAACCAAGAATGTTGAGTACTAAGTGTTGTCCTGCTGAAGCCCCAGACGCAAAATATAATCAGAGAGAGTATACATCCTAGGCTGATCCGATCAACTAAAGAGCATTGCATGAAATACGCCAAGAAAGAACAGTATCAATAACAAAGACGAAAAGAACGGCCGAGTGAAAGAGACTAGCTTAGTTACCCAAAAAAGGTAATCTAGTTATGTACCGCAATCTTGAGACAAAATTGTTACCAATCTGTTATGATGCATTCAGGTAGTATATTAAAGACTAACATAACAGATCAGCCCCCAAAAATGAAACAAGAACCCTAAGAAATTGAAGAATAGCTTGAAAGTTTTTAAATTGAGTTACTACCATTCGTAAAGACAAAATTCGGCAATGAAAGAAAAAATATGACCAGCAAGAAGAAACTTAGCCATGGTCTGCAATAAGGATTATATATTTCGCTTTTAAGGGTTAGGGATTTAGCATTGTGACCACATGAAGCAACCCTACAGGCTACAAAACCATTGCCCACAGGAATAAACATCAATTCAAGAAGCCCCAAATTAAAAAAACAGCAAGCACTAAAAATATCCTTGAAGTGGCTGCAGTAATTGATTTGATCGTCGTATTTGGTTATTACAAAACCACAAGGCTTACCCATGTGAGCTCCTCAAATGCTTCCACCTTCTTGGTTGTGAAAAATGCAAACTGTGCTTACAAAAATAAACAAAGAAAAATCATCAACATGGCACTCTTTCATAGCTGGCACTCATCAAATTCAGAAGTTAAGAATAATTTACATGATAATAGTGATGATCTGGCGTCTCCTTTTCAACGGGGATCTCAACTAAATTTGCATCATAGCATCTAGGTAAAGTAGTGTTACAACCAGAAAGAAAAATGAGAGAGGTCAATGGCTCGTATTTTCCATCATTTATTACATTTAAAATAACATCACAATGAGCAGGTTGAGAATAAGCAGACAACACCTGTGGTTGATGAATCTCCCAACATTCCCACAAAATGTCGCATCCAGGAATAAAGCTTCTTCATCCTTCAGCACCCCATCAGGACCCCAACCAGCATCTAAGAGCACTGAGTACCTAGCATTGTGCATGTTTTGAGTAGTCATTTCATGTAGCTTCGTATTTGTTAGCAACTCTCCAACATATTCACAGACAAAAGCTCCTTTTGGAAGTTCATCAAGTGTGCGTAGCCCCCACCCCTTCCCTTCCCGTGTCGAAAACACCTTGTTAAAAAGAACAGGAAAGTTATGGTTATGGCAAATCAACTAACCAGCACAAGTATAACCTGGGGGATGCATTGCACAAGACAACAAAGCGCACGTACTGGCCCACTCCAAGGGGAGGGGGGAGAACAAAAAATTGAAGGCAGCATTACCTGCAGATTGCAAGTTATACCACGTTGAACTACACGGTTACCACATTGCGCGTTACAGCCACATTTACTCCCGCATTCCTTGATAAAATTCCTAATAATATGGCCCCTGCAAAGCTCTGGTGAAGGCTCGTTCCTGATACTCTCAAGTGGGCAAGATTTACAGAAGAACATATTATGTTTTTCTGGAAACCGGTTCATAGAGATGCACTCATCAAGGAACTTTGTCCTAACCAATCCGTCTCGTGTATAGGCAAATTCACCACCAGTTTTTCTTGCACAGGCACATGGTTCAGAGGCATACAAGCAGTTGCCAGAGCAATCAGAACAACAGTCCTTGTCGCCAATTGTTTCAACAGAGTTAACATAGGAGTCCTGGGAAACAAGATTTCTTGGTATATAATAAAAGGAAGGTAAACAATTCTCGCTACCAAATTCGTTTACTGCTGATATACTTAACCTTTCTTTTCCCTTTGATATGTCAGATAAATCATGGGTACACCCATTGGGAGGAAGTACCAAATGGGCCTGCTGATGGGTAGTTGAATTTGGTGGGCCATTCTCTGAAGCTTCCACAATCAATGATTCTTCTACAGCTTTATATTCCCCGCTTCTGCTGTTCATGCAATCAATTGGTTCCAAGGATGGAGCACTACTCGTTGTTGGCTTATCCTGTGAGCTTCTGATCTTGCCAAAAGCATCTGATTGTTTATTATGTTCTGCAGCATGATCACTGCCTAGTCGTGCGACACACTGGCATATCTGCTTGATGAGACCGGCTATGGAAAAATCAGGTGGGAGGCTCTTGTGTGAGCGAAGGCATTTTTCCTCAACCATCTTGAAAACAGCTTCTAAATCAGGCATGTGGAATTTTGATGGGTCTATGCAGCATTTGATCGACATCTCGACCTCACCCATAGTGGATGAAGCTACAAGAGTGTGTAAACAAGGTGCTTCCTGTGTTTTTCCAGCTGCAGATCCTGTCCCAGCATTGTGCATCATAGTTGCATGGTCCAACCCATTTTCCAGACTTTGAGGTTGCTTCGTCTTGCTATTTATAGGTTCAACAAAGGAAGAAGGCGCTGTACTTCTATAATGCTGGACTGTCCTGCCATTAGCTCCTACATAAGGTTCAGCAGGTTTCAATCAAAATAATGACGTTGGGCATAGAAACCGAACAGCAAAAAAGCACTAATCAGACTGATTGACAACAAAATAAGCGAACTGGTCTTGCAGTATATTAAGTCAATAGAACAAACACTGGAGTTTTATGGCCTACAATATATGAAATACGAAAACCTTCACAGCACAAAAACTTGAGTAATAACAGATTAGGATGATGTGTGGAACCTGAAATCTTTAACGGAGCCTGAACAGGTAGAGCATCTAAGGTGCTGGCATTGAGCGGGTGGGAAGCAATGCGGCCAAGTTGGGCATTCTGACAGCTGGATGCAGGGGCACTGCATTGTAGATCATCAGTATCAGGTTCAGGTTTAGGCTCCCTCAAGAAGACGGTATGTTGGAAATCTTCATCCATCATTTGTATTGCCCTCTTCTTGTGTGCAGTATTCCCATGTGAAGGCACGCCACCATATGCAGTGGGCCGCTGACATTGGGTTGAGGTCCCCATTTGTGGATGGCTTAGCTCAGACGAAACGCCTATAGGTTCATCAAGGGCTTCCGCAGCGGAGACGGGAGACTGGGGATCGATAGAGCAACTAGCGCTGATCCTCGTCCTCTTGATGCGAAGGGCCTCGGTCCCACCATCCAGACCGTCGTGGATGTCACGGGAAGTAGAAGGCCGGGGCCGGCAGCCCTCCCCCTCCGGCGGAAGCCGAACCCCTCTTGTACTGTTGCTGCAATGCATCTGCTCCCCATCATCGGTAGGTTATCAGTAAAAAAACAAAAGAAGGCAAATCATCTTCGCCCATTACATTTGGGTATGAAGAGTGGACGAAGGGGAATACCTGGGGCCGGTCGCGGGCTTCGAGGATAGCATCGGCGAGGGCGCGGTAGCACTCGTCCTCAATGGGCTCCCAGGAGTTATCGAACAGCTGGAGGAGGTTCTTGAGGACGGCGAAGACCTCCTTCTTCGAGAAGCCCAGAGGCTTCATGGCGTCGACGGCGCGGTGTGCCCGCTCCCTCCGGCTCAGAGAATCCATCGAAAACCCTACTTTCCTAGCTAGGGCTCGAGGGATCCGCCGGCGTCGAAAAACTACACTACTTTGTTGGGCGTGATAAACATAGAATCGTCGAAGCAGGAAGGGAATATTCAGTTCAACAAGTTTGATTGGTTTATAAAAAACATTTAGTTGAGATAGCTGAGTTGGTCTAAGACATAAGGTTAAGATTTATCTTAGATAGATAGAAAAGGGCGTAGCTTCAAATCTCACATCTCACTTCAACACGTTAGTTTTCATAAATAAATAAATTATTAATATCAATACAATTTTGAATGATAACACACTAAAACAATTCTCATTTTTTTTCTAGTTTGATTGACAACCCATATAATAACCTATAATAAGATCTAGTGCACTGGAACTCGTGATTATGGGCCCAAATCCTTTAATATGGAACATTGTCTTTTGTAAATAAAAACCCCTATTATATGAAAAATGAAAAGAAAAAATAGGAATTTTTCGTTAGATATTTGACCAAATATGATTGTCGAGTTCTTTTAAAACCTATCACTAAAATACTCGATAGAGCTAAGCGTAGGGCTGGGTGTCGAAACGTCCGAGTTCGAGATGACTCATTAAACTAACGAATTGGCTCGGCTCAACTCGTTAAGTTAACAAGCCACAAAGAGTCAGCTCGACGCGTTTACGAGCTCAAGTTGACTCATTTAGCTCGCGAGACAGGATAGAAAAAACAATATGTATGTAATATTCAATTTCTAGTTAATTTCAAACTAATTTAACAATGAAAACAATAATTATACTCGTAGTTTCACATACCACATTAATATAACACCAAGTTAACATAATCCATCACTCATCAATTCACAATTCACACACACGTTCATCAGTTTAACCCACAATTATATTCGCATAGAACAATTTAACACATAGAAATAATTAATCAACCATTAGTTTAACTCATAGGCCATAGACATCACACATACATATAACATGTTTATCAAATATTACGTAAATGATATGCATATAGTTTCGTTTTGCTGAAATGCGGTAGCTCATTTAGCTCGCGAGCTAGCTCGTTAATGAACCGAGCTGGCTCGTTAACAAACCGAGCTAGGATGACAGCTCAACTCGTGAAAAAATTTAAACAAGACGATCCAAGCTGACCACAAACCGAATGAGCCGATAAAACACGGACATTTCGTCCAGCCCTACTTAAGCGGAACGAAAAGAGTTTTTCCATAAGATGGTAAATGAAAACGATTAGCCCACTAGTGATGTGGGGCCAGAATTCGTCAATTTTCTCGGTCGAGCCATGTTTCAGTATTTTCTTGCTAGGCAATTGTAAAGTGGATGGTGATAGCTCGTTAATGACAAGGGGAGTTTGGAGATTTTCACGATCGAGTCTATATTTCGATATCTTCTTAATATAATACCATATAACACGGGAGAACGGTTGTCGGTGTTTTGGGTCCGACCGCACACCCGGGGTTGCCCCTCGAGGTGTTTTTAGGAGTAGGACGGTGTCGACGACTGTAGCAAAATGGTTCGTGCCGATCGCACGAGGAACAGTGGACAAGGTTTACAGGTTCGGGCCGCTTAGAGATGCGTAACACCCTACGTCCTGGTGAGTATGCTTGGTGAATGTGGTTACAAGAGAGCTTCTCTGGATTGAGAGTAGAGAGAGTTGACGTGGGTGGCTAAGTAATCCGGTCGATCGTTCTGAAGGGGCGCCCCCTAGGCCTTATATATTCGACCGTGGGGCAATACATGTGGATATGATAACAACAAGTAGCTAAAAGATAGTGAACCTCTTGAGTTTATCCCTGCGTAACCCTCGCCGACTTATCTTTGCATGGCTTCGTCGCATGGGGGCTCCGGCGCGGGAAAGTCAGATTTCTGTTTTGGTCATTCGCTCGACGTTGTGGGTCGTTCGGGTTTGCACCAAACCGGCCTCATGTCGATCTACTTTGCTGGTTGCTTCTCCCCAGGCCCACGAAAGAATGACCTCACGATTTATTGGGCCCTTGGGCCTTTCGTGGGGTCTTTTACTCTTTTAGTGGACCCGGGGGATATCTATCCCCCACAAGCCCCCGATCTTTGGGTTAATTTAGAGGTAATCAGCCCAAAGATCCCAGGTCCAGCTTGCAGGTGACTTGAAGAAAATGATTTCTTGTTGTCTTCTCCTGCTTTGATCTCTCGTAGACCGAAGCCTTGTTTCGTGCTCGTGCCTTAGAGGTCGGCATTTTGATTTGTAGGATTCTGAACTTCATTGGGTGCACTGGAGGTGCACCCAATGGGTGTAGCCCCCGAGCTTCGAGTAGATTTTAGAAAATAATCTACTCGAAGGTCTTCCCCAGAAATTATTTCCATTTGTGCTCCTGCATTTTGGTTGAAAGCTGGCCTTTTAATCTTGTTCCACGCTCTTTATAAGTCGGCACTATCTTGGCTTGGAATGATAATCCATGGGGTGCACCGGAGGTGCACCCAATGGGTGTAGCCCCCGACCTTCAAATGGATTTTTGAGGATAATCCATTCGAAGGTCTTCCTTTTGTGTCTCTTTGCTAAAAATTATCCTTTGCGGTTTGTAGAAATCGGCATGAAGCTATTCGCATTATGCCTTGGAGGTCAGCATTATGTCATCAATATTTTGCTTCAGAGGTCAGCATATATTTTGTCTTTAGCAGCCGAGTTCGCAATCCATCCATATCTTGCTAGGTAGTGCAATTTATTTGCTCTGTGACTGATTGGACGTCTGATGGACGTTCTCTGTCTAGTCTTCACATCGCTTCTGTCGGCCATATTTTGTACTTCACTGGCTATATTTGGCTTTCCTCTGATCCTTACTGGTATCTCATTTTTGTCTTGAGGTATTCACTGCGTGCCCTGCACAGATGTGATCGTTTTGAAAAATATACTGGTAATTCCTGGGCGTCCCCCCCCAATGGGTGTGGGCAAGGGACGGCTTGGTACGCTGAGTGTTTTAGCCGGCTGCTTCTGAGTAGTAATGTGATGTGACGGCGGGTGTAATCATATCCTCCGCGCTGTTGACTGGAGTCCCAATGGGTGTTGTGTTGCGTGAAACGGTGTCAGCCGCCTGACGTGTCTTCAGACGGGTTGAAGTGTTTATTGAATGCTTTGCGACTGTTCAGTGACCATGGTTGGAGGTGAGCGGTTGCCTTCTTCTTCTATAAATAGTGCCTTTGCCTCTCTGGTTATTTCACATCTCTTGCTGTTCTCCGCTGCTTGCTTTCTTCCTCTCCTTGCATTTCCACCATGGGCAAGAACAACAAACGCAAGCGCGAGCCAACTCCTCCGTCAGAGGACTTTGGCGACTCGGAATACTCAGAGTAGGAGTTCTCCTCTGAGTCCGAGGGGTCTCCGGCTCCCGTCTCTCCCCAGCGTTGTCCGATGACTCGGACGACTCTCAGGGGATTGCCGCGGAGGTCTGGACGTACATCCGGGCCGTCGAGCGCTCCGGGCTCGAGGGCTCGGATGAGTCCGAGTACTCCTCGGATGAGGAGGACTCGGGCGGCGGCGGCGAGGACGAGGACGACGACGACGGCGGCGGCGGCGACGACGGTGACAGTGACGGCGACGGCAGCGGCAGGGGCAGCAACGGCGGTAGCAGGAGCGGCAACGGCGGCAGCAGCAGGGGCAGCGGCGGCGGCGGCAGCAGCAAGGGTAGCAACAAGGCCAGTGGCTAAATGCCACTGGTTTTTTAGATATTAGTATAGATTAGAAGTAGTATAGTAAAATAATGTAGTAGTATTAGTAGTGTAGAGTAGTATAGCGTAGTGTAGTAGTAGTAGTAATGTAATGTAGTAATAGTAGGGAAGTATCAACTCGTGAAGAGTTGATTTGTAAGTATGTTATCTTCCCTTTGATGAATGAAATGATGTTGGTTTCTCTTGTGACGATTACTCTCTGATATTCACAACTCGAAATTCTTGAATCATTCCTCTTCCCGACTTTTTCATGAAATTGATTCCGAGTTACTTGAAGACGACGTTGGCGCTTTGGAGGCAACTGCCGAGCGACTGAACGTGATATCAGCGTTTTTAGAGGTAACACCGAGTGACTGGTAGGCGACGTCAGCGTTTTAGAGGCAACGCCGAGCGACTAAACACGATATCAGCGTTTTAGAGGTAACGCCGAGTGACTGGAGGGCGACTTCGGTGTTTTAGAGGCAACGCCGAGTGATTGGGAGGCGACGTCGGCATTTTTAGAGGTAATGTCGAGCGACTTGAAACGGTGCCAGAGGGCGATTTCGGCGTTTTAGAGGCAACGCCGAGTGACTGGAGGGCGACGTCGGCGTTTTAGAGGCAACGCCGAGCAACTGGACACTGTATCAGCGTTTTAGAGGCAACGCCGAGTGATTGAACACTGTATCAGCGTTTTAGAGGCAACGCCGAGTGACTGAACACTGTATCAGCGTTTTAGAGGCAACGCCGAGTGACTGGAAGGCGACGTCGGCGTTTTAGAGGCAACGCCGAGCAACTAGACACTATATCAGCATTTTAGAGGTAACGCCGAGTGATAGCGGGCCGCGCGAGCCTCTTTGAGGATGATAGCCGAGTGATGAGGTGGCGCGTCGGTTTTTTGGAAATAACTGCCGGATGACCACGTGGTACGCTGGGTGCTGACTGGGCACTTTTTGAAACGGTATCTGGCTCGAGAATATCCCATAAGAGCTGCGCTTTTAGCCGCCTTTGCTTTCCGTGCCCTAGTTCTTGCCTTTCCGCTTCTGAATCCTCTCCGACATTCGCCTTCCACTCTGCTCGCTGTTAGAATTGAGATGGCACCCAAGAGGAAGACTGCGAGCTCGTCTGCTGTGGTGATTCCTCCAATCGACCCCAACAGCCAGTTGCCTTTTGCAGGTAACCACATGTCCATTTCCGAAACTGAACTTCTCCACCTCGTATCTACCGGGGTTCTTCCTCCGCAAGAACTCTGTTCTTGGCGGATTTGCCACTGGTTCACTGTTCCGACAGAGGATACCCATGAATCCGTGGTTTACGCCCCTTTTCTTCTCCGCGGCCTCGGCCTTCCCATCTCTCCCTTTTTCCGCGGCCTCCTTGATTTCTACCATATTAACTTGACCCATTTGAACCCCAATTCAATTATGCAAATCTCCATTTTCGTTCACTTATGCGAAGCCTTTCTTGGCGTGCTGCCACATTTCGGTTTATGGAAATATTTGTATCATTGTCGCCCTGGGATGGCCGGGGGACAACATCAATTGGTCGGGGGCGCCAGCTTGGAGATGCGCCGCGGGAGGAAAACTGAATATCTCGAGATCCCCCTCAAGGACAGCATTAAGGGATGGCGCCTAGAGTGGTTCATAGTTGAGAATTATGGGAATTCTCTCCCCTCCCGGTCGGGAAGACAGCCAGATGTTCGCACCCCAAGCTGGACCGAGTCTCCCACGGATCAGGAGGTAGCTGAGGCAGGTGTGTTGCTGGCTGAAGTTGGACTGCTGAAAGAGAGGGGTCTAACTGCTGAAGCTGTGGTTACTGACTTTGTTTTCAAGAATATTCAGCCACTGAAAGACAGGGCCTATCTAGCTTATCTGTATCGAGGGCTAGCCGACTCAACTCGGGTTACCAACAGGAGAATTCCTTCTGCAGACTTGGTGAGCCGACTTGAAATGATCCTCAGGGGCAAGGTGTCAAATGTTGGTGCTCCAGTGGCGTACTCGGCCTGGAACTTGCCTCCTCCCAAAGCCTTCACCCTTTTCGTGTCGAATCCACCAGTTTCTGATGGCAGTTTGGGCCTTAGAGTGCGACCCTCTGCTGAAGAAGTTAGTGCTTTGGTCGCTTCGCTTGGGGAGATTCCTGATGACGAACGACAGGTCCATTTTGAGGTGCCCCTGAACCCTAGTGATGCTGATATAAACGCTATGCTCGATTTGCTAGCTGAGGATTCTTCTGATGCTGCTCCTGCCGGGGCGTTGGCAGTGGTACCCCTCCCAGAGGTTGATACTACTTTGGATGCACAGAAACCTGTCAGTACTCGCCCGAGGCGCCCTTGCCGAGCCAATCAGCCTGATCCTTCTGCTGATGAGCAGAAGAAGAAAAGAAGACGCCTCCGGCGAGTATCCAGCTTTGATCAGGACGTTGATACCTCGGTTCCTGCTACTGAAGATATGCCTGCGACTGGACTTATTGATGCTGACCCTAATGGGTGTACCCAATCGGCTGCTGATCCCAATGTGGGTGCTCCACCTGTTGCGATCCCAATGGGGGTGCTGCTTGTGTTGTCAATGTGGATGCTGAAGAGGAAGAAAATGAAGCTCCTTTGACTCGGAAAAACAGTCGGCAATTCATCGCCAGCGGTGGAAGTAGTGGAGTTCCCTCTCCTGCTTTGTCTGCCCTCATTGGTCTGCAAGAACTGTCCCTAGCCAACTTTGATCAAACTCTTGAAGATATGGTCCCAGAAGACTTGTTATCGGAGCCAGTGGATGATGGTGCAATGGAGGCTTGCGTTGACGTGCCTGATGCTGGGTTGAGGTCATCCCGTGCCTCGTCGACCTTAGAGCGCGATCTCGAGGGTCGGGAAGCTGACTTGGATCGTCCTGGTCCTATGGAAGTGGCTGAGGGCCCGTCAACCTTAGAGGTGGTTACTGTGGAGAGCTTGGTCCTCAAGAATGGTGCTGACACATGCCCAGCCCCCGAGGATGTCGCCGGGGATGACTTAGCTCGGGTGAAGAGTGTAAGCCATTGCCCAGCCCCCGAGGGTGCTGCCGGGGATGATCCGGCTCAAGTGGGCAGTGCCAACTATGACCCAGCCCCCGAGGGTGCCCAAGCGGGGTCTCCTTCCTGTACTTCCATGGACGTTCACACGGGGTCTCCTCCACGCTCTGGCTTTATGGTGGTAGCCCAAACTTTGGATCAGGAAGTCGCTTTAGAGGGCAGCGCCCCTGCTGACCGAGTGTTGGGTTCTATTGAAGGTACTGGACTGATCTCTGCTGGTTTGTTGCAAGCTGCTCCGGTTGGTGGCCTTACGCCTGCTTATCCACTGATCTCCTCTGATTTGGGGATCCCTTCGTTCTTTACCAACCTCCAGGTACCATGATGTGTTTTAGCTTGATTTTCACATTGTATGAGCTGCTGTCATCACCCTCTTTTGTCTTCCTCATCAGGCTTTGGTGGATGGGATGGCCAGCCAGCTGAGATTGCAGGGTGCTTCTGTCCCGGAAGTGGCTTCGTCTCTTGCATGTTGGAATCCAGTGTCTCTTCAACATCGCGTCTCTGAATTGGAGGCAACCAACGCTGGTTAGTGCCTTTTTGCTTCTCTTCGCCTTCATTGTGGACTGCGTTACCTTCTGACCCCGTTTTGTTTGATTATCTCTTGCTAGGAATGACTCGGCAGATTTCAACTCTTGAGGAAAAACATTCCCGAGATCAGGCTGAATTGGTCCAGCGGTGCGCTGACTTCGAGGAGAAGTATTCTCAGAGCCAAACTGAACTGGGTCAAGTCTCCGCTGCCTTGGATGACGCCAATGCCCTAAGTTCTTCTCTTCATGCTCAGCTCAATTCTGAAAAGGTGATTTACAGAACTGTGCCTTGCCTTGCTGTGTTCCTATTACCTGCTTGGTTTTTTAAGGAGTTGATTTTTGCTTGCAGGAAGAAAAGCGTATCCTTGCTGCTTCTCGTGACAATCTCGACAGATTGTATCGTTGTTGGGGCGAAGGCAAAGACGCCACCCTTCGCTCGAGGCCTTCGCTGCAGCCGCTGGTCCGACAGAGACAAAGCGGGCAGGGACACCCTTCGCAGGACTCGGCACTTTGACGAAGGCCTGCGGCGACGTCCTACCACGGCGCGTCCTCGTTCAGTCCCAAGGCCCACGTGCGATCTGGCCCATTGTAACGGGCCCCGCGTGGCCGCCTCTGTATTACGGGCCTAACTTGTAAAGGAATACTTGTAATTACGGTCTGTAACCCTGCTTTATGGGAATATTCTGGGGATAAAATAGGTGTCTGAGGGCACATGCGTCCTTAACACAAGACGCTGGGCACTCAGATACCTATAAATACCCCCGCACAGTGCCCGTGAGAGGCTAGATCAACAGAGCTATTGCCCCCGTGCACGTAACCCTGTTGTCACCACCGTCCACCCTTGTTGGCCTTCTTGCTGCTGAGAGCGAGTTCCAACATTTGGCGCCCACCGTTCGTGCTACGACAAAACCACCCGCGATGGCACCCAAGAGAGCTAACCCCAAGGCTGACGAGGCTGCGAAGGCAGCACTGCTGGCCGCAAGAAAGGGCAAGGCCCTCGTCCTCACCCAATCCACCCACCAAGAGCCCATTGAAGACAATGTTCCCCACACCGGCGAAGACGACACCTTCCGCACCTGCGGAACCGAAGGACAGTCACAGCCGCCCCCAGGCTTCGCCCCACTGGAAGGCGCGGACCTCACCGAGGACGGCGAGGTCCTCGGCGTCTCAACAGAAGAACAGCTGCAGCTGCGCGCCCTGCGCCTCAGGAACCGCAATCTCCAGAGGCAGAAAGAGATACTGGAGGCCAAGCGCCAGCGTGTGTCCGCATTAGCCAAAGTGCGGCAAATGATACGCGACGAGGAGCAGAAAGCCCAAGACCTCGAGCGCGAGATCGCGCTGATGCAGCGCGAAGGCCACCTCGGTCTACAGCAAGAGCCACCCCTCCAACAGCGCACACAACCGGAGGACACGCGCGAAGGCCACCTCGGCCGGCAGCATGGCCCACCCCTGCAACACCGGGCGCAGCCGGAGAACCCGTGTTTCCCCCAGCATAACTACGTCTCCCAGCACGGCGCGCCATTCCAAGGGGTCAACTACCTCGACGAGCGAAGTCCCCTGGCGCCACACCTGCAAGTGACGCCTTGGCCGGCTAACTTTCGAGCGGGGGCATACCCCAAGTACAACGGCAGCACCGACCCGGCGCAGTACATCATGAGTTATCAGGTCGCCGTTGCATCAGCCGGAGGAGACGACGCCACAATGGCGAAGTCTTTCATCATCGCACTAGAGGGCCCAGCACTCACCTGGTTCACCAGATTGCCTCCGCTGTCCATTGATTCGTGGAGAAGTCTCAGGGACAAGTTCCTCCTCAACTTCCAAGGCTACCGTCCAGACACCGACGCTTTGGCCGAGCTCTCGCTTTGCAAACAGCTGGAAAAAGAGACTCTGCGTGAGTATTACCGCAAGTTCTTAACACTCAAGTCACAGCTGCCCTCTGTCGACGATCAGATCGCTATCCACTACGCCATCAATGGCCTTCGGGCTGGCGTCCTCTACAGCCATTGTATCAGAGATCCACCAAAGAGCTTGCAGGAGCTATATCAGCTCTTCGAAAAATATGCCAAATCCGAAGAGCTCCACCAGCGCAAGGTTGAGTCACAGCGGAAGCCCAAAGATGCCCCGCAGTCCAGCCGCACCTGGACGAGGACTCCGCAACCAGACTCCGGTCGAGATGGCCGCAGTCAACAGCAAGTGCACAACATCGTCAACCAACAGCCTGCTGCTGATCCCCCTCGCCGCCAAGACTATCCCCCTCAGGGCCGCGGAAACGGAACTCGCGGCAGGGGTCGAGGGCGGGCGCAACAGCCGCCGCGCCGATTCTATTGCCTTTTCCACGGCGAAGACTGCGCCCACCAGACCAAAGACTGCCCCGAGACGAAGGCCACCAGAGACAGAATGGCGCGGGCGCAGCCGGTCGACAATCCCAGAATTGTCGCGCATAATTACCAGCCACCCCCTCCACCATATATTCACGCTCCCGCTCCGCATCCACCGCACCACGCTTACCAACACCATCAGGAAGTACAAATCGTACCTCCTCCACCCCCACCACCACACCAGCAACATCAGAACATCCCCCATGCCCCAAAGCAGGAAGACTTCGCCGATCAACCATATCGCGGAGTCATTCACATGATAACAGGGGGGTCTAGCACTGACTTCGACACCAAGCGGCAGAAGCGGGACCACTACCGCAGCATCAACCATGTCGCCGTCACTGGCCCAGTCGTGCAGACGAAGTGGTCCCACATACCGCTAACCTTCGACGCACGAGACGTCGACCTGCGCAGCGCCCCCCACATCGACGCTATGGTCATCAATTGCAGCGTGGCAGGCTGGGACTTACACAAAGTCCTAGTCGACAACGGCAGTCAGGCGGACATCATCTTCCTCCACGCCTTCGACCGCATGGGTATAAGCCACAGCTTGCTGAAGCCTTCGGACAACCCGTTGTATGGTTTCGGCGGCAAGGGCACCTTTCCAGTCGGCAAGATAGAGTTGCCCCTCTCCTTCGGTGTAGCGCCCAATGCCCGAAGTGAGCAAGTAACCTTCGACATTGTCGACATGGTATATCCATACAACGCCATCATGGGCCGGGGCTCCATCAACAAGTTCGAAGCTGCCATCCACGGGTTGTACCTATGTATGAAGATACCAGGCCCGCTAGGCGCCATCACAGTCTACGGCAACCAGCAGACGGCGCGCAACATTGAGCGGGACTTCGTGCCCGGTCAGAGAAACGTACACTGTCTCTCGACCCAGCGCGAGGTCCCTGCGCCGGCCAGCCCAACCGACAAGCAGCACGACAAGGCGCAGTTGCAGTGCCAAGACGGGACCAAGACTGTCCCCCTCGATCAGGCCACACCCAAGCAGACAGTAACTATCAGCGAAGACCTCACCTCACTTGAAGAAGAGAAACTTCTCTGCTGCCTGGCCAAGAATAAAGATGTCTTCGCCTGGTCTGCCCTCGATCTGGTCGGAGTCAGCCGAGCCATAATTGAGCACAGCTTGGGCATTGACCCTTCGGTGCGACCCAAAAAGCAGAAGCTTCGCAAAATGTCAGACGAAAAGACAGAGGCCGCCAAGGCGGAGGTGCATCGCCTCCTGGAGGCTAAATTCATCGAGCCAGTGGCTTACCCCACGTGGCTCTCCAATGTCGTGATGGTGCAGAAAAAAAGCGGAAAATGGCGCATGTGCATAGACTTCACCAGTCTCAATAAGGCCTGCCCAAAGGACAATTTCCCGTTGCCGCGGATCGACAAAATAGTCGATAGCGCGGCCGGATGCGAGGTCATGTCCCTCCTCGACTGCTTCTCTGGCTATCACCAGATATACATGAAGGAGGAAGACAAGGCTAGCACCAGCTTTATAACACCCTTCGGCACTTATTGCTTTGTCAGAATGCCGGAGGGTCTCAAGAATGCTGGATCCACCTTTTCCAGACTCACCAAAACAGTGCTCGAGGGGCAGGTCGGCAGAAACATATTCACATATGTGGACGACATCGTCGTCGCCAGCAAGAATAAGGAGGACCATCTCGCCGACCTAGCAGAGACATTCACGAACATGCGAGATGCACGACTCCGCCTAAACCCGGAAAAGTGCGTTTTCGGTGTTCGCCAGGGCAAGATATTGGGCTACCTGGTGTCCCGCCGCGGCATCGAGGCCAACCCAACCAAGATCCAGGCCATCGTCGATATGTCGCCTCCGCAGTCTGCCAGGGACGTCTAGCGCCTGACAGGCAGGATGGCAGCTCTCAACAGATTCATCTCCAGGTCCGCCGAGCGAAGTCTCCCCTTCCTCAAAACACTCCGCGGAGCGAAGGACTTCGCTTGGGGACCGGAGCAAGCAGCGGCCTTCGCCTCACTGAAACAGTACCTGTCGGAGCTGGCCATCCTCACGAGCCCCGACTCCTCGCTCCCCTTATTGCTCTATGTCGCGGCTTCGCCGCACGCAGTCAGCGCGGCACTGGTACAGGAGCAGACAGTCGAGGGCGCAGTCAGACAGTGCCCTGTCTACTATGTCTCCGAAGTCCTGACACCGTCCAAATGCAACATGACAGAGCTGGAGAAGATAGCCTACGCAGTTGTTATGTCCTCGCGCAAGCTGCGTCATTATTTTGAAGCATTCAAGGTCCGAGTCACCTCAGACATGGGGCTCGGCGAACTATTCAGGAACCCGGAGGCATCAGTGAGGATTGCCAAGTGGGCAGCCGAACTCTCCGGCTACCACATCTGCTTCGAGCCCAGAACAGCTATCAAGTCGCAAGTCCTGGCAGACTTCGTCGTCGACTGGACTGGGCCAGTAACGCAACCGGACCCATCCACAGAAAAGGTCTGGACCATCCATTGCGACGGTGCATGGTGTCATGCGGGGGCAGGCGTCGCTGCAGTTGTCACCTCGCCAGCCGGAGTCAAACACAGATATGCAGCACGCCTCAGCTTCGCTCTGGAATCCGACAAATGTACAAACAACATAGCAGAGTATGAAGCAGTCATCCTCGGCCTCCGCAAGCTAAGGGCCCTCGGAGTCACCACATGTATCATCAAAACAGACTCCAAGATAGTTGCCGGTCAGGTCGAGAAAGACTATGCAGCAAAAGACCCCGCCCTCATGCAATACCTCGCGGCTATCCGAAGTCTCGAGAGACAATTCAAGGGATTCACCCTGCAGCATGTGGATAGGGCCAAGAACGAGGAGGCCGATGCCTTAGCCAAGGCCGCCGCCAGGGGCGAGCCCCTGCCCTCCGACGTGTTTTTCCACACCATCGGCACCCCAGCAGTCCGGAGCCCCGAAGGGCTCCAGATAACTAATGATAGCGAAGGCCACCGTATAGTCAACCTAATCATGACAGAAGACTGGAGGGCACCAATAACCCTGTTCCTACAGGGGTACTATCATCCAGCCGACGTCAGTGAGGCAAAGCGCCTCAGACACCGAAGCCGGGACTTCGCTCTGATCGAGGGCCAACTGTACAAAAAAGGGGTCAGTCTGCCAATGCTCAAATGCGTCACCGAAACCGAAGGCATGCAGATCCTACGCGAAGTCCACAGTGGCACGTGCGGCTCGCACGCAGGGCCAAGGGCCCTGGCTGCCAAGGTGATCCGTCAAGGGTTTTACTGGCCCGCAATGATCTGCGCCGCAAATCGGGTCACGAGGTCCTGCGAAGCCTACCAGAAGTTCTCCCCTCGGTCAGGCAACCCCTCGCAATATACAAAGCTGATTGCCCATACATGGCCTCTCCAGCGCTAGGGCCTGGACATCGTCGGGCCCCTGCCCACCGCTCAGGGGAACCTTAAGTTCGCCTTCGTAGTTGTCGAATACTTCACTAAATGGATTGAAGCGAGGGCTGTTTCCACAATCACATCAAAGACTGCCCAAAAATTCTTCTGGCAGAACATCGTTTGCCGCTTCGGAGTACCGTCCGAGCTAACAGTCGACAACGGCAAACAGTTCGACAGCCAAGATTTCAAGGATTTTTGTTTTTCCATCGGCACCAAGCTTGCCTTCGCTTCAGTCTATCATCCGCAGTCCAACGGGGTCGTGGAGCGCGCCAATGGGAAAATATTCACAGCTGTCAAAAAGATGCTCCTCGATGAAAGAAAAGGCAGGTGGACCGAGTTATTACCAGAGGCAGTCTGGGCGCTAAACACAACCGAGTGCAGAGGGACCGGGTTCACTCCTTTCCGCCTTCTATACGGATCGGAGGCAATGACCCCGCAAGAAATAAAGCATGGGTCCCCGCGTACAGTTCCGTCAGCCGTCCCCGACGTGGATGAGCCAACTTCAAAAGATCTCATTGACGGAGACCGGGTCTTCGCCTTACAGGCCCTGAACAAATATCAGGCCCAGACCAAAGCATGGCGCGACCGTGCAGTCATCCCGAGGGAGTTCAGCGAGGGGGACCTCGTACTCATCCGAACAGCTCGGATGGAGTCCAAGGGCAAATTGGAGCCCAAGTGGGAGGGCCCCTTCATAGTCAAGTCAAAAGCTTCCCCCAGTGCTTACAGGCTCACAACGCCAAACGGCGAGGACCTAGAGCACTCCTGGAACGTCGACAACCTTCGCAAATTTTTTGTTTGACCCATTTAGGGCCGATTTCGCCCTTGTAATTCGCCGCAAACAATCTTGTACCGGCCCGCACTCTTTTCCTCCCGGGGGGTGAGGTTTTTAACGAGGCGGAGCCATGTAATATATGTGAGAAAAATCCCCCGCAAAAGCATGTGTCGAAAAAAGACCGCAACAACGGTCTTCGGCATTCGACCAATTCGAAGTCACCGCGAGGCTAAGCGCTAGCCACCCTCGCGTGCGACCAATCCGCGCAGAAGTCGCCTAAGGGTGCAGCCGGACTTAGCACAACAAGTGCGCAAAAATCCGAAGTCTATCGCGAAGACTATCCGCGCAGAAGTCGCCTAAGGGTGCAGCCGGACTTAGCACAACAAGTGCGCAAAAAACGAAGTCTATCGCGAAGACTATCCGCGCAGAAGTCGCCTAAGGGTGCAGCCGGACTTAGCACAACAAGTGCGCAAAAAACGAAGTCTATCGCGAAGACTATCCGTGCAGAAGTCGCCCAAGGGTGCAGCCGGACTCAGCACAACAAGTGCGCAAAAAACGAAGTCCATCGCGAAGACTATCCGCGCAGAAGTCGCCTAAGGGTGCAGCCGGACTTAGCACAACAAGTGCGCAAAAATCCGAAGTCTATCGCGAAGACTATCCGCGCAGAAGTCGCCTAAGGGTGCAGCCGGACTTAGCACAACAAGTGCGCAAAAATCCGAAGTCCATCGCGAAGACTATCCGCGCAGAAGTCGCCTAAAAGGTGCAGCCGGACTTAGCACAACAAGTGCGCAAAAATCCGAAGTCCATCGCGAAGACTATCCGCGCAGAAGTCGCCTAAAAGGTGCAGCCGGACCAAGCACAAACGCGCAAAAATCCGAAGTCTATCGCAGGAGCCGCCTAAGGGCGCAGCCAGCACAGTATAACAAAAAGCAGAAACGACAGCAAGACCAATCAATCAATCACACCAGACAAAGTACACAGCGCCCTCGCAGGCACAGGCACGCGAGGGCACACAACTCCATTTTACAAGCCTTTACACATACACAAGCGAGGGCACCACGCCCTACATCGGCTCAACCTTAGGAATAATCCCCATCTCTCTATAATTAAATAACATTATCCTAAGCTCCTCACCCGCAAAAAGGCTTCGCAGCTCCCCTTCCCCTACACCCGAGGCGGCCGGCAAAGACAGCAGCTCCTGCCGGCCAGCCCTACTAACGCGAAGCCGAGCCCCTTCCTCCGCACTAATCCTACGCTTTGCAACCGCCCTTCGTCGTCGGTGCCCGGTGCTAGGACCGGGCACGCCTGGCGCGTCCGCAGCATGTGGTGCAGCCTCCGCCGCAGCCACGTCCAAGGCCGCAAAATAATCCAAGTCCTCCTCCGACGACTCCTCAGTCCACTCAACCGAGCTCCCAGAGTCAGTAACATCAAAAAACTCAGAAACAGACCCACCACATTCATTTCCATCTTCCGCGGTCGAAGCCGCCAAAAACTCAGTGGTAGCGGTTGCGTGCGCAGGCCCAAAATCTTGAACCTACGCAGCAACCAAAATTCAGTACAACATCCAAAAATCCCTCAACCCTAAACACCACCTATGCCACCTGCGAAGGCCCGGCCGCTGCGGGAGCCTCCGTCGCTGCCTCTGCTGGATCTTCAGCGCTCGGCACAGCAGCTGCGGGGGCATCTGGCGCGCCTTCGGCCACCTTTGGGGGAAGGTCTTCGCCGGCCGCGGCAGATGCAGGAGCGCCCGGTGCATCTTCCGCAGTCTCCGGGGTCGGTCCCGGGGCGACTCCAGTCGCGGCCTCCGCAGGGGTCGTCTCCGGCTCAGGCAGCGCGCTGTTCAGCGCCCCGAAGTCGTCCACCCGCTCGCCGCGCTCCGCCTAAAACAAAACGCACAAAAACTCAGCAAACACACGCACAGACCGCATCCAGCAGACGCCGGGCAAACGACAACGTTACCTGAGCCCTCGCAGCCTCGGCCCGCGCCCGGACCACCTCACGACCGTATGAACCCCACATCCGGTCATAGAGGGCCCCGGCGGATTCCTTCACCACGGGGTCTTCGACCTCAAAGATATCACGCCCAAAATCCTCATCCACCTGGTCGAGGGCCTCAAAGTGCCGGCAGCCTTCGCGAGAGAGCGCGTTCATCGCTGCCTCGCAGGTGACCAGGGAGGTGAACGCCATCAACCCCGCCAAGACAGTGGGGAGCTCCTGCAGTTCCTCCTGCACCCATTCCAGACAGCGAAGCCCGGCCTCTCGCTCCGGCACCTCGAAGTCACCCGTCCGCACACCCAGCTCGCGATATGAAGTCATGAGCTGCGTGCGCGTCCGTTCGGCCTCCGCTCGCATCGCGGCCTCGGCCCCCTCCGCGCGGCTCTCCTGGGCAGTAAGCCGCCGCTGCAGCTCTCCGGCGAGCTCCTTGGCGATATTGCCTTCCGCCCGCGCCAGCCTGGCCTCCGCCTGCGCAGCCTGCTCTTTGGCGATGGCTTCGTTGGCCTCCCTCCTCTCCCCCGCCAGCTGGCGCCGGAGGTCAGCCTTCTCCTTCTCAAGGGCGGCCACCTTCTCCGCCAGTTTGCGGCACTTGCTGTCGGAGGCCGACTTCTCACGGACAGAGTCCGCATGTTGCGTCCGAAGTCTCTCGACCTCGGCAGACAACGCTGCCGTAAGGGCCCCCGACGCAGTGCGGCTGGTGAAGTCAGCCACCTGCAGAACACACGTAAGATCGTTGCGTAAAAAAAATGTATAGCTCGGCGGACCTGACTCAGCGCCTCCGTCGCTCGACTCAGCGCCTCCGTCGCTCCTTTCAGCCGACGGGTCGCCGCGCCCGCCTCGTCTCTGACCAGCGCGAGGGCAGACACCTCGCCTCCGGCGCCAAGGGTCTCTCCCCCCGCCTTCGGCGCTGGCGCAGCCGTCGCGATCGCCGCGCCAGGCACAACTAGAGCAAGCGGGCCCTCGTCCGACCCTGCAACGCGTCAACAAATTAAAAAAAAGGGGTATATATATATTCATATAGACTTACCCCCAAGATAATCCTCCACATCAATCTCGGTGCCGAAGTCGGCAACGCGTTTGCCAGGCGGCGGTAGCGATCGGGCCGCCTTCGCAGCCTCCGCCACCCCGCTGACAGACGGCACCACCTTCGACAGCTTGGGGCCTCCGGCGCCCACCGTCGTCTCCGGCGCCTTGCCAGGCGCGGAGGCGCCCACCTTCGTCGGCAGCGGCGGCTTGCCTCCGCCAGAGGCCTCAGCCTTCGCCGTTCCCCGCTGCCTTTTCGGCCGGGCTTCGTGAACCCTCACAGTCGCCTGGCGTTTTCGCGCCGCGCCTTGGCGATCCTTGTCCATCACTGCCCACACAACATGACCGATATTTCGCCCATAAGGAAAAACTTTCCACCGATGAACCATACGAGATGTAAAACAGTCCTCCTCAGCCGCGCAGGGGATAGGAATGTTTTTAGGCCAACAACCCCCGGTAACCCTCAGCATCCGAGCCGAAGACTCCCGGAGCTCGGACGAAGACATCCTCTCCCCCGGGGCCGCACACGTCCTCATTAAATCTCTAGCGAAACTATCAGACACCCCAAGTCTTCCCATCGCAGTACCTAATTTTCTCTTTTTCGAGGAGGCGGCGGCCACCAGCGCAGGGTCGCCTCCAGTCTCCACCGCCGGCTTCTTCCCACGGCGGTCCGCTTCGTCTTGACCAGGGTAACCGTCGTACGGCAGTTGATTTAATTCGAAGACCCTGTTCAAACGTTCATTTGACCCGCGGATGTCAAAGTTGCGCTGGCCTTCCGTCCTCGGCACGTAACGCCCCACGAGCCGCACCGCCAAGCCCTCCGCATCACGCACAAAGGCGGCCGGGTCACGGTTTCGCAAATTCAGTGCGAAGGCAGGACTTCGCACCACCCTTCCTCCGTGAAAGGGCATCTGGCGAGGGCATACTTCGCCCAGCGCCCAGCCGTGCGCCAAGGGCCAGACCCCGTACGCCACGAACTCTTCAACTAAATCTCGACCGCTGCTCTGACCGGCGGCGCACCGAAGGGCCCCTTCGTCTGCATCCTCTTCTGCCACTTCATAAGGTGGATACGCAGAGTAATAGTGAGAGCACATTAAGGACACGGGGAGCCCTTCATGGCCTTCGACAGTAGCCTCAGCAACATAAAACCAAAATTCATTCCAATTGCCCCACTTGTTGCGGGCGCACGGGACCAACTCCACTACTGGCATTGTGGTCTTGCCGGTCTTCGGCGTGAATGTGCATGACCCGAACTGGGCAACTCCGTCCTCAACCATCCTTTTCTGCCAATGCAAACAATAATTCTTCGCAAAAACTTCAACTGACGGCTGTCCGCCGTACGAAGTCGTCGCCCAGACATACTTCGCCAGCGCCACTATGGCGTTCGGTGTCAGCTGATGTATTTGAACGCTGAATCTACGCAGGACTTCGCTGACAAAACGGTGCGCAGGCAAGCGGAGTCCGGCGACGAAGAACGCCTCGAAAACAACCAACTCGCCCTCCGGCTCGGGGACTTCCTCCGTCCCCGGAGCACGGGCGACCCCGCCGCCAAAGTAGCCCAACCGCTGCATATCTTCAATACGGGCTGACGTCATCCGTGACACACCAAATTCAACAGAGTCGCCGGCGCGCAACTCCTCCACCTCCACGTTACTCAACGTCTCCTCAGACGAGGCGGCGGCCGGCGACGCGGCGTCGGCGGAGGAAGAAGAGGATGGCATGGCTACGTACCGTCGTCGGCGGCGGGCGGTCTGCTTCACTCGAGCCAGAACGCCGGCGAGCTAAGGGAGCAGCGGAGGAAAAGGAGCAGCAAGACGGCGGGCGGCTAGGGTTTTACGGAGCGCGGAAGGCAGAGTTCAAAAAGCGCCGCCCCCGCCCCCTTTTATAGGCGGGGCGCGGCTCTTCGGGAAACCCGCAATCCGACAGGCCGCGACGCTTCGGGAAACCCGCAATCCAACAGTACGCCGTCCATCAACGGTCACATCAAAAACCCCCGCGGAACCACTTCGAGCGAGGGCAGCGTCTCCGCCATCTAGCGACGTCTTCGGCACCAGGTGACTTTGTCGAACTGGTCCCTCGGAGGGCAAATGTTGGGGCGAAGGCAAAGACGCCACCCTTCGCTCGAGGCCTTCGCTGCAGCCGCTGGTCCGACAGAGACAAAGCGGGCAGGGACACCCTTCGCAGGACTCGGCACTTTGACGAAGGCCTGCGGCGACGTCCTACCACGGCGCGTCCTCGTTCAGTCCCAAGGCCCACGTGCGATCTGGCCCATTGTAACGGGCCCCGCGTGGCCGCCTCTGTATTACGGGCCTAACTTGTAAAGGAATACTTGTAATTACGGTCTGTAACCCTGCTTTATGGGAATATTCTGGGGATAAAATAGGTGTCTGAGGGCACATGCGTCCTTAACACAAGACGCTGGGCACTCAGATACCTATAAATACCCCCGCACAGTGCCCGTGAGAGGCTAGATCAACAGAGCTATTGCCCCCGTGCACGTAACCCTGTTGTCACCACCGTCCACCCTTGTTGGCCTTCTTGCTGCTGAGAGCGAGTTCCAACAATCGTGATTCTAGCAACTCGCTGACCATCTTGTAGAGGAGTCACCGCTTTACAATGGAGGAATTGGACAATCAACGTTGCAGGCTGCAGGAATCTGCGGACGAAGTGACCCGCCTCAAGCAGTTGATATCAGCAAAGGATGCCACCATTAAAGAACTCCGAGCTTCCAAGAAATCCATTGCCCAGGAGTTAGAGACTGCTCGACTGGCTGCTAAAGTTGCTGAAGAAACTTCTGTTACTCTCAAAGCCCAGCGCGACAAAGCCATGGACAAGGCTATTCGGGCTGGACGAATCTTGATGAGGAGACCCGGCGTGACTGTTCCTGAAGACATAAGAGCTGACGTGAATGCTGCCCCCGATTCTTCGAGTCACCCTTCTTCGTCGGTCGCCCCTGAGAAAGACATTGCGAAATAGAGAAACATTTTGCGTGCTTTGAGCGCGCGGTTAGCATGATCGAGTATTTGTTAGAGGACATCAGTTCAGCATTCGAATGATACAGTTACTCTCTTATTGTATCAGAATTCATCAGTTCGTAAATTTGTAGTAATGAAATGACGCGCGATGATTATGAGATTTGTTTGCGGGATATAGAAGTCATCCCCTGAATTGCATGGGCATGAGCATGTTGCACCACCTTAAGTCGTTGCCAACTTAAGTCGATTGCTCCGTTAGTAGGGCATAGTGGTCACCCTGAGTTAAGTAAGCGTGAGCATGTTGCACCGCATTAAGTCGTTGCCGACTTAAGTCGATTGCTCCGTTAGTAGGGCATAGTGGTCACCCTGAGTTAAGTAAGCGTGAGCATGTTGCACCGCTTTAAGTCGTTGTCGACTTAAGTCGATTGCTCCGTTAGTAGGGCATAGTGGTCACCCTGAGTTAAGTAAGCGTGAGCATGTTGCACCGCCTTAAGTCGTTGCCGACTTAAGTCGATTGCTCCGTTAGTAGGGCATAGTGGTCACCCCGAGTTAAGTAAGCGTGAGCATGTTGCACCGCCTTAAGTCGTTGCCGACTTAAGTCGATTGCTCCGTTAGTAGGGCATAGTGGTCACCCCGAGTTAAGTAAGCGTGAGCATGTTGCACCGTCTTAAGTCGTTGCCGACTTAAGTCGATTGCTCCGTTAGTAGGGCATAGTGGTCACCCCGAGTTAAGTAAGAATGCAAGTCAATCGTAAACGAATTGAGTATCTTTGAAACCTCTTTTTATTGATGACATATTTCCACTTTACAGAGTACATCGTCGTCCCAGCAGTTTTGAAATACAGCTAGGGATAAAACTTTCTGAGGTGTTCTATGTTCCAGGAGTTCCCAACTTCTGTGCCATCCATCTGAGTGAGGCGATACGATCCGGGCCGAGTGACTTCTGCTACCATGAAGGGTCCTTCCCATAAGGGTGATAACTTGTGTCATCCCTCCCCCGTTAGAATTTGGCGGAGGACGAGATCCCCTACTGAGAAGAATCGTTGTCGCACAGCCTTGTCGTGATAACGCCTTAGAGTCTGCTGGTACCGTACCGATTGGATTACCGCGCTTAGCCGTTCTTCTTCAAGTACATCAATGTCCTCCAGCCTGGTGGCCTCAGCTTCTGCTATACTTTCGAAGATCAACCTTGGTGCCCCAAACTTGAGATCAGCGGGTAGCACTGCCTCCGACCCATAGACCATGAAGAAAGGAGTGTTTCCATGCAGGGGCTCGGCTAGGTTGGGTTCTTAAGCTCCAAACGACATAGGGCAATTCCCTTATCCACTTCCCTGCGAATTTTTCATTCTTATTGAAGACTTTTTTTCCTGAGTGCCTCCAATATCATTCCGTTGGCTCGCTCAACCTGCCCGTTGGCTCTTGGATGTGCTACAGATGCATACTTGATCTGAATGCTCTTTTGCTCGCAGAAGTCGAAGAATTCTGAACTTGTGAAGTTGGATCCTAAGTCAGTTATGATGCTGTTTGGTATCCCGAATCTGAATATTATGTCTTGTATGAATTCCACGGCCTTAGCAGAGGTTAAAGAGGCGATGGGCTTGAACTCTATCCATTTAGTGAATTTGTCAATCGCCACCAATACATGAGTGTATCCCCCTTGAGCTTTCTTAAAAGGTCCAATCATATCCAGTCCCCAGCATGCGAAAGGCCAAGTCACTGGTATGGTCTGCAGTTGCTGTGCTGGCAGATGTTGTTGCTTTGACAAGTATTGGCAAGCTTCGCACCTTTGAACTAACTCGGCTACATCGTTCTTTGCTGTTGGCCAGTAAAATCCTGACCTGAAGACCTTCCCAACTAGTGTTCTAGATGCTGCATGTATTCCACATTGCCCGGCATGGACCTCCTCCAGAAGTTGCTTCCCAGTGAACGGAAGAATACACTTCATGAGGGCTCCTGATGCACCCCTTCTGTATAATGTTTCCCCAATGAGTGTATAGTGAGCCGACTGTCTGGCAATGCGCTCGGCCAAGTTCTTGTCGTCTGGTTCTTCTTCATTCTTTATATACTTAATGATCGGCCTCCTCCAGTCATCAGAGTCTGACTCGAGTTGATCTATAACGTTGCACTCTTCTGTTTGATCCATTGAGATACTCGGCTGTTGGATTTCTTGCACGAAGACTCCGGGTGGGACATGAGTTCGACCGGATCCTAGCTTGGATAGTACATCAGCTGCTGTGTTCCGATCTCTTTCTACATGATGGAATTCCAGACCTTCGAATTTATCTTCCAGCTTTCGGACGGCGGCGCAGTATTTTCCCATCGAATCGCTCGAACAATCCCACTCCTTGTTTATCTGGCTGATGACTACCAGAGAGTCCCCATATACCATCAATCTCTTGACACCCAATGATATGGCAATGTTCAATCCATGGATCAGAGCTTCATACTCGGCTGCATTGTTGGAGGCGGGAAACAGCAACTGGAGGGCATACTTGAGGTGTTCGCCTCCAGGTGCGGTGAAGAGAATCCCTGCTCCCGCTCCTTGCAGTTTTAACGAGCCATCGAAATACATTCGCCATACTTCTGCAGTCTCTGGGTTATCTGGTACTTGTTGTTCAGTCCATTCTGATACGAAATCAACCAGCGCTTGAGTTTTGATAGCAGTGCGAGGTCGGAACTCGATGTCATGAGATCCTAGCTCGCAAGCCCACTTGGCTATTCGGCCAATGGCTTCCTTGTTGTGAAGAATATCCCCTATCGGAAAACCAGTAACTACTATGACTTTGTGGTCATCAAAGTAGTGACGCAGCTTGCGGGCAGTTAGAAGTACTGCATATAATAGCTTCTGAACTTGAGGATACTTTTTCTTTGAGGGGCCCAGAACTTCACTGATGAAGTAAACAGGATGTTGCACTGGGTAGGCATGTCCTTCTTCTACTCGCTCGACTACCAACGCGGTGCTTACCACGTGAGTCGTGCAAGAGATATACAGTAGCAAATCTTCAGCCGGTTGAGTTGACGTAGCTCGCCGGGGTGGCTTCAGTACCGGAGGTGTTGTCAAGAATTTTTTCAGTGCGTCTAGAGCTTCTTGTGCTTCTGAAGTCCATTGAAACTTATCCACCTTCTTGAGTAGCTTGTAAAATGGCAAACCTTTTTCTCCCAGCCTGGATATAAATCTGCTCAGAGCTGCCATACATCCAGTAAGTCGTTGAACCTTCTTCTGTGATCGAGGAGCTTCCATCTTCATGATACCTTAGATTTTATCCGGATTAGCCTCAATCCCCCGGTGGCTGACGATAAACCCGAGTAACTTCCCAGCTGGTACCCCGAAAACACATTTTTCAGGATTAAGCTTCCATCTATACCGTCTCAGACTGTTGAAAACCAGCTGTAAGTCTTCGATGAAGTCTTCCGAATTCTCCGTTTTGATTACCACATCATCTACGTAGGCTTCCACACGCTTGCCCCAGTGATCGGCTAAGCATGTTTGAATGGCTCTCTGATAAGTTGCTCCAGCGTTTTTGAGGCCGAACGACATAGAGGTATAACAGAAAGCACCAAACGGAGTGATGAACACTGTTTTTTCCTCGTCTTCCTTCGCCAAGCTAATCTGATGATACCCGGAATAGCAATCTAAGAAAGACAGCACAGAACACCCAGCGGTGGAGTCCACCACCTGATCTATCCTTGGGAGCCCGAAGGGATCCTTCGGACAGTGTTTGTTGAGATCAGTATAGTCGACGCACATGCGCCAATCCACTTTATTCTTTTTGAGTACAAGAACAGGGTTGGCTAACCACTCGGGGTGCAATACTTCTCTAATAAATCCAGTCGCGACCAAGCGAGCTAACTCGGCGCGAATGGCCTCTCTCTTGTCGGGCGTGAAACGACGCAGCTTTTGCTGAATCGGTCTCGCCTGGGGATAGACCTTCAATTTGTGCTCAGCCAGTTCTCTTGGGACTCCCGGCATATCCGCAGGTTGCCATGCGAATACGACTCGGTTATCTTGCAGAAACTGGACGAGCGCGCTTTCCTATTTGTCGTCCAGGCTGGAGCTGATGATGGCAGTCTTGCGTTCATCAGCGAACCCCAGGTTGATCCTCTTAGTATCTTCAGTCGGCCGCATAGAGGTCGCGGCCTGAGCTTCGTTTTGAAAGGGAAATGTGCCTTTGGGCCATTTCTAAGTATTTTGGTGATTGAGTGTCAACACAAGTGCTTAAATGTGAATTTATGCTCATGGATGAACAAAGTGCAAATCAAGAGCAAAGGTATGTTTCTAAGTCTTAGTACATTGGTTTTGTGTACTAATATACTTGTCTAAGTGTTGGAAACAGAAAGTAGAAGAAAAGAGAAGAGGTGCAGAAAGCTTGGCTGTGTACAGCCAAGACTCAGTTCGGTCTGGAGCACCGGACTGTCCGGTGGTGCACCGGACAGTGTCCGGTGCGCCAGGCTGACTCGGCGCGAACTGGCCGCTCTCGGGAATTCGCCGACGGCGTACGGCTAAAATTCACCGGACTGTCCGGTGTGCATCGGACTGTCCGGTGAGCCAACGGTCGGCCGCAGATTCTGCGCGTGACACGTGGCCGGGCCAACGGTCGGAAGGGGGCACCGGACTGTCCGGTGTGCACCGGACTGTCCGGTGCGCCAACGGCTCCCAGATCTGCAACGGTCGGCTGCGCTGTTTAAGGAAGGAAATCGGGCACCGGACAGTGTCCGGTGTGCACCAGACTGTCCGGTGCACCCGACGACAGAAGGCAAGATTGGCCTTCCAGATTTGCTCTCAACGGCTCCTAGCTGCCTTGGGGCTATAAAAGGGACCCCTAGGCGCATGGAGGAGAATAACAAGCAACCTTAGAGCAATCTTGATCATCCACACTCAGTCTTTGCGCATTTGTTTGTCATTCTCAGTGATTCGAGCTCTGTTCTAGTGAGAACTTCGAGATAGTCTTTTGAGCTCGATTCTTGGCTGTGTGTGTGCGCATTTTGCTGTGGATTTGTGTGTGTTGCTTCCCTCCCTTACTCCGTGCTTCTTTGTGAAACTCAATTGTAAGGGCGAGAGACTCCAAGTTGTGGAGATTCCTCGCAAATGGGAAAAGATCAAAGTAAAGAAGAACACCGTGGTATTCAAGTTGATCATTGGATCACTTGAGAGGAGTTGAGTGCAACTCTCGTCCGTTGGGACGCCACAACGTGGAGTAGGCAAGTTTTGTACTTGGCCGAACCATGGGATAACCACCGTGTCATCTCTGTGATTGTTTTCTTGTGGTTATTGTGTTCTGGCTCCTTTCTAGCCACTTGGAAATTATTGTGCTAACGATTAACCAAGTTTTTGTGGCTATAAGTTTAAGTTTTACAGGATCACCTATTCACCCCCCCCCCCTCTAGGTGCTCTCAATTGGTATCAGAACCGTTCTCTTCACAAAGGGACTAACCACCCGAAGAGATGGATCCTAAGGGGAAGGGAATTGTGATCAACGACAAGGAGAAGGAGTCCTTCGTCAACGAGCCAAGGGATGACAAGTCCAACGACTCAGGCTCGGGCCACAGACGCAAGGAAGGGAAGAAGAAGAAGACAAGGCGCATCAAGGAGATCGTCTACTACGACGACAGTGATGAGTCTACTTCTTCCCAAAAGGACGACGACCACAACGACTACGAGCGAAGGAAACCGGTTAATTCGAACTTTTCCTTTGACTACTCTCGTATTCCGCAAGGTTCAAATTCACATTTACTTTCCATTCCACTCGGCAAGCCCCCACACTTTGATGGGGAGGACTACGGATTTTGGAGCCACAAAATGCGTAGTCACCTATTCTCTCTCCATCCAAGCATATGGGAGATTGTAGAGAGTGGAATGAAATTTGATAGCTCGGATAGTCCTATGCTTATAAATGAACAAATTCATAGAAATGCACAAGCTACTACTGTTCTCTTAGCATCTTTGTGCAGGGAAGAGTATAATAAGGTGAGCGGCTTGGACAATGCCAAGCAAATATGGGACACCCTCAAGATCTCTCACGAGGGCAACGACGTCACCATGCTCACCAAGATGGAGTTGGTGGAGGGCGAACTTGGGAGATTTGCTATGATAAGGGGGGAGGAGCCAACCCAAACATACAACCGGCTCAAGACCCTTGTCAACAAGATAAGGAGCTATGGAAGCACGCGATGGACGGACCACGACGTCGTCCGCCTAATGCTAAGGTCCTTTACTATTCTTGATCCTCATCTTGTGAACAATATTCGTGAAAATCCTAGGTACACCAAGATGACGCCCGAGGAGATACTTGGAAAGTTTGTAAGCGGGCGGATGATGATCAAGGAGGCTAGATACGTGGATGATGCATTGAATGGCCCAATCCAAGAGCCTCAAACTATCGCTCTCAAAGCTACGAGAAGTAAGGAGGCACTACCAAGCAAGGTGGCGCAAATTGAGGCGGCCGGGCTTAATGATGAAGAAATGGCTCTCATCATCAAGCGCTTCAAGACAGCGTTAAGGGGTCGCAAGGAGCATCCCAACAAGATCAAGACGAAGGGGAAGCGCTCATGCTTCAAATGTGGTAAGATTGGTCACTTTATCGCTAATTGTCCTGATAATGATAGTGACCAGGAAAAGAAGAGTGGAAAATGGGAAAAGAAGAAGAATTACAAGAAAGCAAAGGGCGAGGCACATATTGGAAAAGAGTGGGATTCGGATTGCTCCTCGTCCGACTCCGACAACGAAGGACTCGCCGCCACCGCCTTCAACAAATCAGCCCTCTTCCCCAACGAGCATCACACATGCCTCATGGCTAAGGAGAAGAAAGTTTATGCATCCGGGGGTTCAAGCTGGATTATCGACAGCGGATGCACAAACCATATGACGGGGGAGAAGAAAATGTTCACCTCCTACGTCAAGAATAAGGATTCCCAAGATTCAATTATATTCGGTGATGGGAATCAAGGCAAGGTAAAAGGGTTAGGTAAAATTGCAATTTCCAATGAGCACTCTATCTCAAATGTGTTTTTAGTAGAGTCTCTTGGTTATAATTTACTATTTGTTAGTCAATTATGCAATATGGGGTATAACTGTTTATTCACAAACATAGATGTGTCTGTCTTTAGAAGAAATGATGGTTCACTAGCTTTTAAGGGTGTATTAGACGGCAAGCTTTACTTAGTTGATTTTGCAAAAGAAGAGGCCGGTCTAGATGCATGCTTAATTGCTAAGACTAGCATGGGCTGGCTGTGGCATCGCCGCTTAGTGAAAGGGAAATGTGCCCTTGGGCCATTTCTAAGTATTTTGGTGATTGAGTGTCAACACAAGTGCTTAAATGTGAATCAATGCACATGGATGAACAAAGTGCAAATCTAGAGCAAAGGTATGTTTCTAAGTCTTAGTACATTGGTTTTGTGTACTAATATATTTGTCTAAGTGTTAGAAACAGAAAGAAGAAGAGAAGAGAAGACTTGGCTGTGTACAGCCAAGAGGCTGTTTCGGTCTGGGGCACCGGACTGTCCGGTGGTGCACCGGACAGTGTCCGGTGGTGCACCGGACAGTGTCCGGTGCGCCAGGTTGCCTCGGCCGAAGAGGCCACTCTCGGGAATTTGCTGACGGCGTACGGCTAAAATTCACCGGACTGTCCGGTGAGCCAACGGTCGGCCGGGCCAACAGTCGACCGCGCGATCTGCGCGGGACACGTGGCCGAGCCAACGGTCGGAAGGGGGCACCGGACTGTCCAGTGTGCACCGGACATGTCCGGTGCGCCAACGGCTCCCGCATCTGCAACGGTCGGCTTCGCCATTTAAGGAAAGGAATCGGGCACCGGACACTGTCCGGTGTGCACCGGACTGTCCGGTGCGCCCGACGACAGAAGGCAAAGATGGCCTTCCAGATTTGTTCTCAACGGCTCCTAGCTGCCTTAGGGCTATAAAAGGGACCCCTAGGCGCATGGAGGAGTACACCAAGCAACCCTTGAGCATTCTTGATCATCCACACTCAGTCTTTGCGCATCCGTTTGTGATTCTAAGTGATTCGAGCTCCGTTCTTGTGAGAAACTGTGAGATAGTCTTTGAGCTCGTTTCTTGGCCGTGTGTGTGCGCATTTCGCTGTGGATTTGTGTGTGTTGCTTCCCTCCCTTACTCCGTATTTCTTTGTGAATCTCAAGTGTAAGGGCGAGTGACTCCAAGTTGTGGAGATTCCTCGCAAACGGGAAATTGAAAGGAAAAGCATAACACTGTGGTATTCAAGTTGATCATTGGATCACTTGAGAGGAGTTGAGTGCAACTCTCGTCCGTTGGGACGCCACAACGTGGAGTAGGCAAGTTTTGCACTTGGCCGAACCACGGGATAAATCACTGTGTCTTCTCTGTGTTGAACTCCTTGTGGTTATCATATTGTGCAAGATCTTCTCTCTAGCCACTTGGCATTAACTGTGCTAACGCTTAATCAAAGTTTTGTGGCTTAAGTTTTGAAGTATACAGGATCACCTATTCACCCCCCCCCTCTAGGTGCTCTCAATTGGTATCAGAGCCGTTCTCTTCAAGAAAGGGACTAATCGCCCGAAGAGATGGATCCTAAGGGGAAGGGAATCGTGATCAACGACAAGGAAAAGGAGTCCTTCGTCAACGAGCCAAAAGATGACAAATCCAACGACTCTGGCTCGGGCCACAAGCGCAAAGATGGGAAGAAGAAGAAGACAAGGCGCATCAAGGAGATCGTCTACTACGACAGCGACGAATCCTCGTCTTCTCAAAAGGACGACGACAACGACTACAGGAAGACGGTCAATTCAAACTTTTCATTTGATTATTCTCGTATTCCACATAGTTCGAATTCGCATTTGCTTTCCATTCCTCTTGGCAAACCTCCACACTTTGATGGGGAGGACTACGGATTTTGGAGTCACAAAATGCGTAGTCATTTATTCTCTCTCCATCCAAGCATATGGGAGATCGTAGAGAATGGAATGAAATTTGATAGCTCAGATAGCCCTATGTTTATTAATGAACAAATTCACAAAAATGCACAAGCTACTACTGTGTTGCTAGCCTCTTTGTGCAGGGACGAGTACAATAAGGTGAGCGGCTTGGACAATGCCAAGCAAATATGGGACACCCTCAAGATTTCTCACGAGGGGAACGACATCACCATGCTCACCAAAATGGAATTGGTGGAGGGCGAGCTTGGAAGGTTTGCAATGATAAGGGGCGAGGAGCCAACCCAAACATACAACCGGCTCAAGACCCTTATCAACAAAATAAGGAGTTATGGAAGCACGCGATGGACGGACCATGACGTCGTCCGACTATTACTAAGGTCCTTTACCATTCTTGACCCTCATTTGGTGAATAATATTCGTGAGAATCCCAGGTACACCAAAATGTCGCCCGAAGAAGTCCTAGGAAAATTCGTCAGCGGGCGAATGATGATTAAGGAAGCAAGGTACGTGGACGACGCCTTGAATGGACCAATCAACGAGCCGCAACCTCTTGCTCTCAAAGCAACAAGAAGCAAGGAGGCGCTACCTAGCAAGGTGGCACAAATTGAGGCGGCCGGACTTAATGATGAAGAGATGGCTCTCATCATCAAACGCTTCAAGACGGTGCTAAGAGGTCACAAGGGGCAGCCAAACAAGACCAAGACAAAGGGGAAGCGCTCATGCTTCAAGTGTGGTAAGATTGGTCATTTTATCGCTAACTGCCCCGATAACGATAGTGACCAGGAACAGGGGAACAAGAGGGAAAAGAAGAAGAACTACAAGAAGGCCAAGGGCGAGGCACACATTGGAAAGGAGTGGGATTCGGATTGCTCCTCCGACTCCGACAATGAAGGACTTGCCGCCACCGCCTTCAACAAGTCATCCCTCTTCCCGAACGAGCGTCACACATGCCTTATGGCAAGGGAGAAGAAGGTGAGTACTCGAAACTCCACTTATGCTTCTTCTAGTGATAATGAGTCTAGTGATGATGATGACATAGACTATTCATGCTTATTCAAGGGTTTAGATAGATCTAAAATAGACAAAATAAATGAATTGATTGATGCCTTGAATGATAAGAATGTGCTTTTAGAAAAGCAAGAAGATTTGTTGTATGAAGAACATGACAAATTTGTAGAAGCACAAAAATCACTTACATTAGAGATTAAGAGAAATGAAATACTTTCTTGTGAGTTGTCTACATGTCATGATTCAATTGCTAGTTTAAAGGGCAAAAATGATGATTTAAATGCTAAACTAGAAAAATCTAGCAAAACAACATCTTGTGTAGAACATGTTGAGATTTGCACTAGGTGTAAAGATTTTGATGTTAATGCTTGTAGTGAACACTTAGTTTCAATTTCAAAACTAAATGATGAAGTGGCTAGTCTTAATGCTCAACTTAAGACTAGCAAGAGTGAAGTTGATAAAATAAAATTTGCAAGGGATGCCTACACGGTTGGTAGACACCCCTCAATTAAGGATGGTCTTGGCTTCAAGAGAGAGGCCAAGAACTTAACAAGCCATAAGGCTCCCATCTTCGTCAAGGAGAAAGGGAAGGCCCCTATGGCTAGTAGTGCTAAAAGGAACCATGCTTTCTTGTACCATGATAGGAGACATGCTAGAAATGCTTATAATGATTTTGATCCACATGTTTATGATTCTCATGCCATGTTTGCTTCTAGTTCTTCCTATAAGCATGATAGAGATATGTGTAGGAGAAATGTTGTGCATATGCCTAGGAGAAATTTTGCTCATGTTCCTAGAAAAGTTGTGAACAAACCTTCTACCATTTATTATGCTTGCAATGCTTCCTTTGCTATTTGTAGAAAGGGTAAGAAGGTAATTGCTAGGAAGTTAGGGGCAAAATGCAAGGGAGACAAAACTTGCATTTGGGTCCCTAAGGAAATTTGCACTAACCTTGTAGGACCCAACAAGAGTTGGGTACCTAAGTCCCAAGCCTAAATTTGCCTTGCAGGTTTATGCATCCGGGGGATCAAGCTGGATTATCGACAGCGGATGCACAAACCATATGACGGGGGAGAAGAAGATGTTCACTTCCTACGTCAAGAATAAGGATTCCCAGGATTCAATTATATTCGGTGATGGGAATCAAGGCAAGGTAAAAGGGTTAGGTAAAATTGCAATTTCTAATGAGCATTCTATCTCTAATGTATTTTTAGTAGAGAGTCTTGGATATAATTTGCTATCTGTTAGTCAATTATGTCATATGGGGTATAACTGTCTATTTACAAATGTAGATGTGTCTGTCTTTAGAAGAAGTGATGGTTCATTAGCTTTTAAGGGTGTATTAGACGGCAAACTTTATTTAGTCGATTTTGCAAAAGAAGAGGCCGGTCTAGATGCATGCTTAATAGCTAAGACTAGCATGGGCTGGCTGTGGCATCGCCGCTTAGCACATGTGGGGATGAAGAACCTTCACAAGCTTCTAAAGGGAGAACACGTGATAGGTTTGACTAACGTGAATTTCGAAAAAGATAGACCTTGTGCAGCTTGTCAAGCAGGTAAACAAGTGGGAGGAGTGAGAGCACCTAGAGGGGGGGTGAATAGGTGATCCTGTAAAAACTTCAAACTTAAGCCACAAAAACTTGTTAAGTGTTAGCACGATTATTGCCAAGTGGCTAAGGTGAAGTCTCAACAATCTCAACAAAACACAGTACCAAAAGAGAATCAAGCACAGAGAGACACAGTGGTTTTATCCCGTGGTTCGGCCAAGACCAACGCTTGCCTACTCCACGTTGTGGCGTCCCAACGGACGAGGGTTGCAATCAACCCCTCTCAAGCGGTCCAAAGACCCACTTGAATACCACGGTGTTTTGTTTTCCTTTCACTATCCCGTTTGCAAGGAATCTCCACAAATTGGAGTCTCTTGCCCTTACAAGTATATGATCACAAATGAAACACAGAGTAAGGGAGGGAAGCAACACACACAAATCCACAGCAAAAGCGCACACACACGGCCAAGAATCGAGCTCACAAGACTATCTCAGAGTTCTCACTTAGAACAGAGCTCGAATCACTTAGAAACCCAAACGAATGCGCAGAGACTTAGTGTGGATTATCAAGAATGCTCAAAGGTTGCTTGTCTGTCTCCTCCATGCGCCTAGGGGCTCCTTTTATAGCCCCAAGGCAGCTAGGAGCCGTTGAGAGCAAATCCGGAAGGCCATCCTTGCCTTCTGTCGTCGGGGGCACCGGACAGTCCGGTGCACACCGGACACTGTCTGGTGCCCGATTTGTTTCCTTAAACGGCGAAGACGACCGTTGCAGACCGTTGGCAGATCTGGCGCTGTTGGCGCACCGGACATGTCCGGTGCACACCGGACAGTCCGGTGCCGTCTTCCGACCGTTGGCTCGGCCACGTGTCCCGCGCGGATTGCGCGGCCGACCGTTGGCCCTGGCCGACCGTGGGCTCACCGGACAGTCCGGTGCACACCGGACAGTCCGGTGAATTTTAGCCGAAGTCGCCGGAGAAAAACCCGAGAGCGGCCTCTTCGGCCGAGGCAGCCTGGCGCACCGGACACTGTCCGGTGCACCACCGGACAGTCCGGTGCCCCAGACCGAAGCAGCCCCTTGGCTGTACACAGCCAAGTCTTCTCTTCTCTTCTTCTATCTGTTTCTAACACTTAGACAAATATATTAGTACACAAAACCAATGTACTAAGGCTTAGAAACATACCTTAACTTGTGATTTGCACTTTGATTATCCTTGGGCATATTTTCACATTTAAGCACTTGTGTTTGCACTCAAGCACCAAAATACTTAGAAATGGCCCAAAGGCACATTTCCCTTTCAATCTCCCCCTTTTTGGTGATTTATGCCAACACAATATAAAGCAACTAGAACAAGTGCAAAATCACTTTAAATAAAAACTCAAATTGGTTTTATTCAATTTTGGCATATATGGATCATCCTTTGCCACCACTTGGTTTGTTTTTGCAAATCAAACTCAAATCTCTATCTCTAAGTCAAACTCACATGTTGAAGTATAAAGAGAGTCATTCCAAAAGAGATTGATCAAAGATTTCAAAAACTCCCCCTATTTCCCATAATCAATACTTCTCCCCACAAGAAGCCAACTTTTGACAAGAGAGACAATAAAAGCTTTTGACACAACAAAAACTCTATTCTACTATTTTCAAAATCTCTCAAGTGGTAGCTGATCCATTTATCGCTTTGGCCTTTATTTTCTCCCCCTTTGGCATCAAGCACCAAAACGGGATCAATCTTGGCCTTTTAACCTCATTGCCTCACCAAAGTCTTCAATTAAGAGCAAATGGCAATAAGATTTCATGAGATGAACTTGGAATTAGTTACCCTCTCATCGGAGTGCAGTGGAAGTCTTTCATGGTCCAAGTCCACCTTTTCCCTTTCAATCCTCCTTCGAGACTAAATTATCAAACTCAAGCACAAGGTTAGTCTCAAAGAGTCAAGTTGTAACATATCTCCCCCTAAACATGTGCATCACTTTGCAACGGACTTGTGAGGTCCAGGGAGTGTTTGTACAACTTGAGCACCATAATAAGCAACATAATGCAAAAAAGGAACATGATCAAAAGCATAACTACATGTATGCTACAATTCAATCCAGGTTCCGCGAATCTAAGACATTTAGCTCACTACGCAACCTGCAAAAGGTCTTCTCATCTAGAGGCTTAGTGAAGATATCGGCTAGCTGGTTCTCGGTGCTAACATGAAACACTTCGATATCTCCCTTTTGCTGGTGGTCTCTCAAAAAGTGATGCCGGATGTCTATGTGCTTTGTGCGGCTGTGTTCAACAGGATTTTCCGCCATGCGGATAGCACTCTCATTATCACATAGGAGTGGGACTTTGCTCAGATTGTAGCCAAAGTCCCTGAGGGTTTGCCTCATCCAAAGTAGTTGCGCGCAACACTGTCCTGCGGCAACATACTCGGCCTCAGCGGTGGATAGGGCAACGGAAGTTTGTTTCTTAGAGTTCCATGACACCAGGGACCTTCCTAAGAATTGGCACGTCCCCGATGTACTCTTCCTATCGACCTTACATCCAGCATAGTCGGAGTCTGAGTATCCAACTAAGTCAAAGGTAGACCCCTTTGGATACCAGAGCCCGAAGCAAGGCGTAGCAACCAAATATCTAAGAATTCGCTTCACCGCCACTAAGTGACACTCCTTAGGATCGGATTGAAATCTAGCACACATGCATACGCTAAGCATAATATCCGGTCTACTAGCACATAAGTAAAGCAAAGAACCTATCATTGACCGGTATGCTTTTTGATCAACGGACTTACCTCCTTTGTTGAGGTCGGTGTGTCCGTCGGTCCCCATCGGAGTCTTTGCGGGCTTGGCGTCCTTCATCCCAAACCGCTTTAGCAGATCTTGCGTGTACTTCGTTTGGGAGATGAAGGTGCCGTCCTTGAGTTGCTTCACTTGGAACCCAAGGAAGTAGTTCAACTCGCCCATCATCGACATCTCGAATTTCTGCGTCATCACCCTGCTAAACTCTTCACAAGACTTTTGGTTAGTAGAACCAAATATTATGTCATCGACATAAATTTGGCACACAAACAAATCACCATTACAAGTCTTAGTAAAAAGAGTTGGATCGGCTTTCCCAACCTTGAAAGCATTAGCAATTAAGAAATCTCTAAGACATTCATACCATGCTCTAGGGGCTTGCTTAAGTCCATAGAGCGCCTTAGAGAGCTTACACACATGGTCGGGGTACCATTCATCCTCGAAGCCAGGGGGTTGCTCCACGTACACCTCCTCCTTGATTGGCCCGTTGAGGAAGGCGCTCTTCACATCCATTTGAAACAACCTGAAAGAATGGTGAGCGGCATATGCTAGCAAGATACGAATTGATTCTAGCCTAGCCACAGGAGCAAAAGTCTCCTCGAAATCCAAACCTGCGACTTGGGCATAACCTTTTGCCACAAGTCGAGCCTTGTTCCTCGTCACCACCCCGTGCTCGTCCTGTTTGTTGCGGAACACCCACTTGGTTCCCACAACATTTTGCTTCGGACGAGGCACCAGTGTCCAAACTTCATTGCGCTTGAAGTTGTTTAACTCCTCTTGCATGGCCAACACCCAGTCCGGATCTAGCAAGGCCTCTTCTACCCTGAAAGGCTCAATAGAAGAGACAAAGGAGTAATGCTCACAAAAATTAACTAATCGAGATCGAGTAGTTACTCCCTTGCTAATGTCACCCAGAATTTGGTCGACGGGATGATCCCTTTGAATCATCGCTCGAACTTGAGTTGGAGGTGCCGGTTGCGCTTCTTCCTCTATCACTTGATCATCTTGTGCTCCCCCTTGATCAAGCGCCTCCACTTGAGGTACCTGTTCGTCATCTTCGGTTGGGGGTTGCACCATAGTTGAGGAAGAAGGTTGATCTCGTTCATCTTGTTCCTGTGGCCGTACTTCTCCAATCGCCATGGTCCGTATAGCGGCCG